>NC_053492.1:188167546-188800316 GCF_905171775.1 Rana temporaria
CAGCCTTGGAAAATTCAACCTTGCTCAGATTGAAAATGCCACTACCTTTTACAGTCTGCCTCTTTTTCCTTGCCCTCCTCCCCCCTCGGGTGCCCCGTTTTGTTCTATGCCCCTTTTGGAACCCGTGCGAGCCCTGGGAAAATCCCCTTCATGGGGGGGCTCATGATGTGAGCGATTATAAGAATAAGGAGACCTATTGTAAGAATCCTGATCACCCTCCGTATAGGGATAGTAACCCCTAGTGTCCCTCAATGGAAGGAACCTATTGTGGGTATGTACCGGGGTATGATCTCCACGAGGTCGATCATAGTGACCACCTCCTCGACTGTCATAGAATTCATGAGGAGATCTATCTCTACCATGGGAGTAGTGGGGTGATCTATCCCTGGTGTGTGAATCCCGGGGGGATCTATCCCGACTATGGTAATAGGCAGTACTATGGTCATTGGAAACCTGGTGGTTACCCCTTCCTTTACCTCGTCCACCCCTCCCCCTGGGTTGCCCCTTGATGTGATTATTGGGGATGGGGAATTTACTTGGAGGGTCTGTTGTTTTCATTGAAGGAACTTGGGGGGTGGTCGCGGGAACCAAAATTCTCGAGACACAAAATTTAAATGGGCATTTACTACTCAGTATTCTGTCCAGCATAAACGTATCAAAAGCATACTCAATCAGCATTGGAACGTTTTGAAAAGCGACTCCCTTTTGGGTCCGGTACTCCCTGATAGACCTGGAGTTGTATTTAGGGGGGCCATGGCACTCAGGAATAAGCTTGCCCCTAACGTATCAGACCCTCCTACCAAACCGTCTTTCTTTCCTGAGATGAAGGGATTCCATGCATGCAGGAGATGCAATGTCTGTCTTTTAAACGCGCTTACCAACAGAAAGATTACCAGTTTTACATCTACAGTGACATCCAGTATTTACCATGTGAGGGATTTTGTAACCTGTGACACCCGTTATGTTGTCTATTTGCTTACTTGTCCGTGCAAAAAACAATACGTTGGCAGGACCATACGTACGTTCTCAATCAGGGTAAATGAACACATAGCTCGGATTAGATTGGGTAAAACTAATCACAGTGTGCCCAAACACTACCTGGAACATCATCATAAAAATCCAGAGGGGACAAGTTTCCAGATCATTGGCAAATTTACCCCCCATTGGAGGGGTGAGTCCAAGATCAGAGGCGTGTCCCAACTCGAGATGTTCTGGATATACCAGCTTCGCTGTTTTTTCCCTCATGGACTCAATATAGAGTGGGATATTAACGCCTTTATTAACAAATCCTAGTGATTGTATGACGTTTATGTCCTTCTCTTATTGTGCTTTCCTTAATTTGGGATTTTTGTTAGGCATTCTTATAAGCATATCATTATGGCCATTTTCTCCATTTCTCACATGTATTCAAAATATAGCATTGTTATTTTTATATACAGGCATATTCATTATTTTTCAGGTACTTTGTTTATTGATTGTATATGTATTAATGTATATTTTTTGTTTACAATAGCAATGATGCCACACAGCCTTGTATACACTGCCTACACCACCATTGGGTATTCCTAAATGTCACTCCCCTTGTATTCCAGGTCAGTGTCCATATTCCTCACTGATTCGTATGTGCGAGTCATTGGAATACTTGGAACGCATTGTGAGGGCGCAGCGTGATGACATCACGACGCTGACCTGGTTTCATAATACATTGACCTTTCCCTGTGATTGGCCCTTTTGCGTTCCAGGGTGGGACGCACGCGCGCCACGTACATCACACGTCAGCATCCCTGCGGTTGCCGTAGGGACCTTCGTGTCCACCGTGGCTGCGCTTGCGCACATGTCAAGAGCCTGACCGCCCCCCGCCCCCAGATTGGCAGCAGTTGTAGGTGCCGTAGATCGACGCACCGGCTGCAGCATTGAGGACGGCTATGACGTTGCTTATGCCCCGCCTGGACACGCTCTGGGGACCAATGGACACTCGGATGGTCCACAGTTAACAGGTGGCTGTTCACTTACTACGTCCTTTGCTGACAGTAGTGGGCGGCACCTGAAGTCAGTGACTGTGATTGGTTAATCCCCCTGGCTTCTCTCAGCTGTTTGCAGGCATGCTGTCATCATTGCTTATCCTACGTCCTTTGCTGACAGTAGTGGGCGACACCTGAAGGCAGTGATTGTGATTGGCTAATTCCCCTGGCTTCTCTCAGCTGTTTGCAGGCACGCTGTCATCATTGCTTATCCTACGTCCTTTGCTGACAGTAGTGGGCGGCACCTGAAGTCAGTGATTGTGATTGGTTAATTCCTCTGGCTTCCCTCAGCTGTTTGCAGGCACGCTGTCATCATTGCTTATTCTTATGTTATAAATAGATGGCGTTGGGCACTTGTATGGGTTATGCCCCAGTTGAAGAGCTCTGCCGCTCGAAACATGTCGGGTACATAGCTCATACGCTACTTGCTCATTACGCCATATTTTACTTGTGATCACTTGTACTCGTCTTTCACTGGGCTTGTACTTTTTTATCTATTTTATATATTTTTATCCAGTTTTTTGTTTATTTTGGCTTTTATTTTCTATGCCTAATAAAGGCTTGTTTTGGGATTAACCGCACTATGTGAGTACGTTTTCCCTTACATGGTTTCTACGTTTGGCCTGCATACTACACTCTTTCATCTGAGAACCACACCTGCACGAGCTGTCTCCTCTCATTGGATTGGACCCGTCCTGGCGGATTAAAGGCTGGCACATCAAACAGCTTCCCCATTGACATCACGGCTGCCTAGGAGCTCGTACATGCGTGTTTGACATACCGTCGCTGACGTGTATGTCCACACTTTCCGGTAAGAGTACCCATCTTTATACTTGTTTATTTGGATACCATTGTGGATTGCTGACGAGGTTCCAACTGCTTATTAAGAACATCTGAGTTCCATACCTGAGAAGATCACAACATCTTCCATTCCTCTACAGTCATCTGGTCTTTTCCACAAAGAACTTTTGACCAACTCCAATAAAGGAAATACATTGCATATATATATTTCTTTGGACTGTATAGGCCATTTTGACCTTGGACTATCACATTTACATTTTGGAGTTACACGTATAAATTATATGGACTTCATTTGAGGTTCTCATTATCATTTATTTTTGTGTCCTCTCACTTATCACGGTGTGTTTATATTACACATTATCCAGCTAGATCTCACTTTCTAGCTGTCTTTCAGGTTATTTACCTGTCACATTACTTGGGGGTGTGTCCCCCTCTTTTTTCTTTTTCAAATTTCTTTGATTTTTCACTGAATTTTGATTATTTACCATATTTTTTGATTCATTTCACTGAATACTCAGCGCTGCACTTTTTCTTTTTTATTCTTTGTACACAATATTGTCTTTTGTTGGTGCTAGCTGCTACTGGTTTACAATATTTACAGTTAGCGCAACTTTTTTTCCTCATTTTATCTTTTTCCACGTGACACCATTGTTGCAGCTCACTAAACAGTCCTTTATCATTTACTACACATCATCAATTATGGATGTATTTGATTATAGGTCCTCTCGCTCTTTAAACACTGAAGGTATTTTCACGGTCACTGGTACCAGCGTGGAAATCAGTGGTGTTTTCATGAGATTGAAAAATCTCATGACCACAGAAATCCATCTACAATGGGACATAGCCTTTCTGGAACAATACCAGAAGGAAAAATTGGTCCCGAGAGGATTAAGGTGGGATATTCACCCACAACAAGGTGATGATGATTTACAGGCTTGGTCTCGTTACTTTAACGAAGCAGGCTTAAATCTTCTCGAATTCCTTACAGGGAGAAAAAAGTCTAAATTAAAGGCCATTGACTCAGAGATTAAAACCCTTCGAGAACAACTTCTTCCACATAAAACATCTCCAGAATACATCTCCCTTTCCTCTAATCTCCAGGGTATACTGGAAAAGGAAGAAAGAGACCAACGTTTTAAAAAACAAAAAAAATATATCCGAGACACTAATGACTATCAAGCTGGTCTGGTTTATAAATGGCAAAAAAAAGAGTCACTTATACCATCCGGTGAGGTAATTCCCACACAGATGGATACCACGGCTCCCTTGGCCAATGTCTCGAGAATTTTGGTTCCCGCGACCACCCCCCAAGTTCCTTCAATGAAAACAACAGACCCTCCAAGTAAATTCCCCATCCCCAATAATCACATCAAGGGGCAACCCAGGGGGAGGGGTGGACGAGGTAAAGGAAGGGGTAACCACCAGGTTTCCAATGACCATAGTACTGCCTATTACCATAGTCGGGATAGATCCCCCCGGGATTCACACACCAGGGATAGATCACCCCACTACTCCCATGGTAGAGATAGATCTCCTCATGAATTCTATGACAGTCGAGGAGGTGGTCACTATGATCGACCTCGTGGAGATCATACCCCGGTACATACCCACAATAGGTTCCTTCCATTGAGGGACACTAGGGGTTACTATCCCTATACGGAGGGTGATCAGGATTCTTACAATAGGTCTCCTTATTCTTATAATCGCTCACATCATGAGCCCCCCCATGAAGGGGATTTTCCCAGGGCTCGCACGGGTTCCAAAAGGGGCATAGAACAAAACGGGGCACCCGAGGGGGGAGGAGGGCAAGGAAAAAGAGGCAGACTGTAAAAGGTAGTGGCATTTTCAATCTGAGCAAGGTTGAATTTTCCAAGGCTGAGATTACCACCTTAGACAAGGGTTTAAAATTCGTTCCATCGAAACAATTGAACAAATTCGACACTTTTGTCGATATTCATAAGTTTACCCGAAAATTAAATATTCAGAGATATTTTTTGTCTAACCCCTATCAGTCCAAAACTTCTTATGCCTCCTTAGGAGATGTAATCCATTCAGGGATGTCCAATCCATCATTGTTCAATCCTCCTACCACCACAGCATCATCCATTAAGGTCTTTCGAGACTTGGTACTCAAAGACCTTGAAGCCATACCCAAAAAACGTACCTATGACCATCCCGACATCAAATTGGGTCTTAAATCTTTGTGTGAGAGAAAAGACCTAATAATTCGGCCAGCCGATAAGGGAGGTGGTTTGGTCATCATGGATAAGGCGGATTATCATTTAGAAATGTGCCGCATCCTTGATGACACAAGCACCTATGCCCCATTGACGTCTGATCCAACAAAGACGCTAAAGAAGTCTCTTTTGGGTTTGATCAATAGGGGTTTTTCTGATGGAATTCTGGATAAAAAAGAAAAAGATTACCTTATACCTACCGTCCCTCGCATTCCAGTCATGTACTTCCTCCCTAAGATCCATAAAAGTGTCACCAATCCCCCGGGCAGACCCATCGTTAGCGGGATAGACTCGGTGACCTCTCGTATTGGGAGGTACATCGATTTCTTCCTACAACCCCTGGTGCGGGCTGTTCCGTCTTTTTTAAAAGACACAGGAGACACGATACGCAAATTACAAGTAGTGGATCTTCCTGAGGGATGTCTTTTGGTAACTGCCGATGTTACATCTCTGTATACGTGCATACCACACAAATTGGGGTTCAAATCTGTAGAACTGTCCCTTTCCAGGGACGGCACACTCCCCATTGCACAACAGAGATTCATCATGGACTTGCTCAAATTTGCCACACAGGGCAATTATTTTTGGTACGACCAACGTTTCTTTCTTCAAACAAAGGGTGTCGCGATGGGGGCCAAGTTTGCCCCCAGCCTGGCGAACCTTTACATGGCCCATTGGGAGGAGGATGTCGTCTATGCTCTCCATCGTCCAGAGATCTTGCTGTGGGCCAGGTACATAGACGACATCCTCCTCCTGTGGCATGGTGATGAAGAATCTCTCCATGACTTTATGGTCACTTTAAATGACAACGAGATGGGCATTATCCTCACTTATGATCTTAGCCACACCCTTATACATTTTCTTGACCTTGAGATTTCAGTGGACAATAATCAGTTGGTTACTAGAACATTTTTTAAGCCAACAGACAGAAACGGGTACATTCCCACGGACAGCTGTCATTACAGTTCTTGGCTGAAATCTATACCTTTCAGCCAGTTGCTCCGCATTAGAAGGAATTGTACAAACGCCTCTGATTTTGTCATACAAGCGGAATCCCTCAAGGCCAAATTTGTTGAGAAGGGGTACTCACCGGGGAAAGTGGATGAGGATATTGAGCGTGTTCGCAAGATCGATAGAGATTCCCTTACTGTAGAGAAGCCAAAACGTCCCCCTGATACAAAATTTAAATGGGCATTTACTACTCAGTATTCTGTCCAGCATAAACGTATCAAAAGCATACTCAATCAGCATTGGAACGTTTTGAAAAGCGACTCCCTTTTGGGTCCGGTACTCCCTGATAGACCTGGAGTTGTATTTAGGGGGGCCATGGCACTCAGGAATAAGCTTGCCCCTAACGTATCAGACCCTCCTACCAAACCGTCTTTCTTTCCTGAGATGAAGGGATTCCATGCATGCAGGAGATGCAATGTCTGTCTTTTAAACGCGCTTACCAACAGAAAGATTACCAGTTTTACATCTACAGTGACATCCAGTATTTACCATGTGAGGGATTTTGTAACCTGTGACACCCGTTATGTTGTCTATTTGCTTACTTGTCCGTGCAAAAAACAATACGTTGGCAGGACCATACGTACGTTCTCAATCAGGGTAAATGAACACATAGCTCGGATTAGATTGGGTAAAACTAATCACAGTGTGCCCAAACACTACCTGGAACATCATCATAAAAATCCAGAGGGGACAAGTTTCCAGATCATTGGCAAATTTACCCCCCATTGGAGGGGTGAGTCCAAGATCAGAGGCGTGTCCCAACTCGAGATGTTCTGGATATACCAGCTTCGCTGTTTTTTCCCTCATGGACTCAATATAGAGTGGGATATTAACGCCTTTATTAACAAATCCTAGTGATTGTATGACGTTTATGTCCTTCTCTTATTGTGCTTTCCTTAATTTGGGATTTTTGTTAGGCATTCTTATAAGCATATCATTATGGCCATTTTCTCCATTTCTCACATGTATTCAAAATATAGCATTGTTATTTTTATATACAGGCATATTCATTATTTTTCAGGTACTTTGTTTATTGATTGTATATGTATTAATGTATATTTTTTGTTTACAATAGCAATGATGCCACACAGCCTTGTATACACTGCCTACACCACCATTGGGTATTCCTAAATGTCACTCCCCTTGTATTCCAGGTCAGTGTCCATATTCCTCACTGATTCGTATGTGCGAGTCATTGGAATACTTGGAACGCATTGTGAGGGCGCAGCGTGATGACATCACGACGCTGACCTGGTTTCATAATACATTGACCTTTCCCTGTGATTGGCCCTTTTGCGTTCCAGGGTGGGACGCACGCGCGCCACGTACATCACACGTCAGCATCCCTGCGGTTGCCGTAGGGACCTTCGTGTCCACCGTGGCTGCGCTTGCGCACATGTCAAGAGCCTGACCGCCCCCCGCCCCCAGATTGGCAGCAGTTGTAGGTGCCGTAGATCGACGCACCGGCTGCAGCATTGAGGACGGCTATGACGTTGCTTATGCCCCGCCTGGACACGCTCTGGGGACCAATGGACACTCGGATGGTCCACAGTTAACAGGTGGCTGTTCACTTACTACGTCCTTTGCTGACAGTAGTGGGCGGCACCTGAAGTCAGTGACTGTGATTGGTTAATCCCCCTGGCTTCTCTCAGCTGTTTGCAGGCATGCTGTCATCATTGCTTATCCTACGTCCTTTGCTGACAGTAGTGGGCGACACCTGAAGGCAGTGATTGTGATTGGCTAATTCCCCTGGCTTCTCTCAGCTGTTTGCAGGCACGCTGTCATCATTGCTTATCCTACGTCCTTTGCTGACAGTAGTGGGCGGCACCTGAAGTCAGTGATTGTGATTGGTTAATTCCTCTGGCTTCCCTCAGCTGTTTGCAGGCACGCTGTCATCATTGCTTATTCTTATGTTATAAATAGATGGCGTTGGGCACTTGTATGGGTTATGCCCCAGTTGAAGAGCTCTGCCGCTCGAAACATGTCGGGTACATAGCTCATACGCTACTTGCTCATTACGCCATATTTTACTTGTGATCACTTGTACTCGTCTTTCACTGGGCTTGTACTTTTTTATCTATTTTATATATTTTTATCCAGTTTTTTGTTTATTTTGGCTTTTATTTTCTATGCCTAATAAAGGCTTGTTTTGGGATTAACCGCACTATGTGAGTACGTTTTCCCTTACATGGTTTCTACGTTTGGCCTGCATACTACACTCTTTCATCTGAGAACCACACCTGCACGAGCTGTCTCCTCTCATTGGATTGGACCCGTCCTGGCGGATTAAAGGCTGGCACATCAAACAGCTTCCCCATTGACATCACGGCTGCCTAGGAGCTCGTACATGCGTGTTTGACATACCGTCGCTGACGTGTATGTCCACACTTTCCGGTAAGAGTACCCATCTTTATACTTGTTTATTTGGATACCATTGTGGATTGCTGACGAGGTTCCAACTGCTTATTAAGAACATCTGAGTTCCATACCTGAGAAGATCACAACATCTTCCATTCCTCTACAGTCATCTGGTCTTTTCCACAAAGAACTTTTGACCAACTCCAATAAAGGAAATACATTGCATATATATATTTCTTTGGACTGTATAGGCCATTTTGACCTTGGACTATCACATTTACATTTTGGAGTTACACGTATAAATTATATGGACTTCATTTGAGGTTCTCATTATCATTTATTTTTGTGTCCTCTCACTTATCACGGTGTGTTTATATTACACATTATCCAGCTAGATCTCACTTTCTAGCTGTCTTTCAGGTTATTTACCTGTCACATTACTTGGGGGTGTGTCCCCCTCTTTTTTCTTTTTCAAATTTCTTTGATTTTTCACTGAATTTTGATTATTTACCATATTTTTTGATTCATTTCACTGAATACTCAGCGCTGCACTTTTTCTTTTTTATTCTTTGTACACAATATTGTCTTTTGTTGGTGCTAGCTGCTACTGGTTTACAATATTTACAGTTAGCGCAACTTTTTTTCCTCATTTTATCAGTTTCCTTGGGGTGTCTACTTTCCAAAATGGGGTCATTTGGGGGGGTTTTGTACTGCCTTGCCATTTTAGCACCTCAAGAAATGAGATAGGCAGTCATAAAATAAAAGCTGTGTAAATTCCAGAAAATGTACCCTAGTTTGTAGACGCTATAACTTTTGCGAAAACCAATAAATATACGCTTATTGCGATTTTTTTTACTAAAGACATGTGGCTGAATACATTTTGGCCTAAATGTTTGACTAAAATTTAGTTTATTCGATTTTTTTTACTTTTTGTTATAAGAAAAATCATTTTTTTTCAAAATTTACGGTCTTTTTGCGTTTATATCGCAAAAAATAAAAATCGCAGAGGCGATCAAATACCATCAAAATAAAGCTCTATTTGTGGGAAGAAAAGGACGCAAGTTTCGTTTCGGTACAACATTGCATGACCGCGCAATTACCAGTTAAAGCAGCGCATTGCCAAATTGTAAAAACACCTCTGGTCTTTAGACAGCGTATTGGTCCGGAGCTTAAGTGGTTAGTCACAAATTAGGTGAAGTTTTAATTAGTTATAATGTACTTGATGAAAGCCAGCTAGACATAACATACAGTGTGCTAAACTTCATTACACTGAGATATAATTCCAAGCATGCATAGGACCTTGGCCCTTGTTTTTGAGAACCTTGCGATTTGTGCCCGTGATATCTGATGGCATTGGTCTTAATTTGTTTCTATGTTACTAGTAATTCAAGTTAAGGGTTTTCTTTGCCTTATTATATCCTATAAATCATACTAGTTAATCTTTAGATTTTAATTATGTTTCAATATATATATATATATATATATATATATATATATTTGCGTAACTGCTGAAGATGTCATGCTGAAGATGTATCCAAAAAAACATTTGGCCCGCGGGCTGGGCTTTGGACATGCTTGGTTTAAAGAAAAACACACAGGTTATTAAGCTGTACAGTGTGTTTAAAATATGTGGTCGACCTTTTGTTGGTGGACAATCATCTATTGCCAGTGCACATGACCTGGTGGCTCTTGTAAAAAAAAGACAATATTTTTTTTAAACCAACATTTATATGCACTATAAAGTCTTCATCTTTGCTAGTATATGAGAAGGGCTTTGACTTTATCTCAGTTTAATCAATTAAAGTTGTTAGTTAGTGATGCACAGTAGCACATTGTAATTACTTGCAGGAGGTGTACACAATAACTAATTATGAATTCTTTTTAGCTAATTGAATGTGGAAATTCAAGTAAGATATTTTTTCTTTGTGTTGTATGTTCACTGGGGAAAATCATCTTTTCTTACTTTCTTTGTGATTCTAATACAACAAATGAGAGGAAATACAAATATTGTTATTTTTCACTTTTGGGGGCATTTGTTCTGGCGACAGCTGTCAAATGTGAGATTTCCCCTAGCTTTGTTGAGATCCCACTTTATTTTTATGACGCTTGGACAGGAAACAATGGGAAATTTTCCTAATGGGGATGAAAACTATAAAAACTTTTCCCTACTGTATCCAAAAGATGGTGAAAAGTTTTGCTTGGTTTCCTTTTCAAAAACTGTGAGGCCTCGTACACACGACAGAGTTTCTCGGCAGAATTCACCGAGAAACTCGGTCAAACCCGGATTCTGCCGAGAAACTCTGTCGTCTGTACACTTTTGGCCCGATGGAGCCGCCGAGGAACTCGTCGAGAAAATAGAGAACATGTTCTCTATTTTCTCGTTGTTCTATGGGAGAAGGCGGCCCGCCGAGCTCCTCGGCGGCTTCATACCTGAACTCGACGTGTTTGGCACGTCGAGTTCCTCGGCCGTGTGTACGGGGCCTGACATTTTCAAAATGGAAACATTGCAACACTATGACCCGGATTCACAAAGCACTTGCGCCAACGTATCTCGAGATACGCCGCGTAAGTGCAAATATGCGCCGTCGTATCTGTGCGCCGTGCCCACAAACTAAGATACACCAGAAAATAGGCTTCATCCGACCAACGTAACTTGCCTACGCCGGCGTAGAGTGGGCACATTTTTACGCTGGGCGCATTTGCCGCTCCCAAAGATTTTCTAGGCACATATGCAAATGAGGGAGATACGCCGATTCACGAACGTACTTGCGCCCATCGTATAATATACACGGTTTGCGTAAGTCGTACGTCCGGCGTAAAGTTATTCCCCATATATGAGGTGCAATCCATGGAAAGGTATGGACCAGGGAACACAAGCCGTCGTATTTTACGTTGGACGTGAATATGGCTGGGCGTAGGTTACGTTCACGCCGTAGGCAGTGATCCGTCGTATCTTAGGCAGTTGTTCCAACGTGATTCTGAGCATGGGCACTGGGATGCGTCCACGGGACGGCGCATGCGCCGTTCATTATACGTGTCTGTCTGAGACTTAGCCCATCATTTGCATGGGGTCACGCCTCATTTGCATGGCTCACACCCACTTCCACATACGCCAGCTTACGCCTAGGAAACCCAGCGCAGATTTGGCAACACTGGCTTTGTGAATCCAGTGCTTGCCTCTCTGCGTCAGCGTAGCGTATAAAAGATACGCTACGGCGGCATAAATATGCACCGATGTCTGTGAATCCGGGCCTATATTGGTAATATAGTTGTTTCATTTTAGGCATTGTTAAAATGAATGCTCCCTACTGGATGGAATTTTAAAAAACATTTATGCAGGCGGACTCCGTCGCCAAGTGTGAATGAGGCCTTAGAGAGACTAATGGGCTGACATTTACTGAATCCACTTTAAAGTGTGTATTTGTGTCAGTTGTACAATAGTTTTAGTCATACTCCAGTGCAGATCAGCTACCTATTTATTGTAGCTAATTCATAAGTAGTTACATAATGCAGCCCTCAAAATTTCCACTCGCCTACTAGCATTTGGCGAGTGGATTTAAGCTGGGGGCGAGTGATGTCAGGGCTGCATGAGCAATCTCCCTGCAATCTGTGCCTACACTTAGAGTCCTGATGAGATTGGCGGCGGAAGAGGAAAGGTGCATGCTCGGGAAAAGTAGTCTGGTGAGCCGCGCGCAGGCAGAGCAGTACACAGGTGCTCTCCTTACAATTCTCATTAAGCCATGGGACCTAACAGTATGACCTCTCTGAGCCTGCCCCCCTCCCCTCTCCCAATGTAGCTGGAGAGCAGAAAGTAATGAGTGAGGTGGAGGATTGCGAAAATTACCACTCCGGTGCAGCGCTCACTGAAAGTTGCCCTGACATGAGAGCGGCAGCCTTCTAGTTTGTGTAGTTTTCTTCTCCTTGTGCTCTATGTAAGTGTCCAACAGTTCAGCCTGAGCACTGTGAACAGACTGGTCTCAATGTGTGCTGTGCGCTGTCAGTGTGCGCTGTGCTATGGTGTCAATGGCTGTGCAGTTGTGTGGATATCAGCGCTGGATTGTACTCCCTCCCGCTGTGCTGCAGCTCCTCTCCTCTCTGCCAGCCTGAATAAAAGGGGGAAGTGGGGACATGCAAACGTGGAGCCGCACACACAGGCTCCTGATGATGAGATGAATGGGAGAGAGAGAGAGAGGATGGATGGGAGTTGCAGAGGAGACAGCAAGAGAATAGGGAAGAGACCCAGTTCTAGTGCCCTGTCCCTCTGGTCTGCCCCCAGTGCCCTGTCCCTCTGGTCTGCTCCCAGTGCCCTGTCCCTCTGGTCTTCTCCCAGTGCCCTGTCCCTCTGGTCTGTCCCCAGTGCCCTGTCCCTCTGGTCTGTCCCCAGTGCCCTGTCCCTCTGGTCTGTCCCCAGTGCCCTGTCCCTCTGGTCTGTCCCCAGTGCCCTGTCCCTCTGATCTGCCCCCAGTGCCCTGTCCCATTTTGTTAAAGTTGTTGTTGGTAATATTTAATTTTGTAACTTGATTATGCATAAAACATTGTCATTCCATGAGATAATCTACGAGGGCGTGTTTACAGGTGCAATTAGGCGCAGGGCAGTGTATGAATTAGGTGGGGCAACTGGTGGCGAGTAACTCTTGAGGCCTGGCTAGTAGCTCAGGACTTGAAATTTTGAGCCCTGACATAATGTATACAGTATATCAAATGTAAGAATGTTTAAATTGGAGGTGTGCTGAATATTACCTTGTGAACCTGTTTGATCTTCATAGAATCAAGCAACTTAGGAAACAAGGCTAAAATAATTTATGGATTGTATGATTCTCTGCAGACTGAGCTCAGTGTTCAATTGTTCATCAAGTCACAAGTTTTTCTCTCTAATGCATATAAAACGATATTGTTTATATGTTTAAGTATTTATATCACTGTTGTACTATATTTACAAGTTATCTCTATTTTTTTCATGAGTCTTTTAATAATGTTGAATAACTTTGCAGGTGCGTTGCATCAGGGTACAAAAAACCCGATATGTTTGGAATACATTAGAAGCCAGGTTTCAGAAAGCTGGGTAAGATTATATTCATTGTGTTATTTTTGTCAATATCATTCTTGAATCAAGTAAAAATGTGTTTTCTCATTTGGTTTAGAGTTCTGGAAGAAAATCTTTCCTGTTCTGATATTCATAAAAAATATGGAATGGGTTTAAGCAGCGAGGAACAGAATGCCAGGTATGTTTATTTGTGGAACATGAAGCATGTAGACTGTGCAGGTACTTATGTGTACTAGGCTGCACCTTAAAGTTCAGTTCCCGAGATGCATTTAAAGTGTATCTCTAGGCAAAATATATGTTTTCTTTTTTTGTCTTGAAAACCTTCCAACTAATTTCGGAAGTGACAGGCATAATAACTCCTATGAATTCAATTTAAGTATCAATTTAGGTATCAAACTATTTCCCACCCAACTTCCCCTTTATAGTGCCGTCGTACGTGTTGTACGGCACCGCGCTTTGCTAGAGCATTTTTTAAAAACGATGGTGTGTGGGCAACGTCGTTTTAATGATGAAGTTGGAATAACATTGTGTTTTTCTACATGGCTTTGATTATGGTTGTAGCTGGTCCTTTAGTCTCACTGCAGCTCCGGTCGTGCCCACCCAACCATTCGCTATGCACTTTCTCTTCACTTCCTCTGTTCCTCTGTTGGGGGGGCCTATGGCGCTCTCTGGGTACAGAGCCTCTAGCTACGCCACTTGGACGGATTAGGTAGGTGGATATTAATGAAACAAGAGTTGGCACAAGCTTCTTACAGGAGTTTTTTTTAATGATGCACTACTGCAGTGGTGACAGTACATGCAAAAGAAAAAATAAAGTTAAATATTTTTTTTACATTTCTTCAATTTCAAAAAAATTATGACAAAATATTACTAATTAAAAAAACTCACCATGCCTCTTACTAAATACCCTGGAGTGTCTACTTAAAAAAAGGGGGTCATTTGGGGATATTTGTACTCGTATGTTTTCGGGCCTCAAAATTTAGATTTTAAGATATATACTATAGCTTGTAACTTTCCTAAAGACTACATAATACACATAAATTTGGGGTATTTTCACCCCATAAATGTAGCAGAATACATGTTGGCCTAAATTCAAGAAGACAGATACGTTTAGTTGCAAATTTTCTATAACAGAAATTAAGAAAAACATATTAAAAAAAAAAAAGTTATTTATTTAGCAAAAAAATTCAAAACCCACTGGTGATTACATACCACCAAAAGAAAGCTCTATTTGTATAAAAAAAATTATATATATTTCATATGGGTACAGTGTTGTATACCCCTACAATTGTCATTCAAAGTGCAACAGCGCTGAAAGCTGAAAATTAGACTGGGCAGGAAGGGAGTTAAAGTGTCTGGTATTTAAACCATTAATAAAAGGGAACTTTTGTGTCCTGTTTATAGCTTTAATGAGATATCTTTTAGAGCTACTATATTTTAACAACGTATTGGGTTCGATACACAAACAATATAATTGGATTGATCCTTTCTTGCATTAACTATCAACAAAAAATTTAGACTGGTTAAGGTGGATCACTCAAGTAAACTTTTACCTTTCTACATTTTCTCTAAAGGGGTTGTAAAGGCAGTGGCGCCATTGGCTGTCATGCTGTCAATCAAAGTCAGCTAGCCAATCAGGGGAGAGAGGGGCGGAGCCCGGTTGGGTCTCTGTGTCTCAATGGACACAGGGAGCTGTGACTTGGCTCGGGTGCCCCTACAGCAAGCTGCTTTCTGTAGGGGCACAGGAGGGAGGGGCCAGGATCACAGAAGGGGGACCCGAAAAAATTAGTTTCTGGGCTGCTCTGTGCAAATCCACTGTAACAGAGCAGGTACGTATAACATGTTTGTTATTTTTATGGGGAAAAAAAACAAGACTTTACAATCACTTTAACCTCTTGCTGGGTCACTGACATACAAACATCAGACAGAGCTATGTAGCTTATTAACCGGTCTGCCGGTTTTGCATCCTGCATTTAATCCTTTTCCATGATGAACATACATACCAATCAAAGATACTGTATACCAGGATGTGTAATTGCAAGATCATGACAGAAACGAGACATATGCTGAGATACAAAACAGTTGCATTTAAAAATTTACTGTTGGAACTGTTTTATGCAAATTGTTTTGTGTATTGCGTTTGTTGCTTTCTTTTTCATTGCTTTCCTATTTTTAAACTTGTAGGCAACAGTTCTGTGGACCAAACACAATAGAAGTAGAAATTACTCCAATATGGAAGCTGTTATTTAAGGAGGTAACAGCACTAATCTATTCTGTTTTTGTTTCATATGGATGTTTCATAAATGTGTCTGCAGTAGATACCCTAAAGAGCAAGCATTTCATCTGCCACATTCCTTATTGTTATTAATTGGTTGGAAAGGGATGAAATGCATGTAGTTTATTTATTAATTTATAGGGCATTAAGGCCTCATTTCCACTGGCGTTTTTACAGCCACGTTTCTGAGCATTTTTTACAGCTTAAAAACGCCTGTCCATGTTATTCTATGGCTTCATTCCCACATAGGCGTTTTTGAGCTGCAAGTGGCATAGACGTTTTTGAGCTGTAAAAAAAACGCGGGACCAGGGCGTTCTGAAGCTCCAGAGTAGAGCTGTAAAAACGCCAGACGTTAAAAAACGCTCAAAAACGCGCGAAAACGCTCAAAAACGCTCAAAAACGCGACCGCAGCATTTTTAAAGCTGCAGCTCACAAAAAAAAAAATTTTTTTTTTTTTTTTTTTTTTTTACAAAATAAACATGGACAGGCGTTTTTAAGCTGTAAAAAAGGCTAACAACAGTGGCTGTAAAAACGCCAGTGGAAATGAAGCATAAACATTTTTTTTTTTTTAATCATGTTCAAATGTAGTATGATGATTATAGAACTCAAGGGTATTTTCAGAAATGTGCATAATAAACCTATCATTAATGTTATGTTCAAATAAAGTATATAAAGTAAATAATCAGTGTGATTCTATATGACTGTCAGTGAGGGACCTTATATTGTAAGCACCTTGAGGGTAAATGGTCAGTGTAATGTACCTCTAATAAAGAAAAAAAACAAAACAATAAATTCTATATATTTATTTTAACAGATTTTGAACCCATTTTACTTTTTTGAAGTTTATTCACTAAGTGTGTGGCTGGCAATTGGATACCTAGAATATTCTTTGGCTATATTAATTATGACCATATTGTCTATTCTTGCAACAATTTACATGCTAAGGATGGTAAGCATAATTCTGTTACTTTAATATTTCCATGTTTTTTGCTTTAATCTAAATACACAGATGGTAACTAAGTTATTTGGATTTCTTTATCTTTATAGCAATCAGTTAAATTGCATCGTATGGTGGAGTCACATAACAATGTTTTGGTGTCCGTTCTTCAGAGAAATGGAGGTAAGACAACCAAAGGGCAAAAAATAACAAACACGTCATACTTACCTGCTCTGTGAAATGGTTTTGCACAGAGCAGCCCAGATCCTCTTCTTCTTGGGTTCCCTGTCGGTTCTCCTGACCCCCCCCCCCCTCTCTGAGTTCCCCTGCTTGCTATGGGGGCACTTGTGCATGCTTGCTCCCAAGCCTGCTGCTCTATCTAAGCCAATTAGAAGTGAGAGGCCCAAAAAATCTGGCTCAGTGAATATTAGGGGGGGGGGGGGGGATCTTTAGCTGATCTTTTTTTTTAAAGGCTTGAATTTAGCAATTTAATGTAATATAAGATAGTCACAGTATACTCAGTTAACCATTTTTTTCTCTTTCCTCTTTTAGCTCTGCATCCTCATAAAGTCTCTTTGGCATTTGAGACTTTTGGGAGTGCTGGATGCCTGTATCCCATCAAATGCTGGTTCCTTCTTCTGACCACCTATATCACTTTAGGGCTCAGCTTCAGATTTCTATTATTATCATATAAATAGCTGGCAGACCAAAATATGGCTTCAGTTATTTAATGAGAGGAAAGAAGTGTAAAAAAAATAGTATCTTACAATACCCGCATGCTGTATTACCTGTAGGCGCACTGTTGTTTCTTACTTTTTAACACTGTTGTGATGAATATTAATGTTCCCTAGAAAAGAAGACTATGGGGGTAATCCACAAAAGGGATACGCCGGCGTATCTACTGATACGCCGTCGTATCCCTGTTTCTATCTATGGAACTGATCCACAGAATCAGTTTCACATAGATAGACAGAAGATCCGACATGTGTAAGGGACTTACACTGTCGGATCTTAGGATGCAGTACCGCAGCGTACGTCGAAATCCAGCGTCGGGTATGCAAATTAGCACTTACGGAGATCCACGAAGCTTTTCAGCTTCGTTTTTTCTCCGTAAGTATTAGTTTGCCGTCGCAATATTAGGGCTGCTTTTACAAGGCCTAAACTGTTTACACCTTGTAAAAGTAGACCCTTCTATCCCGCGTCGCTGTAATTTATTTTTTCCCGCCGCAACTCATTTTTTTTTTTTATGCCCGTCGCGATTCTCAAAACCCGGCGCAACGTAAAACCGCGCAAAGCACGTTGGGAAAATGACGTCGGGAGCATGCGCAGTACGTCCGGCACGGGAGCGCGCCTAATTTAAATAGGACTCGCCCCATTAAATTAGGAACGCCTTGCGCCGGACGGATTTAAGTTACACCGCTCAAAATTTCTAGGTAAGTGCTTTGTGGATCAGGCACTTAGGTAGAGATTTTGCGGCGGTGTAACTTAAATGGGAAAAAATACATTGCGCCAGGTTTTTGTGGATTAGGCCCCATATGCATAACTAACATATTCAGGTTTAGTGCATGCCAGGTTAGCATGCACCAGTTTACATGACTAGTTACTCCATTTTTAATTAGCCTATCTGTCATTTTGAGATGCCTGATGTAAATGTTTTATTTCCTCTTGTCTTCATGGTCAATTTATTTTGACTCCTGTTCTATTTTAACCACTTTAGCCCTGGACAAATGTTCCCCCCTTCCTGACCAGAGCACTTTTTGCGTTTCGGCACTGCTTCGCTTTAACTGACAATTGCGCGGTCGTGCAACGTGGCTCTCAAACAAAATTGACGTCCTTTTTGTTCCACAAATAAAGCCTCTGCAGTTTTTATTTTTTGCGCTACAAACAAAAATAGAGCGACAATTTTGAAAATGCTATATTTTTTACTTACTATAATAAATATCCTCACAAAATATATATATAAAAAAAAGTTTCCTCAGTTTAGGCCGATACGTATTCTTCTACATATTTTTGGTAAAAAAAATCGCAATAAGCGTTTTTTGTTTGGTTTGCGCATAAGTTATAGTGTCTACAAATTAAGGGATAGTTTTATGCCATTTTTATTAATATTTTTTTTTTACTTTTAATGGCAGCGATCAGAGATTTTTATTGTGACTGCGACATTATGGCGGACACATTGGACACTTTTGGTGCTATTTTGGGACCATTCACATTTATACATCGATCAGTGCTATAAAAATGCACTGATTACTGTATAAATGTGACTGGCAGGTAAGGGGTTAACCACTAGGGGGCTAGAAAGGGGTTAAGTGTGTCCTAGGGATGTGTTTTAGCTGTGTGTGGGCGGGGCAATATGTTACATGACACTGATCACTGCTCCCGATTACAGGGAGCAGACGATCAGTGTCCTGTCACTAGGCAGAACAGGGAAATGCCTTGTTTGCACAGGCATCCCCCGTTCTGCCTCTCAGTGACGCAATCGCGGGACACAGGCGGACATCAAGTCACGGGGAGTGCGGCGCGCCTGCCGCACGCATTCTTAAAGGGGACGTACAGGTACACCCATTTGCTGACGTATATCGGCGTGTGCAGCGGTCAGCAAGTGGTTAAGGCAACCTCTTAAGATGTATCTCTAGAACAAATTGTGAATAGATTGGGAAATAGTTAGACCCTTGTCAAGATTTGATTACTAACCATGTCCTCATTGGGGAGATTCTTCTTATCTATTTGTTCTGGTGACTATTGTTACTAGGAAAGAAAGTGAGGGGGAATTCAGCATTTTACAGTTTTTTTCAGATCAGGAGGTGAGAAGAAATCTTACAATGGGGATACCTGTTTCAGGGACAACTGTCTAAGAGGGTAATTCCCCTCACTTTGGGATATTTCTTCCAACTTTCTGTTGCATCTCTGGGACAGGATGTGAAGGCGTATTTCCCACATGGTACATAGATAATAAAAAAAATAACTGGCAGATGGTTTACCCTTTTTGACAACATTGTAACATTGTAATATTAATTGGATACTTGAATATTGAGTGAGCCATGTCTAAAGAAAGGGGGTGGAGGTTTCTTGCAACATATTTTAATATGCTCACTTTGAACTTCATATGCCTTGTACACACGATCGGTTTTCCCGGCAGTAAAAAATCTGCTGGGAAAACCGCAGGGGAAACTGAGAACCTGCGCAGTAGCTTTATCCCCATACACACGGCCGGTTTTCCTGACAGGAAAACTGCCATGAGAGCTTTGGTCGGGAAACCTGGCCGTGTGTATGCTCCACCTCAGACTTTCCCTATAGAAAAATTGCCTGCTTAAAAACCGCCGAGAATCACGGTGGGAAAAAAGAAAACATGTTCTCATTTTTCCCACCGGGATTCCTGGTGGTTTTCCTGTCGGTAAAACTGCTATGGAGCATACACACGGCCGGTTTTCCTGGCCAAAAGCTGTCATGGCAGTTTTCCCGACATATTGGGATTTTTTTTTAACAAAGACATGTAGAAGAATACATTTTGGCCTCATATTGTGAGGAAATGTGATATTTAGATTTTTTTATGAATATGTTTTATAACCGAAATTTTTAGGCCCGACACTCATGTGCACTACAAATGAGGCCTTACAGGGCAATACACTGTATAGCACATTTGCACTGCTATATAATTTATTACAGGTGAAAGCGGATTATCGGGGGACTTAAAAATGTCTCAAACGGTGCTCAAATTAAAACAATTTGGATAATACAACTTTTTATTTTATAGGGGTTGAAGAAGTACAATCTAAATACCTGGTTCCTGGAGATGTAATTGTTTTACCAGAGAAGAAGTTTTTTCTGTCCTGTGATGCCATGCTGATATCGGGGGGTTGTGTGGTAAATGAAGGGATGTTGACAGGTACAGCATTATAAAACATGATATCAAATGTGTCAAATGTAGTATGAAATTAAAATTTGTTATAGTTATACATTTGTGGCCATAATGTTGCAGGATTTAAAGTGTTTGCAAACCCAAATACAGTAATACCTGGGATTACGAGCATAATTAGTTACAGAAGAATGCTTGTAATCTAAAAGCACTGGTATATCAAAGCGAGTTTCCCCATAAGAAATAATAGAAACTCAGATAATCCTTTCCACTTTCCACAGCCACTGCTTGTCTATGCAGTACTGCATGTGGCCAGAGGTGTGGTGGCGCTGGAGACGCTCAGAAACACTCAGAAACACTGGGAAACACTCAGAGATGTTCGGAGACCCACACTTCTGGCCAAATGTGACACTGCACACCCCAGCGGCTTGAATCCTGCTCATCTTGCGAGACAACGCTCACAAAGTGAGTCAGGATTAAAAAAAAAAAAATTGCTTATTTTGCAAAATGCTTGTATACCGCGTTACTCGCAATCTGAGGTTCCACTGTACTCAAAACAACACTATTTTGCACAATTTAGTAGATAATACTGTTATAGCCTAAATAATTTTATTGTGTACTTGTGAAAATGTACTATTTGGTTGTAGCCCTCGTAAATTTGCTGATCCATTAAGCACGGCATAGCTTCGGGAGACATGACATCATCACGATCCCCCTCCCACCTATACACACTCGCCCTCGCTCGCTGTCTCCCTCTCTTTCTATATCTCTATTCCTCTCTCTCTCTCTCTGGGCTCCATTCATGAAGCTATATGGAGCGCCTTAAAAAATTTGGTAAAATACAGCGCATCATTTTTCAAACAGTTTTCTGGCATTCACAAATAACTGCTACTAAAATACCACAAGAGTTATTTTATGAAGTCATGCAGTATTTTAGCAGTAATAGCATGCAGTAATTTAATGCCTGGCGGTAGCCAACGTATTTACTTACAGTAGTTAATACTGCATTGTTAAGGAATGGTGGGCCGCTGGTGTCCTTAACATGAGTTATCGATGAGTCGACAGCTGTTAGTGGGGTTCATGCTGACCTCCCACATAGTCGCCCAATTAGACAGAGCATTGAGGTCGGCTTGTAAATTGGAGACATCCTGTAAGGACGTTATTCCACTGCATAGCTTGGTGTCATCTGCAAAGACAGAAATGTTACTTTTGATCTCAGACCCAATATCATTTATAAAGATATTAAAACGTAAGGGTCCCAACACTAAACCTTGGGGAACACCACTGATAACCTTTGACCATTCAGAGTATGAATCATTAACCACTACTCTCTGAATTCTGTCTTTCAGACAGTTTTCCATCCATTTACAAACTGATATTTCCAATCCTGTAGACTTTACCTTACACATGAGCCATGTGTGCAGAACTGTATCAAAAGCTTTTGCAAAATCCAAGTATACCACGTCCACCGCCACCCCTCTGTCCAAGGTTTTACTTACCTCTTCATAAAAAGTGAAATATTCCTTTAAATTTCGTACCTGGGGGGGTGTCTTGAGTATCCTGTATTTACAGTGTCCTGTAAAGTAGCGCACGTTTCCCGTGTTTATAACAGTCCCTGTACAAAATGACATTTCTAAAGGAATGAGTCTGGTACGAATATTAAGGGGAATCCCGAGCCAAAATTAAAAAAAAAATGCGTGGGGGTCCCCCCAAATTCCATATCAGACCCTTCAGGTCTGGTATGGATTTTAAGGGGAACCATGTGCCAAAATTAAAAAAATGGCATGGGATTCCCCCCAAAAATCCATACCAGACCCTTATCTGAGCACGCGACCTGGCAGGCTGCAGGAAAAGAGGGGGGAACGAGAGAGCGGCCCCTCCTCCTGAACCGTACCAGGCCACATGCTCTCAGCTAGGGGGAGGATGTCTCCATGTTGATGGGGACAAGGGCCTCATCCCCACAACCCTTGCCCAGTGGTTGTGGGAGTCTGCGGGCAGGGGGATTATCAGAATCTGAAAGCCCCCTTTAACAAAGGGGACCCCCAGATCCCGCCCCCCTATGTAAATTGGTAAGGGGTACACTGTACCCCTTCCATTTCACAAAAAAAGTGTTCAAATCTTTTAAAAACCACAGTACACTTGGGACAATTTCTTTATTAAAAAGAGAAAAATAAGAAAAAAAATATTCCAGCGATGTAATCCAGTCTTAATCTCCAGCGATGTAAATCCATTCTCGATCTCCAGCGAGGATACAACGCTGACACGTACTTGCCTCCACGGGAGGCACCCGACAAATGACGCAATCCAGCCTGACAGCTCTTATATAGCTGAGGGTGTGGCCACCCGTCAGTGTGCGGGTGACCCTGCCCCCCTCTGACGCAACGGGAAAAGGCCGGGGTTACCCAGTGACATGTACGGGTGACCCCCGTCCCCCTCTGACGCAACACATCTTTTCAAATATAATAACATATAGCTATAGTACTTATTTCACCTTGAAAGGCTCTTTGAATAACTTCAAATAAACCTTTGCCACTATGGATTTATTATGGCAATGCCCTAATTTATTTGATGATACCCTAGCTTCTCTTACTTTCTGTGGAAAGCTCAGACACTATTTTCAGAAGTTGAGACTATCCTGGGACATGTGGCAGAAGGTACTGTAGTAGTTACAAATGTTAACCATTTCTTGTCCTACCTTTTGTACAAGTCTTTCTTTAGATATACCTGTATCTTGATCCTAATTAGTATTTTCCAATTCTGTGTTTCAAAGGAGAAAGTGTTCCTATAACAAAGGTTCCACTACCAAATGTGGACAATGAAATTCCATGGAAAACATACACTGGTGAAAACTGTCGTGGACATATATTGTATTGTGGAACTGAGGTTGTTAAGACAAAGCCAAATGCAGATGGGCTGGTAAAAGCTGTTGTCCTACAAACAGGTGATGATATTATAGCAAAAAAAAAACTAAACTAAACTGTATACCTTTGTTAAATTATATCAACAATATTCACTGATTAGTTCATTATGACTGTGATAAATTATGGCCAGTACACACGGACGGAATTTCCTACAACAAATGTTCGATGTGAGCTTGTTGTTGGAAAATCCAACCATGTGTATGCTCAATCAAACATTTGCTGTCGGAATTTCCGTCAACATTTGTGTGACTGTGTGTATGCAAGACAAGTTTGAGCGAACAATCGGTCTGAAAAAAATCCATGGTTTTGATGTCGGAATGTCCAATCGTGTGTATGCGGTAATATACTATATGTTTTGTCTTTTCTGAATTATTAATTTATCCCCACTCTACAAATCAAGAATTCAAGCTTTCTCATTCAAAGTTTACAGTATCAGTATTAAACTTAAAACCAAAGATTTGACTTTATCACTGGGTACCTGTCATGTGAAAAATTAAGCCCCCCCCCCCCATGGAAATTGTTACCCTTTTTAACATAGGAACAGAGAAACATTAGATCTTTATATGAACAGTGCCTACAGATATAAGTGATATGCATAAATAAGCACATAGAAAAATGTGCCTTTTCAAAAATGTATTTATTCAATAAAAATATCATTATATGTAATTGTGTACTGTGTAAAAGGTAAGTACACCTTTGCTATCAAAAGCTGGTATTGCCCCATTTAGCAGAAAAATCTTTACATATGCATTTTGTATAACTGCCCACCATTGTCTGTCATCCACAGTAAAAATGTTAAAGTTGAATGAACTTAACAGCTTTCAGCTTAAAACCGCTGCATCTTTACCAACCACTGATGTCACCCAGCCCTTTTATTTGCATGGGCAGGAATGCCCAGCCATGTAATAAAATGGGCATTGAAAGGAGTCTTACATCATTGCCTAAATATGGCCATGGCGGTGTAAGGACAATGATGTCACCACTGTCCTTGCCAATTCCTTTATATAGCTGATGACAGCTCGAGGAGCTCTCATTCGGCAAGTGTTCCAATCAAAAATCAGCCGTGTGTTGATGGGTCATCCGGTTATTTATCTATTTTTTTGCATGAGTTGGTGGCAGTGAGCTTCGTGATGATGGATTTACAATGAGGAATATTTTTTGGGGGACTACATTTTTTTTATTATTAAAGGACTTGTCAAATATTTGGGTGTCTTTATTTCTAATACTCTGAACAAAGACTTTGGGTAAAACTGCAGTGCTGAATAATTATAATACAAAAATATATTGGAATACTTTATGACCCTCCACCAATAAAAAAAAAAAAACAACAGATCTGTTTTGTTTTGTTTTTACCGGTGGAGTCATGAGCTGTTATGATTTTTTTTGTAGTTGTAAAATATTTTGTTAAAGTTTTCATAGTTCAGGAGTGCAGTTTTGACCAACATTTTTTCAGTCTTATTCAGATTATTGGTTCAATGCTTGATTATATTCTATTTGATTGGTGTAGAACTGGATTAATTATAGAGAAATGCAATATGGCATTGGGGAGTTGTTAAATTTATTTTATGTGTTTATTTCCAGATCACATTTTTTTGTGTATGAGAAGAGGGCATATCTGGGCCCCCCTTATTCAAGGGGTCTACTAAATTTCCTACAGACCAGATTCCCTGCAGACCCCTACAAACGATGGGCAACGTTTGTGGGGAAGAGTCACCTTTCTACGTTAACATGGGTACAAGATGCTTTGCCGAAGGGGTCCCCCCTGATAAGGTTCCACCCCATGATGAGGACATGTGGCCTTGTATGGTTCATGGGGGGGGGGGTTGGATTAAGGGTCTGGTATAGATTTTTAGGGGGATATCACACTTTTTTTTCCATGGAGTCACTCTTAAATTCCATACCAGACCCAAAGAGCCAATCTATACCAGACCCTTCATTCTTGCCAACAATGAAAATTTCAGTTCTATTTAAAAGAAAAAAAATCACACAGACCCCTTCAAAGTTCCTCCACAATACATAAAAAACCCTTAGGTGTCAGCTATGTATTTCGGGGTAATCTTTGTGGTCTGTGTGCCTTTTTGTGTGCCTTTTTGTTATATTAATTATAAAGAAATGGGACATGGCAGTGGTGAGTTTATATATTTATGAAATGTGGTTATTTATAGGTTACATGATTTCAGAATGAGAAGGGGGGCATAACTGGGGGCCACTTTATTAAATGGGGACTTCTGATAAGCTCCCAGCCTGCAGACCCCTACAACCACAAATGTTGTGGGGAAGAGGCTCTTTTCCTCATCAACATGAGGGCAAGATGTTTGGCAAGGGGGCACCCATGTTGAGGGCATTTTGCCTTGCATGGTTCAGGAGGGAGGTGTATACTTGCCCCCCTTTCCTGCCCTTCCATGCTGCATGCTTGGATAAATGTCAGAACTTTTGGGGGAACCTCATGCTTTTCTTTCTTAATTTTTGAGGGGTTACCCTTATAATCCATTCCAGAACAAAAGGGTCTGGTATAACATTTTCCTCATGTTGTTTTTTTGGGTGGGGTTCCCCTAAAACTCAAAAAAAGAAAAAAACTTAAGAGACTAGTATGAATTATGAGGGCTCCACACCATTTTTTTCATAATTCATACCATTCCCTTCAGGCCTGATATTAATTTTACAAGAGTCCCCACCAAAAAAACAAAAGGGAAAAAAATACAGCATAAGGTCCCACCCAAATTGTAGACCTTTCGGATCTGGGAATAATGTTAAGAGGAATGTCTCACAAAAATCATAAAAAAAGCATGAGGTCCCCTCCAACATTCCAAACCAGATCCTTATTCCAGTATGCAGCCTGGCAGGACAGACAAGAGAGGGATGAGTGTGCCCCCTCCCTTCTTGAACCATACCAGGCCACATGCAGTCAACATGGGTGGGTACCTTGCCAGGTGGGGACTCCCCAGCAAAGCATCTTGTCCCTATGTTGAATTGGACAAGGGCAGGAGGCTTACTGGAATCTGAAAGCCTCCTTTAACAATGAGGGTTCAGCCAGGTACTAGTCTCCCATATGTGAATGAGTGAGGGATACATACCCCTGCTCTTTAAAGAAAATGTAAATATAAATAAAAACACAGTTTTTGACAAGTTATTAAGAAAAAAATCATGAAATAGATCCATGTCCTTTATGTCATAACCAGACACTATGGTGCCATTCTCCAAATAACAGTTCCTGGAGCAGTTATCAGCAATATAAGTGAAGGGGCATGGATAAGGGGTGATTTCATTACCCAAATATGCCCATGGCGGCTGTAATTAAGAAAGATGATGCCAATTTGACTGATATTTATCCTTAGTTATCATCTCTTAATTTACCATGTTTAAATTAAATCATAGATTCACATTTGTATGACTTTCATCTGAATTTCAATTTCAATATATGTTGACTCCTAGGATTTAACACAGCAAAGGGAGACCTTGTGAGATCAATTATGTATCCCAAGCCTGTGAATTTTAAATTGCACAGAGAGGTTTTGAAAGTTCTTGTTGGGCTCATCATACTTTCCATCCTTGGATCATTATACTCAGTTGCAATTTATGCACATAATGGGGTAAGTAGAATACTTTTTTGCAGGTGCTATCAGACTAACAGACACACAATCTCTGCTGTACCAGAGAGCACCTTAGAGCCAAGTAAATAATCAAGTAGGCTGTGCATCTCCACACAGCTGACTGCATAAAAACCCTTGGTCAACATCATCCAAATATTGATACTATTGCTCAATGTGTTACACAAATATAGGTTGCTTAGATGTGGGTTGTACTATTCATATGCCAGATATTCATTGAATCCCAAGTACTTAACGCAGCAATAAATCCAAAATTAAAAATATAATTTCTTTATTGTACATCACAGGACACAGAGCAGGCTAGAAACATAACTATCATGGTTATGAGCCACCTATAGGTGAATAGACACTGGCAGATCAAACAGGATGTCCTTCCCTATATAATTCCTCCTATACAGGAAGTACCTTAATTTTTTCGCCAGTGCCTGTAAGGTGATGGTCACTGATGTGCTGCATTTGCTGTTGGAGCATGCTTGGAGGTCCAGAACAGTTCTGCTAAGAATCATGGACTTCAATCAGATCCATTTGAAAAGCTGTCAGCCAAAATGGATGGTAACCAAGCCTTTCTGATAAGGAAACAAATCATCAAGGTTTGTCTGTAAAGCAGCCTTATGGCGCTGGACCCCGTCTAATGGAGCTCTGTACAGTGTTTGTTCTCACCATGATGCTTTGCAGCAGGGTGCTATACTGGTCCAGGGGAGTGGAACCCAGATGTAAGGGAGACTGAGTGCTCAAAGGTCTTGTTCGACTTAACCCGCCATGATGTGTGATGGTTGGACTCCTGTTATGATTCAGAGCCCTGCTGCAGGAATGGTAAGTTTGTATTTGCAGTTTTTCTTTAAAAAAAAGGAGATCTGACTGTCTGGTCATTCTCCCAGCAGCCAATGGGGGAAGTGTGCTGTTTGGTCTGGCTGGGTCATGCTCTGAAGTATTGGGCTGCATTTTTCTCAACCAGCCACTAGAGGGAGCAGGGTCGCTCGGTGTAGCCTACTCTTGTGCAGTGTAGGCAGGTAGTAAAAGGACAGCCATTTTTGCTTATTTTTGAAGTCACACGTGGGCTGAAGTCACGCATGAGGCTTCTAGAGACACAGAGCAGTCTATGGCTGGATAATGAGGTATGAGTACTACCTATGGGAGAGCTGCGTGACCCAACAGGCAACAATTATATACTGCATTAATGCATAATAAAGGCATAATAAAGGCATACTTGTAAACTTGCTGCCTATACGTGTATACTTGCTTGTAAAAATGTTTGTCAATACACCACTGCACGAGTATCAGTGCACTTAAAGGAGTTGTGTCTCCAGAGAGTAGCGTGCATTTGATCTTCATGAGCTTACATTTAGGCTGCACTGAAGCAGCATAGAGGCTGCATTCAGGATGTGCTGGGTACATATATGCTTGCCTAGTCCTGTAAAACTAGTATGGGACCAAGTGCAGTTGGGCAGAACTTACATGCTTATTTGCAATAAACTGCATACTTACATGTGTATTTGCACTGAATAGCTTACTTACATCCCTGATTGCATTGAGCTTCATACTTACATACTTACTTGAATTGTACTGCATGCTTACATGCATATTTGCATTTAACTGCATACGTACATGCTTACTTGCATTGAACTGCATAGTTACATGCATATTTGCAATGAACTGCATGCTTACATGCTTACTTGTATTGAACTGCATACTTTACATGCGTATTTGCATTGAACTGCATACTTACATGTGTATTTGCATTGATACTACTTATAGTATCTCACAAAAATTAGTAAACCTTTTATTATATCTTTTCACTGAATAAATTACATTTTGCTACAATGTAAAGTAGTGAGTGTACAGTTTGTATAACGGTGTAAATTTGCTGTCCCCTCAAAATAAATCGACACACAGTCATTAATGTTTAAACCGCTGGCAACAAAAGTGAGTACACCCCTAAGTGAAAATGTCCAAATTGGGGCCAATTAGTAATTTTCCCTCCCCGGTGTCGTTATCGCTCTCACTCTCTCATACTGGCCACTGGAAGTTCAACATGGCCCCTCCTGGCAAATAACTCTCTGAGGATCTGAAAAAAAGTATTGTTGCTCTACATAAAGATGGTCTAGGCTATAAGAAGATTGCTGAGACCCTGAAACTGAGCTGCAGCTCTTCATGTCTATGTTGAATCTTCATGTCTCTCTATGTCGAATCTTCATGTCTCTCTATGTCGAATCTTTTCTCTCTATGTCAAATCTTTTCTCTTTATGTAGAATAATATTGGACTAATTAAGTTAAGGTTAGGCACATTTGACCGAAACGAAAACGAAAATAAAGCATTTGTTTATCTTTCGTTTTTCGTTTTCTGTGCTTTTGTTATCGTTTGTTAAAACGATAACGAAAATACCTGAAATTCGGACGAAAATGCACATGTCTAATATTTACATGCATACTTGAATTGAACGGCATACTTGACATGCTTATTTGCATTGAACTGCATACTTACATGGATATAGAAAAAGGAAACATTTGCTCCCAAGGGCCTATACTATATATATTTTTCCTTTTTCTGTTTACAATATTGGGCTAGCAGCATTTTGTCCACATCCAGGGGAGGTGGGTTCCAATCCTTGTTTACTTACATGCATATTTGCTTTGAACTGCTTACTTACATGCCTACTTGCATTGAGCTGCATACTTGCATGCTTACTTGCATTGTTCTGCATGCTTACATGCATATTTGCATTTAACTGCATACTTACATGCTTACTTGCATTGAACTGCATAGTTACATGCGTACTCGCAATTGAACTGCATACTTACATCCATATTTGCATTGCATTGCATACTTGCATGCTTACTTCCATTGAACTGCATACTTACATGTGTATTTGCATTGAACTGCATACTTACATGTGTATTTGCATTGAACTGCATACTTACATGCTCACTTGCATTGAACTGCATACTTTCTTGCATTGAACTACATACTTATATGTGTATTTGCATTGAACTTCATTCGTATATGCTTGCTTGCATTGAACTGCATACTTAAAGGCTTACTTGCATTGAATTGCATACGTACATGCATTCTTGCATTGAATTGCATACTTGTATGCATATTTGCATTGAATTGCATACTTATATGAGTACTTATATACCTGTATCACGGCACACCTGTGTACCTGCGTATATGTGTGCTTACATACCTACATGGTTGAATAGCGATAGACCAATATGGTTTGAGTCTGCATCCTTGGGGACTGAGTATTAGGTTTTGGCAAATATAGTTGCTACATTATTTAATTACCGTATTTATCGGGGGATTATCGCGCGCCCGCCGGCGTATAACGCGCACCCCATGTTTAGAAGGGAAGTTTAAGGAAAAAACTTACATTTTGGATGTCTTGCCCGGCGTTCATCAGCGGCCTTGTCCGGCATAGCGGCCTTGTCCGGCATCCGTCTGCGGCCTTGCGCGGGGTCCGTCCAGCATTGTTGGTGTCCGTCTGCTGTCTTGCCCGCCGTCCATCGGCGGCCTAGTCCGGTGTCCGTCTGCGGCGTATAACGCGCACCCCAAGTTTAGAAGGGAAGTTTAAGGAAAAAACTTACATTTTGGATGTCTTGCCCGGCGTTCATCAGCGGCCTTTTCCGGCATAGCGGCCTTGTCCGGCATCCGTCTGCGGCCTTGCGCGGGGTCCGTCCAGCATTGTCGTTGTCCGTCTGCTGTCTTGCCCGGCGTCCATCTGCGGCCTAGTCCAGCGTCCGTCTGCGGCCTTGCGCGGGGTCTGTCCAGCCTTGTCGGTGTCCGTCTGCTGTCTTGCCTGGCGTCCATCGGCGACCTTGTCCATCTGTTTGAGTTTGGCGCCTCGGTCGAGCTGTGCAGGGCTGGATTTCCAGTGTGTTCGGCTCCTCTCGGCTCCTCTCACGTGGCTGCGGGCAGAGCCGAGCGTGGCTGAGCCTAGCCGAGTACACTCGGCTCGGTCTTTGTCGGTCTTTGTCTGCGGCGCTCTGAGACAGCCGACAAAGACAGGATCGGCGTATAACACGCACCCATGAGTTTCCCATGATTTTAAGGGGAAAAAAGTGTGCGTTATACGTCGATAAATACAGTATTATACAAGTTAAATGGACCCAGAAGTGGGAGGCAGCCAGGGGAGGCCAGTACACTGCCCTCGGGTCCAGTGGACTTGGGTGGTAATCTGGTGGTGTTTGCATCTCCCGATGGACCAGTGGTATCATTTGTATCTCAGCCACTGTGTTTGTTTGGCTTTGCATTGATTCCTGGCACGTTAGAATGTCTTTAGAACAATTTAGCAGTGGCATTGACAGCTGCAATAGACTTCAGCCGCATCACCCTGAACGTGCCTGATCTTGGCTGATCTGAGTCTAAGCAGGATCAGGCCTGCTTATTACTTGAATGGGAGACTTACCAAGAGTAGCAGGTGCTGTAAGCTTTTCCCCTCCAGAGTGAAGGAAGCATCTGAGGCTGCTGTATTTTCAGGGTTTGCAACAGAGTAATCAGCCTTTTGCCTTGCGGTTGCTCTTGGAGCAGAAGCTCATTATTGTAAACACTCAATTGGTAGCGGCCCCAAAACCAAACAGGGACATGATCTCAAGGCACTAGAGACATTTCTAAACATTCTTATGTTTCAGATGGGATTGGTCTATTCAGTGATGGCCTTTCTGCAAGAGGTAGAGTTCCAGTGTCCATAGTCATCAATGACACATATCTTCATGTGCCCATTTTTTCCAGGCTCATCAAAGATGTCTGCGATTTGTAGTAGAAAGTCGCCATTTTTGTTTTGTGACACTGCCCTTTGGGCTAGCCACAGCTCCCCAAGGGTTCACAAAGCTCCTAACTCCAGTGCTGAACTTGCTGAAGACACAAGAGGTGTCAATATCAGTATATTCAGCTGGCCTAAGTAAAAAGCTGTTTCATTACAGGACTTGGAAATCCTTTATGCCCGGTGTAAAGCCAGAAGGTGGCACCCGCAGAATTATGTGAGTGGGAGATTTTTCCTTTCTCCAATTAGGATGGGAAATGAGATTGGCCTTAAGTACCATTAAGGGTCAGATTTTGTCTCTATCCATTTTTTTTCCAGAGACTGTTGTTTCAACCTCCTTGGTTTGTACTTTGTGCCCTTGAGACTTGAACTTGGTCTTGGCTGTCCTTGCAGAAGCCACCTTTTGAACCAATTCTAGAAACTACAAGAAGAGTGTCAGAGGTGGCGGCTCTTTTGTTTAAGGAGTCGATCTTGGTCTTGCATCATAATCAAGTGATGTTGCATCCTCATCCATCTTTCTTGCCTAGAGAGGTTCTACCTTTCACTTCATTCAGGACAGTGTCCTGTCTCTTTTTTCTTAGTCCACAGTTGGCAGGGGAGAGATCGCTGCATACTCTGATTGTAGTTCGGGCGGTCAGGAGTTGTCGGCACAGGTCAGGAGTCCTGGTTTGTGCTGCCAGAAGAGCCTAGGAAGGGCAGACGGCATCCAGGTCTACCATTCGCCAGTTAATCGGTCAAGCCTATGGTTTGAAAGGGCAAGGTCCCACCCTTTCTGGTGAGGGCGCTCTCTACATGTTGGGGGCATCTTGGGCCATCAGGTGTCAGTGGCTCTGGTTTGCAAGGCGGCTACATAGCCTTTAGTTTATACATTCACAAGGTTTTACCAGGTGGATGTCAGAGCCATGGAGCATACTGTCTTTGGCCTCAGCGTATAACAAACGGCAGAGCAGGTCCTTCCCTGGTGGTAGTTTTTCTGATGGTGTCTCCCTCCCCTCATGAGTATTGCTCTGGGGCAGCAAAACTAGTTATGTTTATAGCCTGCTATGTGTCCCGTGATGTACAATAAAGAAAATTAGATTTTTCTTACATGCTTACCTGTAAAATCTATTTCTTGGGGTACACAGAGGTCTCTCTCCTTTCAGAGAATTCATTGCTTGCTACAAAACTAAGGTACTTTCTTTATAGGAGGGGTTATAAAGGGAAGAACTTCCTGTGCGATTGATGTGCCAGTGTCCATTCATATAGGTGGTGCATAACCCAGTTAGCTGTATTTATAGTCTGCTCTGTGTTACGTGATGTATTTTAAGAAATAGATTTTACAGGTAATTATCCAAATATGTTACAGTTTACCCCTCTTCCAGACAAACTCTCACAAGAGTGAGAGAAAGAGAGCTGTGCATGATGTCAGAGGCCTAGGCTTTTTACCAGACAAGAAACGGAAGGGGTTTGTGTAAAAAGTATTTACTGGCAGAAAAAAAAAAGTTTTAGTATCCAAAATTAAAACAAGGGCATAAGATTTATTAGATGAAAAGTTGACAAAATGAGTTGAAGATCCGCTTTAAAGGGGTTGTGAAGGTTTGCTTTTTTTTTTCTAAATAGGTTCCTTTAATCTAGTGCATTGTTGGTTCACTAACCTTTTCTTTCGATTTTCCTTCTAAATGTTTTTTTTCTTTGTCTGAATTTCACACTTCCTGTTTCTCCTCAGTAAGCTTGCCCCCATCATCCATGGGGATTAGTCAGACAGAACAGCTTACTGAGGAAGAACAGGAGGTGAGAAATTCAGACAAAGAAAACAAAGGAAAAAAACATTTAGAAGGGAAATCGAAAGAAAAGGTAAGTGAACCAACAATGCACTAGCTTAACCCCCTTAGCGGTATCCCCGAGCATGACTAGGGGTTGTTTTTCTATGCTAGGATCGGTATCCCCAAGTCACGCTCGGGGTAGATGTGCAGAGCGTGCAGCGGCGCGGCTTACCTTTCGCAGCATCCACAGACAAGTTACTTACCTTGTCCCTGGATCCTGCAATGCATCCCCGCTGTGTGAGCGAGCGGGACCTCGTGTCCCCGTGTGCCGCCGATCTCCGTTCCCTGCGAAGTTATGATGCACGGGGGTGGAGAACGGCGCCAAATTCAAAAAAGTAAACAAACACAATACATACAGTATACTGTAATCTTATAGATTACAGTACTGTATGTAAAGAATACACACACCCCTTGTCCCTAGTGGTCTGCCCAGTGTCCTACATGTACTTTTATATAATAAAAACTGTTCTTTCTAACTGCAAACTGTAGATTGTCCATAGCAACCAAAAGTGTCCCTTTATGTCAACAATGGTTTTAGAGCAGCTAGAAAACAGCGATAATAAATTATAATCACTTGCAGAATTGAGCGATAGTGATTTGTGGGGAAATTCGTCATAAAAAAATAAAAGTAATGACAGCGACAATTCTGCAACTGAGCAAATTTCAGTGATTTTGAGTTGATTACATTATTGAATAATTTTTATTATAATTATATTATTATTTGTTAGAATTATTTATAGTTATTTGTTATATTATAATTTATAATTTTGTTTTTAAAAAAAATTCATACCCGGGATGTCTACTAGACTCTTGTTTCGTCAGATTTAAATGAGTTATTCCTAAGAATTGCAGGCCTACAGTATAAAACGCCAAATTTCCTTGCAAAATAATTGTACCGCTTTTGGTACGTAATTCCAGACAGAATCATACCGCCAGGGAGGTTAAAGGGGTTGTAAAGGTTCATCTTTTATTTTCTAAATTGGTTCCTTTAAGCTAGTGCATTGTTGGTTCACTTACCTTTTCCTTTGATTTCCCTTCTCAATGTTTTTTTTCTTTGTTTGAATTTCTCACTTCCTGTTTCTCCTCAGTAAGCTTTCCACCATCATCCGAGCGGTGGAAAGTAATTTAGAACAGCTTACTGAACACCTTACTGAGGAGGAACAGGAAGTGAGAAATTCAGACAAAGAAAACAAAGAAAAAAAACATTTAGAATGGAAATTGAAGGAAAAGGTAAGTGAACCAACAATGCACTAGCTTAAAGTAACCTATTTAGAGAATACAAAACAAACCTTTACAACCCCTTTAATTTCTATGGACATATTTTGCAGGACAAATCTTCTGGTCCAGACTGTTTCCACATGACCAAATTAAAAAAAATGTATTTGTACAACATTTCTCTCAAAGTTTTTGTCAAATTACATGTATGAAAAATTATTGCATTAAATGCTCACACTGATCCCTATACACTACATTCTAGCTAATATAGGGTACTACATTTTCAGCTTTATGATACCTTATAGAGTTTAAGGGACAAATAATTAAGGACATACATATGCATTATTTTAATTTTTTTCTATGCAGTAATGTTTTTGTCTTCAATAATATGAAATAAGATTTTTTTTTTACAAGTCACTCTTACAGCATAAATATCTTGTGCAGCTGTGTACAATGTGAGGGCATGTTGAAGGTATAACAATGGCACTAAAATATACAGAAAAATGTAAAAGTTGAAAGAAGAGACCATACCAAATGAGGGTGTTGTAGAATTCTTCTTGTGGGTAATGTGTGGGTAATGTGCCTTTTAGATAAGATGGGTTTTGAGCGTATGCTTTAAAACTTGTAGGGTTAGTGAGAATTTGATGGCAAATGGAAGACATTCTAGAGAAAAGGTGGGAGTGAAAAGTAAGTTCTGGATGCATGAGTAAGAAATGGTAGCAACAAAGAACAAAGCTGTTTGTAAATAGAGTAAATATTCTGATTGGGTGCATAGCTGGACACCGAAAAGTTGAAAGGGGATTGATTTATATTTCTGTTTTTTTCCCTTATGTAGACATAAAACTTTACTATGTTCTCTCTTTGTTTTGTAGGCACCAGCTCATGAATTAGTGAGCATGGCATTTATCATGGCAACTGTGGCTATACCTGTTTCTCTGCCCCCAGCTTTGACAATCTGCACCCTCTACTCTCAGGCACGATTAAAAAAGCAAGGCATTTTTTGCATCAGTCCTCAGAGGATTATTTTGTGTGGACAGCTAAATGTTGTTTGCTTTGACAAAGTATGTATTCTTACATTTTCAGACATTGGGCTAAATTCTCAATAGTATAATACATTGAACAACTAAATAATATATTTTGTATAATCTGAGTTGTCCTGCATCATAGGTAGGCACTAATGGTTGGGTGTGATCTGAAAGGATTACATGAGTTATAAGAGACATGAATAAAAAAAAAAAAAAATATATATATATATATATATATATATATATATATATATATATATATATATATATATATATATATATATATATACACATTTTAAACCAATTCTATGGATTGCTTTAGTAATGCCTAGTATACTGTATATGAGTTGAAAGCCCTGTGTGTGTGTGTATTTTTTATTACAATGGTTGTCAGAAATATTGCTTTATATTTACTTCACCCCAGCCATACAACATGTTTTTATGGACACATATAAATAAACAACACATTATAGAGCAGGCTTTTAGCTCTCATGAGAATGTACCAATGGGAATATTAAAAACAAAAACTCATATTGGGGGGCTTATTTACTAAAGCAAGCGTTTAAAACTGCCATGTGTTAGCAAAAACTTGCATAGAAGAGGACTTCTACTAGGAAATTATGTTTTAGATGTTTTTGTACTTTGAGTTCCAAATGAACTATTGCATATAATGCAGGTTTCGCCACAGTAAACCTTTATTTTTGAAACATAGTTTAACCATTAAAGTAATCTGTAAACTTAAGTGTACAAATATACCACAGAATACCATCAAAAAAGAAAAAGCAATTTGTCCTTAAAATGATATATAAAGGTTGATTGACTAAGATTGTGGGGACTATTATCTTAGCAAAGCGTCAATTCACCTAGCTTAGTGTTTAGCCACTCCTAAATATCTCTGCCACAATGTACAGGCAGATCCCTCTACAACTTCCTGATTGAGCTTCCTTACCAATTGGACAGAAATGGTGATGCATATTCATTGTCCAATGAGAGGTCTGGAGGTGCAGAAGGGACACGGGAACCTGCATGCTAAACCAAGTACATTCATTTTTGTCATTGTCAGCCCAATGCTGTTGGCTTATCCCTTCACCCCCTCAACATTTAACATCCAAATTATCTTCATGACTCTTAATCCCCCTCTAAAATCTAAATTATTACCTTAACTCTTCAACATCCCCAACACTTAACCCCTTAATTACCACCCTAACGCCCTAAACCATGGGTGCTCAACCTGTGGCCCTCTAGCTGTTGCGGAACTACAATTCCCATCATGCTTCTGCCTTTGGGAGTCAAGCTTGTAATTGTCAGCGGCTTGCAATGTCCCATGGGACTTGCAGTTCTGCAACAACTGGAGGGCCACAGGTTGAGTACCCATGCCCTAAACACTTAAAGCGGTAGTAAACCACTGAAGGGAAAAAAAACAGATAATAGTATAATGTGCTAGTTTGCATTGCATACTAGCACAATATGAAATGCAGGCATACCCCACTTTTAAGTACACAATGGGGTTTATTTACTAAAGCTGGGAAGTGCAAAATCAGGCTCACTTCTGCATAGAAACAAATGAGCTTCCAGGTTTTATTACCAAAGCTTAAAGAGAAAGTAAACCCTGATGGGTTTTACTTCCTCTTTAGCCCGCTGCAAAGCCTGTAAATGAAAAGCATAATGGGCTAGTATGCATCGCATACTAGCCTATTATGTGCCACTTACCTGCAAAAGAATTCAGCGATGTCCCCTGTGTAAACAGCGTCCATCTTATTTTCCCTCTTCCTTCCAGACTGCGGACTCCGGCTCTGTGATTCGCCAGAGCCGTGTGACGTCACTTCCGCGTATGCGCACGAGAGCCGCCATTTACGGCACAGGCTGGGGAAGAAACTTATTCTAGGCTTACCTATAGGTAGAAGTAGTCAAAAAAGGGTTTACAACCACTTTAATTGAACAAGCTGGGGTTAGAAGCTCATTGGTTTCTATGCAGAAGTGAGCCTGATTTTGCACTCTCCAGCCTTAGTAAATAAACCCCATTGTGTACTTAAAAGTGGGGTATGCCTGTACTTGCCTTAGAATGAAGCCCCCTCAGTGGGGCCTGCACAATGCAGAGGGGGCTGACATGTTCCCGGTTAGCGGGCTCCAGTGCTGTGAGTGGCAGAAGCCGCAATGACGTCACTTCCCAGAAGACCTCCATTCCGGCAAGGAGCGCTGAAGTTCCGGCACGATATGCTGGACCTTCAGAACTTATGCGCAGCTGACATCAGCAGCTGCATGCAGCATGAATATCTCCTAATATCTCTGTGCAGGTTTAGGACATATTCAGTTTATCTACAGGTAAGCCTTATTATAGGTTTACTTGTAGATAAAAATCTGAAAAGCTTTCACTATAACCTACAAACTTTTTGGCAGTGAAATAGACCTGTGCACAGCATCCAATCATTGCAAAGCCTGATTTGAAATCTCACTGCTGTAACGGTTCCAAAACAAAGTAGGTCTGTGTGGCATTTCCAGTCCTTTGTCATCTGAAACAGAATGCATTTATTTATCAAAACTGCGTATGTGCTTATTTGTTGAGAGTGTCACAATAAGTTCTCCTCCTCTCGTAATTGAAAGAGAGAGGCCCCGTACACACGGCCAAGGAACTCGACGTGCCAAACACATCGAGTTCCTCGGCCAGTTCAGCCCTGAAGCCGCCGAGGAGCTCGGCGGGCCGAGAGCTCCCATAGAACAACGAGGAAATAGAGAACATGTTCTCTATTTCCTCGTCGAGCTCCTCGTCGGCTTCCTCGGCGAAATTGTACACACGGCCGGGTTTCTCGGCAGAATACAGCCAGAAACTCGGTCGGAAGCTGAATTCTGCCGAGGAAACTGGTCGTGTGCACGGGGCCATAGGCCTCGTGCACACGACCTCTGCAAAATCCATCAAGAAAAATGCTGGCAGAGCATTTTTGCAGAGAAAAACAGTCGTATGTATGTTTTTTGTCGAGAAAACTGTTGTGGATCTCGGCGAGAAAAAAAGAGAACATGCTCTCTTTTTTCTCGTCGGGAGTCTCAATTTCCTCGTCGTGTTTCTCGTCGGGCTGGTTTACGATGAGAAACACGTTCGTGTGTATGCTTAGAAACCCGCGCATGCTCAGAATAAAGTATAAGACGGGAGCGCACCTTCGATAAAAGTAGCGTTCATAATGGAGATAGCACATTTGTCACGCTGTAACAGACTGAAAAGCGTGAATTGTCTCTCACCAAACTTTTATTTAACACGCAGTAACATGAGATTAACAAAAGCAGCCCCAAGGGTGGCACCAGTGGAATCAAACTTCCCCTTTATAGTGCCGTCGTACGTGTTGCACGTCACCGCGTTTGAGAAAGACGAGATTTTGTCTTGACAGTGTGTATGCATGGAAAGCTTGACAAGATTCTCGTCAAGCCTAACAAGAACCTTGTCAAGGAAAATTACGTTTCTTTTATGGCGAGAATCTCGATCGTGTGTACGAGGCCATAGACAAGACCTGGGACTCTCGGCTCTGTGCAATATCACAGTAGTTAATCTTGACATCCGAGTAAATATGTGGGTGAGCTGCCTTTTATTGTAGATCCTGATGGGCTCACTAAATAAACAATCCATTAACCACTTAAGGACTGCCTCCTGCACATATACGTCGGCAGAATGGCACGGCTGGGCACATGCACGTACAGGTACGTGCTGTGCTATTGTCTAGCCGTGGGTCGCGGCGCGCGCCTGCGACCCGGTCTGAAGCTCCGTGACCGTGGGACCTGCGGACCTGATCGCGGCTGGAGTCCCGCGATCGGTCCCCGGAGCTGAAGAACGGGGAGAGCTGTATGTAAACACAGCTTCCCCGTTCTTCACTGTGGCGGCTGCATCGATCGTGTGAACCCTTTTATAGGGATTCACAATCGATGATGTCACACCTACAGCCACACCCCCCTACAATTGTAAACACACATGTGGTCACACATAACCCCATCAGCGCCCCCTGTGGTTAACTCCCAAACTGCAACTGTCATTTTCACAGTAAACAATGCATTTTAAATGCATGTTTTGCTGTTAAAATGACAATGGTTCCAAAAATGTGTAAAAATTATCCGAAGTGTCCGCCATAATGTCGCAGTCACGAAAAAAACGCTGATCGCCGCCATTAGTAGTAAAAAAAAAAAAAAAAAAAATGCAATAAAACTATCCCCTATTTTGTAAACGCTATAAATTTTGCGCAAACCAACCGATAAACGCTTATTGCGATTTTTTTTACCAAAAATCGGTAGAAGAATACGTATCGGCCTAAACTGAGGAAAAAAAAAAAATTTCATATATTTTTTGGGGATATTTATTATAGCAAAAAGTAAAAAATATTGCATTTTTTTTTTAAATTGTCGCTCTATTTTTGTTTATAGCGCAACAACAACAACAAAAAACGCAGAGGTGATCAAATACCACCAAAAGAAAGCTCTGTTTGTGGGAAAAAAAGAACGCCAATTTTGTTTCGGGGCCACGTCGCACGACCGCGCAAATGTCTGTTAAAGCGACGCAGTGCCGAATCGCAAAACCTGGCCGGGTCCTTTAGCTGCATTTTGGTCCAGGTCTCAAGTGGTTAAGCAACACACTTTAATCTCTATAATAATAGCAGCCAGCACAGTAGCCGAATGGTTTGCACGTTTTCCCCAGGCGTGAATTTCCTCTAGGTCAATTAGCAGACAACTCAGCTGTTGCAAAACTACAAGTCCCATCATGCCTCTGGGTGTCATGCTTGTAGCTGTCAGAGTCTTGCTATGCCTCATGAGACTTGCAGTTCTGCAACAGCTGGAGGTCTGCTAATTGCATATGCTCTAGGTACTTTGTTTTCCTTACATACATTAAAAACATGCTGGTAATGGGTTTGTATCTAAATTGGACCTAGTATGCCGTACCGTAAATTGTGAGCTCTTTGAGGGCAAGGACTGATGTGCATATATTTTGTAAATAGTTAGCACTATAAAAAGTATTTTACCGGTAAATAATATCTACATGCATTTTATTCCTCATTAGACTAAGCCCCCATTCACGCTTGAGCGGTTTTCTGCTGGTTTCTCTATGCTATGCAGAATCCCATTCTTTGTTATTGTGCCTGTTCACAGTTGTATACTCAGTTGCCTCAGTTGCCTAGACTTCAATGGGAATGACTTTAAATGCACAATACATGTGTTTTTTCATGCATTTTTCACACCTAAAGAGTTCCTTTCTTCCTTTAGAACTGCTCTCTTCCCTTGCCCAGCCCAGGAAAAAGTCTGATAAACATGTAAAAACACCTACAAAATGCTTTAAAATACTCATAAATGTGCTCTGCTCAGCTCAGGTGTGAATGCATGCCATGTGGATGTGTTAATTTCTGAGTATTATATGAAAGGAATAAAATAAAAAAATCAAACAGCATTATTGCGTGCAGAGTGAACAAACTCTATTAGTTTAGTAAATCAATCTCTATGTCTGTAAATCTGTATGTGTGGTATATTTAGTACTGAGCATACTTAAAGAGGTATGTGAACATGAAAAATCGGTACATGTTGTGACCATTGATGATAATTTGTAATAATATGTATCCTATAATGGAATTTCCATTTGTTTTTCTTGACTAATTGTATATAAAGGCTGTAATGTTAACTCACCAGCTTATTTTACCTCAGACAGGTACTTTAACTGAAGATGGCTTAGACTTATGGGGTATCGTTCGTTCAGCTAAAGGCTGGTAGGTTTTATGACAATTCCTATAGTAGTTGTTATGCTGGTATTTTGTGTTGCTATTGACAATACTATTTATGATGATGACAATGATTATGATGATGATAATGATGATGATTATTATTATTAGTAGTTGTTGTAGTAATACACTATGTTTAATAAATACTAACTCTGTATGCTCAGGAAGCCATGTTGAAACATATAAAATAATTGAACCAATGAGGTAAGCGTAATTCAATCACCGTCAGTCAGGACACACATGGAGATATTTTTTATTTAAAGTGATTGGCAGACCTTGCAAGTGGACCTAATATGCCTGAGCAGCTGAATAAGGGATTATCTAACATCCAACAATGGATGGACTCAAACAGGCTAGGCCTTAACGCCGACAAAACTGAGCTTTTGCTGATCGGCCCACAGGCCAACTCTACCTTTTTACCTGCCTGGCCATCCTCGTTTGGCCCTGCCCCAACTCCAGGTAAAAAATCTGGGTATAATTTTTGATGCTGAACTAAGCTTCGCACCTCACGCAAAATATTGCATAAAATCAGCCAACTATCATCTGCAATTATTACGGAAAATTAAGAATCTCTTCACTCAGCACAACCGTATGATCTTAGTTCATGGACTTATCCACTCTAGGTTAGATTGTTCTAATGTTTTCTTTCTAGGGCTCCCACAGAAGTGGATAAAACGATTGCAGATTACACAGAATCATGCTGCAAGACTAGTCACAAACTGCCCAAGGCGGAATCACATCTCCCCGGTGCTTAAGAATCTACACTGGCTCCCGATAGCAAAACGGGTTGAGTTCAAGGCACTCTGTCTGGTGTTTCGGGCCTATTGGCAACTAGGTCCGATGTACTTATCGAATATGACACAACACTACTGTCCACCCAGAGAGCTTCGCTCGACTGACGCCCTGTTAGCAATTATTAAATCTAGTCGATCAGCTTCAAAAGGTGGCCGCCGGCTCCAAACACTGGGGAACTCTCTTTGGAACCAGCTCCCTCATCAGATCCGAGCATCCTCCTCCTTGATGGCCTTCCGTAAGGGCTTGAAAACACTTATTTTTTCACAAGCCTACAGATAGAGACTTGGCCTTCCAAGCTCTTAGCAGGACGCTGCCTTAATTCCAGGCTGCGGTCCATGGTCAGGGAGTAGGGATTGGCTTTTTGTGCCCTGACACCCCCCCCTTCTTTTTATATTTCAGTTTATTTCTTGTCTGTTCCCCTCTTTTACTTAGATGTCCTAGTTTCTTCTTTTTGCTCTTGGGAACTGGATACCCCCAGCTTGTTGGTAAGCGCTTAGACGCGAGTTTCACAACTCGCATTCGGCGCTCTATAAGTATTTATTCCAATCCAATCCAATCCATTGTAAACAATCACCGTGTAAAATAACCCATTCAGTTTAAAATAGAAAAATCCCTTTAAATATAGTGCATGGGGGTCCCCTTAGTCTGCATGTAAAGTGGTGCATCTGCAGCAGGTATAGAACCTGAGAGAGAAGATCACCGCTCAAGGTGGGTCTATTGTAGAGTCGTTTCACAAATATAGGACTCCAAGGGTGCAGGCAATGCACTAAGGCAAATATTGGTATAAAGATGAGGGATGGACAGCCGCACTCCAAACCAAACAGGTTGTCTTTATTCAAATCAACAGCAAGAACACAGCAGATCACAGCAATAGGAACAGGAGAATACCGACGTTTCGCACTGGCTTCAGTGCTTATTCATGGCTTTTTTTTGGCCATAAGGTGTTCAAGTTGTCTGAACATAGTGAGTAATGACAAATCATTGCCGGTATTGGGAAGCAGAGTAGCTTGAACTCCCATTCTCAATGGATTCTCTGCTGATGTCTTCAAAGTCCTGCTAAACACCTGTTCTGATGTGATCGGTGTGGGTATGCTGTTATCCATGGAAGACTGGTAGTCCTAGAAAGCTGTAGTCCAGAAAAGAGACCAGCGATGGGTGGACCCGAACGATGGATAAGACCTCCGAGCTGGTGACAAAGAGTGCAAAATCCAAAGACAAATGAGAGAGAAAATCACCGCTCAAGGTGGGTCTATTGTAGGGTCGTTTCTCAAATATAGGACTCCAAGGGTGCAGGCAATGCACTAAGGCAAATATTGGTATAAAGATGAGGGATGGACAGCCGCACTCCAAACCAAACAGGTTGTCTTTATTCAAATCAACAGCAAGAACACAGCAGATCACAGCAATAGGAACAGGAGAATACCGACGTTTCGCACTGGCTTCAGTGCTTATTCATGGCCATGAATAAGCACTGAAGCCAGGGCGAAACGTCGGTATTCTCCTGTTCCTATTGCTGTGATCTGCTGTGTTCTTGCTGTTGATTTCAATAAAGACAACCTGTTTGGTTTGGAGTGCGGCTGTCCATACCTCATCTTTATACAGGTATAGAACCTACTGCAGCAAAACTGACATTTCTTAAAAAATACATAAAAAACCTTTGAGTCTGGTATGCATTTTAAGGGTTACCCCACAAAAAAAACGGCATCAGATCCCCCAAAATTCATACCTGACCCTTATCTGACCATGCAGCCTGGCAGGGCTTGAAAGAGGGAGGCAAGCGATCATCCCCCCTGAACCATACCAGGCCACATGCCCTCAACATGGGGGGAGGTGGGGGGCTCTGGTCCCCCACCCCAAAGTACCTTGTCCCCATGTTGACTTGGACCCCTACTCATTCACCCCAAAAAAGTCCTTTCCTAAAAAAAAAAGCAATGCCCCTAGATATAGATCCATCATCAATCATGACGCCTGCCACACCACCTGACCCCCCCAAAAAAATATCTGCCTGTGAGGGTGGCTGACCGCCGAATGCCTCCTCCGTAGTTTGACTGTTCTTAAATAGGTAAGGAGAGGGGCACCTGGTGGTGTCACCTGATGGCCTTACCCTCTTGTAACATCACTGACCAGTGCATGCTGGGTCAGCAATGTCACAAGGGGACAGGGCCACCAGGTGACATCACCAAGTGGCCCCGCCCCTTACCTATTTAAGAACTGTCACTCGGTGGAGGAGGTATCTGCCAGTCAGCCATCAATGAGTGCGGATCTTTTTTTTTTTTCAGGTGTGGCGGGCATCGTGATTGACGATGGATCTACATTGGTTTTATTTTTTTAATGAAGGACTTGTCAAAAACGTGTCTAGTGTTTTTATTTGTTTTTGACGTTTTTTGGTGAATGAGTAGGGGTACAATGTACTCCATATACATTCGCATTGTGGGGGGCTGGGATCTGGGGGCCCCCTTGTTGCTTCCAGAATCTGATAAGCTCCCTGACCGCAGACCCCACAACCACTGCCCGAGGTTGTCATGAAGAGGCCCTTGTCTCCAACGTGGGGACGAGATGCTTTGAGGTGGGTGTGGTGGCCCCGCTCCTTAACACATTGACTGTGCATTTGAGGGGCGACCCGAATGCAGAGAAAATGTGGGTGTTCGGAGAATGAGCAAAAGTTTAGTCCAAACTGTTCGCCCAAAACTATTTATAGAAGTACATGGTACAGTGGCACATATCAGGAAAATAAAATGTTGGGTTTGCATAGTCTTTAACTGTGGAAACCAGTAAAATGTAGTTTTGAATATTTATGTGTTGCTTGTGTGGCTAATAAACATATAGTTGTCTTTTAGTTTTCAGGAGGTCTTTCCTGTTACATCTGGTTGCACATTACCCTGGAATACTATGACTGGAGCAATGGCCGGTTGCCATTCATTGATCCTAATGGATGGGGAAGTGCATGGTGATCCACTTGACATCAAGATGTTTGAAGGAACAGGCTGGGTAATATGTAGCTGTTTTTAATTTAGAGAAAATGACTTAGAGTGATTCTTCCTACTATCAACATTACTTTATATAAGATATTTAAGCCTTTTTTTTTTGTTTGCAATCTATTTTTGTTGGTAAATAAGAAATGCAATACAAATCATGAGATTAAGTTGTTAGAGTACATACATCAAAAAGATTAAGCGTCAGTTGTTATATATATTTCCAGTGCATGACCTGGGATTTTAGAGGCAATTTTACTAATTATGCACCCCACAGGGAGCAGCTTGTCATAGGACCAAAATGTTTGATATAAAGTACCATGAGTAGGACAATGCCTTAAGCATATATCTGAAACGATATGGAAAATAATGGGGTGTAGTACCATCTGGTTAAAGAGTTAATGACTGTGTCCCAAATTGTGAGAGATTTAGTGCAAGAGCGCAAATTGCTTATCATACCTTTCCACTCTTGTGGGGTGCATTGTAGGTCACAATTTGCTTCCCATTTATTTTTATACAGAAGGGATTCAGGAATAAAGCAATTAGCTAGGGCTCCATAAAAATCGTAGATCAAACCCTTCCCCCTAGGAGAGATACTGTAGATAGGTTCATGAAAGGATTTAGGTAGGAACAAGGACATGACTGGTGGAAAATATGTTTATTGTAATATTATGTAAGGAGCTCCCAGTGACCACTGTGTCATGCCTCACCCTATTTTAATATACCGTACTTTATTCATCCCTTTTAATAGATCACCAATGTTTTCTCTAGCTATATAATTTATCCCTATTGCAGTTACTTACGTTTTAACTAAATCCATTGGTCATTAAGGGTCAAATCCTCAAAAGAGATACGACGGAGTAACTGCTGTTACTCCGTCGTATCCCTGGTCCTAACTATGGAACTGATCCACAGAATCAGTTTTCCATAGTTAGGGAGAAGATCCGGCATGTGTAATTGAATTACACTGCCGGATCTTAGGATGCAGTACCGCATCCGCCTCTGGGGGCATTTCGTGTCGAAATGCCGCCTCGGGTATGCAAATTAGCACTTACGGAGATCCACGAAGCTTTTCAGCTTCGTTTTTTCTCCGTAAGTATTAAGTTGCATACGCAAAATTAGGGCTGCTTTTACAAGGTGTAAAGTTAGTACACCATGTAAAAGCAGACCCTTCTGTCTAGCGACGCGTTTTTTTTTCGAATTTGAATTTTTTTTTCGCGCCGTATCTTTTTTTTTTTTTGACGCTACTTTATTGACCCGTCGCAATCCACAAAGCCCGGCGTAACGTAATTTCGCGCTATGCACGTCGGGAAAATGACGTCACGAGCATGCGCAGTACGGCCGGTGCGGGAGCGCGCCTCATTTAAATGGGAATCGCCCCAATGAAATGAGGAACGCCTTGCGCCGGCAGGAATTTAAGTTACACGGCCAGAAATTTCTAGGTAAGTGCTTTGTGGATCGGGCACTTAGGTAGAAATTTTAAGGCAGTGTAACTTAAATTAGAATTTCGCCGTTATGCCGGGTCTTTGTGGATTTGGCCCTTCTGATTACAGTAGTTCTTAAATAATTTAATTTTACATCTAAACATTGTCCTGCAATTTTCTTTATGTGATATTGTAGGTAAACTGGCATTTACTGTACTTATATAAAATAGAAAATAACTGACCCAATAATAAAGTCTGGTGTCTTGCCTCTTCCCTTAGGAACTTAATGAACATAAAGAAGACAATAAATCAAAGCTTAATGCAATGGTTACTCCAGGACGTGAAGCACAGTGTGTAAGATATATACAGTTGTTCAGTAATATTAATGTGGTTGTAAAGTGTCACTTCTGTCTGCTACTTTGTTCCTCTGCTATCAGAATGAATCACTTCTGACAAGTTTTCTAGACACCAAGAGAAAAAAGGTGACAGGGTAGAGAGCTCTAGCTTATTGATAGCCCCAGCTCTGTTCCTGTGTGTTGTGTGGAGGAGGTGTGTCCCTTCCTCCCACTCAGCTCTGAGAGCTCTCTTGATTGAGCCTGCAAAGTGTAATTTCAGCTCTCCAACACCTTTTTTCTGACAGCTCGGACAAGCTTTATACATTCTGCACTTTGAACTGATATTGAGAAGAGAAGCCTGAAGATTAACTGGGATAACCTATATAGGAAGCATTTGGTTTAATCCTGTATATCCAAAAATGTAAATGAAAAATTTGTAGCGCTGTGTTCATAAATCATATAAACATATCTAAAACATGTAAATAATATAAACTAAATCACCACGTGAAAAATGGGCAACAAATTATTAAACATGAGAATAAAAATAAAAATGTAGAAAATATATACTGCAAATTATATATTATCTCTAAACAAGTGTTCATAAGTGGTCATCCAAAACCCACACCGAAAGTGTGGAAAGAATAAAAAAAAATCAAGTCCATAAATTGTAGTGTTTTTCCAAGTGTTTCAAACTTAAACAAACATGCAATCTCAAAACAACTTGATATAATGCTTCCACCACACCACTTGTATTGCTGTGACTCCGCGCCCTTAAGGTTTTGCACTCACCATGAGAATGCTCCATGCATTCTCATGCTCGGCATTAAAGCTTAGTAAAACCCTTAGTAAAACAGTTTTCTTCAATGGGGTTGGCTCATTGAAGAAATTGTATTTCTTCAATGGGCCAATCCCATTGAAGAAATCAAATTTACTGATCAATGTGTGTGAAATCGTTCTAGGAGCAGAGAGACAAGCAAGCAAGGGTGAGATCAGTAGGTTCAGCTCTGGGTTTGCCGCGACCGCTATATATCGCATGCACCGCTGCTAATCTCTTGCTTCTGAAAAAGGATTTTGTTTGAAGTGCCTTGTTTTTTTTGGAAGGATGTGAGTGCAATATTTGGAGATTTTGTGTGTGCCATTTTAATAAATGGTTTTACAGTACTTCACTTTTGCAAGCACTTATTTATTCTTACATGTGGAGAACACTGGTTTACTGGATACTGTTGGAATTGCCTAGGAGACCTTGGAGGGTTTTACTAAGCTTTAATGGTGAGCATGAGAATGCAAGGCACATTCTTGTGGTGAGTGAAAATCCTTAAGGGGGTGGAGTCACAGAAACACAAGTGGTGTGGTGGGAGCATTATATCAAGGTGTTTTGAGATTGCATGTTTGTTTAACCACTTCCCGACCGCCGCATGTACATATACGTCGGCAGAATGGCACGGACAGGCACATCAACGTACCTGTATGTGCCTGCCTAGACGTGGGTCGGGGGTCTGATCGGGACCCCCCCCCCCCCCCCCCGCTGCATGCGGCGGTCAGGTTCCCTCGGGGAGCGATCCGGGACGACGGCGCGGCTATTTGTTTATAGCCGCTCCGTTGCGATCGCTCCCCGGAGCTGAAGAACGGGGAGAGCCGTATGTAAACACGGCTTCCCCGTGCTTCACTGTGGCGGCGCATCGATCGATTGATCCCTTATATAGGGATGATAGATGATTTACTTTATATTATTTACATGTTTTAGATATGTTTATATGATTTATGAACACAGAGCTACAAATTTTTCATTAAAATGTTTGCATATACCGTATATCGGCGAATAACGCGCACAAGCGTATAACACGCACCCTAACTTTAAGAGGGAAGTTTCAGGAAAAAAACTTTCCACAGCCCCTTGCGTATAACATGCAGGCACAGTTTACCCTCTATTTTCAGGGTAAAAAAAGTGAGTGTTATACGCCAATAAATACTGTATATCATACCTTTCAAGTAGAAAAAAATAAAATGCCTAAAAACTATTCCCCATTTTGTAGACGCTATAACTTTTGCGCGAACCAATCAATATACACTTATTGCAATTTTATTTATCAAAAATATGTAGAAGAATACATATCGACCTAAACCGATGATATTTATTATAGCAAAAAGTAAAACCCTTTTTTTTCCAAAATTGTCAGTCTTTTTATTGTTTGTAGCGCAAAAAATAAAAAACGTTCACATCACAAAGTTAAAGTCTGAAGAGGTTCTAATGGAAGGAAGGGTGGTAGGCCAATGTTAGGAAAATCCTTAAGTCTAAGAGCCCTTTCAGACGTGCGGACCGTATATCTGCTTTTTCATCCATCCGTTTGCGGGTGAAAAAGGGACATACATTGGTCCCTATGTGATTGCGGGTGTCAGCGGATAAACATCCGATGACACCCGTAATCACCCGCCTCCGCAAAGATCCGGTTTTGCAGACGGAAGAATGTCCTATTTTTTCTTCCATCTGCAGATCGGATGAACACGCACACACGGTCCGTGTTCATCCGATCCCCCCATAGGGGAGAGCGGAGAAAAGACAGGGTGGTCCCTGCACAGTGTGCGGGGACCGCCCTGTCAGCCGCCGGCTCAGCGGGGCTATACGGAGTGATTCCCGCTGAGCTTACGGACACACGGAGGCAGATCATTACTGATCCGCCCCGTGTGAAAGGGCCCTAAAACAAAAACAGTTTCTTGCATGTGTCTTCATATAACTAAAAATACATTCTCACAAAATAGGATTGTGCTGCAAATAAAAACTAAGGGATCTAAAGCCCTTATAAGGACCATACACTTTATCAGATTAATAAATTATCAGTTATTAGTTTAGTAAACTAGATGATGGAAGGCCATTGTGAAGACATTGGTACTGGATTGGTTGTCTACTCATTTCCTGTTCAGTTATAGTGTTTATATGTAGAAACTAGCAACTTGTTGCCAGGAAACTTACTAAAACTAAAGTTGCTTCTGAAAACTCTTCCTAAAAGAATCTCACCACCATTCAAGTTTCAGGTCATGTCCATCTGCTCCCTTCCGACGTGACAGATGTCTGCGCTTACTGATATCATTGGTGGTGGCACCAATGATATTAGTAAGCACAGACATCTGTCACGTCGGAAGGGAGCAGATGGACATGACCTGAAACTTGAATGGTTAAGGCAAATTGGTAGAGTTTAGGAACTAACACCACCCAAATAAGTTGTTTGTGAGCTTCACACAAAACTAAAGCTGACCATGCACGGATCAAAATTTGGTCAGTTCAGCAGGCACCATCCAAATGTTGATCCATGTATGAGCACCCTGGTTGTACACAAGTCGATCTATTACCGTAATTGATTTGTGTACAACCAGCCTGTCAAGTTATTCCCAAATGATTAATGCTGCCAGCTATACCTGGCAACACTAATCATTGTGTTCTGCCGACAGGAAAAGCTCCCTGCCAGCAGAACACAATAGCGCTGCAGTGTTGATGGAGGAATCGAGCATGGTGGAAGGAATGAAAATTGCATACTCTATGGCCTGCTTAACTGTAAGGTTCATACAGACCTTCTGCTGAAATGAAGATAATTTTGATGGCTCGAAGATAGATTCTTTTTATCATCCAATCCAATTCACAGATACATACAAACATATAAAAATACTGAATATTAAATATTCTTAAAGCACTTTCAAGTTTATTTTCTCTTAAGCCCCATACACACTATTAGTTTTCTTGCAGGTTTTTCTCTTCAGGTTTACCAAAACCATGTAGTGCAAGGACCTGCCTGATTGCAATTGAAACTCTTATGCCCTGTACACACGATCGGTCAATCCGATGAGAACGGTCTGATGGATTTTTCCATCAGTTAACCGATGAAGCTGACTGATGGTCAGTCGTGCCTACACACCATCAGTTAAAAAAAAGATCGTGTCAGAACACGGTGACGTAAAACACAACGACGTGCTGAAAAAAACTAAGTTCAATGCTTCCAAGCATGCGTCGATTTGATTCTGAGCATGCGTGGATTTTTAACAAGTTTCACATTTTTTAACCGATGGATAAATAACCGATGGGGCCCACACACAATCAGTTTGGTCTGATGAAAACAGTCCATCAGACCGTTCTCATCAGATTGCCCTATCGTGTGTACGCGACATTAGAGTTTGACCACATATTAGATGGTTTTGGTAAACCTGAAGAGAAAAACCTGCAGGAAAACTGATAGTGTGTATGGGGCTTTAAATTATGTTTATTATGAAGTTAGGCATTTCTGCTCTTATAGTGAATGCTTTGTTGTTCTTGCTTGGGTGTCAAGTTGCTCAGCTGTTTTGCATTTAATCCTCTGAAATCTTACAAATCCTACTTTTGTAATGTTCTCTATTGTCTTTCTAAAAGGATTCAGTGAAAGGACTCCTCATCTTACACCAGTTTCCCTTCTCTTCCAATCTCCAAAGAATGTCTGTTATTACAAAATATGTAGGAGAACATAAATTCTCAGTCTTCCTGAAAGGTGCACCAGAGGTGATGGTGAAATTTTGCAAGCAAGATACAGGTACTAAATGAATTTTGTTTCTATAGACATCTAATAATACAAAAGTTAAGTTAATTTACTGTTAGAGACAGGTGCCTGAAGTTGGATTAAAGCCTGGTTGAACACTTTTTAAATCAGGGATGCAGTTAGGCAATATTAAACATAAAGATCATTACAAAAATTGTTCGTTGTGTAGCTTGTAATAAAGTTTATTGTACTGCCAGCATGCTGGATATCCAAACTGCTGCTCTCACATAGAACATGGCAGTCCAGATCTTAAGTGGTCTGACACCCACCTGCTGACCAGTACAGTTAAAAATGATTCCAGGAATATAATTATTATTTTATTTTTTCATTCATTTGAGAGAAATTAGACTTTCTTCACCTTTTGTGTTATACTTCTGCCTACAAGAGAATTGGTCACTGGCAACTGAAAAAAGTGTAGGCCATTTTAAAATAACCCCTCCTACTAGTAGCTGACGGCTTGCTGGCACTGATAGATGGCACTGACGGCTAGCTGGCACTGATAGATGGCACTGACAGCTGGCTGGCACTGACAGATGGCACTGATGGCTGGCTGGCACTGACATATGGCACTGATAGATGGCACTGATGGCTGGCTGGCACTGACAGATGGCACTGACAGGTGGCTGGCACTGATAGATGGCACGTATGGGCATTGGGCACTGATAGGTGACATTTATGGACACTGATGGGCAGGCACTAAAATGCCATTAGGGAATGCTGCCTGCAATACCCATCCTGGTACTCCTTGCACTCGGCCACATAAAAGCAGCAGCGGCCATCTTGTTACACCCAGCCCAAACTATATGGGATGGGTGTAACAAGATGTTCGCTGCTGGCATACTGTGGCTGAGTGCAGGGTGTACCAAGATGGTCATCAGGATTTTTAAGCACTCACTGCAACACGGAGCGTCCCTTCTGCGACCAAATGTGATGGCTCCGGTCGCCAAACCCAAATGATAATGCGGCTGCACCCTGAACTCTGCACTCCCTGCCAGCTTACTTCCTTCAGGACTCGCTCGACACTCCGCCCTCCGCTCTGCCCTCCGCTTCGCCCACTGACCCATTCCAGGTATCGGCTAAGGCATCGGGAGCATTTGTGCGAGTACAAGTACTCGCGCAAATGCTCGGTATCAGTCCCAATACCGATACTAGTAGTAGTAGGACAACCCTAGTAATAAGAAAACTTAAGGTAACATGCTTGGTATGTATAGGAGGATAGATTAGTGAATAATATTCAATGATGAATGGAAAGAAAAACAAGAGAGCGCAATAGGTGAAATATGTGGGTCACAGTACGTATAATATATACAGTGGGGATCAAAAGTTTGGGCACCCCAGGTAAAAATGTGTATTAATGTGCATTAATGTGCATAACGAAGCCAAGGAAAGATGGAAAAATCTCCAAAAGGCATCAAATTACAGTTAAGACATTCTTATAATATGTCAAAAAAGTTAGATTTTATTTCCATCATTAACACTTTCAGAATTAAAGAAAACAATGAAATGGCGTCTGCAAAAGTTTGGGCACCCTTCAGAATTTATAGCATTTGCAAAGCTGAGACCTGCCAGTGTCATGGATTGTTCTCAATCATCGTCTGGGAAGACCAGGTGATGTCAATCTCAAAGGTTTTAAATGCCCAGACTCATCTGACCTTGCCCCCAACAATCAGCACCATGGGTTCTTCTAAGCAGTTGTCTAGAAAACTGAAACTGAAAATAGTTGACGCTCACAAAGCTGGAGAAGGCTATAAGAAGATAGCAAAGCATTTTCAGATGTCAATATCCTCTGTTCGGAATGTAATTAAGAAATGGCAGTCATCAGGAACAGTGGAAGTTAAAGCAAGATCTGGAAGACCAAGAAAAATATCAGACAGAACAGCTCGCAGGATTGTGAGAAAAGCAATTCAAAACCCACGTTTGACTGCACGATCCCTCCAAAAAGACCTGGCAGACACTGGAGTTGTGGTACACTATTCCACTATAAAGAGATACTTGTACAAATATGGGGGCAGAACCACAAAGCACTTATGCCGGCGTATATCGAGATGCGCGGCGTAAGTGTATATATACGCCAGTGTAACTATGCGCCGTATTAGCCCAAGTCCACAATGCAGGACTTGGGAGCAGCAACGCCCCGTCAAGGCTCCAATTATGTTGCTGTCCATTCATACCACATTCACACGGACCTGGGGATCACTTCTCCCTGGTCCTGGGGATCACTTTTCCCCGACGACTGAGGGTGACACCCCTTTTCCGGCAGGAATGTCACCCCCACATTCAAACATCAGTCAGACTGTAGCCTGCACTACTGACCGTGTGCTTGGGCTAAAAAAAATCAAAACTCATAACCTGAGTAGATCAAAAAAATAAACATAAAAAACTCATAACCTGGCCCCGGCTCCTCATAGGAGACTCATGGGGGGGAAATCAGGAGGAGGAGCATCCCCTGCTCTCTCCACGCCTGGCGGCCTCCCCCCCAACGGCGATGCGGGTGAGGACCGCCTGCAGCAGCCTGGACTGCCTCCCCTCCGCCTGGATGGCTGCTGTGTTGTCCCTGACAGCCTCTGCCAGGGCGTGGACCTCATCACCCAGGCCTGCTGTGGTGGCCTGCAGTTAAGCCAGGCAGGTGACCACAGCTGCTGAATTGGAGCCCACATCCTGCACAGCTTCCTTCAGGGTGGCCATGCTGTGTGCCATGTGGTCGATCCTCATGGCAACCACACCCAGATGGCGGGTGTGGCGGGCCTGGTCCCTCTTGAGGTGTTCAGGAAGAACCTCAGACACCCCCCTAGTCTTCCTAGACACCTTCCTGTGTCCAGAAGTGGCTTGGGGCTGTGGAGAAGGGGAGACCCTTGGGGGGGAAGCCCTGTTGGGGGAAGAGCGGGAGGGGCTACCCCTGATGGTGGGCTGACTGGTCCCAGCCAAAGGGAAGACTCCTCCAAATGGAGCCTGACCTCATTCCCACTGGTGGTCACCTGCTCCTCCTCAACCACCTCCTGAGGAGAGGTGTGGCCACTCCCTTCCACAGATGACTCGTGGCTTGCCATGTCTGGGGGATGGTGTGGACTGGCCAGATGGCCCAGCACCCTCCTGCACATCTGTGGATGACACAAAACATTCACATGTTGGAGGATCCACACACGTGTCACATGTTCCCTTCCACCCCCACACATGCTACACACCAGATAGGAGATAAAACACACTTACCTGTCCTCAAGGCATCCTCAACGGAGTCAAAGCCCTCAACTCCCTCCACTTGATGCCTGTGGAGGCACTGGGCAACCACCTGCTCCTCAGGAGTCAACGTCAGGGTAGTTGCTGGTCTCCCTCCAGTGCCCCTGGCATGAGTCCTCATCCTGGCCAGCTTACCTTTCACCAGGCAATGCAAATCATTGATCTTCTTAAGAATGTCATTTGGGGTCCTGACCTTGTTACCCAAAGCATTCACATCTGCCGCAATCTGAGACAGGATGTCCTTCCGTCTGGCCTGGGTGGTGTTGGCACTCTCTGCCCCATGGAGAAAGGTATCAAACTGGGCCATGGCCCTGATAATCACCGCCTTCTCCTGTGGGGAGTAATTCAACTTCCTCCTCTTCTCGGGCAGCTGGAGCTGACATGGCTCAAAAAAATACAGCAGCAAAGAAACCAGCAAAAGTACCTTGCTTCAGGGGGGGAAACAAGCGGATGTACTTTTGCACTGGAGGGGCGCATGTCTGGGCGTATTTATGCCCTGGGCGTATCTCACTGATTACGCCGGGCCGAGTTCTGAGCATGCGCAGAGAGGCTCTGAACATAGTCAGCGTCACGGCGCATGCGGTCACGGCTCATTTCAATGGAACATGCCCACTTCCTTCCTACTTTGAATTACGCCGGCTTACGCCTAGGAATTTACGTTGCGCCGGCGCAATGTTGGGCGCAAATACTCTGAGGATACGGCACTTGCCTCTCTAAGTTGAGCCGGCGTAGCGGAAATGAGATGCGCTACGCCGGCCTATATATGCGCCGATGTACGTGGTTCTGCCCCATGGTCTTCATGGAAGAGTCATCAGAAGAAAACCTCTTCTATGTCCTCACCACAAAAATCAGCATTTGAACTTTGCAAATGAACATATAGACAAGCCTGATGCATTTTGGAAAGGTTTTGCCATGGCCTTCACAATCTCCTGACCTCAACATAATTGAAAATCTATGAATAGACCTTAAAAGAGCAGTGCGTAAAAAACAGCCCAGAAATCTCAAAGAACTGGAAGACTTTTGTAAGGAAGAATGGGCAAAGATACCTCAAACAAGAATTGAAAGACTCTTGGCTGGCTACAAAAAGCATTTACAAGCTGTGATACTTGCCAAAGGGGGCAGTACAAGATATTAACTCTGCAGGGTGCCCAAACTTTTGCAGACGCCATTTTTTTGTTTTCTGTAATTTTGAAAGTGTAAATTATGGAAATAAAATCTAACTTTTTTTGACATATTATAAGGAATGTCTAATCTGTAATTTGATGCCTTTTGGAGATGTTTCCACCTTTCCTTGGCTTCGCTATGCACATTAATACATATTTTTACCTGGGATGCCCAAACTTTCGATCCCCACTGTATTGTCTTAATATAAAGAAGGCTGTTGATTCTTATACCTGAGTGGTGTCTGACAATTATCTACTTAGGTTTTGATCTGTCATACCAGTTTTTCCATGGACATGTAAGATCTCTCCCATTTATTACCAATATAGACCCAATCACTTGCCTTTAATTCATGCACCCCATGTCTATCCTTCTGTGACATGATGGTACCCGGAGGCTATTATCCAGTGGTTTGCCTTGCCCCAAATGCTGTAGAGTATATATATATATATATATATATATATATATATATATATATATATGATGCCTATATTTACCTAGCTCCAGAAGAAGTGTGCTAAATCGCATTCGCCTAAGGCTCGCCAGTTCCTAAATGTCTTGCGGGACAATTTCATGGGTCAGATGGTAGATGCACCACCTAGAAATAAAGCTTTACTGGATCTAATGATTACTAACAATACAGACCTGTTCAAGGATGTGGAAATACAATCATAGGTCAATTGGCTTTAGTATAAATCACACAAATAGTATAAGGGGAATACAAAGACACTGAATTTCAAAAGAGCCAACTTTCCTAAACTAGGAACCTTGCTAGAAGGCATAAATTAAGATAAAATCTTAGGAACAAAGGGCCAGATTCACAAAAGAGATACGACGGCGTATCTCCTGATACGCCGTCGTATCTCTGTGATCCGCCCGTCCTAACTATGCGAATGATTCATAGAAGTTACGCATAGCTAGCCCTAAGATCCAACAGGTGTAATTGACTTACACTGTTGGATCTTAAGGATGCAATTCTAGGCCGGCCGCTAGGTGGCGAGGCCATTGCGGTCGGTGTAGAATATGCAAATGACTAGTTACGGCGATTCCCGAACGTCCTCGCTGCCCGTCGATCTAACTTTACATTGTTTCCGTCGAGATACGCCGCGTAAAATTGGGGCTGAGCCCTAGGTGTTCTAAGCCATGTTAAGTATGGCCGTCGTTACCGCGTCGAAATTTAAAAAAACCATGTCGTTTGCGTAAGTCGTCCGTGAATGGCGCTGGACGCCATTTACGTTAACGTCTAAACAAATGACGTCCGTGCGACATCATTTAGCGCAATGCATGTCGGGTAATTTTCCCGATGGAGCATGCGCAGTACGTTCAGCGCGGGAACGTGCCTAATTTAAATGGTGCCCGCCCCATTTGAATTAGGCGGGTTTGCACCGAGCAGATTTACGTTACACCGCCGCAAGTTTACAGGTAAGAGCTTTGTGAATCAGGCACTTACGCTGTAAACCTGTGGCGGTGTAACGTAAATCACATATGTTACGCTGCCGTGGAGCAACGTAATTCTATGTGAATCTGGCCCAAAGAACACAGAGGAGAGATAGGTTTGTTTTAAGAGCATATTAAATAAGGGCATTAGCCAATGCATCTCATTGGGTAATACATTTAAAAGAGCGAACAAAAGTCCTGGATAGCTTAACTCCAATGTAAAAATGCATATAAAAGCAAAGGAGAAGGCCTTCAAAAAATACAAGGTCGAGGGATCATCATCAGCATTCAGACTTTATAAAGAATGCAACAACAAATGGTAGGGTGCAATTAGGGCAGCTAAGACAGAACACAGCAAAAAAAAATCCCCAAAAATTCTTTAAGTATGTAAACAGTAAAAAAGGAGGACATACCATTTTGGCCCCACAAAGAATGAGGAAGGAAATTTGGTTACAAAGGACAGGGAGATGGCGAAGGTATTGAATTTATTCTTCTCCTCAGTCTTCAAGAGGGAATCGGTGAGCTTCAGTAACCAAAACGGCAGTGTTTATCCCCATGACACATCACAGGAAGCACCTCCATGATTAACAGAGGACAGAATTAAAATTAGACTTGGGAAACTTAACATTAAGATATCACCGGGACCAGATGGCTTGCACTGCAGGTACTTAGGGAACTCAGTCAAGTAATTGCCAGACCATTGTTCCTAATTTTTACTGACAGTCTACTGACTGGAATGGTACCAGCAGATTGGAGAAAAGCCAATGTAGCACTATTATTTAAAAAGGGCCCACAATACATCCCTTGGAATTACAGACCATTTAGCCTAACTTCAATAGTATTCAAGCTCTTGGAGGGGATGACAAGGGACTATATACAAGATTTTAATAATGAGAACGGTATCATAAGCAGTAATCAGCATGGATTCACAAAGAATCTTTCTTGCCAAACCAATCTATTAACCTTCTATGAGGAGGTGAGTTACCATCTAGATAAAGGAAGGCCCGTAGGTTGAAAGTCTAGCTCTTGTTTCTTTCAAGAAGACAAATTCTCTTTTTGTCATCCTGGATGAACTTGAAAGTGTGTTCCAGCTTCCTATTCCACCATTTCTACTTGGATCAGGCAGACTATTATTCAAGCTTATAGTCTTAAGGTTTAGGTTCCAGCTTTCACTGTCAACTGTCTACTAGATCTGTGAATGCTTCTTGGGTTTTTTAGCTTTCGGAAACTGTATTTTTTAGATTTGCTAGGCTCCCAGCTGTTTTTCTGTTTACACATTCTCTAAGTTCTACCAAGTGGATGTTGAGAACTTGGCTGATGCAAGGTGTAGGGTCCTTCGGGCAGTGCTTTAAGTTGCAGACAGTCCACAGTTCTCTACTGTTTTGCTTGGGCCTGTTGGTGTTCATTTGCTGTGTTGTACTACTTTTGGATGTCTCAAACATGAAAGACTTTTAGCGAGGAAAGGGTATTGGAACCCATGGATAGAGAGTGCTGCACACCCCTGATATGTCTTGAGAAAAGAGAAAATTACCCCTAGGGGCTTTGTGCTGCAGCAAGGAATAGAAACGTACCAAAAAATATATAAAAGTATAAATTTATTTAAATATGTTGTACGGAAAAAGCCCCAAACAGTAGGGACTCAAGATATGAGCTTGGTAAAAAACATAAGTCATACATGGCAAATAAAAACACAAGGTGGAACAAGTACAGACATAGCATAACAGTACTGTAAGTATACAAATACTATGGGCGAAAAACACCCCTACGCGTTTCGACCTTTTATAAGTAGCGGTCTTCTTCAGGGAGTATTAGTTAGACGCTGCCATAGGTACTGTAAGAAAGAAAATACATACAAAGAGAGATACATATAGATAAGTGGGACATAATAAACAGAAGAACACAAAGAGGGCCCGCCACCCACAGCCATATAGGTAGATGGCAGGATGCGGGTAAACCTCCTACAGAAGTGGACTAGTGTAAAAAATCCCACTGCCACTCACCCAAGACGTCCAATGGAAGGCGTAGACCCGGACCAGATGAACCACTGCCGCACCATCAAACTCCCCCGGGGGGTACCAGAGGGGTGGAAAAAGGGGAGAGGAGCTCCCCTGGGTCAGTGTAGAAAAGGGACTGCAAATTCAGGTGCACCACCAAGAGAGGTACCGCCCGGGCCTACGAGAGGTCACCAGATAGCGCGCCAGGGCCGCGCCCCGAGGCGGGCCGGAGGGGGGGAGGGGCGGCAGGCAAAAAGGGGGGGAAGGAGGGCAAACCGAGGCGGGGAAGGAGCACAGGGAGGGGGGGGGCAACGGGGCCGGGGATGGCGGATCAAGGCCAAGCAGGTGGGGACGAGCACACGCGCCTGGCTGAGTCACAGGGGGGCCCCCGACACCACCGTGTACACCGGGATGGGTAAGTTGGGGTGCGGGGGAGCGCTCCCTTCCTAAGGTTGTGGTGAAGACCCTGTAATGTAAATACACGTATATGTATAAGACTGGGAAGCATGTCTAGAAAATAAGAATGGTAAATATATGAGTACACGCCAGGCTGAACAAGAAGCCTGATGTGTAGGCATGGCAATTGCGTGAGGGAGATGCACAGGGGAGAAAAGGAGATGTGGGAATGAGGGGAAACAACAAAACAACAATAGGACACAGAGTGAAAACAAACCAAAAATAATGAGCCTGGTAAAAGTACATAAAACAAAGCAAAGAAGGTGTGTAAGTGACTGAATGAATGACAATGAAGAATGCAGTGTGTGATCTAGTGAAAGATGTGGAAGTGTATGTGAAAGGGATGTGGTAGAGCAGCAGTGTGAGGTGGGAAAGCAAAAGAAAAATGGAAAACAACAAGGGGAGAAAAGAAAAGGGATAAAAGGGGAACAGGAAATATGGGGAATGTTACAGTGAAAAAGAGAAGAAAGAGGAATACAAATGAAAAAAAAAAAAAAAAAAAAAGAAATAAAAATAATAAAAAAAAAAAAAAAAAAAAATGCTGATAATAATCCTGTGACTATAAGTGTATGAGTGATCTATGGGTGTGTGTGCATGTGAATGAAATCATGAAAACAGGTGAATAAGAGGAAGGTGGGAAAAGAAACTGCAAGGGAAAGGGGCTAGTATGGAAACAAATGAAAAGGTGAAAAAATACCTGTGCTATCTGTAAAGCTCACAGAGGTAAGATGGTCAGATGGTAAAATGGTTGAAGCTGTAGCCTTCCTGTTAGGGAGGGATGTTGAGACACCTATTGAAGGAGGTGCTGACGTCTGTTGAAAAGTAAACGAAGTAGAAGAGTAAGATAATAATGGGGATACCGGGGTGGATGGCAGGTTTGCAGGAAATGGAAAAGAGAGCCAAGGCTCCCACTTACCTTCCTGCAGCCAAAATCTGTCATAACCACCAAACACAGTCGCCGTGGGATCTGGATTTGTCCCAATGAGGCTGGCTGCTTATATAAGGTATATCTTGATCAGGTGAGGGAGTGCACTCACTCTACACCTGTAGCAACCCCACCCTATGATGCAGTAGGGGGCGGGCCCGGATGGACCCAACCCTGCCCGGGAACCACACCCACCGCTGGGGCAGGTGTAAACATCGCCGAAGACCCCCCCCACCACACCCCCCCCCCCCCCACAGGGAACCCCCCCATCCATGGGAACGCCACACCCACCCCCCCACACGGCCAAACCCCCGCCCCCCCCACCCACCCACCGGGCACGCAGCAATACAGCGCGCCCAGGCCGCCATGAGGCGGCAAGTGGTGGCCTCCCCGGCGTTCCAGAAGGGACTGTTAGGTCCCCGGTGTACCAACTCCATCCTCCTCGTCCATGGACGGCAATGCGCAGGCACGCAGGTGGTGGTAGCCATCCGGGCCCGCCCCCTACTGCATCATAGGGTGGGGTTGCTACAGGTGTAGAGGGAGTGCACTCCCTCACCTGATCAAGATATACCTTATATAAGCAGCCAGCCTCATTGGGACAAATCCAGATCCCACGGCGACTGTGTTTGGTGGTTATGACAGATTTTGGCTGCAGGAAGGTAAGTGGGAGCCTTGGCTCTCTTTTCCATTTCCTGCAAACCTGCCATCCACCCCGGTATCCCCATTATTATCTTACTCTTCTACTTCATTTACTTTTCAACAGACGTCAGCACCTCCTTCAATAGGTGTCTCAACATCCCTCCCTAACAGGAAGGCTACAGCTTCAACCATTTTACCATCTGACCATCTTACCTCTGTGAGCTTTACAGATAGCACAGGTATTTTTTCACCTTTTCATTTGTTTCCATACTAGCCCCTTTCCCTTGCAGTTTCTTTTCCCACCTTCCTCTTATTCACCTGTTTTCATGATTTCATTCACATGCACACACACCCATAGATCACTCATACACTTATAGTCACAGGATTATTATCAGCATTTTATTTTTTTTTTATTTTTTTATTTTTTTATTTGTATTCCTCTTTCTTCTCTTTTTCACTGTAACATCCCCCATATTTCCTGTTCCCCTTTTATCCCTTTTCTTTTCTCCCCTTGTTGTTTTCCATTTTTCTTTTGCTTTCCCACCTCACACTGCTGCTCTACCACATCCCTTTCACATACACTTCCACATCTTTCACTAGATCACACACTGCATTCTTCATTGTCATTCATTCAGTCACTTACACACCTTCTTTGCTTTGTTTTATGTACTTTTACCAGGCTCATTATTTTTGGTTTGTTTTCACTCTGTGTCCTATTGTTGTTTTGTTGTTTCCCCTCATTCCCACATCTCCTTTTCTCCCCTGTGCATCTCCCTCACGCAATTGCCATGCCTACACATCAGGCTTCTTGTTCAGCCTGGCGTGTACTCATATATTTACCATTCTTATTTTCTAGACATGCTTCCCAGTCTTATACATATACGTGTATTTACATTACAGGGTCTTCACCGCAACCTTAGGAAGGGAGCGCTCCCCCGCACCCCAACTTACCCATCCCGGTGTACACGGTGGTGTCGGGGGCCCCCCTGTGACTCAGCCAGGCGCGTGTGCTCGTCCCCACCTGCTTGGCCTTGATCCGCCATCCCCGGCCCCGTTGCCCCCCCCCTCCCTGTGCTCCTTCCCCGCCTCGGTTTGCCCTCCTTCCCCCCCCCCTTTTTGCCTGCCGCCCCTCCCCCCACTCCGGCCCGCCTCGGGGTGCGGCCCTGGCACGCAATCTGGTGACCTCTCGTAGGCCCGGGCGGTACCTCTCTTGGTGGTGCACCTGAATTTGGAGTCCCTTTTCTACACTGACCCAGGGGAGCTCCTCTCCCCTTTTTCCACCCCTCTGGTACCCCCCGGGGGAGTTTGATGGTGCGGCAGTGGTTCATCTGGTCCGGGTCTACGCCTTCCATTGGACGTCTTGGGTGAGTGGCAGTGGGATTTTTTACACTAGTCCACTTCTGTAGGAGGTTTACCCGCATCCTGCCATCTACCTATATGGCTGTGGGTGGCGGGCCCTCTTTGTGTTCTTCTGTTTATTATGTCCCACTTATCTATATGTATCTCTCTTTGTATGTATTTTCTTTCTTACAGTACCTATGGCAGCGTCTAACTAATACTCCCTGAAGAAGACCGCTACTTATAAAAGGTCAAAACGCGTAGGGGTGTTTTTCGCCCATAGTATTTGTATACTTACAGTACTGTTATGCTATGTCTGTACTTGTTCCACCTTGTGTTTTTATTTGCCATGTATGACTTATGTTTTTTACCAAGCTCATATCTTGAGTCCCTACTGTTTGGGGCTTTTTCCGTACAACATATTTAAATAAATTTATACTTTTATATATTTTTTGGTACGTTTCTATTCCTTGCTGCAGCACAAAGCCCCTAGGGGTAATTTTCTCTTTTCTCAAACATGAAAGACTTCCTGTGTGCATTAATTTGCTTCAAAAAAGGGTTTTACAGGACATACAAAAATCATATTTTTACTGCATAAAAAAAGATAACATAATTTAGTTGTTCACTGGGGCAATACAAACTTATGGTACAACATAATTCTATGTGCCAAATCCTCAGCTTTCTTTTCTAATAGAAAAAAAGGGAGATGGTCAGCCAGAATGTTTTTTAGGTAAACACTAAATAAATAAAGTAATTTTACATTTCTGTTTCAACTGTGAATGCTTTTATATGTTCACAGTGCCAATCAATTTCTCATATGTACTCAACCAGTATACAATCCAAGGTTTCCGTGTCATTGGGATGGCATATAAAAACCTAGATATAAATGAAGATGCTAAAGTAGAGATGTTAAAAAGGTAAGTACTGATTATGTTAATACATATTAGGGTGCTTTGTTGTGTTGCTAGAAATGTTAATTGCCACCTTTTGACCATAGTTGTACTTGGAAGAACGTCATAGCAGTAAACTAATTACTAGACTTTGTGCCTCTTGCATGATGTTAGAGGTAGTAATATGCAAACCTTTCTGCATGGATTGAAATAACACTGGTACTTAATTTTTGACATTTTTGAAAATTAGCTAACAGAACAATGTGGCCCCCCCCCCCCCCCAAAAAAACAAAAAACAAAAACAAATTAAAGTCCATCATAGCTGGCCTCATCAGAGTAATGAACTTGGAACATAAGGCATACCAGCTGCTCTCCATAAAGCAAGAGTGAGCAAAAAAACATCCATATCAATGTTATAGTGTACTGCCATTAGCATTTACCCAGTTGTTTATGAGGAAAAGCTAAAAAGGCAGTATGTACCCCTCTCTCAATATAGCAGCCTGGTAGGGAAGAACAACTTGTCTTCCTTCTGTAGTAAGTTGGCTACATTCTTGGGGTGTTTATAGTGTTTATCGTAATTAACAAATCAGAGTGTAGAAATATTCCAGATCTTGAATCCCTATTGAAGCAGATATGTCACTTTTCAAATATTATTACATGGACTGGACATTGATTTACTTTTATGTTTTCTTTTTGAAAACTTGGGCATTTACTTGATTTTGAGAGGGTGGGGGTTACAAACATTTCCTCTTGCAAAAGCAACTAATTCTCATGGAAGTACAGAGTGGTAATAATAAAGCAAGGAGATTGAATATGCTGACTGTAGGAATATTACCCTACATACTGCCAGGCTGCTATGTCTGGAAGAAAGGGAGGGGGCATGTTGGGGTTTGTAGGCTATTTCATTTTAATAATAATAATGGATTGGATTGATACAATTGTCCTTGTATCAGCTGCACACCTCAATTGACCTGCATTACACCCTCATGTGCTAATTACAGAAGCTCAGGCTGCCAAATTGTTTGTTATCAACCAATCAAAAACTGTGGTACAGACCATTTCATATTTAAAGTGACTCTAAAGGTTTTTCTTTTTTCTTTTTTTATGCCAAACATGTCATACTTACCTGCTCTGTGCAATGGTTTTTCTTCCTAGTCCTCCCCCTTGACCAGTGTCCCCAATAGCTAGCCACTTGCTTTTTGGGGCACTGGTTCATTGTCATTGACTTACTGACTGTAATTGACAGCAGTGGGGGCCAATGAAACGAGAGAGACCCAGGACAGACAAGGCTCCCTTGCACATTACTGGATCAAGATGGGGCTCAGGGGAGTATAGAGGGGGGAGCAGCATGCAGAAGGATTTTCTAGAAGAAGGTAAAGAGCCTTCAGCCTTTGCAACCACTTTAATAATAAGGCTATAGGGGAATGAACATTTTCAGGAGAATCTGAAAACTGCAGTTCACAGAATCAGATTTTCATTTCTACAAGACTGACAACATTTCCAGGTCTACTTCTGAACAGACCATCCACTAAGTAATTGATGTTTGGCTAATGCAGATGTAGATTTTTTTCCACAGTAATACATATGCTATGGTATGGGGTGTTTCGTAATGTTCGATGGTGGCCTCTATAAATCTATTTGGGAACACAGATTTGTAGAAAATAACTTCTATATGTTCTGACCAATATATATTAACATATTTCTAGGGAAGAGGTGGAACATGATCTTTTTTTTCTCGGATTCTTGATAATGGAGAACAGGCTTAAGCCAGAAACAAAACCAGTTCTCCACGAACTAAAATCTGCTAACATAAGAACAATCATGGTGACAGGTAGGACTACATTTGAGTAATGAAATAGTATGTGTTTTAATGTACTTTTGTGTAGCTATGTCTTCATGACATGGTTTATTATCCCTTTGGCATAAAGTCTCACAATTATCTGCTAGACAAGGTAAACTGTAAGGATTTTTTTTCAGACTGTATAATCAAGGTGATTTCTCTTCCTGGCAAATCACAGTGCTGGAGCATGGTGATTGGCTGCTCATGCATCCAGGGTTGTCACATTCAGACAGGGCAGGGACAAATCACAACATGAAACCAATACACGTCTTCCTCTCTTTGTTTTCAATGGAACAAAGCCTGTGACAAGCATATGAAATGGCATTAAGTGTCACTATTTTATTGTACAGTAATTCTACATATCTCTTTCACCTTCTGTTTTGCTTTTTCAGTATCATACATCAACTATGTTTTCTGTTTAGAGAACACTATAATGTTGAACAATGCAATTACAGAGAAATATTACTTTTGTGCTTGTTAGTTTTTTGCAATATTTAATTTCAGTAATTATTTTTTATTAAAAATATTATTATCATTATTATCATAATTACAACATCTTTGTATCTTGCAAGGTGATAACCTTCAGACAGCATGCACAGTTGGACTAAACTCTGGCATGGTACTTGATGCTTCCAGTTTACTCCTATTAGAAGCTTGTGAGCCTAAAGATGGTTATTCAGCATCATTCACTTGTCAGCCAGTAGAAAAGAACACAGAAAAACTACAAATGCAGAATGTAAGTAACGTATACAGATGTTAATAAAAAATAATTATTTTGGTTTTAGTTTGGTTTTGGTTTAAAACAAACAAGTCTAGAAGCACTGGCAGTCACACACTAAAGGTGTTGCTTGCTAAACAATATGAGCATGTGCAATTTTCACTTATGAAATTAGAAGGGGAGAACCTACTCAGAGACCTTTTCACCTCCACATAATGATCAACTAGACCCCTTGTATTACATACTGTAGATTCAAACTACTTTATTAACAAAGTTTTCTCTAGTTTGTTCTCCAACCATGCCAACTGTTATGCCGCGTACACACACGATCATTTTTCGGGTTGTAAAAAATCGTTAAAACAATCGTGTGTGGGCTTCAGAGCATTTTTCGGGTTCTGAAAAACGACAAAAAAAAAATCAAACATGCTCTTTTTTTTCACGACGTTTTAAACAATGTCGTTTTTCGGGTTGTAAAAACTGATCGTGTGTGGGCTTTAACGACGTGAAAAACCCGCGCATGCTCAGAAGCAAGTTATGAGACGGGAGCGCTCGTTCTGGTAAAACTACCGTTTGTAATGGAGTAAGCACATTCATCACGCTGTAACAGACAGAAAAGCGCAAATCGTCTTTTACTAACACGAAATCAGCAAAAGCAGCCCCAAGGTTGGCGTCATCCGCATGGAACTTCCCCTTTATAGTGCCGTCGTACGTGTTGTACATCACCGCGCTTTGCTAGAGCATTTTTTTTTCACTATTGTGTGTAGGCAACGTCGTTTTATTGATGAAGTTGAAAAAAAAAGTTGTTTTTTCTAGAGGCTGAAAAACGTCATTTTTTTTATGACCCGAAAAATGATCGTGTGTACGCTGCATTAGACAGATTATTCATTTTAATACTTGCACCTAAGGTTATTTGACTAGAACTGGAAACGTTTTTCTCATCACCAGTCTTTAAGATCTTTTAGTGGAAAATCTGGTATAGAGGCTTGCAGCTACCCAAAAGTTTAGTTTTATGTGATTGTTAGTAGTTGAAATAGTATAATAGCGTTCTGTTTTTCTTTAGCACTGCAGTGAAAAGATATCAACACAATTCTCACATTTTACCACCTGACTTGGTAATTAGATAGTCAAGTGATGATAGTCACACTCCCCGCAATTTGGTGCTAGATATTGCAGATTCATTAAATAATTGGGGATCTAAGCTACGAGAGAATGACATCCTATCTATGACCTTGCTTGGTGAGGAAGTAAAGATAAACTACTTCAGATAATTATTACAAGAGACATAAGGGGATGCTAATTGATGTAGGCTGACAAAACTATTATCTTAATTTGTGGAATTGTCCTTTAAAGCTTAAGTTTGCGTCCCCCCCCCCCCCAAGAAATCAGCACAAGGGATGGCACTTACATCTGTGAGATGCAATCTGTCCTTGTAATCTTTGTGTGCTGTGTAGGTTAATACAGCTGTTGAACCTATCATAGGCACTTGTTAAGAGTGCTGACAATGTCACCCTTTCCTTTCCTTATCCATTCATAGAAGCTGTACTATAGCCTTCATCAATAAAAAGTGCCCTACAATTAGAGAAGTAGAGAACAAGTAGACAAATCAAAAGTCTGCCTCCTCTATTAATAGAATACATTTTATTGATGGAAGCTATAGCATAGCTTCTATGAATGGAGGAGGTGGGGCAGAAAGTGCAGACATACTGTAGTCAGTACTCTTGAGAAGTACCTACGGCAGGTCCAGAGGTTGTGTTAACCTATGCAACATCTGAAAGCTACTGCTGCTGGGGTGAAAGGGGGAGGCTGAGGTTGCAGAGAACATAAGCTTTTAACTGTGACAGCAGGCACCAGCACAAGGATCACTTCTTATTAATTAAAGTGGAAGTAAACCCTCCTATCTTTTTCAGCCAAGGAAGCTGCCATCTTGGCCTTTGTTCAATCTTCAACTGCCATGAAGCTGCACATGTGATCAGTTATGACACCAGCCATTGGATGGTTTGACAGTTTGGTTGAGAGCACAACCAATGTGCAGTTAGCATTCCCGGCATGCCGGGAATGTTAACAGTTTTTTTAAGTGTTACATCGATGGGTTTACTTCTGCTTTAAGTATTGTAAGTCTTGTCCATTGTGCCGATGTTTTTAAATTGAATTAAACGTAGGCTTTAGGTATCTTTGCACACATACAAACATCTATTTTTAAGCCCTGCTAAAAGTTAGCCCTATGTATCACAAAGTTTTAAGACACCTTTTTCATCTTATTTTAGAAAAATGTTGATTCTTACTAACCTACTTTCTAACCCAAAAGCAAATATTTCCTATATTGCAACTATTTGTAGATGTGGTGACTGCATTAATTTTCATTTATAGGCTTTCTTTCTTCTATTTAAATGATATAAATATAGTGCAGCGCTAACAAATGAGAATCCTAAACAAAAAAAAAAGACTGAAACCATTAATCAAAAAATAGTGAAAAACAAACAATTATAAATGTATTAAATTAATATAGCATAAACAAAGTGCAAATAAGTCCATATGTAGGATTCCACAGACATCTAAGGCCCCGTACTCACGACCAAACATGTCTGCTGAAACTGGTCCACAGACCAGTTTCAGCAGACATGTTTGGCCGTGTGTTGGCCCGAGCGGACCATTTTCGGGCGGATCGGACAGGTTTCCAGCGGACAACTGTTTCCTGGACTTGCTTTAAAACAGTCCGCTGGAAACCTGTCCGCCCGGACATGTACGGTCGTCTGTACAGACCTACCGTACATGTCCTGCCGCCCGCCATCCCTCGCATGCGTCGAATGACTTTGACGCATGCGTGGAAGCATTTTAAAGGCGGGCCGCCCACGTCACCGCGTCATTGTCGCGGCGACACCGCGTCATCGACGCGGCGACACCGCGGACACGCCCCGCGTAATGTTTACGCGCGGACTTCTGTTCGATGGTGTGTATAGCCATCGAACAGAAGTCCCCGGGCAGTCCCCGGCCAGACATGTCCGATGGAAACGGTCTGCAGACCGTTTTCATCGGACATGTCCTGCCGTGAGTACAAGGCCTCAGTGTCAAAGAAAGTGATCTCCACAGTGATTCTTAGTGAAAGGCAATAAGTGACCATTGACAGGGGTGCTTACAATGGTTAGATGGTTTATTAATTCATGTAAAACCTTTATTGCCAAAGGGAAAAAAAGGTTCCTGTAACTGCTTAAAAACTGTTGGACTTTGGCTTCAGTTTGTATGGCATCCTAATACATGAAATGTGTTACTTTCACCAGGTAAAAGAGCAGAACAAGCCTAAAAATAAAAAATAATACAGCCACCACATCTAAGGATTAGTAAGCTGCAACATATTAAATTTTTGGTTTTGGGTGTAAAGCCACTTTAAGTACTAATTCCTAAAAAAGATGAGCCAAAGCACCATATCAGGATTCAGTCTGCTAAAGTTACACCTAGACAAGGTGGTGACTGATTGGTTGCTATATATTACTGCCTTAAAGTGTAAGTTCACCTTTACAGAAAAATATGTAAGGTTAACTTACACAGCTCCCCCTCCTCGCCCCACCGGTCTCGCTGACCTGTACTGACGTAAACTCTGGTTCTAAGCACCGGTATATCCATGTCAGGAGCCTGGGGCTTAGAAACCCTCTCTCCATGCTTGCGTCTTCTGCATATCTGACAGGACGGGCTATGCGACTGCTGATTGGTCCGAAAATGCCCCCCCTGACGAGGGATGTTTTCGGTATTCAGCTCATAGGGTTTCTAAGTCCCGGGCTCCTAATGTGGATAAGCTGGTGCTTAGAGCCAGAGATTGCGGTGGAACAGGTCAGAGGGACCGGGGGCGAGGAGGGGGACCTGTGTAAGTTCACCTTACAGAGTTTTCTGTAAAGGTGAACCTACCCTTTAAACAAAAACTTTTCATTGTCACTTGATTTATTTTTAAGGCTTTTTGTATTATGGAAATACATGCACAGGAGTATATGTCTGCTGTCAATTAATCAAATTCTTTAGTTTTTGCTAATTGTTCTCCAACTACACTGCACAAAATTTTGAACGCAACACTTTTGCCCCTATTTATCATGCGCTGAATACAAAGATCTGCGACTTATTCTATGTACACAAAAGGCCTATTTCTGTCAAGTATTGTTCACAAATCTAAGGCTGGGTTCACACTGATACGACAAATGCTCCGACTTTGGGAGCTCATGTCGCATGACGTGTGTAAATCAATATTTCTCTATGAGAGCCGTCTTAACTAGTGTGACACAAGTCGGCCCGACTTTGAAAATGCTCCCTGTACTACTTTGGTCCGACTTTGATCCTTCTTCATTCAGCACATTGAATATCACTGAAGTCGGATCAAATTCGCCGTATTAACTGATATGACTCTGGCATGCGACTTGTGCTCTGAAGATCTTGAAAGGGAGCCTCATGCCAAAAAGAAAAAAAAAGGAAAAAAAAATCGGCATGGGTTTCCCCTCCAAGAGCATACCAGGCCCTTCGGTCTGGTATGGATTTTAAGTGGAACCCCCAAGCCAAAAAAACGGCACAGGGTTCCCCCAAAATCCAATCCAGACCCTTATTCGAGCACGCAGCTCAGCAGGTCAGGGTCTCCTGCACCATATCAGACCACATGCCCACAATATGGGGGGTGGGTGCTTTGGGGCAGGGGGGGCACCTACCTCAAAGCACCTTGCCCCCATGTTGATGGGGACAAGGGCCTCTTCCCAACAACCATGACTGTCGGTTGTCAGGGCCTGCGGGCTGGGGGCTTATAGGAATCTGGAAGCCTACTTTAACAAGGGGGCCCCCAGATCCTGGCCCCCACCTCATGTGAATGAGTATGGGGTACATTGACTTCCCATTCACTTAAAAAAGTGTCAAAAATAAAATGCAGTACACAGGCTTTAAAAGTAATTTATTAAGGCAGCTGCGGTGTCTCTTCCAATTTCTTCTCTCACCTCTGGCTCTTCTGCCCTTCTGCCTCCTCCACTGATGTCTTCTGCCTCAGCCAGTTCTTCTCCCCTCTCCCATTCTTCTGCGCTGATGTCTTATAGCCCTCTCTGGTTCTTCTCCCTCAATCTGCTGTCTTCTGCCTCCGCAGTGCGACCTGCAAACTCGGACAGGGTTGTGAATACCCATGCGATCCGATTCTACTGCAGACAAAAAAAGGGTCCTGTGTGAGTCTGATGCAAATTCAGCCATACAATCTTTATGGCTGAAATCGCATTGCACAGAGATTGCATGTGATTTTCACTGCAGTGCGGTGCAAATCACATCCAATCTCTGACATCGCACCAGTGTGAACCGGCCCTAACACACATTTAGACAGATTTGTGAACAATATTTGAGAGAAATAGGCCTTTTATTTATATAAAAAGTTGTAGATCGTTGAGTTTAGCTTATGATAAATAGAGGCAAACACAAAAGTGTTGCATTTATAATTTTGCTCAGTGTATATAGTAAATATGGGAAACATGGCATATTAGAGGGAATTGGGGTTTGGAGTTGAGAGACTGCAGAAACTTTACAGACATAACAAAAATATTTTCTCGTTTTAGGAATCAGTAAAGCATCTTGTAACCACTACCACTGAGAGCATTTGGGGATTTCATGCTAGTGCTGGGAAATATCATTATGCTATGAATGGAAAAACATATGATATTATGAAGCAACATTTCCCTAGTTTGGTACCAGATGTAAGTATTTAAGGATAAACAAACCTTATGAGCCAATCTTTGGGTGGTATTCAAGCCAATGTGGATGTTGAGTGGATGTTATTGGTCCAGTTTTACCAGGCTTTAGTTATGAGATGATTGACACCTTATGTTTATCAGAACATTTAATGTTGTCCTGAATGATTTCAAGAAAGTTTTAAGGTGCTTATTTAGCACATTGCTGTCTAAACAAAATAACTGTCCCAACCCTCATACACAAGAGGTTGTTCTACACATTTTACTGATGATCATCGAACACCCTATGATATGCATGATGGAGAGAATATGTTGATTCAAACAACTCAATACACATTTCTCAAACACTGTGTCAAAGGAACTTTGAAGCTAGCTATAGAAATTTCACATCTCAGCTGGTTCAGCAGCGACCAGCTGAGATTCGAACCATGTATGGGCAGACTGATTGTACCCAAGTCAATTCATCCATCAACTTGGATGCAACCAGCACGTTGGATTTGTAGGATGCTCCGGGAGAACACAATAGCTCCACGGGAAGGATTCCCCTATCAACATTGACTGTGTTGACGAGGGTATGAAGTAGTTTTCCATGGTTGCAGGAAAGAAAATCGCATCATCTGTGGCTGGCTTAAGAGTTGTGTCTTGCTCCATAATCACTGCAGTTTGCTTTAATTGATGTTATTCTTCTGTCTTCATTGGTGAGTGTGCATGTTTTTATGGTCTGTCACCACTGATGGACTGTGCAATGCCCCCTACATTGAAGGACAGTGTAGACAGTGAGTGCTCCCTTACATTGATAGCCAATGTAGTGCCCTTTATGTTGATGGTTAATAACCGGTGGCCAGGGGAGCAGTGTCCCTTACATTGGTGGTTGCTAGACATGTGCACACTGAAATATTTTGTTTTGGAATTTTGTTTTCGTCTGAAAAATACACTTATTTAGTTACTTCTGAAATTTGTTTTAATTTATTTTGTTTCGTTAAAAAATGCATTTGTCGTCATTGAAGGCAATCATACATTTCCGGTTAAATGCTCTGCCCACAAGCTATAGTAGAATTCTAATGTTGTATGACTATATTATTATTAATTATTTATTTATTAATTATTATTACTAGTCAACCAACATTAGAATTCTTCTATAGCCTATGGGCGAAGCATTTGACCATATTTACAATACTGGCACAAGCTGACAGAAGTATAAATATGTTTCCTTTTAAAAAAAGTCCTTTGAGCAATATAGCTCTGAAGTGAGAGAGCAGTCCTTTTATTCTGGGCAGCCTTGCGTGGGGAGCCGAAGCCAGACTCCAAAGCATGAAACAAAAACAGAAAGAAACAGGCTCCACTTAGAAAAAACTTCAGACTTTAATATGAAAGTAACATAAAAGCACTCACATGGAAGTAGTAGTATGCAGGCATGTGGATGAGGTCCTGGTGACAGTCAGTTCACAACCGCGATCTGTAGTCCCTTGTGGCTGTGGAGTCCATTCGCTGTGCTTATGCTGCTGGTGGGAGAGCATGTGCCCGGTTCGCCGACAAGCAGTTTCCTGGGAGAGTCTCTGCAGCGCCAGAGAGAGCATTTGACCATAAATGTCCAATCGTGACCATCATATGTTTTTACCTGCTTCGTCTAATCTTCATGTCTCTATCTCTATCTCTATAATGTCGAATATTTTCTCTCTATGTCAAATATTTTCTCTCTATGTCGAATAATCTCGGACTAATAGTTAGGTTAGGTACATTCATCCGCAGATTCTATAGACACAGATCGCTATTGTCACCGTCATGTCAAATCTTCTATCTATATCGAACTGTTGTCGCAATGAAATGTGAATAAAGCATTTTTTATGACGGATGTTTCGGATTTCGGACTCTGCACATTCGTTATCATTTGTTAAAACGAACGCGAAAATCCCCGTAATTCGGACAAAAATGCATTTCGGACGAAAACAAAAGCACATGTCTAGTGGTTGCTGTAGTACCTCCTCATGTTGCTGGCCCAGGGAGAAGTCCCCCCATTTACTGTAAACTGGTGGTCTTAGCAAAGAACTTTTACATTTTTTTTTTAATGTCTGTGTCCAGTTAACTCCATTGTATTTCACTGAGACTTGAGCATTTTCACTTGGGACATTTTAAGCAAAATGTTTTGGAGTCAATTGAAGGTGTCAATTTGTCTCTTATCCCTAGGTCAGTGTTACACCCCTTTATATTGGCGGTCAGTGAAATTCCCTGTTACAATGATGATAAAAAGATGTCCCCCCTTATGATTATAGGCGCTATATAAATCCGGTATAATAACAATAATATAAAAATAATTAGTGGATAAGTGTCACCATACATTTAAGATCCGTGGTGAAGTCCCCCCTTTAGTAGTCAAAGTAGTGTACCTCCAGTACTGCTACAAAAACTACAGCATGACATACAAATATCTTCAACTTGTTTACTGGACAGTGAAGGATCAGCAGCACACTGATAAAGTCATCCTTCTTCTCTCTTCTCCTGCCAACATGTTCACTTTCAGCACATGTGCACTGCTTTCAGAATCTTATAGGTTTGGAATGGTGGTTTTGCCTCCCCAGTCTGTTAAACAAGGAGGCTGATGTCACAATAATTTCAAATACTTACATTTATTTAATTTAAAGGGGAGATCAAGTAAGTTTATTTTTTATCTGCAGCAATACTTATGATTAGTCAGTGTACCTTACCCTTTACATTATTGCTTTCTAACCAGAATACTAGTTTATCTTTAGAATTAGAGTTTGGGCGAAAAGTTCAAGCCTAGCAAAAGTTGGACCCAATCATCGCCTATTCGGCGAACATCCGAATTTGCAGCAAACTCGGCTGGACAATCGCCTGTCGAGCAACCCACAAAGCACTGTGCACTGCACTGTGTATTCTAAGCCCTTATTGGGCAAAGCTTTGAATAGTTGGTTGTTGACAGCTGAATGGAAAAAAAAACAACAACTCCGGCAATAGAAAAAAGTTAAAAACAAAAGCTTAGGGGTTCCCCCAATCCATACCGGGCCCTTCGGGTCAGGTATAGATTTGAAGAGGGGAAATTCCCACGCCAAAAAATAATAATCCTGGGCTGAGGTTGTGGGAGTTTGCGAGCAGGGGGATAATCAGAAACTGGAAGCCCCCCTTTACCAGGGGGCCCCCAGATCCAAGCCTCCTGCCTATTTGAATGAGTATGGGGTACATTGTACCCCTACCCATTCACCCAAAAATGCCTGCTTTGGTTCAGGAGGGGGGCTTGCTCGTCCCTCCTTTTCTGACTTGGCAGGCAGCATGCTCGGATAAGGGTCTGGTATGGATTTTGGAGGATTCCCCTTAAAATCCATACCAGACCTGAAGAGCCTGGTAGAGATTGGGGGGGACCCCCATGCCATTTTATTTAACATTTTGAATTACCGACACTGGTAGTTCTGTTGTAGCAGGTTCTATACATGGTACAGATGTGCCATTTTACAGGCAGACTAAGGGGACTCCCAATGGCTATATTTAAAGGATTTTTTCATCTTTATTGTTTAACTTGAAGCATCATTAAAAAAAATGCTGCTCCTGTAAAAATGTTATTTAAAAAAAAATGCATTGATATGTGTCCCACAGGGCAGTACCTAGGCCCCATACCATTTTTATAGCCAATAACTTGAATATAAGCCTTCACAATGGGTACTTTGGTTTTTGGGTCCCATAGACTTTAGTAGGGTTTGGGCAATAGAATGGGCAATAAGAAAAAGAACACATCATTCATGTTTTTATAGGGCAGCATGAATGCTAAATATGGCCTATATGACTGTATTAAGATATGATATTTTAATTTACATAGTATCTTTATTATATGCTTTATAACTGCTAGCAGTATATAATATATGTGTTGATTTACTAAAACTACCGTGTGCAAAATCTGGTGCAGCTCTGCATAGAAACCAGCTTCTAGGTTTTTTTTTTTTTATCAAAGCTTAACCACTTAAGGACCGCCTCATGTACATATACGTCAGCAGAATGGCACAGGCAGGCACATCTACGTATATATACGTGCCCTGCTTGACGTGGGTCGGGGGTCCGATCGGGACCCCCCCCCGTACATGCGGCGGTCCCCGTGGCTTCAGGAGCGATCCGGGACGACGGCGCGGCTATTCGTTTATAGCCGCTCCGTCGCGATCGCTACCCGGAGCTGAAGAACGGGGAGAGCCGTGTGTAAACACGGCTTCCCCGTGCTTCACTGTGTCGGCGCATCGATCGCGTCATTCCCTTTATAGGGAAGACACGATCGATGAAGTCATTCCTACAGCCACACCCCCCTACACTAGTAAACCCTAACTCCTACAGCGCCCCCTGTGGTTAACTCCCAAACTGCAAACTGTCATTTTCACAATAAAGAATGCAATTTAAATGCATTTTTTGCTGTGAAAATGACAATTGTCCCAAGAATGTGTCAAAATTGTCCGAAGTGTCCACCATAATGTCGCAGTCACGAAAAAAATCGCTGATCGCCGCCATTAGTAGTAAAAAAAATAAAAAAAATAAAAATGCAAAAAAACTATCCCCTATTTTTTAAAAACTATAAATTTTGCGCAAACCAACCGATAAACGATTATTGCGATTTTTTTTTACCAAAAATAGGTAGAAGAATACGTATCGGCCTAAACTGAGGGAAAAAAAATGTTATATATGTTTTTGGGGGATATTTATTATAGCAAAAAGTAAAAAATATAGCATTTTTTTCAAAATTGTCGCTCTATTTTTGTTTATAGCGCAAAAAATAAAAACCGCAGAGGTGATCAAATACCACCAAAAGAAAGCTCTATTTGTGGGGAAAAAAAGACGCCAATTTTGTTTGGGAGCCACGTCGCACGACTGCGCAATTGTCTGTTAAAGCGACGCAGTCCCGAACTGTAAAAACCCCTTGGGTCTTTAGGCAGCATTTTGGTCCGGGGCTTAAGTGGTTAAAAGGGTTTTAAAGACAGAAGGATTTTTATGCATTAAGCATTGTATGCATTAAGAAAAGCCTTCTGTGTGCAGCAGCCTCCCCAGCACCTCCTAATACTTGCATGAGGTCTATCAAGCAATAACCATGAATGTCTCGGCCATCTGAGATTCTTCTTTCTGATTGGCTGAGACACAGCCGTGGCACCATTGGCTCCCGCTGCTGTCAATCAAAGTCAGCTACCCAATCAGGGAAGAGAGGGGGCAGGTCGGGTCGGGCTCTGTGTCTGAATAGACAAAGGGAGCTGTGTCTCAGCTCAGATGCACCAATAGCAAGCTGCTTGCTGTGGGGGCACTGAACAGGAGGGAGGTGCCAGGAGAACAGAAGAGGGGCCCGAGAAGCAGAGGATCTGGGCTGCTCTTTGCAAATCCACTGCAAAAGAGCAGGTAAGTATGACATGTTAATTTTATAGGGAAAAATTGAGACTTTACAATCACTTTAATTGAACAAACTGAAGTTAGAAGCTGATTGGCTACCATGCACAGCTGTACCAGATTTTGCACTCTCCAGTTTTAGTAACCCCCCCCCCCCCCCCCATATGCCAACAGAATATATTTATGCCCCTTTTACACCAGCATTTAGCTTAAAGTTTAAATGTTTGTTATCAATGAAATATAAGTATAATGTATATATAATGTTTTTTATTTCTAGATTCTACTAAATGCTACCATTTTTGGAAGAATGACACCTAAGCAAAAAACTAATATTATTGATGATTTACAAAAGATTAAGTAAGTTAACATTTCAATTAATAACTAAACCAACACCTCTGTTGTAACATGTAGAAGATTTGTATTCTTACAGAAGTTTTTGAGATGTCCCAAAACATCCCAGTATATCAATTGTAGAAAAGTATAGTGTTATGTATTCACAAAAAAAATCATAATACTAATAATGTCAATGATGATGTTATACTCTGATATTTTGTGTCTCTTGCTCTTCATGTTTTTGAATTGACTTGAGAGCAGACGGAGCTCTATTGGTGTATAATGAGACAGAATTCACTAGAACCAAAATAGCTAACAATAACATGATGAGGGTGGGGGATAGTTACAGTATATTTCAATCCATTTGTTTCATTTCTTTACAGCATAACTAAAGGCAATTATGGTTAGGGTTAGCTGTTTCTCACTATTTATTTAGCTATTCCTTAATTTTTTTGCAGTTATTACGTTGGTATGTGTGGAGATGGAGCAAATGATTGTGGGGTAAGTGATTTTTATGTTGAATTTTGCATAGGTGGAATCTCTTTGTAAGTCTCTTACATTCAAAATACTCTTACATTTTAATAATTCAGTGTTCAAAATAATTTATATAATTTTACCAACAATTAAAGTGTTACTAAACCCACAACAGTAAAATAAGTCTGTATACTGTATGCAGTAAAGAATGCTTGTTATACTCACTGTGGAACCTTAGCGGTTAATCCTCTGCATTGTACAAAAATAATGTTTGATCCTGTCTCCTCTGATCCTCCCTTTCTTTCACTGTCCCCAATCAATCTCCTGATAAGTCAGAGCCTTTGGAGTCACTCTGCACATGCTCAGTTTGATGTGTATTGCTAGAGAGTTTTCATTGGGGGGGGGGGGTGCATGTGATCACCACAGGGCCAATCAGCACTGTCCAGACAGAGAGGCTGGGGTCCTGCAGCCTCATAGAACAGTCAGAGGAGAATGAAAAATCCTCCTACAAGCTTTACCAGACACTGATAGAAGCCAGAAGACTGCTATATATTGCTAAAAAAGGGGGCATTTAGCAGTTAATATTTACTAAAATAATTGCTTTCCATGTTCTGTGTACTGTGGGAGACCAGATATAGTGAATGCAGGGTCCTGGGTTTAGTAACACTTTAAACATTTGGTATGTTTTCTTTCAACAAAGGGATTCATTAGCTTTAAGTCCTTTACTGCCCCCACAGTACCTCCATCACCGATCTGAACACAAACCTTCAACATGACTTAATTTTGGTAACCAACTTCTTTTTCCTTACAAATACCATTGGAAAGGGTCAGTAAAACAGAGAGTATACACTGTACACTAGGTAGAGTCACAGGACTATTTATTGACTATCTGGATTCAAAATCTTTCTACACCAGATCAGGGCTGGACTGGGACAAAAATTTGGCCCTGATCTTCATCTAGACCCGCCCACTTTAATTTTGCAAACACGCACAAAAACAGTATATAAACTATACACAATTGCACAAGAAACATAAGTAAAAACATTCCACTGTAAGTATGGGCTCTTAGAAAGATGTGTCTAAGTTACAATTCGTTCAATGGCAGGTGTCATAAATAACTCCCTCACCTCTTTTAATTATTTAACTTATTCTCCTCTGTACTTGTCTCCCCCTTCTCACATCATTGCGTGAAAAGGGAGGGCTAAAGTCATGCAGGAACATTGCTACAACCTCATTGGCTGAAATTTCACAAACCGGCATTGCTGCAAAGCCGTTGGCTACCTTTCAGCAATGTAACGGCGCTGAGGCTGAGCCGGTTGCACACTATGAAGTGAGGTGATGGGCAGTGCAGATGACAGGTCTCTCCCTTACCAGCCGACCGTGTCCCCAGAGAGCCTCACCCTTACATCACGGTCCACAGAGAGCCTCCCCTTACATCAGGATCCCCAGATCCCCCCATTATTACATAAGGGTCTCCAGGGAGAGCCCCCCTTACATCAGGGTCCAGAGAGCCCCCTCATTACATCATGGTCCCCAAAGAGCCCTCCTTTACACCATGATCCGCAAAGAGCCTCCCCCTTACATCAGGGTCCCCAGAGAGCATCCCCCTTACATCATGGTCCCCAGAGAGCCTCCCCCTTACATCTTGGCCCCCAGAGAGCCTCCCCCTTACATCATGGTCCCCAGAGAGCCTCCCCCTTACATCAGGGTCCCCAGAGAGCATGCCCCTTACATCAGGGTCCCCAGAGAACCTCCCCCTTACATCAGGTTCCCCAGAGAACCTCCCCCTTACATTATGGACCCCAGAGAGCCTCCCCCTTACATCTTGGTTCCCAGAGAGCCTCCCCCTTACATCATGGTCCCCAAAGAGCCTCCCCCTTACATCAGGGTCCCCAGAGAGCCTCCTCCTTACATCAGGGTCCCCAGAGAGCCTCCCCCTTACATCAGGGTCGCCAGAGAGCCTCCCCTTACATCATGGTCCCAAGAGAGCCTCCCCCTTACATCATGGTCCCTAGAGAGCCACCCCCTTACATCATGGTCCCCAGAGAGCCTCCCCTACATCATAATCCCCAAAGAGCCCCTCCTTACATCAGGGTCCCCATAGAGCCACCTCCTTATGTCAGAGACCTCATAGTTACATAGTTACATAGTTACATAGTTAGTCAGGTTGAAAAAAGACACAAGTCCATCCAGTTCAACCACAAAAAACAAAAAAACAAAATAAAAAACACAACAAAATAAAAAACACAAACAAAATAAAAAACACTCAGAGAGCCTCCCTCTTGCATCAGGGTCCCCAGAGATTCCCCCTTAAATCAGGGTCCCCAGAGATTCTCCCTTAAATCAGGGTCCCCAGAGATTCCCCCTTAAATCAGGGTCCCCAGAGATTCTCCCTTAAATCAGGGTCCCCAGAGATTCCCCCTTAAATCAGGGTCCCCAGAGATTCCCCCTTAAATCAGGGTCCCCAGAGAGCCTCCACCTTACACCAAGGTCCCCAGAGAGCCTCCCCCTTGCATCAGGGTCCCCAGAGAGCCCCCTTACATCAGAGTCTCCAGAGAGCCTCCTTACATCAGAGTCCCCAGAGAGCCCCCTTACATCAGAGTCCCCAGAGAGCCTCAGTCTCGCATCAGGGTCCCCAGAGGGTGCCTTTTTACATCAGAGTCCCCAGAGAGCCTCCTCCTTACATCAGGGTTCCCTGAGAGACTCACCCTTATGTCAGAGTCCCCAGAGAGCCTCCCCCTTACATCAGGCTCCCACGAGATCCTCCCCCTTACATCAAGCTCCCCAGAGAGCCCCACCTTACATTAGGCTCCACAGAGAGCTCCTCCTTACATCAGGGTCCCCAGAGATCCCCCTTGCATCAGGGTCCCCAGAGAACCCCCACTTAAATTGGGGTCCCCAAAAAGCTCCCCTTACATCAGGATCCCCAGAAAGCCTCCCCTTACAAACTATGGATGTGTTTATGCTTGTGAACTGTTTTAATGTTTTAGCACATCTGTAGTTGTTCTTATCTTTTTTGAATATCTATACTCTATCACTATTACCATTGACCTAATTAAGGCGCATCTTAGAACTAGATATTTTCTACAAAATAAGTGAAGAACGTATTATATATAAATGTGTTTTGATATATGCAGACAACTAATGAACTGATGTGACAGTCTAATATCCCAAACATTGTAAAATTAATGCACGTTACTTTGTCCCAAGTTGAGTAAAACCTTTTTTCCTTCCTTTTTTTCCAGGCTTTAAAGATAGCTCATGCAGGAATCTCTTTGTCAAGTCTGGAAGCATCAGTGGCCTCTCCTTTTACATCAAAAATCCCAAATATTGAATGTGTACCAAAGCTACTAAAGTAGGCTGCTTACCACTAACATAACATAACTAATTCTGGCATTAATTGTAATTGACCTAACAGTACAGTTTAGAGCAGGGTTCTTAAACTGGTGACCCTACAGCTGTTGCAAAACTACAAGTCCCATCATGCCTGTGCCTGTGGGAGTCATGCTTGTAGCTGTCAGGCCTCGTACACACGACCGAGGAACTCGTCGTAAAAAACACATCGTTTTCCTCAACGAGTTCCTTGTCAGGCTTGTCGAGAATCTTGACAAGCTTTCTTTGCGTACACACTGTCAAGACAAAATCTTGTCGTTCTCAAACGCGGTGACGTTCAACACGTACGTCGGCACTATAAAGGGTAAGTTTGATTCCATTGGCGCCACCCTTGGGGCTGCTTTTGCTAATCTCGTGTTGCCGCGTGTTAGTAAAAGTTTGGTGAGTGACAATTCACACTTTTCAGTCTTCGTGCTTTCAGATCGTTTTCTGCCGTTCAGTTTGTGCTTGTGGGTTCGTATCTTGTCTTTCAGGGCGTGTGGTCAGGTCGTATTTGTTTTACAGCGCGTTCTTGTCCGCTCGTTTCTGGTTTTCAGGTCGTTCTTCATAGGACTTGCTGTTCTTCAGTGCTTTCTGTTTTGTGTGTTCGTTCTGATTAGTCATTTGTTTCTAGCCATGTTGCAGGCACCTGCTCGTCGTCGAGTTTGTGTTATGCAGTCGGTGTGTGTTGGTCTTCTTGTTTTAGACCTAGACGAGTCCATGAACAGGGTGAGGAGGCGTTCATGGACCAAGAATTGGTTGCGCCGTAGGAACCAATTTTCTCATATGTCTCTGCTGCTGGAGATCCAGGAGAATAATCCTGATGACTACAGGAATTTCCTTAGGATGTCTGACCCCGTTTTCCAGCACCTCTTGGCTTTGGTGTCGCCATATATCACCAGGCAGGACACTGTTATGCAGGAAGCCATCATCGCTGAGCAGAGGCTAGTTGCCACGTTACGCTATCTGGCAACTGGAAGAAGCCTGCAGGACTTGAAGTTCACGACGGGCATCTCCCCCTAGGCTCTGGGCCTCATAATTCCAGATACCTGTTCTGCTATAATACAGGTTCTGCAGGACGACTATATGAGGGTAAGTTTTCTCCTTTAATATCACATTCAATGTATTTAATGTATGCTAATGTATTGTATTTCTTTCCTCCTTCCCTAATTACCATGATTGTAATATGCTGTGAATGTCCCCTTTGCCCCCATGCATGCTGTAAGCTTTTAATGCCCCTTTTTTGGCCTACATGCATATTTCCCTTCACTTACCTCCCCAGCATTCTAACCTGGGCCCAAACACACCTAGCCTAGTCACTTACCAATGTATTGTGTAAGATCCATTGTAGTGCATTATCCCCCCCCCCCAAAAAAAAATGTGTTTTAAAGTATAGCTTCACTTTTTTATTTTTTTATTTGAGGTCCCCAACTCATCTAGCCCCCCCCCCCTAAAATGTGTTTCCAAGTATAGCTTCACCCTTTTTTTTTTGAGGTCCCAAACTCATCTAGGCCCCCCCCCTAAAATGTTTACAATGGTCCATCAGAGGGGGTGAGGAATTGTGATAATTGGGCCTTATATTTTTGGGGTTAAATGCTCCCTTAAATAAATGTTAGAATGATGTTGGCCAATAATGTTTTTGTATAACCTGCTTACAATGTTATGTGCAAAAGTTCATTTTTTATTTTTTTTTGTTTGATTCCACAGCTTCCTTCCTCGCCACATGAATGGCAGACTGTGGCATCGGAGTTTGCTACGCGGTGGGACTTCCCCAACTGCGGTGGAGCCATTGACGGAAAGCACATCCGCATCGTGCCATCACCCTGTTCTGGTTCCCAATTCTACAATTACAAGGGGTTTAATAGCATTGTGCTCATGGCGGTGGTGTCAGCACAATATGAATTCCTCTATGTGGATGTGGGGAAGAACGGCCGGATGTTGGATGGGGGAGCCTTCAGGCAGACAGAGTTTGCGTTTCGTCTCCAGAGTGATGATTTTGCATTACCACCAGATGCAGAGAATGTTGAAGGACTCCCCTTTGTGTTTCTGGCTGAAGAAGCCTTTGGATTGGGAAAGCATCTCATGAGACCATTCCCCCAGTGGACCCTCACCCCAGAAAGGAGGGTGTTCAAATACCGGCTGGCCAGAGCCCAAAGAGTTGTGGAGAACGCCTTTGGGTTAATGGCCAGCCGATTCCACCTGTTTTTAACCTCAATGCATATGGCGGAGTATAAATGGAACTATATAATTTTTTGTTGCTGCATATTGCACAATGTTTTAAGGAGACAGTCTCCTACCTATATGGCCACAGTTGGGCCCGAGGCCGGACTAACCTCAGGTGGAATCACCTTTCCGGGCCTAGAACCTGCCTGTACTGGCTTGCCCCCCAAAGTGCCCATGCAGTACGGGATAAGTACGTTGAATATTTCACAGGTAGGGGGGCCATTCCTATGCCAGCCAATCTGTAATTTACTATTTTGAGCCAAAACCTCAAAAAATCTGTTTAAAATCCATTTTTGATGTCTCGCTTGTGTTTATTTTAGCTGTCTCCTAATTTTTCCTAGTGTACTACATGTAGTGTCAAGTGTATTTTCATTATGAACCAACAACCATTTCACAGGTAACACCAAAACTAAACACATTATAATTTCTAGGGTATTTAAGAAAAACAAGACACACTTTCTTGTTGGTTTGACCAAAATTTTACTTGGTCTTTCTCAAATATTTGTGGTGTATATAAATTTAATTTTATTTTGTTTTTATTATTTGCCATAAACTGGCATTTTTTTTCACCGAAAAATAAAAACAGAATATTACATAGCACACAATATACCAATGGAAACCTCTAGGCAATAATGCAGACATTGTAAAAAAAAATTAAAATTGTCTACCTGCCCATTGTAAGATGGGTGTTTGCACCACTGAACAAGCCAAAATTTGAAGATGCACAGTCTTTTTAGGGTTAAAATTGTTCCCTTATGTCAACATGTGCTACAGGTATCTGCCATCATGGGTGATCAATGGACATGTTTTGTGGGTGCAACCCCTTCTTCCTTTCACCTACTTGAGTTGTGAGGAAGGGGTTGCACCCACAAAACACAGACATAGATATCCCGAGATGGCAGATAGCACATGTTGACCCACTGTGTGCATCTTCAAATTTTGGCTTATTAGAAAAAGTTCAAACATTTTGGGGTAAAACTGAGAACATTTCCCCCCCAAGTCCTCAATTATGTCCTTCAAGCTTTTCTCTATAAAGGCCATTGTTTGCTTGATTACATACATCTCCCTACTGCATGCCTTTATTTGGAGGAGTAGATTTTGGGTCTTGGAATGGGAGAATCAAGGCCTTTCTTCTGCCACATAATCATCCCCTAAAAACAAAACAAAAAAAAGGTATTGGATTGGATTGGATTGGACTAAATACTTATAGAGCGCCGAATGCGAGTTGTGAAACTCGCGTCTAAGCGCTTACCAACAAGCTGGGGGCATCCAGTTCCATGTTGTATTAAACATCTGCAGGCCTACATCTCGTATTACCTGAAGCTGTGGTGACAGATACTGACCTGTTGTAGTAATTTTAACCACTTCTCCTTCCTCCACATCCTGAGGTCTGGGTGGGCGCTGAGGTGTGGGCTCCTAGCGAGGTGGGCGCTGAAGGGGAGGGGTCCTGGCGAGGTGGGCGCTGAGGTGTGGGCTACTAGCGAGGTCTGTGTTTTTCTGGCTCGGAGGAGTCTTCTGTCCTCTATGAGAATGAAACAAAAAGTACACTAAGCACACACATATTTGAGGGCAAAACTAGGAATATTAAACATTGCTTGGAAGTGGGGTACAAGTGTCTGTTTGGGCAGAGTTACAAGCAGAAGACATGTTTTTTGGCAAACAATATTCTTGAATACTCACCTTTTTGGGACACGTTTCACACATGTAGACACCTGTGGAGGTCACCCTAAAAAGGAGTGCCCTCTCCTTTAGACTGATGTAATTTTGATTTGAATTCTAGTTACAACCACATCAGCTAGACACCTATTTAAACATATTTCTGGTATATAATCAAGTCTATATAAATTTAGTTAACCCTGTATCTTCAGAAAACATTGTATGTGGTGGACGAACGGATGTGTCTGAAACGACCGTTATTTTCTAAGGTCCACAGCCATCCTCCCCCACCAGCTTATTCTCAACCTCATCCTCCTCCACCTTCTTCTTCTCAACCTCCTCCACCTTCATCTCCTCCACCTTCTTCTCCTCCACCTTCTTCTCCTCCACCTTCTTCTCCTCCACCTCCTCCTCCTCCTCCTCCACCTTCTTCTCCTCCTCCTGGCACAAGTACACCACCAGAGGCACAGGCTCCAGGAGGAAGGCTGCAGAGAAGGCTGCAGAGAAGGTTGCAGAGAAGGCAGCAAGGAAGGCTGCAGGGAAGGCTACCAGGAAGACCAGGAAGTGATGGCCTTGCTTCAAGGTGGTCTGACAGAAGGCAGCCTGCTGTAGTACCACAATTCCCAAGCAATTACAAGTACAAGTGATGAGTGCTAATTGACATAATGTGAGCGTGTGATATACACATAAAAAGTTAGTAAACCAAAGGAAGTACCAAAAAAACAATGTGTGTAAGCTCTCATAAATGAATATATAATATATATTGATCAAGTGAAAAAAGTCCCATAACACATATCCGCGTGAGATAAGATAAGTGGGATATGACAGAATAATAAGTGGGATATGACAGAATAATATCCAGAATATCCAGAAATCATTGCAATGATCACTGCACATTTCAGCACGGTATCTGGAAGCAGTTTGATTCTTATTTCTCAGCCCAAAGGGAATGTAAATACTGACTCTTACCGCAAAAGTTGGACCCCGGTTTTAAGGAGGTCAAAACAGCATGTGCATCACAGCCTGCCGGCTCTGGTAGGAATTCACTCAACTCAGGGGGGGTGCTTCAATCTTGCAAAGGAAGAGGAGGCCTTTAGCTATCTCTTCAGGCTGGATCGTGCAGACAAATGGTAATCAAATTCACTTGGGATGATATCAGATACTGGATACTGATTCAGTTCACTCAATGGAAAGAAAAAAGGGGACAAATCCTCATCGTGCAGTATGTCCAAAAAAAGTCATTTATTAAAAATCATAAAAAAGTCACAGCAGATAAAAAATCAAGAAAATATCTCACAGCAGGTCAAACAATCCACAGCAACAATATTTCTGAAGATGATTTAAACGCGCAGCATTTAAACGATGCAAATTTTTTTGCAGCGTGACGAATGTGCTATCTCCATTACGAACGCTACTTTTACCGAAGGTGCGCTCCCACCTCATACTTTATTCTGAGCATGCGCGGGTTTCTAAGCATACACACAAACGTGTTTCTCGACGAAAACAGCACAACGAGGAACACGACGAGGAAATTGAGACTCCCGACGAGGAAAAAGAGAACTTGTTCTCTTTTTTTCTCATCGAGTTCCACGACAGTTTTCTTGATGAAAAACATACACACGTTTTCCTCGGCAAAAAAGCTCTGCCACCAAGTTTCTTGATGGATTCTGTCGAGGAAAACGGTTGTGTGTACGAGGCCTCAGCCTTGCAATACTTCCTGAAACTTGTAGTTTTGCAACAGCTGGAGGGCTGCCAGTTTGAGACCCCTGGTTTAAAGGGTATGGGAACTGTTTTGCCTGCCAAAGAAATGTATTTGTAGCCCTGATAGACAGTTTGGGGTCCTGAGTTTTCTCTGCTGCAGTTAATTTACAACAGTAGGTCACCTCCTTTCCACAGTCTGTGAATAGACAATGAAGCAGCAGCCAAAGCTTGATGAGGTCATCACTTTGCTCTCTTCTCCTGTCAACATGTTCCTCAATGTCATCACTGTCATCAATGTTCCTCAAAACACCTGACTAGTAGGGATGAGCTCCGCGGTCGATTCGAACGTATATTCGACTCGAACATCGTCTATTCGACCGTTTGTCAAAATACGAACAAAACGGGTCATTTGCGGCAAATTCGAGTGACGCGCCACGGCCCATAATTCAGTGCGGCATTGCGCGCTGATGATTGGCCAAGCATGCACTATGACCCGCATGCTTGACCAATCACAGCGCGCAAAAAACGGAGAGCCATAATTGGCCAAAGCCATGGTGGCTTTGGCCAATTATGGCTCAGGGCTTTAGTACACGCCCCACACTATAAAAGGCTGCCTGCAGTATGCTTAGTATGCTAGATGTAATGTTAAAAAAAAAATTTTGTGTGAACCCCCGCTTTAAATTACTTTTTTCTTACAGTAATCTCATTTTGTGCAGGGACAGTTCTAAACACGTGCCACTACTATAGACACACAGCAGGTACGATATTTAAAGGAATTTTTCATTTATTTTTTCACTTTAAGCATCATTAAAATCACTGCTCCAGAACAAACAACCGTTTTTAAAACTTTTTTTTCCATTGATACATTTTCCCTGGGGCAAGACCCGGGTTCTCAAAGACGTTTTCTGAAAATAACTTGCATATTGGGCTTTAAAATGAGCACGTCAATGGGGTTCTAAATGTTCGCGCGAACGTTCGGTCCATTCAAAGGTTCTGGTGCGAACCGAACGGGGGGGGGGGTGTTCGGCTCATCCCTACTGACTAGCCCCAAGTATTCACCCATGATGATCACTCCCCCCCCATCTGAGCGCTGTTGTACAGGAGATTACAAGAGTAGCAGAATACATTTAATTATTTTTATATACACACAATTGTATTAATTTATATATATTTTTATATAATCTTTTTAAAAATGTAAAACTGGATTGCAATGCTGGAATTCAGTCCTGGCATACAAAGCACATTTACAGTACCTATAGGTAAGCCTTATTATAGGCTTACCTCTAGACATAAATAATCATTGAAGTTTACAACCACTTTAAGGTGACTACCAATGCAAAACAGTACCAAGAAATAAATTGGTATTGTCTCTGTAGTGAATACTGCCTAAAGGAGAACAAAGTGCAGAAGCTCAGCAGCGCTCTCAGACACAACATTATTTGCAGTGAACAGGATATTTATGAGATGCATGAGATTGCCAGTCCTAATGTTTGGATGTTAATGAATAAACATGTGAAATGGGCAGTAAATGAAACCCATACAGTACACTGTGCTGAGGACATCTGGTACAGTAAGAAAACACAATACAAAAAAAATTACTACCTGCTTTAACAGCAGTGAGTACTTTAGAAACTGCCTGTGTCCAAAAGCTAAAACAGTAGGTATTAGCTATAATAAAATAATGTCATGGTGGTTAATTTAACTAGTCCATGTGTCAATAAGCAATAAGCAGGGCCGATCCTAGGCAGGGTGCACAGGGTGCTTTTCACCCAGGCACCTGCAGAGGTGGGGGCGCCGAAGTGGCAGAATTATCCCCTCCCTCCTTGTTTGTGTCCATCCAGAACTAGTGTTCTGAGCCATATCCTGTACTATGTATGTAGTCTCTGACCATCTATTTTACTATGTCTGCAGTCTCTGACCATCTCCTGTATCATGTCTGTAGTATGTCTGGGGGCTCTTTCTAACAGACTCTCTAACAGAAGTCCTCTCTGTGTCCATCAGAGAGGCCCCCCTCCAGGTCCCAATAAAGTACTCTGCTTCTCTTCCTGTATTTCGTTTATTGTTAAGAGATCATGTAAGGATCCCAGGGTAATAAAAACTTTGTGGGGGAGCATCTCTGTGGTTGAGTCATTGCCATAGAAACATTTGTAAAGGGGAGGAGTTAGTAAAATGACCATGCCCATGGGGGGGCGCCAGAAATATTTCTGCACCCAGGCTCCTGTGACCCTAGGATCGGCCCTGTCAATAAGGCAATCATAACTTTGCATATCTAATCTAGGCATCAGTATTGGACAGATTAGATTTTAGAACATTTGGAATGTGAAAACTTGCTTCAGGGATGACAAAGAAATGTCTATTCTCATGAGAAAACATTGACCTCATGATAATTCTGAGGTTGCAATGATTTCATGTGTACTCTCACTGCTTGTTGAACTAACTACTCAGAATATAGTCTTGTGATTCTCATATGACTTAGAACCTAATGTGATCTTTTTATTTAACTGTTTATCATTTTAATGAATTACTATAATTAAAGCAAATATAATGTCTTCATTACTATGGTAAAAAGACCTACATCAGTTTAACAGCCAAAATTGTATATATTCACCCCATTGATAAACTACACAAAAACATATGTAGTTCATATAGTTATGGTACAAAACACCTAGTTTTATGAAAAAAATCATTGGTGGATTGATGTAAAAAAAAAAAGTCATTTGGGAGGGATGAATGCTCTTGTTAGCCTCTCCTCTCCCTTCTTCAAGAACTTCAAATCCTATCTGTAGGGTAATCTCCTACTCTTTCCATGAAAACTCTCTTTAGAGAGGCCTATCCCACCTCCACCTAATAACAGACACAGATATCTTTTGTATCACTTGACCCTTCCGTAAGCTCTTATGGGTTGGACCCTCTGAACCCTTTTGTATTGAATTGTTTTGTAACTGTACTGTACTTCATTACAGTTATTTAGAAAGAGTGGCACAAACTGTTGGCATGGGCGTCCGCTGAAATTTTTCTGGGGGGTGGGGGGGGGGGGGGCAAAAAATGGTAAAAAATCAGGCCTGCTTTAATTTAAAAAAAAAAAAGTAGGTGAAATAATTGTGCCCAATTTATCTTGGTGCCCTGTGCATGTACCTTGTTAGCCTGTATGGGAAATGTAAGAGACTGGGGCGACTTGCGATCCGACTTAATGTCGCCTCAAGTCGTCCCAAGTCGCGCTGTAGAGAAAAACAATGGAAGTGAATGGGAGCGGTGTTAATACACACGTCTCAAGGCGATCCGACTTCAGAAAAGGTTCCTGTACTACTTCAATCCAACTTGTAGGCGATTTGTACCCATTGATTTCAATGGAAATCGCCTCAGAAGTCGGATCACTGTCTTAACTGAAGCGACTTTCCAGGAAGATAACATACATTTCTCAGGCAAACCTCTCCTGCCCCCCTCCCTCCCCCTCCCTCTCCCAGAGCTGATTGTTGTTTTATTGGCCACTAGAAAGTCTCCTGTCCTGGAGACGACTTCAAGTTGTGTTGTAAATCGCCCCAGATCGCCCTGTGGTTCATGTTCAAGTCGTGTCGGAGTCGCCTCTGAAAGTCGCGCTGGAAGTCGTGTCGCCCTAGTGTGAACCGACTCTAAGTGTTTTTTATTTATATTTACACCTGAAACAGCCACTAATGATTACATCTACCCAGACATAAAGACTCCCAAAATGTTATGATTTAAAGGTGGTGATGTAAACAGAACATAGTGAAACTTCAGATTTTTTTTGTAACATTGTGCAATAGCATCGTACTCTCTCTTGTCTCGGCCACTGCACGCCACTCACGTGACCTGTGGGAAAAGCTGGCATTTGCGCCAGCCGGATCAGTATAGGCACAAGTTAATTTACACAGGCTGAGGCAGCAGCCAATCACAGAACAGGTGATGTTAAGCAGAGGCCTGAGTGGCAGTTGGCAGAGCCAATCCGATGCTCGGGCCGGGGGTGAGGAGGGAGGGACGGATCGGATGTGTCTTCTTCACTCTGACTTCAACACATAGTCTCTTACAATTCCAGGGGGGCAATGGACCCCCCTTGCCCTATAGAGCGGACGCCCATGACTGTTGGCACTATATACATCCTGTATAATAATAATAATAATAATACAGTGTCTTAAATCTGCTGTTGTGTGAAAAAAGGCAAAAGCCCAGTGTGCCTGAAATTGGGGATATTTAGCATGGGGAGACCATATGCTCTGATTATGTTCTACTTAGACTTTTTCTACTTACCTTCACCTCCTCTCCTTCACTGTACTAAAATCTGTTCCTAGGTTGCAAGCACTGCCATCTACCCAGACATAAAGACTCCCAAAATTTTATGATTTAAAGGTGGTGATGTAAACCGAACATAGTGAAACTTCAGATTTTTTTGTAACATTGTGCAATAGCAGCGTAAATTTTAAAAGCGTAAAACTAATTTTATATTGTTTCAAGCTATACTTTTGTCTCAGAGAAAACATGGTCTGCTATAAGGATATACCGCTAACCTTTGTCTTTTACCTCTAATACACAGGGAAGGAAGAAGTACACTTGTCAGTTCAATATGTTTGTTTAAATACCTTATTATGTACACTTTGATTGAGCTTGTCTGCATGCTGCTTCTGTTTTGGGTAAGAAAATGAAAATGTTCTGTAGCATGTGGAAATGTGAACAAGTTTCTGAGGAATATGAACTAGTAATATAAAAATATAATTAAGTATTAAGATGGACTGTGAGGCCTCGTACACACGACCGGATCTGTCCGTTGGGATTTATCCGCAGATCAGTTCCAGCAGACAAATCCGGTCGTGTGTACGACCTAGCGGACATTTTTCACCGGACATTTCTCCAGCCGATGGTTTTCAAGCGGATAAAAATTTCTTAGCATGCTAAGAAATCTATCCGCTGGAAACCTGTCTGTCGGACTGATCCGGTCGTCTGTACAGACTCACCGGATATGTCCAAGCGATCCCCATCCCTCGCATGCGTCGAAGTGATTCGACGCATGCGTGGAAGTATTTACCTTCCAGGGTCGCGCACGTCGCCGCGTCATCGTCGCGGCGACGGCGCGGCCACGTCACCGCGTATGTTTTCCACTGGGATTTTGATCTGATGGTGTGTACAGCCATCAGATCAAAATCAGGAGCAGAAATGTCCGCTGGAAACGGTCCGCCGGACAGTTTCCAACGGATATCCTCTCGTGTGTACAGGGCCTGACTGTTGTTTTGTAATAATGTTTTGTTATGTATTATTCTTATTTTTTTATATATGTGTTGTACTGATTTGTTTTAAAATAAAAAAATAATTATAATCAGAAAAAAAAAAAAAAAATATATATATATATATATATATATATATATATATATATATATATATATATATATAATTAAGTAACCATAAGCAATATTTGCATTTTGGATTCTCACATTATTATTTACCAACTTGTGAACATTTTGTTTTATGTCAGATCATTTTGTACATATTTTAGCTTTATAATTTGGCTTCCATTTAAAAACAAATTTAAGAGTTAAATAAACAGGGTACCCCAATTTCTCAAAAGAGCACACCAGACATATGGACATCTTTTTACATAGGGAGCAGTGAAAAGATGTCTTGCTATGGTACTAACAGGCTACATATCAGCAATGTCAAGCTATCACAAACCGGGACAGTTCTGACTGAAGATAGACTACATAAGCAGAAATAAAATCTGCAATTTACCATGGTCATAAGATCCTAGTGAATGTATAGGTAAATCTTGACTTTTCCTGTAAAAGACCTTATTACCATCCATACCTCAGTTATTGAAGCTGCCCATCATATTAGGACAAGAGTAAAGTTTAACTTTTACAAAACAGTAAAAATTTGCATATACTAACAGCTGCCTACATCTCTAAACTTACTTAATGGTTTTCATGGAATAAAACCTATGTTTATGTAATTGATTTTTTTTTTAACATGGGGAAAAGATGGGGGGGGGGGGGGGGGGGTTAAGTGGTCAGTAGAGTAAAGTAACACAAATCTCATACATTTTTAATAAGCTATACCTAATCTTCCTAATTTAAAGTATTAGTTCACCTTTATTGACGTTTGCCAAAAACACGTCTACTTTTTAGCTGCTCATTTTGTTGCCCTTCCCTTTTTGTTCTGCAGATGACAACATGTACTAAGTGTTGAATGTGGGGCCCTGGACTCTCAAGAGCACTGAGTTGCTAGAGAAAGGGAGATGCTCATGTGTAGGTAGGGAACAAATCTGTGTTCGTTTGTGAGTTTTGGGACCATACATCCAATGCAATAAAATGAGCAGCAAAAAAGTAACCATTCTTAAAAAGAAAAAAAACTGGAGCACTGCATAGTCAGTAAACTTTTCTAAAGCAGAACTAAAGAATCTTGTTTTTTTTAAGCAAGTAGTATCAAAATGAAACAAAAAAAAGTATAATATTTTTAATTATCCACAAGACTACTGATAGGGGTACTGACCTCCTGTACAGGGCCCAGGTCCCATCAGTTTAGAATTGGGTGGCCTGGGCACCAGGGGAATAGAATTGTAGACTGAGGGTGATCAGTGCAGCGGGGAGGGCAATTACTGGAACTGATCGCCTGTGTAGCACTAGCTGCAGCAGCTGAAAGCTGGCAGGAGGGAGAAGAAGAGAAGCCATCTTTCAGCTGCTGCAAGGAAAATTAGACAGGGAGATCGGATCCAGAAATTGCCCCCACCCCCCTTTGCTGCAAGATCAGATTCTCCCTCCTGCCCAGCCCCTGTGTGTGCACCCTTTCCTGAACTGTCAGCTCCCATTCCTCTCCTTCCTACTGGCTGCTGTGGGTACACATGGGGGGTTGTTTTAAAATAGGAAATGGGGAAAGGAGGGGTTGGATGACATATTTACCATTTACTAACCCCTTTCTTTCCTGGGTGAACACAGTTAGTGATCGATATCTTTACGATATAGTGGGGTCCCTGTAAGGTAGACTGTACAGGGCCCCATGATTTCTAACAGCAGCCCTAATTATTGATATATCATCTTTCAGAGTTATTATATCTACTTTCTCAGCATTAGTAGAAGGTGAAATGATTTGTCAGGAACCAGGCATGTAATAGGGCAGTTCTACTCCCACCGTTATCCTCCCTGTCTTCTACTGTTTTATAAACTTTTTTTCTTGCTTTACTAAATTCAGCTGTCTATTAACTTTCCTGGCGGTGTTCCCGAGACTGACTCGGGGTTAGATTTTCCTGCTACGATCGGTAACCCCGAGTCAGTCTCGGGCTTGCCTCGCTAGATCCACAGGCACTTTTTACTTACCTTGTCCCTGGATCCAGCGATGCCACCGCGCTGTGTGAGCGAGCGGGACCTCGCTCGATTCACATAGTGCCTCCGTGTGACGCCGATCTCCGTTCCCTGCGACGTTACGACGCACGGGGACGGAGAACGGCGCCAAATTCAAAAACGTAAACAAACACCTTACATACAGTATACTGTAATCTTATAGATTACAGTACTGTATGTAAAAAAAACACACCCCCCCTGTCCCTAGTGGTCTGTCCTGTGTCATGCATGTCATTTTATATAATAAAAACGTTTCTTTCTCCCTGCAAACTGTAGATTGTCCATAGCAACCAAAAGTGTCCCTTTATGTCAAAAATGGTTTTAGATCAGCTAAAAAACAGCGATAATAAATTATAATCACTTGCAGAATTGTGCGATAGCGATTTGTGGGGAAATTCGTCATAAAAAAAAAAAATAATGACAGCAACAATTCTGCAACTGAGCAAATTTCAGTGATTTTAATTTGATTACATTATTGAATAATTTTTATTATAATTATATTATTATTTGTTATAATTATTTATAATTATTTATTATATTATAATTTATAATTTTGTTTTAAAAAAAATGTCATACCCGGGATGCCTATTAGAATCTAGTTTGGTCAGATTTAAGTGAGTTATTTCTAAAAATTACAGACCTACAATATAAAACGCCAAATTTCCTTGCAAATAATGGTACCGCTTTCAGCATGTTTTTTCGGAAAGAATCATACTGCCAGGGAGGTTAAATGAGACAGAAGAGCGCAGGGAAGAACTGGGAGGAATCATATTATTCTGGGCATAGTCTCTACCTTTTATGCAAATATAGAAGCATAAGGACACATGAAAGCAGTCCACAGATGTATCAACATTTGGCAGGTTCAACAGGGAGCAGCCAAATTGCAATCTGTGTGTGGCCGTCCCTGTTTAACAGAAGTTGATTGTTAAATTGACATCTGTAGAACAGACTAGCTGGAAAACCTTTTTTGATCAGCAACTGCAGTTACTGATCAGAGTATTCTGACAGCAGACGCCCCACGGAGATGATTCCTCCATCCACCTCCCTGTGAATGGAGGAACTTGTTCACATTTTATGGTCAGCCTTCTGGCTGAATGGAAAAAAAAATAACCACCTACAGCCAGCTCAAGAGGGGTTGTAAAGGTTTGGATTTTTATTTTCTAAATAGGTTCCTTTAAGTTAGTGCATTGTTGTTTCACTTACCTTGTCCTTCAATTTCCCTTCTAAATATTTTTTTTTCGTTGTCTGAATTTCTCACTTCCTGGTTGGTCAGCCAAAACAGCTTACTGAACAGCTTACTGAGGAGTAACAGGTAAAGTAAAAAATTCAGACAAAGAAAAAAAATCGAAGGAAAAGGTAAGTAAACCAACAATGCACTAGCTTAAAGGAACCTATTTAGAAAACAAAAAACAAACCTTTACAACCCCTTTAAGAGGGATTGGGAAAAAGCCTATGATCTGAGCTGTACAGCCACAGAGATGAAACCAAGAGGTCTTTCACTGAGCCTGTACAACAGCTGGAAAATGTATTGGAAAAGGCACCTAGTTTTGCAAAATGTTGCCTTCAATAAAATATATAAAAAAAAAAATAATAATTTTCGTCCTGGTTTAAATTTTCCATCTTGGCCGTTTAAAATAATACTACCCTAAAAGTATATTTATGACATGTTTACATTAGAACTGACCAAATACATTTTCATTTTCTTTTCTCAGAAAAAAACTTTACTAGGAAATTACCACTATCTGATGCAAGACATAGCAATTTCTGTCACAGTTATGTTAACAAGTAAGTTTTTGTTTTTAACAGAACTTGGTATTATGGAGTAAAAATTTTAGAACTGTTTTGTAATGTTTAAAGAACCTTTTTCACAGGACTCTAAACCGATCAGCCAAAACACTAAAGTGTTACTAAACCCAGGACCCTGCATTCACTATATCTGGTCTCCCACAGTACACAGAACATGGAAATGCAATAATTTTAGTAAATATAAACTGCTAATACCTTTTCTCATCAGCAGTATCTAGCAGTCATGTGACTTCTATCCCTGTGGGGTAAAGCTAGTAGGAGGAGTTATTCCCTATCTATCTCGATCTCTCTCTCTTTCCCTATCTATCTCAATCTCTCTCTCTCTATCTTTCCCTATCCATCTCATAGTGACTGAGTGAGTATGGTGTGGGTTTAGTGACACTTTAAGGAAATAGTTTGGGCCACCTTGCTGAAAGTAAACATGGAGTTAGGTTTTAGCAAAATAGAACAATATTTGGCAAAATAAATTGATTGAACACTTATTTTTAAAGTATTTTTAAATCTTTAAGAAGTGTTTTCTCAGGACAATGAAGCATTTAACCCTACAGTAAAATTGCTTCATCATTGCAATCATCCTAGCCAAGGCCTTTGGTTCTTCATTTTCAATGAACGACTTCAGTCTTCTAAAATGCCTGAACAGTATATACTGTATATATGTATATATTATATTATAGAATATATAAATTTAATATATAAATTATGGTGTTAGATTATATAGGACTTCAGTGCTACTAGAAATCATAACCGCTGGTTTGCAAAGCTTTAGCTATACTCTTTCATGTGAAATGTGAAATGTAATACAATGGGTACAAACTGAAAAAAATTACATCAAATGCTTAACAATGACAAAACTTTCAAAATGTATTCACAGATTTTATATATATATATATATATATATATATATATATTTTTTTTTTAAATGTTTTGGTTTGTTTTACAGTGAGTTTAACTGGTCCTGCTTCAAAGCTAGCTCCATACAGACCTGCAATGAGTGTGATGTCTCCTTCCTTGCTGCTGTCAGTGACCTTGCATACAATATTTACCATTGTTCTACAGACAAGTGCATTCTTTCTGGTACAGGAGCAACCATGGTACAACGAGACTGACGTTTTCAGGTGTGATTACTTTCATTTATTTAAAGCGGAGTTCCAACCACAATTAGCATTTTTTAAATGTATGTCCTTTCATCCTGCATTTTTATAATATAAATCCGGTCACTTACTATTTTCCAATCCGCCGCCGATCTGCATAGATATTCAAAAAACATAGTTTATAAAACTATGTCTACACCGTTGTCATTTTGCTTGTGGGCATTGTGAAGCCTACAAGCACTTACTTCCTGAAAGTCTTGGATGGGGAGTGATAATTGGATAGCGCACTGCATCCTGGGAAATGATGACACACATTTCCCAGGAGCATTAGAGGGAGATGATGTCAGAATCCTAGGTGATTTCAAAGGCAGATTTCGTGGGACAGCATAGCAACAGGCATTTACAGATGAGTAAAAAAAAAAAAAAAATGTTTTAAACTTTTTTAGGTCTAATAAGCACAATAATGAAAAAAAAATTGGGATGGAAACTCCACTTTAAGTACAGTAGCTTGTATTGCCTTAAAGGGGTGTTCCAGGCTTTTTTTTTTGTTTAATTAAAGTCAGCAGAACGGCTTGTAAGTTCCTTAAGGGGAAGGACTGATGTGAATGTACAATGTATATGTTAAGCGCTGTGTGAGTTTACGGCGCTATATAAGTACCTGAAATAATAATAATATATCTTAGATGGAAAACATTTAATTTAAAGTGGTTGTAAAGGGCGAATGTTTCTTACCTTCATGCATTTTATTCATGAAGGTAAAAAAACTTTCAGGATGAAGCTCCCCTCCAATACTTACCCAATTTAGTTCCAGCGATCTGCACGATTCAAGGCTCTCTTGGGTCTCCCACTGCTGTCAATCACAGCCACTGAGCGGGGGTGGGAATGAGCCACGCTCTGTGTGCCCCAATAATACACAAAGAAGGTGGCTTGGCAGCGAGCACACACAAGTGCCCGCAGAGCCAGCAGCTTTATATGGGGCACTGAACAAGGGGGAGGGACCAGAAGCGCTGCCAGGGAGACCCAAGAAGAGGAGGATCGGGCATCTCTGTGCAAAACCATTGCACAGAGCAGTTAAGTATGATGTGTTTATTATTAAAAAAAAAAAAGGAACCTTTAGAACCACTTTTAAAGCGGGAGTTCACCCTAAAAAAAAATGTTAACCTTAGATTGATGCTCATTTTGTCTAGGGGAATCAGCTAGTTTTTTTAAAATCGAAGCTGTACTTACCGTTTTAGAGAGCGATCTTCTCCGCCGCTTCCGGGTATGGTCTTCGGGACTGGGTGTTCCTATTTTGATTGACAGTCTTCCGAAAGGCTTCCGACGGTCGCATCCATCGCGTCACGAGTAGCCGAAAGAAGCCGAACGTCGGTGCGGCTCTATACGGCGCCTGCGCACCGACGTTCGGCTACTTTCGGAAAATCGTGACGCGATGGATGTGACTGTCGGAAGCCTGTCGGAAGACTGTCAATCAAATAGGAATGCCCAGTCCCGCAGCCCATACTCGGAAGCGGCGGAGAAGATCGCTCTCTAAAACGTTAAGTACAGCTTTGATTTTAAAAAAACTAGCCGATTCCCCTAGACAAAATGAGCAGCAATCTAAGGTTAAAAATTGTCATTTCCGGGTGAACCTCCACTTTAAGTATTTGTAAACACTCTATCATAATTGATACAGTGTAGAATGGTTAAAATCTCTCCTAGGTTAATGTCTGTGTATTGTTCAAATGATTCCCCTGAATTCCAATGACACTGACCACCAAGACATGGAGAGTGAATTTCCCCAGCAGGGATACAGACAGCAATAACAACCTGACAAGGCTTTCAACCATTCAATAGTTCATTCAAAACAAACACGTTTTGGCTTTAGGCACACTTTTAGATTCATATCTTGTGGATGTGTGAATAACTGTTAGAAACTTGGGGACATTATATATATTATTGCAATTTGTCTAAAATTATAGTATGGTTATGTTGTATAACTTTGCGCTTTTATGTAGCTTAGTGCTTTATAGGGTTATTTTTTTTTTTTTGCAGTGGTAGCACTGCATACCCCATTGTTTGCATTTTTTCTCAATCTTAGTGACAACTAAGATAATACATAATAACTCATCTATATATATTTTTTTTCTCTCTGTCTTCAGTGCATGTGATCATCACAATCAAAGTTATGTCAACCACACAATGAATGCGCATCATAGTCAGTCTCAGAATTTCATGACTACCACACTGTGGCCTGTGTCTGGGATAAACCTTATTATCGTTGAATTTGTATTCTCCAAAGGAAAGCCTTTTAGAAAACCAATATACACTAACTGTAAGTGCCTATGATATCCTTCTTGTCACTTTATGCAATATATATATATATATATATATATATATATATATATATATATATATATATATATATACACAGTGGATTGTAAATTTGTAGTCAGAGTCTTCACTGAGGAATGCGACACCCTAACTACCAAGGCCTGAGGTGTGCCTTAGCCTCGCTGGTCAGTATGTCTATAAGTGGGCATACCCTGAAGTGATTGTGAAGAAATGAATGAAGAGAATGACAATATGAAAAAAGGGGGAACGGGTGGGTGGGCACCCAAAAACCCCACCGACGCAGGAGATGAGATGGGAGGAGGAATAAATAGCCCTCAGACTCCTCCTGCGGCCAGCCTTCACACATATCAAAAGTCCAGATTTCCCTGTTTTAGGTTCCAATTACCATCTTAATATTTTCTAGTGCTTTAAAAGGTATTTTTATGTAAATATTTCCAGATACATTATTTTACATGCCGCTGAGACATATTCACTAACAGGGACACAAAATATATGCTAAATGTTTTTCATACACTGCTTAATGGAGGAAATAAATATTAATATCTTATATGAATAAATATGTAAAGATTCCTGGAGATTAGAAGATAGAGAATTAAGGGTACCTAAAATGTAGGAGATTTAGTTGATTTAGGATATTTAGTTGGAGCAATGTGTTTGTTTTGATCTGTAGTTAGTGTGCAGACAAGGTAATCCAGTGCCCTTGGCATTCTACCATTCCAAAGACTGCACATGCCCCCGTTGGGTGAAGAAGAGGAGAGAGACAAAACCAGTGTGCACCAAAATGGTTGTGACATGCAATGAAAGAAATAGTTCCAATGTTTGTGTTGCATTGTAGTAAACTGAAAAGTTTAAAACTGGTGCATAAACACAGGGCTAACTGTAGCAAATGAAAGCATGTCCCCAGGTTGGTGGTGTCAGTGAAAGGAAAACAATTTGCAAAGGAATTTTCCCCTGCACTAGTAGTGTCACTGAAAAAGAAAAAAAGTCCCTGTATCATTGGGAACATTGTGTCATTGCCAACAGCAAGGACTGCAAACAGTTATAGCAGCTGTCAGTTTCAACTTTATATAAAGTGATTACAGCAATAATTTAATTATCCACAAAATTATCCCTTAGCAATCTACAGGGTTGTTTTCATATGTTGAATACACAACCAATTTAATATTGTTTTATAGAATAAAAGTCGCAGGAAAAATTAAAACATTATATTGCATATTTGTTTTTCTTAATAGCAATGATCTGCATTCCCAAATGTAATTTTAGATTAGATTGGATTTCTTAATAATATACTAAGGAAACCCTAGATGGCAGTAGTGAGCACATAACGATGCATTGTAAATGCTTTACGAGGTTTACAATATATCCTAAACTTTGTGCACCGTGCATAAAGGACTGTATAGTTTAGACAGTAAAACTCCAAATATGTTTCTTTTCTTGCAGATTTATTATGTATATTAATATTAGCTCAACTGGGAGCCTTTCTTTTCATGTTGTTTGCTGATTTTGAAACACTGTACCGCCGCATGGAGGTATGTATAAAATGAAAATCAATTAAATATCTATATTAAAAAAACATATTTTAAGACTGTGGTAAAATTAAATGATAACTTATGTACAGGCAAAGAAAAGATAAAATTCAAGTAGTACAGAAAAAGTCACAATTTCTAGAACAGAACATGTGTTCAGTTTACCAATCTATAATACTACATATTTTCCATAATGGTAATTATTTTCATTGATGAATCCCATTATGAACTGAGCATAACAATCATATAGTTAAAGGAGAAGTGTGGGAATGCAAAAGTGATGGAAAGCTGCAGCTGTCCCCCGCTTGCTCATAGGTTGAGAACTGAGTGAACACATAACTACTGATTGCTCAGTTCTCAGTCTACCTGAAGAGCGGTGACTGTCTGTCCCTCCAGTGTTCACTGAAGTGTTGGGCTGGGGAGGGGGCGGGAGCGGCTGGCCCAGGTTCTCAGGAGCACGCTGAGAGGCTGAGTCAGTTGGTCGGGCATCTGGGTAGATCCTGACATTATTGTTGGAGTGGCTCTGTGATGTCAGCCGGCAGCGTGCTTTAGCCCACTGTTGCATGATTCTGAGTCACAGGAGAGCACAAGTAAGTGCACTCCTTTGACACGGAGGAGAAGTATGGCCAAAAAAGCTTTGGTGATACGTCTATTTTGTAAAGTAATGATATTTATAGCAAATATTATATGTTATAGTTTAGAAAATTAAGCACCATATACATTTTTAAATAAAGCTGTTGTGGCCTTAAAGCGATTGCATTACCTGGCTTGCACATTTTTACCTACAGGTAAATCTATAATAAGGCTACCTTGTAGGTAACATTAATACCTCCTAAACCTTTACAGATTAGGAGATATTCCCCTTGCATGCAGCCGCTGACGTCAGTGGCACATGCATTCTGAAGGTCGGACGGACGCTTGGCTGCAAGGGTTTACAACCACTTTAAAGTAATTGTTGCATATATACATTACAATTGGTAACATACTTTTTTATGTAATCTTTCAGCTTGTCTGTACGCCATATTATTGGAGAACTGAAATATTAAGCATGGTTATCGTGCTTTTTGTTGCATCCTATGGTGTGGAGGTAGGTTTTTTATATGACTTTTATGATTCCTGATTTACATTCATCAAAATAATATTTAATTCAAGTAAAAATTATTTTGGGTACATATTTTCAAATACATGCCAAAGTTGTTTGTGATTATAATACTTATAGTACATACATGCATTTTCATAGCTTTAAAGATTAATAGTAAAGTATTGTATGAACATTTAAAAATGTTAAACGGTAAAATGTTTAAATGGTAAACATGTGCAACATTAAAGCTGACCTTCACCAAAGCATAAAAGTTCTACTGAATGTTCTACTCATAATGTTCCTCCCGCCCAGCATATTAAAAAAATCAAAATATTTTTGTTTTTTTTGCCCGCTGTTTAACCTCTTCATTACTGGGCACTTAAACCCCCTTCCTTCCCAGACCAATTTTCAGCTTTCAGCGCTGACGCATTTTGAATGACAATTTTTATCATTTTTTTCCCACAAATAGAGCTTTCTTTTGGTGGTATTTGATCACATCTGCGTTTTTTATTTTTTGCGCTATAAACAAAAAAAGAGACATTTTAAAAAAAAAAACAATATTTTTTTACTTTTTGTTATAATAATATCCCAATTCAAAAAAAAATATATATATTTTTTTTTCTCAGTTTAGGCTGATACGTATTCTTCTACATATTTTTGGTAAAAAAAAATCGCAATATGCGTATATTGATTGGTTTGCGCAAAAGTTATAGCGCCTACAAAATAGGGGATAGATTTATGAAATGTTTTTATTTTTAATTTTTTACTAGTAATGGCGGCGATCTGCGATTTTTGGGGGGCCTGCGATATTGCGACGGACATATCGGACACTTTTGACACTATTTTGGGACCATTCACATTTATACAGTGAACAGTGCTATAAATACGCACTGTTACTGTATAAACTGGCAGGGAATGGGTTAACACTAGGGGGCGAGGAAGGGGTTAAATGTATTCCCTGTGAGTGATTTACTGTGGGGGGAGGGGAGTGACTGGGGGAGGTGACCGAGCTGTGACCATATGTACAAGGGACACAGATCGGTCTCCTCTCTCCCTGACAGGACGTGAAGCTCTGTGTTCACACACAGAGCTCCACATCCCTGCTCTGTCACTGGCGATCACGGGTACCTGGCGGACATCGCGGCCGCCAGGCACATGCCTCGGCATCACGTGACACGCTGGGCACAGTTTTTCCCCACTGCGCGCCCTCGGCGGCGCGCGGGGGGAATGTAAACAGCAGGACATCCAGGGACGTCCGGCAGGTGAGAGCCGTGCTGTGGACGTCTTTCGTCTATAGCGCGGCTCTCAAGTGGTTAAAAAGATACTGGGGTTATGGCAGCTATCTCCTGCCTGGCAGTGATATTTAACGTCAAAATAATGACATATATATACAGTGGGCGGTCCGGAAGTGCTTTTCCCAAAAGGTGAGACATTCAGTTTTAATGATGTTATATATATATATATATATATATATATATATATATATATATTTATATATATATATATATATATATATATATATATATATATATATATATATATATATATATATATATATATATATATATATATATATATATATATATAAAAATATATATATATATATATATATATAATGTGGGAAGTGATAATGTATGTGTCAAAAAAATGTTAAATGATAAAATGATACCATGATTATTTTGTAGTTTGCAAACAGACCATTAAGTGGTGCCATAGAGAGATCACATGAGAGAACATGTAGTAAGCTGTGCGTTATGTAAGGTAATAATTTTTTTTTTTCCTTTTAGACCTTTGTTTACAATAGAACATTCTGGCAACACATGAAGAGGATTTCAGGTTACAAGTCGAAGAGTCAATACAAACAACTGCAAAGCACATTGGATAAGAACACAGACTGCGCTTTGCAAAGTGAAATGTTCAGTTCAAGCCGACAATATTCAGTTATGGCAAATGAGTGTGTTTAACCACTTGCCGCTCACTCAAAGTAGATTTACTGCGAGCGGGCGGCACAGCCAGGCACCGCAACATACCTGTATGTCATGGTGTACTCCCTGGTTTAGTGGCGTGCATGCGCACGCCCCTGCGGATCCATGCTGTGTTTGACCCAGCACAAGTTTGTTAGCAGGTTACAGCCAATGAATAAAGAGAGGGTGGGGGGCGCTACGTTATATAAAAGGTGTAAATGAATAAATGAAGTAATAAACATATATAAATAAATATAAATATGAATACCTCACCAATGACAACAATCACGTGCTGTGTAATTAATTAATATGACAATGACAAAAATGATATCACCAACAAACTTAGATAATAAGTACAATTAAATCAAATGAAAAACTGTAACCAAAGTGCAACAGTGCAGTCCATTAATGTGGTAGATACCACTAGTGTATAAGTGGCTATGAAAAAGTCCTTTAATAAAGTGCTTTAGTGCATAGTGATTAGCCTTCGGATTCGCTGTGAATGGCTCCACCTTCACTGACCGTGAAAAATCACTCAAAAGTACTCTAAATATGGATGGCACCTTACCAAAAGATGTTGACCCTTTTAGCCAAAAAAATATGTCAATATAGGCTCAAACCACAGGTGTATAACTGCATATGGGACTCCTTGGATTCAACCAGGCTCCAATAGCAATCAATGGGGGTAGCAACAATGAAGTGACACCTTGTTGGTTCGGCCAAGGTTTTCTCTGCTTTCTTAGCAGTCCTGTCACCGACAGCACCTTGCAACAGTCAATGATTTGCTCTCTCTGGAGGACACAGTGGGGTTGATTTACTAAAGGTAAATAGACTGTTTATTTTGCAGCCAATAATTATGGCTGTACACCTGCTGATCAGCTGTGGCCAATCACAGCACAGGGTTCTGTGTTTACAAAACACAGATAACTCTGTACACAGAGTAATTTAGCTGTTTCTTTTCTCTGAAATAAACTCAGGGAATTCGGGAAGTAAAAGCACACCGATCTGTGAGTAAAAGCAGCAGGTATTACACACATTGTACTAGTTAGGCACACAGTTAACCCCTTTCCAGCCACTGTAATTAGTACAGTGTACAGTATTATCACTTATCATTGTATTAGTGTTACTAGCAACATCAGTGTCAGTCAGTGTCACTATCACAGTCACACTATAAGTCACTGATCGACGCCTTTACTAGTATAGTGTCTGTACAGATTAGTATCTTGATCACGATCAGACTATACCAGTGTCCCCAAAACCGCAGTTTGGTTTTTACCAAAGACATATAGCATAATTAATTTTGTCCTAAATGTATTAAATATTGTGATTTTATTGTATATGTTTTATAACAGAAAGTAGAAAATATAGTTTATTTTTCAAAATATTTTTTTTGTTGTATATATAAAAAAAAAAAATATATATATATATATATATATATATATATATATATATATATATATATATATATATATTTGTATTTAATTTACATACAGTGTTGCATGACCGAGTAAGTGCCAGTTAAAGTAGCACAGTGCTGAATAGCAAAGGAATGCCCTGGTCAGAAAACCTTCCAGAGGTCAAGTAGTTAAAGTGATTAAAAAAAGTTTGTTTTAATGTTTTGTTTTTTTAAATACCAAACATGTCATACTTAACTGCTCTGTGCAAGGGTTTTACACAGAGCAGCCCGATACTCCTTTGCTGGGGTCCCCCGGCAGCGCTCCTGGCTCCTCCTCTTCATCCGGTGCCCCAACGGAGAGCCACTTTCTATGGGAGCACCCATGCTGGCACACTCCAGAGTCCTGCTGCTGCATCCATTGACACAGACAGAAGGACTTGGCCCACCCCCTGCTCCTGTGTCAATGGATTTGAATGAAAGCAGCGGCAGCCAATGGCTCCCGCTGCTATCAATCTATCCAATGAGGATCCAAGACAGCTGCTGGAGCTGGGACGATCGTGTTCAGGTAATGCATTTGTAATTCAAAAACTGTCAGATACAGTAAAGGAGTCAATTATGTTTACAATATATTGGGAATTATTTCATCCTTTCATCAAACAGTTCCCCCTTCATACACTTCTCTGCTCTTAGTATATAAAGGTAAAAGTCTTTATGGAAAGTCATTGTTGTGGCATTCATTTTCGGTTCTCTCCTAATGTAAGCCAGAAGCTACAATATTTTTTTTATGACCCAACGGAAGGTAATGGAGCGAAGTGGAAAGGGGATTGTTATCACTGATAACATTACATGCGGTAGCAGTGGCGTAGCGTAGGTTGTCAGCACCCGGGGGAAGGCAAGTCATTTGCGCCCCCCACCCTGCAGACTTTTAGCACTCCCCGAGTCCCTTCAAATACAATAGTAATGACCAACCTGATACCTATACTGACCACTATACTATATTGTCCACTACACTACACTGGCCACTACACTACACTGTTAACTACACTACACTGACCACTATACTATACTGTCCACTACACTAACCACTATAATATACTGTCCACTACACTACACTGACCACTATACTATACTATCCACTACACTACACTGACCACTATACTATACTGTCCACTACACTACACTGACCACTATACTATTTTTCCACTACTGTCAGGGACCTGCCAATAGGCTCCAGCGCGCACGCATGCACACGCATACCAATGCCCAGAACCAGCAGCAGCAGCTATCTGTTCCTGTGCGCGGCGCGCGCCAAATGCACGCGCGCATGTGCCAAATGCACATGTACGTGCACGACAGGGTGAACGCGCGCGTGCTCGTTAGCGCGCGATTGGCACCACTCTGCCTTTAAAAAGCCAGCAGCTGCAGTGACACTTTGCTGTCTGATCTGCAGCGTTGTACCTGTAAACCTGTGACCTGTTGTACCTGTTACCCAAACCGACCCGGCTCTGTCTGACCATCCGAACCTCTCCAATCCGACCCCTGGCTTGCTCTGACTCTGTTCTCCTGCCCACCGTTGCCAGACCCTGTGCCTGAATCTGACCACGCTTGCACTTACAAGATTAATCACCTGATTACCTTCTTGACCCGGCTTGTTGACCCTGATATCAGCTATTGTTCTGCATCTAACCTGGCTTGCTTCACCAGCTTCTGCTATCACTATCCAGTACCTGTGCCGGCTCCAGAGACGCTGTCTCCTGCACCAGCCCTTCTTGAAAGACCACCAACCATGCCGGACTGCTGTCATCACCAGGCACTCCTACCTCGCTGTGCTCCCGAGCTTGCTGTCCCCATTACAGCATCTCCCGAGCCAGGGCTGTAAGAGAGGCCTCCTCCTGCAAACTAGGCTCTGGCTACAAGGTACGTTCACTACACTACACTGAGAACTACACTGAGAACTACACTACACTGACCACTATACTATACTGAGAACTACACTACACTGACCACTATACTGTCCTGCCTACAGTAACACTCTCTCTCTGCCCATCTTTCTCTCTCTCTGTCCATCTGTCTCTCTCTGCCCATCTGTCTCTCTCTCTGCCTTTGCCTCTGGCTCTCTCTGCCTTTGCCTCTGGCTCTCTCTGCCTTTGCCTCTGGCTCTCTATCGTTGCCTTTGCCTCTGTCTCTCTCTCTCTGCCTTTGCTCTCCTCTCTCTATTTTCCTTTGCCTCTGTCTCTCTCTCTTTCTCCTCCCCTCTCTCTCTCTGCCCCTCTCTCTTTGCCTCTGTCTCTCTTTTTGCCTCTGTCTCTCTCTCTTTGCCTCTCTCTCTCTCTCTCTCTCTTTGCCTCTCTCTCTCTGCCTCTGTCTCTCTCGTTGCCTCTGCCTCTCTCTCTCTTTACCTCTGCCTCTCTCCGTCTCTCTCGCCGTCTCTCTCCCCGCGTCTCTCTCTCTCTGCATCTCTCTCTGTGTGCCGCTCTGTGTGCCATTCTGTCTCTCTCTGTGTGCCGCTCTGTCTCTCTCTCTCTGCCGCTCTGTCTCTCTCTCTCTCTGCTGCTCTGTCTCGCTCTGCCGCTCTCTCTCGCTCTGCCGCTCTGTCTCTCTCTGCCGCTTTGTCTCTCTCTCTCTCTCTGCCGCTCTGTCTCTCTCTGCCGCTCTGTCTCTCTCTCTCTGCCGCTCTGTCTCTCTCTCTCTGCCGCTCTCACTCTCTGCTGCTCTCTCTATGTGTCTCTCTCTCTTGGTGTCTCTCTCTGTGTCACTCTCTCTCTGTGTCACTCTCTCTCTGTGTCTCTCTCTCTGTCGCTCTGAGTGAGTGAGTGAAGAACTTATATAGCGCAGCACATGCGAACCAAATCGCCTCTGGGCGCTCGTTGTTCCTGTCTCCTTTGTTATCAAAAGAGACGAGTTTTGATCTTTCTTCTAAAGGTCAAGTGATTCTCCTCCAACCGAATGCTGGTTGGTAAAGCATTCCAAAGTCTGGGACCTTGGAGCGCAAATCTTCCCTCTCCTTTGGACTTGTATTTGGCTTTGGGTATCTGGAGCAGATTTTGGTTGGTGGATCGCAGAACACGATTGGGGTTGTGAGCTTTTATTTTTTCGCATAGATATTGGGGGGCCTTCCCATGGATGCACTTATGTATCAGACAGAGTGCTTTAAAGGCAATTCTGTCTTTTACTGGCTACCAGTGAAGGGTTCTCAGTGAAGGTGAGATTGATTCCCAGGGTTTTTTCCCAGTCACCAGTCTGGCGGCCGAGTTTTGATCGACTTGCAGACGAGTGATTTGGTACTTTGGGAGTCTGAGGTAAAGGGCATTTGCATAGTCCAGTCTGGAGTTCACAATTGTTCCTACCACGACCACTATGTCTTCTTTGGGAATAAATGGAATAAGTCTGCGTAGTAGGTGCAGCAGATGGTGAGATCCGCTGACTACTGACCCTATTTGTGCATCCATTGTCATGTAGGTGTCAAAGATGACCCCAAGACTTTTGACTTTGGTGCTAGGGGTGATGATTTGGCCCAGAATGGGCAGAGGTGTCCAGGGTGTTGCCGGTTGATTCTTACGACTGGCGTGAAACAGAAGAAGTTCTGTTTTCGCCCCATTGAGTTTAAGATAACTCTTTGTCATCCAGTTTTCTATCAAAGAGAGGCATTTCTCTAGACCGAGATGATGATCCTTTTTGTTACAGATGCGAAAATACAGTTATTTGTCATCCGCATAGGAGTGATAAAGTAGGTTTTGGCTGCTGATGATTTCAAAGAGGGGGCGAAGATAGATGTTGAACAGTACCAGCGACGGGAGATCCTTGAGGGACCCCGCATGACACCGTGCGTTTTTCAGAAGTGAAAGGACCAAGTTTCACTATTTGTGATCGGTTTTCCAGAAAGGAGGAGAACCAAGATAAATCACCTTCCATGACTCTGGCTACTTCAACTAGCCGAGTCAGTAAGAGTTTGTGGTCTACTGTGTCAAATGCTGCGCTTAGGTCCAACAGTACCAGAAGACAAGATTCTCCTTCGTCTGCGGCCTCGAGCGCATCGTCCCATATTTTGAGCAGTGCTGTCTCCGTCCCGTGCCGGAAACCCGATTGAAGAGGATCGAGCAAATTATGGGTATCTAGATGCTGTTGCAGCTGTTGTACCACTGCTTTCTCCATTACCTTGGAGAGAATGTTCAGGCCTGGTATGGGACGACGATGTTCAGGGGCCTTGGGGTCGAGGGTAGGTTTCTTTAAGATAGGCTTGATTGTACCCTGTTTCAACAGGGTGGGTACTATGCCTTCCTTAAACGATTGATTTATAAGCTGCTTGATGGGTGGTGCCAGAATATCGGCGCATTCCTTCAGCAGTTTGGTGGGGATAATGTCATTAGGCGCCGTGCTATTTCGCAAGGAGTCAATGATGTTTTTGGTCGTCTCAATGGAGATGGGTTTTAGGACAAACCTCGTTGACTGCGGCCAACTTGTGTGAGAGTTGGGTGTGGGACTTGGGGGAAGATTGAGGGGGGTACTGTTTTGCTGAATGCTTTCACGGATCCTTTAAATTTTGTTAATGAAATAATCCGATAATTCATTGCAAAATTCTTGGGTGTCAGAATTGGGGGCTTCCAAACAGACCGGATTCATGGTCTGGGTGACAAGCTTGAAGAGTTCGCGGGGGCGGTTTAGGGCGTTAGTGATGATTTTGGAAAAATGATTTTTTTTGGCCTTGAAAATTTCTTTGTGGTATTTTTTTGTTACTACCTTATAGGTGGTGCGGTTTTCATCTAAGGCGCTTCTTTTCCAGGCTGCTTCCGCTCTTCTGCGCTCTTGCTTTATCAACGGCAGCTGGTCGTTAAACCAGCCGGCGTTGTTTTTCCGGATGCAAGTTTTGCGTTTGGGTGCTACTACGTCGGCTGACTGTAGTAGCGCTGCGTTTATGGCATCCAGGGTTTCAGTGGCTGATTGATGAGATTGGATTGTTTTTATTTTGTTCCCTAATGTTGTTTTGAAGAGTTCCGAATGGAGCTTCTTCTGAGATCATGTCCAGTGCGTTGTCACTGGTTTTGATGTTTTTGTTGAAGGGGCGTTTTTAATAATTATGAATTTGATTACATGATGGTCTGTCCATGGTAGCGGCTCATTTTTCAGGATTCTTACTTCCAGCTCTTGTCTGAAAATAAGATCAAGGGTGTGACCTCAGGTATGCGTGGGCCCACACACTAGCTGCTGCAGCCCTAGTGCTTCCAAATGGTCAATGCAGGCGTCAGCAACGGGATCCTGTGGGGAGTTGACCCAACGGTTAAAGTCTCCCAGCAGCAAAAGATGTTTGCTGTTTAGGGTGTAAGTGGAGATGAACTCTGTTAAAGAAGAAAGAAGCTGCGATTTTGGACCCGGAGGTCTCTAGCAGAGTAGGATGTGGGCGGTCTCCTGGGGATTTGTTTGAAGTTGCAGAGAGAGGGTTTCCATAAATGGAAGTGGGCTTTGGAGGATTGGTTTAGTGACCGAGAGGTGAGTCTTGTGGATCACCGCCAATCCTCCTCCTCTTTGCCCCACTCTGTTTTCTGTTATTATGCGATAATTTTCTGGCACCAGTTCACTTAGAATGGTTTTACAGTCAGCTGTAAGCCAGCTTTCTGTAATAAAGAGACAGTCTAAATCGAATTGTAGGATGAGATCATGGATTTGTAGTCGGTGTCTTACTGACGATCTTGTATTGACCAGAGCGCATGATATGCATTTTGGTTGGGATAGGTTGGTGTAATGTTTGGCAGTCGATCGTCGATCGATTCTAAACAGTCGTTCTTTCTTTAAGGCATTTTTGGTGGCGGTCGGTAGTATTGAGGCAAATGGCTTTATACCCCAAATGGTTACTGCCAAGTATCTCAGATTAGTCATGATTGTTGACGCGCTGGGGGGCAGATGTATTATCGGGGGGGTTTCTGTAATGCTGGGGGGGACGATTCGCTGAATCGTACCTCCCTATTTGATCCAGAGGAAGGTGAAAAACCCCTGTCTGCTATGCCAATGTGCCGTGGCAGGGGAAAAAATTCCTTCCTGACCCCCAAGGGGCGATCGGATGGATCCCTGGATCAAGATACTGCAGAAGCCTGTGGTAGCTTCCAGGGGGGGAGAGTGGGAGGGGGGAGAGTGGGGGGGGGGTGTCCCCAATAGGGAGTTGTTGGGTTGTGAATGGGGTGGGGGGTGAGAACCAGGGGGTGTACCAAGGTGGGCGCCAGCTGATGGTCTGTGCTTTCGCTGGGGGGCTGTGCGGCTGAGTGGCCAGAGACGAAGGGCTGGTGTTTTTTGGTGGAAGCTGGTGAAAAAGTACGGTGAGCCGCTAGGCCGCGGCTGAAACCGCGGTCTTTCCTGAATTTCCTGAAAAGGACGGCCGCTAAAGATAGTGGTGCGATGGGGTACCCCTGTGCCAAGGGCTTACCTTTGAGGAGGGAGCCAGGAGGGAATCAGAAGCCAGGGGAGGGCAGATCGACCGGAGCTGGACCAGGTCCGGCTGGAAACCCTGCCTGTTCTGGTGCCTGAGCCACACGTCCTACTCCTAGGAGCGCGCGCCGTCGGTACAGGCAAGCACCATATTCTAGCCCTGGGGGAGAGTAGGCCTGAGAAGATGTATCCACTTAGGAAGATCCAGGGAATGGATGGTTTAAGCGGAATCACAAAGAGTGAAGTCTGCATGTGAAAGTGTGCTGTTTGCAAGTCTCTCTCTCTCTCTCTGCCTCTCTGTCTCTCTCTCTCTGCCTCTCTCTCTCCCTGTCTCTCTCTCTCTGTCTCTCTCTCTCTGTCTCTCTCTCTCTGCCGCTCTCTCTCTCTCTCTCTCTATGCAGCTCTGTGTCTGTCTGTGTCTCTCTCTCTCTGTGTCTCTCTCTCTGCCACTCTGTCTCTGTGTCTCTCTCTCTGCCGCTCTGTCTCTCACTCTGCCGCTCTGTCTCTCTCTCTCTCTCTGCCGCTCTGTCTCTCTCTCTCTGCCGCTCTGTCTCTCTCTCTGTGTCTCTCTCCGTGTCTCTCTGCTGCTCTGTCTCTCCCTCTCTGTGTATCTCTCTCTGTGTGTCTCTCTTTCTGCCACTGTCTCTGTGTCTCTCTCTCTCTGCCGCTCTGTCTTTCTCTCGCTGTGTCTCTCTCTCTCTGCCACACTGTCTCTGTGTCTCTCTCTGTGCCGCTCTGTCTCTCTCTCTGTGCCGCTCTGTCTCTCTCTCTCTGTGCCGCTCTGTCTCCCTCTCTCTGTGCTGCTCTGTCTCTCTCTGCCCCTCTGTGTGTCTCTCTGCGTGTCTCTCTGCCGCTCTGCCTCTCTCCCCAGTCCCTAGTCCGTGTTCCTCCTCACCTGCTGCTTGTCCAGCAGGCTGCATCATGACATCGGGGTCCGGAGGATAGGAGGAGGCGGCCGCCATGTTTGTTCAGTGTCCGGCGCACGCGGCACTGTGATTGGGCGTATGGAGGTCATGTGCAGAGGCGGGAGTTCAGGATCACGGACAGGCCAGCCCCACGCCACACATGACCCCCATGGCCCAATCACAGGGCGCCAGACATTGAAAGATGGCGGCCGAGGACACAGAAAATTTAATTTAGGAGGACGCAGCCAGTGTGACACATACTGGCTTGAAATTGCACCCCCCTAAATATCGCGCCCGGGGCCACGGTCCCCCCTGCCACCCCACGCTACGCCACTGTGCGGTAGTGCACACTATTCTGTACAGTTATTCAGATACTGACTTTACCTTAAAAATGTGTGCTACTGGTCAGTTAGTCTGCCTATTACAGGGATGGTCTGATAGTGAGAGATTTGTTCAAAGTGCTTACTTCTCAGCTGAATTAATTTCTTTATATTACAAATTACCGTACCTCATGTTTTGAGGGTTTTGAGGTGCACTAGTTGAAATCTAAAAGTACTTTGAGTTGTTCTGTGCTGTGTGCAAGTCATGAATTAATAATATACAGTTTTTTTAATCATTACAATTGGTTTATATTAGCACATACAGTACAGTGCTCACATAAATTAGTACACCTCTTTTTAAAAATATGATTTTAATCAATGTTTTAATGAACACCACATTTTGACAAAACAGAGTTTTATAGACGTTTTGTTTAGCTCATTACATGAAAGTAAAGTTAATAATATAACTTAGATTACAAAATCTTCAGTTTTACTCAAATTAGTTGATGCAAAAATGAATACCCCCCACAACAAAATCTACCACATCTAGTATTTTGTATGACCTCCATGATTTGTAAGCATCAAGTCTTCTAGGCATAGAATGAACAAGTTGGCGACACTTTGCAACATCTATCTTTTTCCATTCTTCAAGAACGACCTATTTTAGAGCCTAGATGCTGGTTGGAGAGTGATACTCAACTTGGGGGTTAACCAGGAGGGGGCGCTGTAGAGGTTAAGTGTGCCCTAAGGGAGTGTTCTTACTGTGGGGGGGTGTGGCTGTGCGTGTGACGTCACTGATCATTGTTCCCTAACACAGGGAACAGACGATCACTGACAGCCACACTAGGAAGCATGGGGAAAGGTTTGTTTACACTTACCTCTCCCCGTTCTTCCTCTCTGTGACCCGAATGCGGGACACCAGCTGGGCTCTTAAAGGGGTCGTACATGTACGCCCTTGTGCCCAGCCGTGCCATTTTGTCGACTAAGCACTGATCTATGTGTGATTTCAAGTCAGCCTCGCTTATAAGTCTCATTTCACATTGTGTAAGTCCATGCTGGAACTTGTAGTGCTCTTGTGGCCGCTTGTGTACAGAAAAGAAATGTCACCTGACTGAAATGAGACTTATAAGCGAGGCTGACTTGAAATCACACAGTCAGGGAGCACACTCTGCATACCCGGAAATTAGATCGGGGCAATCAGGATTCCATGTGTGGAGCCACTATTGAGAATCGAGTGTTTGAACCTTCCATATGGATCTGAGTTTTTAAACATTACAAGCTGATCTCAAGTCGTGTCTTTTCCTGGTACAAACCACTACCTGCATTGGACTTCACCTTCCTGCTGTGAACTGGATACCATCAATTACAAGCGTGTATGACCCATTAGGTATAAGCCTATTTTGGGTCCACTGATTCCGGTAAGCCTCCATTCATTTCGGTGGTGGATTCACTTCATCTTATATCTGCGAAGATCAGTCACGTTTATTTTTGCACAGTCACCAATTTTTTTGAACTGTTTTCAAGTTTCTCAATTTTTAGAGACTTTTTATCTGATTTCAATTTTTTATATGTGGATTTATCATTATTTTCACTTATATGGTTGTCTATGAGTGGATATTTGTCATTTAATCTATTCTACGTTCTCACATATATTTAGCGCTACATTTTGTGTTTATATTTGTTTGTTTTTAGCAGAATTGATCTATTCTGTGGTGTTGGCTGCAATTTATATGTTTATTTAAGTAGCGCAGTGTTAATTATACTGTCAGTATAATTTTTTTTCACAAAATTGTCCGAAGTGTCCACCATAATGTCGCAGTCACGAAAAAAAATCGCTGATCGCCACCATTAGTAGTAAAAAAATTATAATTAATAAAAATGCAATAAAACTATCCCCTATTTTGTAAACGCTAAAAAAAATTGCGCAAACCAATCGATAAATGCTTATTGCGATTTTTTTTTTACCAAAAATAGGTAGAAGAATACGTATCGGCCTAAACTGAGGAAAAAAAATAATGTTTTATATATTTTTGAAAAAAAGTAAAAAATATTGAATTTTTTTTCGAAATTTTCGCTCTATTTTTGTTTATAGCGCAAAAAATAAAAACCGCAGAGGTGATCAAATACCACCAAAAGAAAGCTCTATTTGTGGGAAAAAAATACGCCAATTTTGTTTGGGAGCCACGTTGCACGACCGCACAATTGTAAGTTAAAGCGACGCAGTGCCGAATCACAAAAAGGGGCCTGGTCCATTAGCTGCATTTTGGTCCGGATCTTAAGTGGTTAAACAACAAAATAATAATATATTTCATATAGACATTGTTTTAATGTTTGTTTAAAAATAATAATAATAATAATAATAAATAAATATGTTTTTATTGCTAATATCTGTCTGCCTTTTTGTGATTAATAGTCAATATAACTGTAATATTGTGAACATCATTTAATATAGTGAAGAGGAAAGGAAATACATCTTGCAGATAAATGTAATGCTTGCTATGATTCTGATGTCATGTTATGTGGATTCTTCAAAACAAAGGCTTATGTATTATAAATATAATTTTACACATGGCTGCCTTTAAGAAAAAGTAAAAAAAAAAAAACCTATGACAAAATTTTCACTTTTTGAAATAAAAATATTAAATGCAATTTGTATTTATTTATTTATGGGGAAAAGCCTGAAGAGCATTGCTCCAGCGATCGCCAAATGCTATTTTGGTGTTTACTAAAATTAAACATTTGTGAACGCAATTATTATTTTCCTTCTAGGTCACTGCACATGCACAATTATTTTTTATCATATTTGTTGAACAATCCACCCATCAATTATTAGAATATCGTTTTTTCCCAGAAATTTTCCAACGTGCTCCATCACTCCAAATTGATGGGCGCTCAAAAAATTGGATGTAGTTGCTGCCCCACTAATGGTACGAAATTCAAACTATGATGCCGCGTACACACCATCACTTTATGTGATGAAAAAAAACGACATTTTCTGTGAAGTAAAAAACGACGTTTTTGAAACTTTAATTTTCAAAAACGACGTTGCCTACACACCATCGTTTTTTCACAATGCTCTAGCAAAGCAAGGTTACGTTCACCACGTTTTTCCATTGAAGCTCGCTTCATAACTAGCTTCTGGGCATGTGCGGGTTTAAAAACGTTGTTTTAAACGTCGTTTTTTGCTACACACAGTCAATTTCTGTGAAGTAAAAAACGACGTTTTGAAAAACGACACATAAAATTGAAGCATGCTTAAAAAAAATTTTGTCGTTTTTCACAAGGCATAAAACGACGTTTCCCCCCACACACGGTCATTTAAAGTGACGTTTTTAAAAACGTCGTTTTTTTTCATCACATAAAGTGATGGTGTGTACGCGGCATTAATCTTAATATGATTTTCACAAGAAACATTGTTCGATATTTGACCTATGTATAGCCTGCATTATTTTAGAGATCGGGAATGTTGGATTTTTTTTTGGGCAAACAAATTATTTTAGAATGAATGATGGGGTAATCTTGCAAGAAATATAAGCACTGTTGGGCACTGATTGGCTGCACTGGTGGGCACTGATTGGCACCACTGTGGGTAATAATGCATATATTATATGTTTTAACTGAGATATTTATGATATGGATATGCGTTATTTTTAACTCTATTATCATACATCCTATATCAGGATAATACTTAGTATTGTATTACTAGATGTATGAAATTTTAGTATTTTTTTTTTTTATATATAATCATGCTTTTATATAAATTGCTTGATGGTTTGTTATTGTCTAAGTCGTTTATCCTAATTGCAAATTTTAACCTAACATATGGCACATTTTAAGATTTAAATGTACTGTAATCCGATGTATTGTCCTGGCTGAGGATGCATCGGTAAGGTGCGGGGGGCGCCGGTGACACTTGGAATGGTTCTGAGCCTTTCCGAGTTTAGCTGAGCTGTCTCTGAGTATTTACGAGTCTCTCCGGCACCCCCCAACTATGGCCACATGCGGTATTGCATGCCATAAAAGTCAATGCAGAACAAAGAAATTATCTTTGTTTCCATTGATTTCTATGGGGAAACTTGCTTTGATATGCAAGTGCTTTGGAGTACAAGTATTCTCCTGGAACGGATTATGCTCGTAATCCAAGGTTCCACTGTATACCCAAATAAAAACACCACACAAATTTTTACGAAATAATTTTTTTGAAAACATCAAACAAAATATATTGTTATATACATCCAATATATTACATTTAGGCCAGCCATACAAGGAGCGATTTTTTCACCTGCAACCACGTGTCACATAAAAGAAATTAGCTTGATTCCCCCATCAACACAGACAGTGTTGATGCATGAATCCCTCCTACAGGGCCATCGTCTTCTCCTGGCGGGGGTACGGTGGAGGGCGGGGGAAGCTATCCATGCCGGGAGAAGACAGTGCTTCTTGCTTGTGATATTGCTTGTGATAATCATAAGAGAATCTGGCAGGCTGGTTGTAACCTTTTTTTTTTAAATCGTAGTAAATTGCAACTTTAGCAACGTAATTGCCCATAGCAAGCTCGTGTTCCTTTTTCAGTGACAAGCTTTGTGGTAAGCAGTTTTCCATGATTTTAGAAAAATGTATGCCTAATTTTTCCAGCCTAAATGTAAACATTTTGGTGCCATTGAAAATGCATTTGACCTTGCGTTTTGGGATTGTTGGCATAATTACAGAAATTCCGCACAAGATCTAAAATGTTTAATTTTGAATGGGGCATACATTTCTGGATTTGGGGAAATAAGGTAAGTGTAGTCATACACGTCTGTAACATCTGTGGACAGGCAAGGAGACGTGAAAAAGCAGGCAGTTTACCATCCGGAAACGTTTGTGCTCACTGTACTAATCATGTCTCCTTTTCTGTCCAACTATGTATATGTACATTAGTAAATGGAGGAAGATTTACTAAAATTGGTGCAGTCTACTCCGAAACTGATGCAGCTGGGCATGTTATCCAATCAGCTTCTGACTTCAGCTTGTTCAAATAAGCTTTAATAATAAAATATTGAAGCTGATTTGTTTCAAAGGAGAGCTGCATCATATGTAGTTACAGTACATAACCCCAATATGCCACTATTTTGTGTATTCATGCAATATATAAAAAATATTTTGATAACTCCTTGAAGTAATGTTGATCCTTTGTTAAAGTTACATAAAAATTTTATTTTTTCATTTCTTTTTAAAAAACAAACATGTTCTAGTTACCAGCTCTGTGCCATGGTTTTGCACAGAGCAGCTTCAATCCTTGTAAGTTTGTGTCCCCCGCTCGTGCTTCTTGCTTCTCCCCCTCAAGAAGTCCCCCCTGAGAAAGCCGCTTGGGGGCACTCGACCGCAGTGCATTGCTTTATGATGATTGGCCAAACATGCACCTGACCTGCATGCTTTGGCCAATCACAGCCGGCTGTGCTAAGAGAGCCATAATTGGCCAAAGGCTGGGTGCCTTTGGCCAATCATGGCTCAGGGGGACTAAGGCCTCGTACACACGACCAAACGTGTTTGCTGAAACTGGTCCGTGGACCAGTTTCCATGGACATGTTCGGTCGTCTGTACGGGCGACCGGACCGGATTCCCAGCCGAGCGGACAGGTTTCCAGCAGACAAATGTTTCTTAGCATGCTAAGAAACATGTCCGCTGGAAACCTGTCCGTCGGACATGTTCGGTCGTCTGTATGACTCACCGGACATGTCCGCTCGGCCGAAAGCCCTCGCATGCGTCGAAGTGATTCGACGCATGAGTGGAAGCATTGACCTTCCAGGGTCGCACACGTCATCATCGCGGCCACGTCACCGCGTATCCTGTCCGCGGGGAATTTGGTCTGATGGTGTGTACAGCCATCAGACCAAATTATCCCAGCAGACATGTCCGATGAAAACGGTCCACGGACCGTTTTCATCGGACAGATCCGGTCGTGTGTACAAGGCCTTAGTCCACGCCCCGCATTATATTAGGCTGCTTACATTGTGACCGTGTATAGTGTGTGGACGGAGATAGATTAAGCTAGATTAGGCAGTCATGTTAGTTAGTGACAGTGTATTTTATATACATATATATATATATATATACTCTGCATTTAGCGTAGACTAGATATTCAGTGTAGACTCTATATTCAAGTCAGTGCAGGCAGTGTAGTTTAAGTGATTAAGAGGAACCCTGCGCCAAAATGTAAAAAAAATGGTTAGGGGTCCCCCCAAAATCCATACCAGGCACTTCAGTTCTGGTATGGATTTTAAGGGGAACTCCGGGCCAGAATAAAAAAAAAAAAAAATAAATGGTGTGGGGATCTCCCCAAAATCCATACCAGACCCTTATTCGAGCATTCGCAACCTGGCAGGACGCAGCACAAGAGAGCACCCCTCCCTCCTGAAATGTATCAGGCCACATGCCTTTAACATGGGGACAAGGGCCTCATCCCCACAATTCTTTCCCAGTGGTTGTGGGGGTCTTCGGCGGGGGGCTGATCGGAATCTGGAAGCCCCCATTAACAAGGGAGTCCCCAGATCCCCTCTCCCCCAAAATATGAATGACTAGGGGGTACATGGTACCCCTACTCATTCACCAAAAAAGTGTCAAAAAAGTAAAAACAACAGAAGACAGTTTATGACAATTCCTTTATTAGAAAAAAGAAAGTGTCCCGCACTGTAAATCCATCATCAATCACGGAGCCTATAGATCACGGTGCCTGAGATAAAAAAAATGCAAAAAACTCTACTTCAAGCTGACAGCAGCCTTTTCCCGGTGATAGCGACGGCAGGCCTTGGCTATATTACAGCTGTCAAAGCAAAAATATGTCAGTTGGTGGGACGCATCCCTTGGAGGCAGAGTTTTTCTCTGGGCCGTCTGCGTTGTGATTGATGATAGATTTACATTGCGGGACACTTTTTTTTTTTAAAGGAATTGTCAAAAACTGGCTGCTGTAGTTTTTACTTTCTTGACACATTTTTTTGGTGAATGGGTAGGGGTAGCATGTACCCCATTCACATAGGGGGGTGGGATCTGGGGGCCCCCTTGTGAAAGGGAGCTTCCAGATTCTGATAACAACCCCCCCCCCCGCCCCCAGATCCACACAACCACCGGGCAAGGGTTGTGGGGATGAGGCTCTTGGGGACCCCAAAGCACCCTTCCTATGTTGAGGGCATATGGCAATACCACATGTGTGAGACATTTACACAGCATGGCCACATACAGAGGCCCAACATTTAAGTAGCCCCTTCAGGCGTTCTAGGAGCATAAATTACACATCTAATCTCTCAACCACCTATTACACTTTTGAAGGCCCTGGAGCACCAGGACAATGGAAACGCCCACAAAGTGACCCCATTTTGGAAAGCAAACACCCCAACATATAATCTATGAGACATAATGAGTATTTTGAACGGTTCATTTTTTTCCAGAAGCCCGGGCTTCTCCCACCCAAATCTCTTTGAAGCCTCCGAGTCTCCAGACCCTAATCCGGTAATGAGAATACTAAAAAATGTGTTTTCTTCATCCAGAAAAACAATTCTAGTGCCCCTCACATATGTAAGACCCCTGTGTTCCCACTAGCATAGCAGGGTAAAAGATCAATCCAAGAGGCAGGCACAAAAAAGTCAAACAGTCCAGGGTCAGTTCCAGAGCAGGCAGAGGGAGGTACAGTTTAGTGTTAGGCAGAAGCGTGGTCGTAAAACAGGCCAGGGTCAGTTCCGGAGAAGGCAGAGGTATGTTTAGCATTAGGCAGAAGCTTGGTTGTATAGGCATGTGCAAAAGGGAAAATTTTGTTTCATTTCGTTTCGTTTTAATTCGTTATTCAATTAATTTTGTTAAGTTAGGTTCGTTACATGTGTTAAATTCGTTTTCGGAACTCGTTAGTTTTCGACCGAATTTCGAAAAATCCGGTCAAATTCGAAAATTCTCTCTTCGAATATAATTTCGAAATTCGATCGGAATTCGAAAAAAAAAAAAAAAAAAAAATTCGAATTCCAAATCGAAAACCCGCGGACGAAATTCGATCGGAATTCCAAAAAAAAAAATAAAAAAATGTTTTTCGAATTCCAAATCGAAAACCCGCGGACGAAATTCGATCGGAATTCGAAAAAAAAAATAAAAAAATCGAATTCCGATCGAATTTCGTCCGCGGGTTTTCGATTCGGAATCGAAAACGTTCGTTCGGATTCGGTAAATTCATTAATATTGCAATTCGGGAATTCGTATGCATCCGAATGTCCGAATAATGAAAAATTCGTCCGAATTTCGATTCGGAACGAAACGAAATGCACATGCCTATGGTTGTATAACAGGCCAGGGTCGGTTCCGGAGAAGGCATAGCTATGTACAGTTAAGTGCAGTAGCATAAGAGGTGTGGAGGAAAATGACAGGAAATAAGAATTACGTTTACCATACTTCCCTAAGAATGTGGAGAAGTATGGTAACGGCGGAAACAGTAACCTATACAGAGGCCCAGTTTGGAAAGACAATCGGGACAATAATACGTGGTGTCTCTTCTGACTCCTCCTCTGGAGCACACCCGGCATTTCTTCTGATGTCTGTGGCCTGTTATACAACCAAGCTTCTGCCTAAGGGGGATTTTCTCAGGAAAGTGGTGTTCGTGGAGTCTGCTCATGGAATCAGAGCGAATATTTTCTGGTGGGCTTTCAGGGTACAAAAGGGCAGAGATAACTTCTTCTTGGTAGTGCAGATAGGATACGGGGTTCTCTGTAGATTTTTGGTAAATAACATAAGTGTTATATATGGCCAAACTGAAAAAATACATTTACACTTTTTTATACCAGTGGCGGGATTTTCTTGTGGGAAGGTAGGGTTCAATCATCTGATCGTTGAAGTCCACTCCCCCCATAAACAAATTATAGTCATAGACGCATGCTGTTTTCTGGATTGGGCCGTTTCTTCTGAGGACTTCCACGTAGGTGTCGTTGTGGATTGATGTGAGCACAAGGACGTTTTGTCTGTCCCTCCACTTGACAGCCAGTAGCTCCTGGTTCTGCAAAGATGCCGTCTCCCCTCGTCGAAGCCTTTAATTGACAAGTTTTTTGCAGGAAGCCCTTTCTATTGGCTCTTACTGTACCACATGCTGGGGTGTTCATCTGGTGAATATTGCAGAAGTGGGGTAAGCTGGTATAAAAATTATCCACATAAAGTTGGTATCCCTTTCCAAGGAGTGGATAGACAAACTCCCAGACCACTCTTTCACTGGCTCCAATATACTCTGGGGATACAGTTGGGAATCCTTGCCTTCTTACACCAGGCAGGCGTAGCTGTAAACGGTGGCTCAGTCACAAAGTTTGATGCCCAGCCTGCCTGAACATTTTACAAGGGGCTCATCTACAGAGATATTCTGTTCGGAGATATATAACTGGGGCCATTTTTCAGAGAAATAATTTGGGAGTGGCCGAATTTTAAATAGTTTGTCAAAAGCTGGGTAATTTCGGGGAGGGCACTGGGTGTTGTCATTATAGTGGAGGAACCGCATAATCATAAGGTATCTTGATCTTGGCATAAGGGATGAGAAGCCTGGCATGTGGTGGATGGCTTTGGTAGACCAATAGGAGTACAATTGCTTTTTTTGTGAGTCCCATATTAAAAGTTAGGCCTAAGAAAATGTTGAATTCCTCTACAGTTAGTTCTCTCCACTCAAAGGGACGGGCGTAACTAGAATCAGGGTTGCAATATACTACTGTGCGTAGAGATTGCACTGGGCCACAATGGACGATAGTAAGTCTTCGGTGAAAATCAAATAAAAAAAATCGAGCATGGAAAAATCATTGGTGTTCACCTGGACGCCAGGCTGGGCGGTAAGAGAGGGGATATTTGCTCCTCCGGAATTAGGGGGAAGCCACAGGGGGTTTTGAAGGGCATAGGGAGGCTGGCATGACCCTTATCCCTTTGGGGTTGAGATGACACCCTACTGGTGCCTGGGCTTTGTTGCAGTGGCACTGCGCTTGAGGTGGATGGCACTGCTATCGAGGTAGACGGCACTGCTCTCGAGGTAGACGGCACTGCTCTCGAGGTAGACGGCCCTGCGCTGCTTGTAGTAGACTGCTGCTCCACGTCAGAACGCCTTATTTTCACGGGCACATGTTCCTCTTCCGATTCTGTATCAGACCCACTGCTTGTAACGGTTCATAGGCCGAATCTGAATCGGACTGAGACTCAGAGAGCTCCCCGCTGCCCTCATCGGTCATGCATAGAAGCTGGTAGGCCTCCTCGCTAGTAAAATATTTTTTTGCCATACTGGTGGCTGGTGAGGCTGCACTGCAGAGCACTGTGGTGGCACTGGTAGACACAGGCGGCACAGGCAGCACTGATGGGCACAGGTGGCACTGGGGTGGAACTGGTGTTGCACTGGTGTGCACTGTAGTGTTACTGGTGTGGCTCTGGTGGCACTGATTAGCACACAGGTGGCACTGGTGGGCACTGGTGGGCCCTGATGTGACACTGCAGTGGTGCAGATGAGCACTGATGGGCAAAGGGGGCCCTGATGGGCACAGGTGGCACTGGTGTGGCATGGGTGGCACTAGTGTGCACTGTAATGGCACTGGTGTGACTCTGGTGACACAGAGGTGTCACCGGGGGTACAGAGGTGGCACAGGTGGTACAGATGGCACTATTGTGGTACAGATGGCACTATTGTGGCACTGTTGTGGCACTGCTGGGCACAATATAAAACTCACAGTCTGGCACAGGACAGCTCTCCTCTCCTCTCACGCTGCATCGGTGTGAGGAGAGCAGAGCGATGAACTTGTAATGACCCTGTGTCCCTGGTTTGTTTACATTTGTGATCGCTCCGTCATTGGACAGAGCGATCACGTGGTAAAGGGCCGCTGTCATTGGCCCTTTACCGCGATCCGTGTTGCGCCGGGTCCCGTGAAGCCAGGCGAGCACGGATGTTCCCATGTGCGTGCCCCAGGGGGCGTGTGGGAAAGATTCTCTGGGAGGACGTCAATGTACGCCCTCCCAGAGTTAAAAAAACACCCTGTAGCCGTCATTTGGCTATGGGCCGGTTATCAAGTGGTTAAAACATATTTGAATAAAAAGGCAGGAGTCATATTTCTATCAGAAATTTTTTATTTTATTTATTATTTTTAACTGGGTCATGCTGACCTCTTCTTTTTTTATTCAAATTACAAAAAAATAAAATCAATTTTTTCTGTAGCACAAAACTATAATAATCCCCCCACCCCCAAACAAGGCACATGTAAAACAGTATTTTAAACAAGTTTTGTTAATGTATCTAGAACTAACCCATATGTGAGAGAGCTCGCATGAAGGGGGTTAGTTCTTGCGAGGAGCCGAGACAGCCGCCGATCCCCCATCACATATTCTCCCCATCAAAAACCCCCCATATAAGGTCATCCATCACAAAGCTCCCCAAAAAAGATCCCCCATCACAGACTCATCTATTATTACAATGTAATATAAAATTAAATAGTTCAACTCACCATAATGCAGAATGAGTGGGAGCCCTGATGTCACTGTCCCCAGCCAGCAGAGTGCTTCCTTACATCTCAGGTGTCACTGTCCTCAGCGGAGTGCTTCCTTACATCTCAGGTGTCACTGTCCCCAGCCAGCGGAGTGCTTCCTTACATCTCAGGTGTCACTGTCCCCAGCCAGCGGAGTGCTTCCTTACATCTCAGGTGTCACTGTCCCCAGCAGAGTGATTCCTTACATCTCAGGTGTCACTGTCCCCAGCAGAGTGCTTCTTTACATCTCAGGTGTCACTGTCCCCAGCGGAGTGCTTCCTTACATCTCAGGTGTCACTGTCCCCAGCAGAGTGCTTCCTTACATCTCAGGTGTCACTGTCCCCAGCAGAGTGCTTCCTTACATCTCAGGTGTCACTGTCCCCAGCGGAGTGTTTCCTTACATCTCAGGTGTCAATATCCCCAGCGGAGTGTTTCCTTACATCTCAGGTGTCACTGTCCCCAGCGGAGTGCTTCCTTACATCTCAGGTGTCAATGTCCCCAGCAGGGTGTTTTCTTACATCTCAGGTGTCAATGTCCCCAGCGGAGTGTTTCCTTACATCTCAGGTGTCAATGTCCCCAGCGGAGTGTTTCCTTACATCTCAGGTGTCACTGTCCCCAGCGGAGTGTTTCCTTACATCTAAGGTGTCACTGTCCCTCTTCTCCTCTCTCACATCATAACCTCCACATTTCTCTCCTCATCTCCTCCTCTCTCACATCATAACCTCCACAGTGCTCTCCTCTTCTCCTCTCTCACATTATAACCTCCACATTTCTCTCCTCGTCTCCTCCTCTCTCTCATCATGACCTCCACATTTCTCTCCTCTTCTCCTCTGTCATCATAACCTCCACAGTGCTGTCCTCCTCTTCTCCTCTCTCTCATCATAACCTCTACATTGTAGCCACTCGGCAGGCTCCCTTCTCGTTTGTGGTCTTCTGTAAAATGGCTGCCGGCGGAGACATTATCTTTGCTGGCCGCAGACCTCCAGCGGCGGCGGCGGGCGGCGAAAAATAGTACATTACACTGTGCCGCCGCCTGCGGGGGGGGGCTATGTTAGTGCGGGGGTGGGCGCCGCCCCTTCACCCACTGCCGCCCCGAGGCCTGGCCTCGGTGGTCGTGTGGAAATCCGGCCCTGGTTGCTAGCAATAAGTTCAGCAGTTAATTTTTGTGCTGTGAAGCTATTAAGCATGGCAGTTTCTGCCACCCCGAAAAAAGAACACAAAATCAGCTCACAGAAAATTTACATAAACTCTTCTACATAATAGGTAGGTCACGTCACACATACCAGAGCTTGTCACCATGTCAGTGTCAGGATTAATGTCCTCATCTGGAAAAGGGACCAGGGACAGTATGATCTCATCATTTTGGATGACTGCTGGTTCACGTTCAAGTGGCTGTTCTTCTTTCTCTGTTCCTGCTTCTTTAGCCACTGTTGTCTCAGTCTTGATCTCTGCCGCATGTCTTACCTTGTTTCCTGTGTAAAATTAAAAACATCCAATTAAATAACAGGTTGCAATCATAGCTTTTTACATGAACACAGAATGTACCATTACATTTGCACTTGCATTGTTATATAACATAACGGTAAATATATTAGAGATCACAAATTGGACTTGAAACTCTGCCTAATGTTTTGGTCAGCTGACTGTGCCATGTGCTAGCGTGATAGTGTGCAAGTTGTTTTTCATGTCTTCATGTTGCTCTGTATCTGCCTCACATGATGTACACTATATTACCAAAAGTATTGGAATGTCTGCCTTTACACTTTTCCAAGACGCCTGGATTTGGACAGGAGCATGTCCTTGGTGTGGTAAAAGTGAATCCTCATGAGAGCGTCGCGGGGCACTTCTGGTGGCAGGTGTGAGGGCTTTGGTAGGCGATGAATGCGGTCTATGGCGGTCTCCACAGGCGGAAGATTGGGTAGGAGCGATGAAATCATTTTTCTGGCATAGGTATTTAGATCGGCAGGTACGATCGTTTCAGGTATGCCACGTATTTTTACATTATTGCGCCTCCAGCGGTCCTCGAGGTCCGCCATCTTGGCCCGCACCACTGATGTTCATCTCTGGTGTGATTGTGCGTTCCGGCGATCCAATCCACCCGAGACTCTCGGGGAGACTCAGCTGGTGGTTCCACTCGGAACAAATACTCTCGGCATCTTTTGCACCGAGCAAATAGCAGGATCCAGATGGCCAGCTCCGAACAGCGAGGGCAGGACAGTCCGAGGGCCTCTACACTACCACTGGAGAATAGGATGAACTTCCCTTGGGTCCTCATTCAGATTCCTGTATCGGTCAAATGGATTTCGGTGGCAGCAGGCATCGGATTGACTCCCGGTACAGACATCGGGGGTCTCAGCCTTTCAAATGGCGTCGGTGGCACAGACATGGTTGCACAACTCTCTCTCGTGGGCGGGCAATCACTCTGTCCTTTGGCGCCAAACCCGCCCTACTTCTCACGAGTTCTTTTTCTCGCACATTGCAGGGACACAAGGTTCCGCTGCACATGCGCCCAAACTCCAATGGCGAGGTTAACTCCTTCCTCACCAGCAAAGTCCAACACCACGACAATTCCTCGAATAAACTTCTCAATTAGGTCAGTGTGAGAGGTCCTGGGTTCAAATCCAGGACGAGCCCCCACGTGTAGCACTACCCCCGGATGAGCTGCTGGTTTGTTTTGGGTGGCACATTTACCTCGTAAAAACTTTGAAAGGAAGATATGGCCAGCCGCACACCAAAAAAATTAAAAAGGTAGCCTTTTAATGGTAAAGGAAAGAAGGCACTACAAAAAACAGCAAGCAGTGGGGTATGTAGTTGACGCGTTTCGCACTGGGGTTCAGTGCTTAGTTATAGCTAAAAACAAAATGAAACACATTCCAAATATATACACCCATCTAAAAACATTGTGTGGTCCGCCCTGCCTGTGACTGGTCATCGCTGATTGTAGCGATGACAATCACCTGCAGGAATGGACCGGACAAGTGAAATAACACACATACGAATAGTCAAATTAAATCAAAAAATGATGAAATAGAAATCAATAAAAATGGGACTTGAATAAAATCTAGTGAAACTAATATACATACATAAGATTAATATGTGGATGTCAAATGAACGAAGGAGTGTCATTCATGACACAAATCGGTGATAAACATAATTGTGTGTGTATGTATGTTCAAATTAGCCCCGTAAAGCTTTGTAACAAAGACGATTGGTATCACATGCATATACGTGACCATAGTAAAGATAAGTCTAAAAGTGAGGGTGTGAATCTATATAAGGAAACGTACGACATGTGATTAATTAAAAAATGATGTAGAGCGAATAAGAAAAGGAAAAATAAAGAAACGATGGAAAGAAAATTAATTTTTATATGTAAAGTGTGTAATTTATAATAATAATAAGACACGTGAAGGTGAATATGACAATAATCATAATAATGTATATGAGTACATGTTCATAAAGGGGCTCAAATGGTGAATGATGAGTGAAAAAGAGATGTTCTAAACATAGGTCCATGGTTCATTTATTTATTTAACAGAAAAGGTGAAGTCACAAAAATATGAACCGTAAAGTGACAGTATCTGTGTGTGAATATGTGTAGATAGCTGATATATATGTAAATAAGTATAAAAAAAGTAAAAAGGGGAAAGAACGATGTAGAAAAATCGAGACAGGGAAACGAGGAAATGTACAGAATGGAAATGCAAATGTAAATATGCATCCCATAATGTCCATCCCCTGCCGCCCACACCTCACTCCCCACCGCTCGCTCCTTATCCTAAAAATTGGACACAACGATCGAGTAAAAGAATAAACCCGTTTTTCTAAAATATGAATATAAAGAAGAATGTAAATAATTACTTTTCTCATGTGTAAATTGTAAAGTTAAAGAAATCAAGCCGAAGCTTGATATAAATGTAAATATCAATATTTATATTTGTCGCTCGCGAGTGTCATTAACACCTAGGTGCAGCGAATGATCAATGTGGTTGAATACAATACATATATGTATGGATAGTAATCAAATATAGGAAAAAAATCCTATAAAACGTGAAGTGCTAATTCCCATGGTTTGCTACATTTCTATGTAATATCTGTAAAAATATCTGTAAAAAAAACTTCTGTTACAAACCTATTTTAATAAATTTAACTTATTTAGGAGTAAAAAAAAAAAAAAACAACATTTATGGTATATTTACCTATATTCATCTACTTCAGGGGTGGCAAACACAAGGCCCGCGGGCCGAATCCGGCCCCCGAGACCTTGCCATGTGGCCCGCGCAACGGCCGTCCGTTGCCACTAGTGATGCAACGGATCGTGACCGATCCGTGATCCGCGGAGCGCACCGCTGCCTCGGCCTTAGGAAAGGCCGCGGCTTCGGCCTAGCTCCAGAGCGGTCGGCCATCTTGGTACACCCGGCTCCTATGATGGACGTCCTGGAGATCCAATCACAGGACCGCGGGACGTGTGACGTCCATCATAGGCGCCGCAGACTCCATAAAGCGTCAATTACAAGCCTCCTCGACACCATGCACTAGGGAGCAGAATATGACAACACTAGTGCATGGGTGGGCGGCTCTCCTCTCCTCCCCTCCTTTCTGGCTGGCTGGCTGGATGCTGTGACACATGATGTCAGGTAGGTCAATGTTACATGTATGTCAGGTAGGTCCATGTATGTCAGGTAGGTCCATGTATGTCAGGTAGGTGAGGTCAGTGCATGTCAGGTAGGTCAGGTAGGTCCATGTATGTCAGGTAGGTCCATGTATGTCAGGTAGGTGAGGTCAGTGTATGTCAGGTAGGTCCATGTATGTCAGGTAGGTCCATGTATGTCAGGTAGGTCCATGTATGTCAGGTAGGTGAGGCCAGTGTATGTCAGGTAGGTGAAGTCAGTGTATGTTAGGTAGGTCCATGTATGTCAGGTAGGTCCATGTATGTCAGGTAGGTGAAGTCAGTGTATGTCAGGTAGGTGAAGTCAGTGTATGTCAGGTAGGTTCAGCATACCATGCCGGACCTTCAGAGCTTCTTGACGGAAACAAGGGCTCCTGTGCGCATGCACGAGAGTGACGTCAACGTGACTCCAGCCACTCACAGCACCAGAGCCTGAGAAACCGGAATAAAGGTCGGGGGAAGATATCAGCCCTCTCATCAGTGACCGGACACTGCTAGAAGGGCCTTGTTCTAAGGTAAGTATTTCATAATGTGCTAGTATGGGATGCATACTAGCATATTATGGCATTGTCCTACAGGTGATTCTTTTATTTCTGCAGCAGTTTACTACCGCTTTAAGTCAGCAACATCTGCTGAAAATTAACTATTAAGATACATTGGTAAAAGCCTTTCTACCAAGCTATCCAGGTTGGAGGTTTACTTCTTTCTACACCTGCACATTTATTAGCTTTCACAACTAACTAAGAAAATAGCTATACAAGGTATGTACGACAAAACATTTTTTTGAGACTGAGCTCAATGTAATGTTAGAAAATTGTTTTTAGGGTGAACCCCCGCTTTAAATTTAGGGGAAGAATTTAAAGAAATAGTTAGCACTGCGTTCATCTGAGGCCGCGTACACGTCAAAACCGATGAAAACGGACTGAAGGACCTTTTCATCGGTCCAATCCGATCGTGTGTGGGCCCCATCGGTCTGTTATGCTTCGGTCAAAAAATTTAGAACTTGCTTTAAAATTGAACCGATGGACGCCTAACCGATCGGTCAAAACCGATGGTTAGTATGCAAAAGCATCGGTTACAAATCCACGCATGCTCAGAATCAAGTCGACGCATGCTTGGAAGCATTGAACTCCGTTTTTTTCAGCACGTCGTTGTGTTTTACGTCACCGCGTTCTGACACGATCTGTTTTTTAACCTATGGTGTGTAGGCACATCAGACCATCAGTCAGCTTCATCGGATGGACCGACCATGTGTACGCGGCCTGATTGTGTAAATTTGGGTCTCTGCTGTAGCTTGGCTGTGCCCCGAAAGGCAGGTGGCAGCAGTATGGTCAAGTGCTCTGAGTGCCACTCCTTAACGGCCAGAAGGGGGTTGATCGCCTCGCTGTGCATGCTGGGGTATAAAGGGGGCAGACGCCTTTACCACAAGGTTCTTCCTTGTGTGGCGCCCACCATTGGGGTAGCCATTCCACGACACCCCCACATATGGCCCTCCTGGTCGAGGTGTGCATGGGCAGCAGTGTTCCGGGTTCCGGGACCACGTTGGCCCAGAGAAATTGATCCACTGTGTGGGCTCAGTAATCGACTGGGTCTCCAATTTAGAGGGGGTCCTGAGCTGTGGCAGAGACCTAATCCTAACTTCGAATGACACTCTGGCTGCCAGGCTGGTGAGAGAGGCCTGTCCTAGTGTGCTTTACCCTCTCTGGCTGGAGTGGCAAAGTAAAGTGTCATTGGAAGCAGGATTGTTTCCCGTGTTCAGTTATACCTGGATCTACTGTCTCTTATTTGCTGTCCCTTCACCTCTCTACTGTTTAATTGTTTTTACCCGGCTGGGTAATAAAAGCACAGAAAAGACATTCCCTTACTACAACTCTCATCAAGTACTCTAGACAGCGGAGATACAGAGGTAACGTGCCACCCAAATCAAACCAGCAGCTCCTTCAGGGGTAGTGCTACTGTACAGTTGTTTATTATATTTAAATTTCACATTTTTCCCAACAGTTACCTTGTACAGAGGAATGCTATGAGCACTATGCCTTAAGCATATTCCCTACAATCATCCTTGAAAAACCAGAGCTGCTACAAAAAGGTGGAGTTTGTTGTAGGAGGTGATTAGAGAGGGTGTACACTTGCTATATTCTCCCAAGGCTCATTGAGCAGACAAGTTCCCTCTTTGCGACTTATACTGGAGAACAGCACCCAGAAATGACCACACAGGGGGTTCTTAATGAAGGCCAGGAAAATGAAATGGTATGGCACATTTTCTTTGATCATTTTACATACAAACAGGATAATATTTAATGCACCTCTTCATTTAAATAAACTATGTGATTTAGGACTGAAACATATTGGGTAGAAGTCGGAATAGTTACAACATATAAAGCTCTAGAGAAAGATTATAATGTAATAGTGTAATGTCAGAAAAACTGCAGTGTTACTGAATGTAGCTGAATATCATGTTCCGCAAGTGTTAAAAAGAATCAACAGGTCTTCTGAGCTGGTAACATTCCAAATTCCAAAGTACCAAACCTGCCTTACTTTAATCCCTTCATTTCCCCTCACTATATTGGTCAGTAAAAGTAACCATGGGGTTACAGGTAGGCTCATGCATGTATTAGCCAACTGCCAAATATATTTATTTTTTAATGATGCATAAACATTCATGCCCATTTTGTGGAACATGCATGCTATTATGTAGTTACCTCTGGGGCCATCCTTATTTGGGAAAACAGAGATTGACTGGGTGCAATAAACCCAGAAGGGATCAATAAGCATTGCTACAATTAATCTTACCATCACCTTAGAGATGACACAAGTGTTGCCACTTCCATGACTGGACAATCTAGTGTAAATTTAGTAAGATAGCCTACCTGATTGAATATAAACTGAATGGATTGTTTTGGAATGCTCTCACACTAGATATTATTGGTAACCAAATACTGTATACAATGATTTGCAATGAACTGGTCATTTTTGTATATTGCGTATTGTAAATTGAAGATGTTAGTATGTAGGCAGAAAACCTGTGAAGGATGCCCTTAGTGCTTCCTTGTCCCAGTATCATTTCAATAATTTTAGCTTAAAGTGGAGTTCCACCCATAAATATAACATTACATCAGTAGTTTTAAAAAAATGTCATTAGTCCTTTAAGAATTTTTTTTTTTTTAGATGCCTTCAAAGTGTTGTTGCTAGGCAGAATAGTTAATCTTCCCTCTTCCTGCACCTAGGTGCTTAAGCTTCACCGCACAGACTCCTGGGAATGTAGTGGGTGTAACTTTCCAGGAGTCTGTGCACTCCCCAGTCTCGAAGAATCATGTGACTTGGACAGTACAGGTGCTGAAACCTGATCTGAAACCTATTGCACTGCTTGTGCAGCACTGAGCATGTGCGAGATCTGCAAGGCTGAAATCCAGGAACTCATACAGTCTGGCTTCATGATGCCCACACTTAAGATGGCCCCAGTCAATTTCTATTTTATAAAGTGTCTAAATGCTGTAACAACCTAACAAAACGGACCTTAGTTTACAGACTAACTTTACTAGAATACATTAAGCTTGTGTATTACAGGGGTATTTATATTTAAAAAGTGAAATTGTGTCCGGAACTCCGCTTTAAGTAAATGTATTTTGTGCTGTTTGCATTTAAACAACATATTTGAACAGTGCTTAAAGGGGTTGTAAAGGTTTGTCTTTTATTTTCTAAATAGGTTCCTTTAAGCTAGTGCATTGTTGGTTCACTTACCTTTTCCTTTGATTTCCCTTCTAATGGCCCGTACACACGGTCGGACTTTCGGCCAACAAACTTCAAAATCAACAAGTTTTCAAATTTGTCTGATCGTGTATACGCTCCATCGGACCAACTTTTTCGGGTTTCATCGGACAAAAAGTTCAGTCTGCAAATGGACAAACTTTTCGACAATAAAAGTCAGATGGTGCCTAGTCTGCCTTGTCTGACCATGTGTACAGCAAGCCATCGGACTTTTGTACAAAGTCCGATGCTCAGAACCAATGTTAAAATCAACCAACAATAGCAGAATTTTTTTTGTTCACTTATAGGATTTTTCCATTTTAGGTTTTTGCATCAACGCAGACTAAAATTTTTATTTAATTTTTTTCAAAGTTTAAGTTTAGATGTGTTATGAAAAAATGTCAATGGTTTGTTGTTTTTGGACTGTTTAATTAGTTAATAGTTTTTAGCAGTACAATCTGTTGTATCTGACTCTGAATGTTGGTGGATCTGTGATGGGATGGTCTGTGATGGGGGAGAAGTTTGTTATGGGCAGGGAGTCTGTGATGGGCGGGGAGTCTGTGATGGGGGGGGGGGGAATTTGTGATGAAGGGATTATGCAATGGGGGGGGTCTGTGATGGAGAGGGGTCTGTGATAGGGGAGATCTGTGATGGGATGGTCTTTGATGAGGGGAGTCGGTGATGGGGGATCTGTGATGGAGAGGGGTCTGTAATGAATGGGGGGGGGGTCTGTGACGGGACGGTCTGTGATGAGGGGAGTCTGTAATGAGGTGGTCTGTGATGAGGGGTGTCTGTGATATGTAGTTTGTGGTTTGGAATTGAACATAATGGTATTTCATGTAGACAAGGTGCTGTTGCATGTGAATCCGACTTCCTGATAAATGGAAATTTGTTTTAATTATCATGATATAAAATAATGGATGTTGGGGCCTTTTGGTGGGTGTGATTTTTTATTGGAGGGGTGGGGGGGAGTTAGCATTTCATTCTTGGACTTAAAGTGTTTTTTTTTGTCTGACAAAGACAAAGACATAATGAGCTAGTATGACTAGCATACTAGCTCATTATGAATTACTTACATTAGAGCGAAGCCCCCGCAGCGGTCCTCGTCCCCCCCTCCAGCGGCGACATCTCTCCCGGAGGTTACTTCCGGGTATCGCCGATCCGGCACTGTGATTGGCCGGAGCGGCGATGATTTCACTCCGCGCGGGGAGCCGCTTTTCACAGCATGACCCTGGCTTGAAACGGCACAGAGTGCCCTTTCAAGACGGCGCATGCCCAGAAGGCCGCAACGCTCGGGGACATTGCAAATATCTCCGAGACTGTGTAGGTTTTGGAGATATTGCAAGCACCTACAGGTAAGCCTTAATCTAGGCTTACCTGTAGGTGTAACTTCCCCGAAGGGGTTTACAACAACTTTAAGCACAATGTCTTGGGCCAGCCCTGAATCAGCCATAGTGTTACTCCACCAATTTTGTAGATTACCCTGGTCTAACAAATACTTTTGTCTGGTTGGTCTCATTAACTACTTCAGCCCCGGATCATTTTGCTGGTCAATGACCGGGCCACTTTTTGTGATTCGGCACTGCGTCGCTTTAACTGACAATTGCGCGGTCGTGCGACGTAGCTCCCAAACAAAATTGACGTCCTTTTCTTCCCCACGAATAGAGCTTTCTTTTGGTGGTATTTTATGACCTATGCGATTTTTATTCTTTGCACTATAAACAAAAATAGAGTGACAATTTTGAAAAAAATATGAATATTTTTTACTTTTTGCTATAATAAATATCCCCCAAAAATATATATATAAAAAAAGTTTTTCCTCAGTTTAGGCCAATACATGTTTTTCGTAAAAAAAAACCAAAAAAAAACCAATAAGCGTTTGATTGGTTATAGAGTCTACAAAATAGGGGATAGTTTTATGGCATTTTTATAAAAAAATTTTTTTTTACTAGTAATGGTGGCGATCTGCGACCTTATGGCGGACACATCGGACACTTTTGACACATTTTTGGGACATTGGCATTTTTATAGCGATCAGTGCTATAATAATATGCATTATTGCACCATTCATAGCCGTCTTTACCGCAGGGCAAACGGGGAAGCTGCCCAGGGCCCTGTCACTGTTAGGGGCCCAAAGCAGAGCCGCCCGTTATGCCCGTGTGCTGCCCGCAAATCGGCACTGAAAATCATCAGCGGTGTGCAGCCAGTGCTGCTTTCTTTTTAGATCGAGTAGCGGCCCTGGCCATGGGTGGGTGGGGCCTTGAATTCCACTGACGCTATGGCCCGCCCCTTGCTATGCGTGCAGTGTTTAGTGACCAGTGTACATCGGAGGAGCAGGGGAGGAGTGAGACCGCGGAATGGAGAGGAGTGCTGCCTGGTTCCTGCTTTGTCAAGTGAAACTAGGCAGCGGCTAGCAGTGTGTGTGGACTGTGGAGAATTATTTAGATCAGAGGCTGGAGCTGAGCTTGTCAGGACAAGGTAAGTTCTTCTTTCTCCTTCCCTGGCTCCCTATCCCCATGCCATGTCATGTGTAAAATAGAGGAACTTTTTAAAACACTGACCAGACCTGCAGTCCAGGCTGAGTGAGGCCTCAAAGGACACAGGATAATTTACAGCACATGGCATTACTGTCTATATCGCCCAGAGGCGATTAAGTTTGCATGTGTTGCGCTATATAAGTTTTCATTCATTCATTCATATTTAACTGCTTGATGGGCTTATTTTGGGCCTAGCTGGTTCACATGTATGTGTTTTGGCGGCCCACATTTGCTCAGGCACAGCAGCTTATTCATTTGAATGGGCCGCCATGCCTGCATTTCCTGCAATAAAAAGTGCATGCATCATGTAATAGGCTGCGCACACGGCACATCTATGCCCATCAAGCAATGAAATACAACACTGTCTGTCCATTCTGCTGTGACTTATCTGCAGTTCCTGCACTGTCAAACTTGCTGCATTTTTAGACGTTTAGGTCACGCTTTTAAAAACACAGTGCGTTTGTGTGTGCAAGAACTGCAGGTAAGTAGCATGGTGCAAAAGCAGAATGGATTTCAAGGAAACTATATTTTTAAAATGCTGAATGCACCTTTTTTTCTGCAGGAAACAAAGGCATGGCAGCCCATTCAAATCAAGCATGAAATAGGGCCGCAAAACACATACATGTGAACCAGCCAGGCCCAAAATAAGCTGGAGGGGGGCCCAAAAAAAATGTTTGCCCAACGCCCAAACCATATTAAAGACGGCCCTGGCACCATTGCATTGATTACTGTAAAAATGTCACTGGCAGGGAAGGGGTTAACACTAGGGGGCTTTCAAGGGGTTAATTATGTTCCCTCATTGTGTTCTAACTGAAGGGGGGTGGGGTGGGACTGACTAGGGAAAATGACAGATCGCTGTTCATACATTGTATGAAAATACGCAGGGCCGTTTGAAGGAATTTGGGGGCCCCAAGCAAAATGGACATGGAGGCCCCCCCAACCCGCACGCATGCACGCAAAGCCTACAAGAACCACAGCATAGCGACACAGTATAGAAACAATTACCATAGCTCTCTTTCCATTTTCTTTCTTAACCATCCCATTTCCATCTAAGAGCCCTTTTCACACTGAGCTGCTCATAGCGTCGGCAATAAAACTCTGCTATTTTTACCGCCAACGCTATGGGCGGATTTGCGGCGCATTTCGACCACTAGTGGGGCGGTTTTACCTCCCGCTAGCTGCCGAGAAAGGGTTAAAACCGCCCGCAATGCGCTGCTGCAGAAGCGCATTGCCAGCAGTATAGCTGCCCTGTTCCATTGATTTCAAAGGGAAGCAGCAGTGAAGGAACGGTAAACACACTACTCCTTCTTCACTCCAAAGATGCGACTAGCAGGACTTTTTTTTACCGTCCTGCTGGACGGTAAAAAATAAACGGTAAAAAACGGTAAAAAAAAACGGAGTTAGGCTTACCGGTAACTCTGTTTCTAGGAGTCTTCCAGGACAGCCTCTTGAGACCTTGGGCTCCTCACTCCGGGACAGGAAACACGTACACCCTTTTCTTTAAAGGGCAGTCCTCTAGATCTCCTCCTCAGTTTGCCCGAGAAATACCAGAAGATCCTGAAAGACATAGTCTACTAACACATCGTTAGATCATTTTATATCTTCACCACAATTCCAGTTCCTAACAGACACCGGGTGGGAAAAACTCCGGCTGTCCTGGAAGACTCCTAGAAACAGAGTTACCGGTAAGCCTAACTCCGGTTTTTCTCTAGTCGTCTTCCAGGACAGCCTCTTGAGATGACAAGCAAGAAACTTACTGGTTTTTAGGGTGGGACCACTGTCTGGAGGACCCTTCGTCCGAAGGCCTGATCTTTGTCTGACAGCAGGTCCAACCGGTAATGTCTTGCAAAGGTTGAGCAAGATGTCCAGGCTGCCGCCTTACAGATCTCTTCCGGGAAAGCTCCTGCTCTTTCTGCCCAGGAAACCGCCACTGCCCGTGTAGAATGTGCTTTAACTGTAGGTGGTTCCCTACCCCCTAACGTATATGCTTCTACAATCAACATCCTGAGCCACCTGGCAATAGAGGATTTAGACGTTCTGTGACCCTTGCGGGCACCTGAGAAGTTAACAAAAAGTGAGTCACATAATCTAAATTTCTTTGTGACATCTAAGTAAAATAAAAGATTTATTTTTACATCCAATAAGGACAAGAATTCCCCTTCATCATCGTCTGAAGAGGAAAACAAGGTTGGTAGGACAATGTCCTGAGTCCTATGAAAGGTAGAGGCTACCTTGGGTAGGAAGCTAGGATCCGTCCTAAGGACTATCCTATCGTCAAACACAGTTAGGAAGGGCTCCCTAATAGAGAGGGCCTGAAGATCGCTGACTGTCCTGGCTGAGGCTATAGCCACTAGAAAGACTGTTTTAAGAGTAACATGTTTCAGGGAAGACTCCTCCAGTGGTTCAAAAGGTTTGTTAGTAAGAGCCTTCAATACCAAGGACAGATCCCAAGAGGGACAGGCTCTAATCCTAGTTGGATTAGATCTTGTCAGACTTTTGAATTTTTTTTTGACGAAGCGATCCTGTTGAAGAGGAACGTCCAAAAAAATACTTAAGGCAGCCACCTGTACTTTGAGAGTGCTGACTGATAAGCCTAGGTCCACCCCTGCCTGCAAAAACTCTAGTACTACTGGAATGTCAGAATGATTCATTCCTTGCTGTATCTTCCAGGAATTGAATTTTTTCCACACCTTATGCCCCGTACACACCATCACTTTATGTGATGAAAAAAAATGACGTTTTTAAAAACGTCACTTTAATTGACCGTGTGTGGGGGAAAACGTAGTTTTATGTCTTCTAAAAAACGACCAAAAAAAATTGAAGCATGCTTCAATTTTATGTGTAGTTTTTCAAAACGTCAACTTTTACTTCACAGAAATTGACCGTGTGTAGTAAAAAACGTCGTTTAAAACGAAGTTTTTTCACCTGCGCATGCCCAGAAGCTACTTATGAAGCAAGCTTCAATGGAAAAAGTGGTGAGAACGTAACCTCGCTTTGCTAGAACATTGTGAGAAAAACGATGGTGTGTAGGCAACTTCGTCTTTGAAAATTGAAGTTTCAAAAACGTCATTTTTTACTTCACAGAAAATGTCGTTTTTTTTCATCACATAAAGTGATGGTGTGTACGGGGCATTAGAGTATATTGCTCTAGTTACAGGCTTGCGACACCCTAAGAGGGTCGTGACAACTTTATCCGAGAAACCCTGTGCTTTCAATAGTTGCTCCTCAGAAACCAGGCGGTTAGTTTCAGGTTCTTTATCTGAGGATGAAGGACTGGACCTATGGATAATAGATCTACTTTTTCTGGAAGTGTCCAAGGTGGATACAGGGCCAGCCTCCTCAGGCTGGCGAACCATGGCCGCTTGGGCCAGAAAGGCGTGATCAGAATCAGATCCGCTGGTTCCCTGAGAAATGTTTGAATTACCCTGGGGATCAACCTCACTGGAGGGAATGCGTATGCCAGGCTGAAATGCCAAGGATGTGAGAAAGCATCTATCCCCTTCGCTCTGTCTTGTGGGTGAATGGAAAAGTATGTTGTAACCTTCCTGTTCCCCTCTGCTGCAAACAGGTCCACCTCTGGTAGTCCCCAGAGCGACACTATCTGGTGGAAAATCTCTTAGTCTAGAGACCACTCGTCCTGGCATACTACTTGTCTGCTGAGAAAATCTGCCAGGGTATTTAGAGAGCCCTTTAAGTGTACTGCTGAAAGGTGCACTAGATTTTTCTCTGCCCAGATCAAAATCTGTGTAGCCGTTGCCTGAAGGGCTGGGCTCCTTGTGCCTCCTTGCTTGTTTATATAAGCTACTGTGGCAGCGTTGTCCATTCTGACTTGTAGATGCTGACCCACTAGATAGCACTTGAAGTCCTGAATGGCTTTTAGGACGGCCAGCAGTTCTTTTTGGTTCGATGACCGAAGGACCTCTGAGGACGACCATTGGCCCTGGGTCCAAGCTTCTCCCAGGTGGGCTCCCCAACCCCCCCTGCTGGCGTCGGTGGTCAGTACCAGGGCTGCTGGAGGATCCCAGAGAAGACCCTTGTCCAGGTTTTCTCTGGCTCTCCACCACCATAGATTTCTTTGGATGCTCTTTGGGATAGGCATTGGAAGGTCCAAATCCTCCTTCCTGCCATTCCAATGTTTGAGCATGAGTGCCTGAAGAGGACGCAAATGAAATCTGGCCCAGGGTACCGCCGGGAAACAGGCCGACATCAGACCCAGAACTCGCATAACTTGCCTTATGCTGATCTCCTGATTCGTCTGGAGGAGAGCAACCGCCTGATCCAGTTTGAGAATTTTTTCCTGGGGAAGGAAAACCTTCTTTTCTACTGAGGATATTCTGTATCCCAGATACATTACCTCCTGGGATGGCATCATCTGCGACTTCTCCTCGTTGACCAGCCAACCCAAGGAACGCAGGAAAGACAGGGCTACAGTAGGTGTTTGTGATATTGTGTTTTTAGCACGACAGCATCGCGCTGATTCTCGGCGACATGGTGCCGAGATCTCGCCGACATCTCGCCCTCACTGGAATAGTGACAGCACATCCCAGCAAGCACGTCATAGAAGCGACGGGAGATCCGACTTGGATTCCCGCCAATTCTACACGTGTGCGGCGTTTGTTATGAATCCTGAGGGGGAAGTCCCCGCCGGATTTTAAATAAAAATCCGGCATGGGTTCCCCCCTCAGGAGCATACCGGGCCCTTAGGTCTGTTATGGGTTGTAAGGAGAGCCCCCCCTATGCCGAAAAAAACGGCGTAGGAGGTCCCCCTACAATCCATACCAGACCCGTATCCAAAGCACGCTACCCGGCCGGCCAGGAAGGGAGTGGGGACGAGCGAGCGCCCCCCCTCCTGAGCTGTATCAGGCTGCATGCCCTCAACATGGGGGGGTTGGGTGCTCTGGGGCAGGGGGGCGCACTGCGGGGGCCCCCCACCCCAGAGCACCCTGTCCCCATGTTGATGAGGACAGAGCCCCTTCCCGACAACCCTGGCCGTTGGTTGTCGGGGTATGCGGGCGGGAGGCTTATCGGAATCTGGGAGCCCCCTTTAATAAGTGGGCCCCCAGATACCGGCCCCCCACCCTAAGTGAATGGATATGGGGTACATCGTACCCCTAACCATTCACCTGTAGGAAAAATGTCAACGTTAATAAACACACCACACAAGGGTTTTTAAAATAATTTATTTTTCTGCTCCGGAGGCTCCCCCTGTCTTCTTTATTAGCTCTTTTACCAGGGGGAGCTTCTTCTTTGACGTCTTCGGGTGGGTGGGGGCCGCCATCTGGTTCTCTTCCACCGCCGGGGGGGTCGCTTTTAAAAAAGCCCCCACCCCCCGGCGGGTTTCCTCCGGCGTCTTCGGCGGGGGGGCTTCTTCTTCCGCTATCCCGACGGGTCTTCTCCGCTATCCGGGGGGTCTTCTCAACTCTCCGGGGGTCTCCTTCTATGTTCGCCGCTCTCCGCTGTTGACTCGGCGCACCCCGGTTCTTCCTCTCGCTGTCCGGTGCCTTCTTCTTCCGTGCTGTACGTCTTCTTCTCCTTCCGTGCTGTGAGTTCTTCTTCCGTGCTGTGACGTCATGTTCTTCACTTCTCTTCTTCTCCCGATGTTGACACGTCGCCTTTCCTCGCTGCAATGATGGGTGCGCGGCTTGCATCGGATTTATATAGACCTCACAATCCCATCATGCTCTGGTACCTACCCATGTGATACCTACCCACGTGGGTAGGTATCACATGGGTAGGTACAGAGCATAATGGGACTGTGAGGCCTATATAGGTCCGATGCAAGCCGCGCACACGTCATTTCAGCGAGAAGAGCCGGCGTGTCAACATCTGGAGAAGAGAAGAAGATGACGTCACAGCCCAGAAGAAGAATACGTCACAGCACGGAAGAAGATGTACCCCATATCCATTCACTTAGGGTGGGGGGCCGGTATCTGGGGGCCCACTTATTAAAGGGGGCTCCCAGATTCCGATAAGCCTCCCGCCCGCATACCCCGACAACCAACGGCCAGGGTTGTCGGGAAGGGGCCCTGTCCTCATCAACATGGGGACAGGGTGCTCTGGGGTGGGGGGCCCCCGCAGTGCGCCCCCCTGCCCCAGAGCACCCAACCCCCCCATGTTGAGGGCATGCAGCCTGGTACGGCTCAGGAGGGGGGGGCGCTCGCTCGTCCCCACTCCTTTCCTGGCCGGCCGGGTAGCGTGCTTTGGATACGGGTCTGGATTGTAGGGGGACCCCCTACGCCGTTTTTTCGGCGTAGAGGGGGCTCTCCTTACAACCCATAACAGACCTAAGGGCCCGGTATGCTCCTGAGGGGGGAACCCATGCCGGATTTTTATTTAAAATCCGGCGGGGACTTCCCCCTCAGGATTCATAACAAATGCCGCACACGTGTAGAATTGGCGGGAATCCAAGTCGGATCTCCCGTCGCTTCTATGACGGCTTTGTCTCTATCGCGGCAAGCCAGCTCGGCGCTGGCTCCCGCGATGGGGCTTGTAGGTGCTCAATCTCGCCGAGAAAGGGAGCGAGATTGACACAATATCGCGTGCACCTACTGTACCTTCAGGTCGCTCTCTAACTGATGACCTGACGGGGCTATGAACAAGAGATCGTCTAGGTAAGGTACTATTGTTACTCCCTGGAGTCTCAGGGGTGCCAAGGCCTCTGCCAGGACTTTGGTAAAAATCCTTGGCGAGGATGACAGGCCAAAGGGGAGGGCCCTGAATTGAAGATGTTTGGTAGCAGAACCCAGTTTCACCGCTAGACGCAGGAATTTTTGGCATTCCTGACGAATCGGAATGTGTAAATATGCGTCCCGTAAGTCCACAGTGGCCATATAACACTTTGGGAAGATCAGACTGGTGACTGAAAATATCGATTCCATTCTGAACCATTTGTACCGGACCCATTTGTTGAGGGGTCGAAGGTTCAAAATTAGCCTGTACTTTCCTGAGGGTTTTTTCACTACAAAGACGTGTGAATACACCCCCTGACCTTCCTCCTCCTGGGGAACTTCCGTCAAAACCCTTTGGTCCAAGAGGTCCCCTAAAAGGAGACCCAGGGCCTCCGCTTTCTCCCGGTCTCTGGGAGGTTGAGTGACCAGAAATATCGGGGGAGGGGGAGCTGAAAATTCCAGCCTGTAGCCGTTTTCTATGAGGTCGTGTACAAACGGACTGACTGTCGATTCTGTCCATTGTGAGAGGAATTACCCCAGTCTTCCTCCCACAGGGACCTGAGTGTCACTGGGATTTGGGGGGAACCTGAGGAGGGTTAAACACGATTCCTCCTCTTCCACGTCCCTTTTGGCCCGACCAATGTTTTTTAGGATGTGAATCCCGGTCTTTCTGGTTTTGCCTAAACCCTCGAAAAAAGCGTTTGTTTCCTTCTTTCTTTTTTCTTTCCGGAAAGGCTTTCTTTTTATCTTGTGTCCTTTCTAGTGCCTCCTGGAGACCCGGACCAAATAAGTGATTGCCAGAAAAAGGTAAGCCACAGAGTTTTAATTTAGATGCAGCGTCCCCGGTCCATGTCTTCAACCAGACCGACCTTCTGGCTGCGTTGACTAACGCTGCGGATCTGGCTGCTAGCTTCACCGATTCGGAGGAAGCATCAGCTAGGAAGCCAGCCGCCTTCAAGAGCAACGGGAAGGATTTTAAGATCTGTTGCCTGGAAGTACCAGCAGTGATATGTGCTTGGAGCTGATTGAGCCAACACTCCAAGTTTCTGGCTACACAGGTAGCCGCCAACGCTGGTTTAAGCGCAATGGTGGAAGCATCCCATGCCCTTTTTAAAAGGATATCACCCCTTTTATCCATCGGATCTTTAAGTGATCCAAGGTCATCAAAGGCCAAGTCAGTTCTTTTTGATACCCTGGCCAAAGGCGCATCCAGCTTTGGAACTTTGTTCCAGGGGAGCGTTGCGTCTTCCTCAAAAGGAAACCTACGCTTTAAGTTCCCTGCAAAAAAAGGTCTTTTTTCTGGCTCCTCCCACTCCAACAAGATCGTTTCTACCAACGACTTATGAACAGGAAAACACCTGGTTTTTACAGCACTACCTTGGTAAAGCTGGTCGTGCTTAGATAGCTGGACCTGTTCCTCTCGGATCTCTAGGGTTTCATATATGGCTTTAAGCAAGTCTCCCACATCTTCTAGAGACAGCCTATATCTAGTCCCCCTGGAGGAGTCTTCCTCTAGCTCAGAGCCAGAAGCTGAATCTACCTGAGAGGAAGCCTGGGACTGAGTGGACCCTCCTGCTTCCTCCTCCTCATGCTCATCCCCTTCGACCGGAGCTGCCAAGGACGGAGCACTAGGGGTCCTGTAAACCGGGGAAGGCATCTGCATCCTATCCATCATTCCCCTGAAAGATCTAAAAGTGGATGCCAGCTCATATTTTACAGATGATAAGACTTTTTGGCATTCTGCCACAGAGTCGTCTTTTACCAGACTGGAGATGCACTCTATACATAGAGGCTTTTTCCAGCTGGAACCCAATTTTTCCCCACATACAGCGCACTTTCTTTTAGGGGCTTGGGCTGGCGTTTTGTCCTGAATTTTGACCTAAAACCAAACAAACACCATAGGAGTTGTTAAAATACATAGAAAAAAGCCCCCTGACAACCACACCGTGTGTCAGAAAAAGAAAGTGCTGGGGAGCCCTCCACCACAGGTTCCCCACCCAGGGAGAGAAAAAAAGGTCCTGAGATATATTTAGACCAGGTCCCCCAAGGTAAGGAAAAGTCAGCCTAGCCCCCCTTACCTGGGAGACGCCGGAGCCGGTGGACCCGGAGTCTGTGGCCAGCCTCGCTTCCTCCATCGGTCCTGTGTCCTTAAACAGCCCGGCTGCGTTTGGAACACACCGCTCCGTGTGCCTTCCTTCCACTGCCGCGCCTATGTCAAATGGGACTAGGTTTCGACGGCGCCCCTTGATGATGCCGTTCCAGTGACGCACTTCCGCCCTCCCGCCCCTCAGCGCCGCTCCGGAAGGGTCTGCAGTGCAGAGCGGCATGGCACAGCCAGCGTCTCTCGCCGCCGCCATAGCTGCTGTACCGCGATGTGCTCTGTGAGGAGGCCAAACGCAACAGGTACTGGGTACTGCGGGGGGGGGGGGGGGTGCCGCCATCAAGGGTTCCCACTCTCTCTGAGCTTTAGACAGCAGTGAAATCGGTGACCTTCTCTTCCTAGCAGGAGCAGAGGGGTACCAGGCAGAGAGGGAAATCCAGCATTTTTAAAAAGTCCCTAAAACGTGCTCCTTCCCTTCTGGCAGGAAACCCAATAACTGAGGAGGAGATCTAGAGGACTGCCCTTTAAAGAAAAGGGTGCACGTGTTTCCTGTCCCGGAGGGAGGAGCCCAAGGTCTCAAGAGGCTGTCCTGGAAGACGACTAGAGAAAATATATTTTTGCAAAAAGCTTTAATAAATATTACCTGATTCAAAAAAGAAGCAATATGATGGAAATGGGAATTGGGTGATAAAGAAAATGGAAAGAAAGCTATGGTAATTAAATATTTTGTTTATGATATGTAAGATAATATCCATCCAGGTAGGGCTTTTATCACTGGAGACAATTGAGCAGCTTCTTAAGGGCGGTTTGCATGCGCTATTTTTAATGCTATAGCACCTGCAATACGCTCCAGTTTGAAAGGGATCTGATTGCTTCTTTTTTGAATCAGGTAATATTTATTAAAGCTTTTTGCAAAAATTTACAAAGCAGAGAAAAGACTCTACAGTAGAGTCTACTGTAGAGTCTTTTCTCTGCTTTGTAAATTTTTGCAAAAAGCTTTAATACATATTACCCGATTCAAAAAAGAAGCAATACGATGGAAATGGGAATTGGGTGATAAAGAAAATGGAAAGAAAGCTATGGTAATTAAATCTTGTAAGATAATATCCACCCAGGTAGGGTTATTATGGTCAGCTTACATATTTTTGTAATGACTGACTCTCCCGTGTTTTTAACCCCCCTCCCTACCTTGTACCGCACGGCAGCCAGCAGGAGATTTAGTTTGTTGTTCCCGGCCGGCCGTACTGAAAGGAAGTGAGTGCACTTCCTGTCAGTCCGGCCAGGAACAACAAACTGAATCTCCTGTACCGCGTGGAGAAAGGCTAAAGCTTATAGGACGTTGTGGCGTGGCAAGGGCTGAAGATTTGTTATGTATAAATCGCACGGTGTGTGTATGATATCCTTCCTGCTGCCTGTGCCTCTTCAAGCCGCTGGATACTGTGGCCCGCCCTGCTGGGGCCCCAGGCCAGCTCGGGGCCCCAAGCAATTGCTTGTTTTGCCTGTCGTGTTGGGACGGGCCTGAACATACGATCAGTCATTTCTCCCCCTGACAGAACAGGAAGCTGTGTGTTTAAACATACAGCTCCCAGTTCTCGCTCTGTCACGAGCGATCGTGGGTGCCCGGTGGTGATCGTGCTGCAATGCAAAATCACGTTATATTACGTGTGTAGCGCTCACCCCCGAAGGAGCCGCTGGTGATTGATTGGGCCTGTACTCTGTTCTAACACCCCCAATAATTTGGTCTCACTCCCCTCGACACAGCTGTGGTGCAGTGCTGGTGTGAAGCTCGATAATAAAAGACAGGTGAATAGACACAGATTATATTCACTTTACCTGTGATGTTACCCGGGCATACACTGTTACACCTGTTTGGAGAATTAACAAGCCTCACAATAAATTGTGTTAAAACAAAAGGTAGATTTACTAGAATAGGTTTTATCGTTAACATGGAACCACAATTGGTATACAATAATGAGACAAGAGATTGTAGGTGGCAATCGCCTGAGAGCCACCTGTATTGCTTCAGCAGGAGCGTCTCCAAGTGGGACTAATGCTCAGACAACAACCTCAGCACTGAGCACCTTCCCAATTCCAGCACACCATGTAGACACTATGAAACCCACTATGCGGCACACAGTATTTGGCAAGAATGATATATCACAGTATAATTAACTCAATATTCCCCCTACAGTCTCTAGTAAGTGGTAACAGCACTGCAAGGCCTTGCGGTAAGAATACAGTATAGTCTCTGGTCTTCTTCTTTCGTCTGTCTTCTGCTAGCTATTGTGAGACAAAGATTGTAATCCAAAGGGTTCTCCGATCAATAAAGCAATGTAGAACAACATAGAACAGTAGCTTAAATTGTGAAAAATATCTGTGTACTCCTCCTTAGAAATGTACCTCCAGCGATAGTCACTAAATAATTAAATCAGGCTTCAGGCCTGTGCACAGGTGACTCTATTGAACTGAACTGTTCCGTGGAACTACCGGTTCCAGCAACACTAAGCAATCAGTCTAGGTGTGTGAAAAGCAGTACAAAGTTCTGGGCATCAGCCCTCTCACCACACAAGGCTCAGACAGATGCCTCCGTCCACAGGATCTCAGTCCACACTGTCACGTTGTTCTGTTTCACAGAAGACAGGGAGTCCTCAGTTACCTCCTTCAAGGGTCTCTGGTTCGACCACACTGCTAATCCAGCACGCTGTGGTGTAAAGCAGAACCACAGGCTGCTGTTCTGCTCCGCACGATGTAGGCCCAAGCTCTATGAAACACACACACATACAGAGCTCTGCTGGCAGGCCATGCGTCCCAGGCACAAGAGACCCAAGATGGCCACCACAAGGCCTTTTATATCCTACCCAGCATGCAATTCAACCCCGAGTGTTCATGGGTAGGTTATTTGCATAATATTTCACGTGCTCTTGAAAAACAAAACAAATGAAGTCCATTTCACGTTTTAGACACAGATGGTGCCAAATACCAATTTATAGCATTAGTCATGAAACAACACTGCACAACATTAACATAATATTAAAAGGCAAAAATGCCTGCGCTACACATGATTTTGCGCAGCCGAGCCGACCTGCCGCCGTAAAACTAAGGTGGCCAGTCGGCAAGTGGTTAAAATGTAGATTAGTGTTTCTTAACTTTTTTAATTTATGACACCCTTTCAAAATATGCAACACAAGCTCCACCAGGCTAGAAAAACTAGTCCACCTAGATCAGGGGTCAGCAACCCTGTCCTCAGGGCCCACTAACAGGCTAGGTTTTATGTATTACCTTGGGGAGATGCAGACTAGAACACTGCAATCACTGAGCAGAAAATGATATCACCTGTGATGCATTTCAGTTATCTTGCAAACCTGGCCTGTTAGTGGGCCCTGAAGACAGGGTTGATGACCACTGATCTAGATTATAAAACCAGTCCTTATCACTGTTTTTCTGTCCAAAGATAATCAATGCATCAAGTGTCTGCCTGCAAACTTTGCTTTCTCTCTTATGTACCCTGCATAGTGATAAAGTTGTTATGACCGCATAATTGCCTTTTGGAAGAAAACACTGATTATATCTGATCTTAAAACTGTTCCATCCCCCCCCTCCTCCTATCTATCCTGCCTAACCTCTATATATAAAAAAAAAAGATCTGAAAACGCAACCTATTTTTATTCTGCTCCAGTCCAGTAAAGGAGCCTTCTACAACAGCACTATATTCCTGGAGCCATGAACTCACCCATAGGCTCCCATAGCCCAGCCGTTGTCAGTGCTTCATCATCCTCTCCACTGCAAATACCACTCACTAACACAGGGATCTTATTCTATACAGGTTAGGTAGAATAGATGGGAAGAGGGAATATTGTTAGGAATAGATAATGTTAGGCTCTTCTTCCACATTAACCCAAGGTTGAGCGTTCAAAACATTTCTTACCTTGAAGATGGCTGAATTAGAACTGTATGTCATAATAGCTTAGCTGTATTTAAGGCTTGTGCTGTCTTGGGTACATCTGAGTGAAGATGTTCTTTCATAGAGAACAAAATTATTGGACCTGTTCCATTGGTTAACTTATAGACCATGGTCCATGGCCATATCCACCCTGCTCAAATTATGTGATTTAACACACAAAAGTGAGAAAAAAAAATACAACACAATAGCGCCATCTAATCACAGGTCACATCTGAGTTCTGCCTCCGATATGACAAATCGCTAGAAATCTTTTACTGCAATTCCTTGCATTTTACCGTCCTGTCACATAATCCTATGTGATCGTAATTTTTTCTGCATATGAACTTCATTCCATGAGAAATGATCATGGGTCCCATCTCAGTTTGACCAGACAAAGCATACAATTTCCCCTACATTGTCGGCTCTTTATCTATACATCCTTTCGCCTTTCTTTCTGTGTGTGTAGCAAGCATTAAGCCTTTCCCATTTAGATAAAAAAAAAAAATGGAAGAAAGTTGACTGATTGCTATCGTCATTGTTGAGCGTTTAGACACTGTTTCTTGGGCTAATGGTAAATCAAGTCCAGGTTATTTAAGTCAAATATTTGCATAAAAGAGCCTTAGTGAATTTGGCTACCTTTGTTTAAACCTTATTTTTTTTGTCTGACAGGAGCTGTTTGGATACAGAACAGAAAAATGTCGAAGTATCCTTTGTGTGATTGGTTACATCTTTACACTGGGGTTCCTTAGAATGCTTTTCTACTGGAAGCCTGAACTAGATGTCTGGTGTCACTGTGTGCCCTGTACTTTGGAAGAGGCCAACGTATTCTTACTCAGAAGCACAGTAAGTAAAACAACAAAGTGACACATATGTAGCATATATATGTAGCGCGCCCCCCCCCCTTTTTCTTAGTTAGTGGGGCGCTACGCTAAAGTTAGTGGAATGGGAGATTTAAGTTGCTCCCACTCACAGATGTGTAGTTTGTGCTGTTGCCAGTTTGGAACTGCCTCCTAGGTCGGTCTGCGTGCCAGGGGTGTGTTGTCACCCCTGGACGACAGTTGGCGCTAGAGGGGTTCTGATGGACCTATCTTTCCCAGCAGCCAATCAGAAGGGTTTTTCACTCTTTTGGGCATGCTGGTGGGGCGTAGATCTGTGGCAGCCGCCATGAGTAGATGTGCTATGCGGGGCCCGATGTACCCCATACTCATTCACCTAGGGTGGGGGGCCGGTATCTGGGGGCTCTCTTGTTAGTCTTGCAGACCCCGACAACCAACGGCCAGGGTTGTCGGGAAGAGGCCCTGTCCTCATCAACATGGGGGCAGGGTGCTGTGGGGTGGGGGGGCCGCAGTGCACCCCCCTGCCCCATAGCACCTACCTCCCCATGTTGAGGGCATGTGGCCTGGCACGGTTAAGGAGGGGGGGGCGCTCGCTCGTCCCCACCCCCTTTCCTGACCGGCCTGGCTGCTGCTCAGATACGGGTCTGGTATGGATTTTGGGGGGACCCCCACGCCGTTCTTTCGGACATTTTTTTGCTTAAAATTTGGCGTGGAGTTCCCCCTCAAGATCAGTAGAATACAAGTCGCATTCCAAAGTCGGAGCGTGCAAGACTGCGTTCCGACTTTGATCCTACTTCAATGATGTTCAATGGAGTGAAGTAGGATCAAAGTCGGACCAAAGTAGTACAGGGAGCGTTTGCAAAGTCGGACCAACATGTGTCGGACCAGTTAAGACGGCTCCCATAGGGAAACATTGCTTTTCACACGTCATGCGACATGAGCTCCCAATGTTGGAGCGTATGTCGGACTAGTGTGAACCCGGCCTCAGCCCTTTTTTTTTATTAGAACAGAGGTGAGAGAGGGCTGAGTCTCAGGTGATCTAATTGCAGGAAACAAATGGACAGGTATTGTATGCCTTTGCTATTCGAGCATCCAGAGAGGCAGCATCTCCTTCTGAGGAACAGTCAATGACAGGTAAGTCTTGCTATCCTAGTAATGGGGATAGATGGGGGAGGGAGGAAGGAGCAAAGTATTACTAGGGGATGGGGGGTTTTCCCAGATTTATTTTGTTTAAATTTGTTCCTATTTGCCCAAAAAAAAAAAAAAGAATAGAGATATATGTATATTTTTCTCTCTCTCGCTTCCCTTATTTCTCTGTTGCCATGCAGTCCCCCTTGCATCTTTCGGTAACTTCCATCATCAGCATGAGCCTACCGCCACATAATAAAGACCACCGTGCCATCAGGTAAAGGGCCAACTTTTGGTAAGTAAAAAGATGCGGGAGAAAAGAGTGCATCGATTCCTGACGAGCGTGCCTTCTTATCGATTGCAACTCCGGCCGCTCACACCCGCTCAAGGAGGTTCAGAGGCCATCTGGATCATCAGGATTTTTTCAGGGCGGAAAATGTCTCCTCCAGTCCTGGCAGACCCCAGTACAAAGGGCACAAATGTACGTTTAAGAGAACGCACACAGCTTCTCCTCTGAGGTCGCAGCGCCCGCAAATGTTGGTCATGTGGAGATGACCCTATGCCTGGAAAGCTACTTTGCAGCAACTGCTTCAGGCAGCTTGCCAAAAACCAGGAGTTTGAGAGTCAGCAGGTGTCAACCTTGCTCAGCAAAATAGTCCCCAACCCCCTGGCTGAATTTTCCAGTCATTTCGGGCAACCAGGGACAGAAGTGGGACGAACAGTATAGGCACTACACCAGGTCTAAACCAAGCCATTCAACCCTCTCTAACTGGAGGGGTACCAGGCACTTCAGGGGTGACTTCAGCCCAGAAGATTAGGCAGGCTGGTTCCCCAGACCCAGTATTACAGCCAACCTTTCAGGCAGATAGAGATGATATTGCCTCCTCCTCCTCAACAGAGGATCCTGAAGGTTGAGGTTTTGTTTTTATGCTAATCACCATTCGTTTTGGCAGTAAAGCTGCACTGGAATGGGAGGATCCGGAACCTCCTCCAAAGGAGAAAACCTGTTATCACACACCATACAATATGATTTTAAAATTGTGTGACAATCGCTGTACAATATGCATTAGGTGCCATTATCATTTCAGGACACCCCAAATGCCATGCGATTCTGCTGTGGTCACGTGGGAGAACGTGCCTTTTAAAACATTGTGTAAAGCTGGTCGCCCTTAAATAGGAGCAGGGGCTTCTTTTTGCACGCGTAGGGCAACCAAGTGACTGGGCCGCACCCATGCGATTTACAACATTGTTTACAAATCGCTCTTTGAAAATCGCATAGCAGAAACGCTGGTTACCTCTAAGTGACAATATCAAATGCCTCTGAAAAGTGATCTAAGCGCAGATTTTTTTTCAGTGCAATAGCAGATCCTGCTGCAAGTGTGAACAAGCCTTTGGGTTCCATAGGAGGAATCTAAAGAAACAGGTAAGCTACCTTTCCTCTTATGACAGAAAAAAGAAGCCTGTTTCAGGAGGAATGAGAAAAGGGAGAGAGAAAATCCTCCTCAACCAATAGGTTGCAGAAGTGGTATCCACTAACGGAGAAGGATGCGACTCCTTTAACCCACCAACGGTGGATGCGACAGTCACCAGACTGGCCAAGAATGTGACACTTCTGACCGAAGACTCTTCCTCCTTTCACGATATCCTTGATTGACGCATTGAAATGGACTTTAGAAAGTTTTACCTCACGGCAGGTGGTGCTTGTAAACCCACCATTGCTTTAACATCCGTAGCAAGCGCAGAACTTGGAGTATGCGATTAAAACCAGCTGCCAAAGAGAAGAGTCATCAAGGCTCTTGATGAGATAAAACTCTCAGCAGACTTTACAGGTGAGGCAGCTATATACATCATTCGATGGTCATTCAAAGCCATGCTCAGCTCAGTCACAGCCAAAAGAGCACTGTGGCTAAAATCCTGGATGGCTGGCCCATTCTCAAAGCAGAATTGCTGTAAACTGCCTTTTGATGGAAAGGGGCTGTTTGCCAAAAAAACTGGAAACTATTTGTTCCAGGGTTATAGGAGGAAAATTTGATCTTCTGCCCCAAGATCGATGAGCCAGAAGGGGCAACCATCCAGAGGAGCGTCAAACAGGTACTGGGATTTCGGAGGCTTTCGCCCATCCAAGGGCTTCAGAAGGCGTTGGAGGGGTACACAGTCAACCTTCGTAAGATCACAGGGAGCCAAGACCCTTGAGGCTTCCCAAGATACCCCTTTTAATGCCAGGCCTGCCCAGGAGGCAGTTGGAGCCAGTGACCCAGTTCCGGCAAGATCACTGCCGAAAAATGGTGGTTTCAGTCCACAGTGGCGCAAGGCCATGTAAGTAAACAAATGGCTGCACATCCAGGAATTCAGATTGCCTTTTATTGTTCAAAGTGATAACACCAAAGACACCAACACAAGGTCACATAAACGCATTTCAAACATTAATTTTGTGCTTAATCATTGCCAATGGCATGGCCATTATTGGTTGTTGAATCGGCATCCTCCAGAACTACCTCAAGAGGCTGAATCAATTTATACGGATAGACTCAAGATGGAGTCTCTCCATACCATAAATCCAGGTCATTCAACCAGGTTACTGGAGGATTACAGTGGACTTGCAATATACCTATCAGCATGTCCCAATCCTTCAGTCATACCAGCAGTTCCTCAGTTTCGAGTTGAGGGTCAGGCCTTGCGAAAACCAGCTGGAGCCTACGCAGAATATGCTCTACCTAGGGGCCCGATTCAATACTCAGGCAGCCTCAGTTTCTTTGCCACCTCAAACTCCCTAAAGTCAGGGAGATGTTCCAACAGGCGTTGGCTGCACCAGTGATGTCAGCATCCCAGTGCATGAGTCCTCTCGGGACAATTGCTTCTTGTATTCCGATGATCCTCTGGGCTCGCTGGAAACTCAGTTTTCCAACAAGGCTTCCTGATGCAATGGAAGATTTTTGTCTAGCCCAGCCAATCAGGATTTCCAGCAGGAGGCACCAGAGTTTCTGGTGATTAAAAAATAAATAAAAAAACTGCTAAATGGTTTAGTCTATTAGGGCTGCAGCCATGGATCATTGTTGCCACAGATGCCAGCACAGCAGGGTGGGGCACCACCTGCAAGCATCTCAAGATCCAGGGCAGGTGGGAATTTCCCACTTAGGGCCTAATTTCCAATATTCTGGAACTCCTACCAGCATTCATGACATTGAACACTTTACTGCCACACATACAGGGTCTGCCAGTCCTACTGGACCACACGGCAGCAGTGTCCTATATACAGCGACAAGGTGACACACACACACACACAGCCAATCCCTCTTGAGAGAGGTGGAACCAATCATGACTTTGGCCCAGCAATATCTCCCAGATTTGAGGGCCATATATCTTCCAGGCTATCGGAATTTGGGATCATCCACGAGTGGGGGTTCCCGCAACTGGATCTGTTTTGCCTCAGCCTACTACAAGGGGAACCGGTTCCGCTCACGTTACCCTCATCCATTAGTGGAGGGGACAGATGCCTTTACCAATCCTTGGGTTGGGCAACTGGCCTATACCATCCCTCCAATTTCTTTAATCCTAAAATTCCTGATGAGATTTGACAGTCATCACAGGTTTTCCTTACTGGCCTCACAGACCATGGGTCTCTCTGGCAATGGGTATCAGCATGTGCACACTGATCACTCTGCCGGTGACTCCTCATCTCCTCTTGTCTGAGGGAGATGCACTACATCTGCAATCATCACGACTAACCTTAGCAGCCTGGAAATTGTAAGGCAGAGGTTACAAATTTAGGATGCTTTCCAGAGGGAGTCTTATGAAAGGGTCAATCAATGCTATCTACACCAGAATATGGATTAGGTTCACAAGCTTTGCAGCTGGACATCAGTTTGACCCTAGTGACCCAAATCTATCTCAAATCCTGTCTTTTTCTACAATCCGAATTGGATTTGGGGACCATTTGCTTAAGGTGCACATTTCAGCCATCTTGGCTTTTACCCAAAAGAAATGGGCAGCAAACCTGCTGATGGATCACTTCATGAGAGATACTTGGACTACGCCCTCCCAAGAGAAATAGGTTCCCTCAATGGGACCTGGCAGTAGTCCTCAATTTTCTAGCAAACCCTCATTGTACTCTGACAGAAGACTGTTCTTTATGGGAGATCTCCTAACAATCGGCTTTTCTATTAGCCATGATTTCAGGGGAAAGTGTGTCGACCCCAAAAATTTGGGATCGGCAGAACCTTATTCCATGTTCTTCCCAGACAGGGTTGTGCTAAGATCATTGGATTATTTTGTTCCAAAGAGTGGCATCCATATTTCATCTTTCCAGTGAATGGGTGCTTCCAGCCTTCCCAGTGGAATCAGATGCTGATCTGCACAAGTTGGACATTCCAAAAGTCCTCAAAGCCCATCTTGGGCAACTTCTACATTCAGAATCATGAAGATTTAAAGAGTAAGGGGCTTTCGGACAGAACCATCTCGGCCCAAATAGTGAAACATTTTCACTGGGCATGTAGAGCCGGAAAGGATCCTCCAGAGGTGGTTAGAGCTCATCACTCAACCAGGGTGATGTCATCTTATTGGATGGCACAGGCAGGGTTGTCTCTGGAGACAGTCTGCAAAGAGGCTAGCTGGTCATCACATTATATGTTCTTAACACTACAGGGTGGATCCAGCAGCTCTTACTACAGTAGAGTTTGGGAGGAAGTCTATCCAAGCTTCTATGTCTTTTTGTTGAATAAAGATATAGGGGCAGATCCACATACATCTGCGCCGGGCGCAGCATATCTAAGATACGCTACGCCGCTGTAACTTAGTTTTTTTTGGTTTGAATCCTCAAAGAATTTGCGCCGTAAGTTACGGCGGCGTAGTGCATCTACGGCGTAAGGCGCGGAATTCAAATGGATGTTATGGGGGCGTGTTTTATGTTAATACGTTGTGACCCGACGTAAACAACGTTTTTTTTTAACTGCGCATGCGCCGTCCCTGGGGGTATCCCAATGCGCATGCTTGAAATTTAACTGGAACAAGCCAATGCTTACGACGGTGACGTGATTCTACGCAAATTCCTATTCGCGAACGACTTACGCAAACAACGTAAAAAATTCAAAATTGAACGCGGGAACGACGGCCATACTTAACATTGAGTACGCCACCATATAGCAGTTTTAACTATATGCCAGAAAAAGCCGAACGCAAATGACTGAAAAAAAAGCGCCGGGCCTACGTACGTTCGTGGATCATTTATCGTACAGTAGGTGACCGCGCTATTGTGTCAATCTCGCTCCCTTTCACGGCGAGATTGACCACCTATGAGCCCCGTCGTGGGAGCCAGCTCGCCGCGATGGGGAAAAAGCCGTCATAGAAGCAACGGGGATCCGACTTGGATTCCCGCCAATTCTAGCCACCGCATTTGGTATGAATCATGAGGGGGAACTCCATGCCAAATTTTAAATAAAAAAACAGCATGGGTCCCCCCCAGGGGCATACCAGGGCCTTAGATCTGGTATGGATTGTAAGGCGAACCCCCTACGCCGAAAAAACGGCATGGGGGTTCCCCCAAATCCATACCAGACCCATATCCAAGCACGCTGCCCGGGCCGATCAGGAAAGGAGTGGGGACGAGCGAGCGCCCCCCTCCTGAGCCGTAGCAGGCCGCATGCCCTCAACATGGGGGGGGTGGGTGCTCTGTGCTCTGTTGGGCACCCTGTCCCCATGTTGATAAGGACAGGGCCTCTTTCCGACAACCCTGGCCGTTGGTTGTCAGGGTCTGTGGGCGGGGGGCTGATCGGAATCTGGGATCCCCCTTTAATAAGGGGGATCCCACGGAGCATGATGGGACCGTGACGTCATAAGAGGCCTATATAAATCGGTGCGAGCTGCGTACCCGGCATTACAGCAGGAAGAAGCGTCGCATCAACATAAGAAGAAAAGAAGAAGGCAGAAGACGGCAAAGAAGAGCGGGCTGCGCCGCCGCTAGTACTGGAGCTAAAAAGAAGATATCGGCAGCCAGCTTCGAAGAAGGCACCGGAGAGCGAGTGGGAGAAGAACCGGGGAGTGCCGAGGCGACAGCGGAGAGCAGAGAAGATGGAAGAAGTCCCCCCCGGAGAGTGGAAAAGACCCCCCGGAGAGCGGAGAAGACCCCCGGAGCTGACTAATAAATTATTTTAAAACCATGTGTTGTGTCTTTATTTTATTGACATTTTTCTTCCAGGTGAATGGGTAGGGGTATGATGTACACTTATGGTGGGGGGCCGGTATCTGGGGGCCCCTCTTATTAAAGGGGCTCCCAGATTCCGATAAGCCCCCCCGCCCGCAGACCCCGTAAACCAATGGCTAGGGTTGTCGGGAAGAGGCCCTGTCCTTATTGCTTTGGGGTAGGGGGGGCACAGGGCGCCCCACTGCCCCAGAGCACCCAACCCCTCATGTTGAGGGCATGCGGCCTGCTACGGCTCAAGAGGGGGGGTCACTTGCTCATCCCCACTCCTTTCCTGACCGGCCGGGCGGCGTGCTTGGATACGGGTCTGGTATGGATTTTGGGGGAACCCCCACGCCGTTTTTATGGCGTAGGGGGTTCTCCTTACAATCCATACTAGACCTAAGGGCCTGGTATGCCCCTGGGGGAGAACCCATGCCAGTTTTTTATTTAAAATTTGGCTTGGAGTTGCCCCTCATGATTCATACCAAACGCCACAGCAAAAATTGGTGGGAATCCAAGTCGGATCCCCGTCGCTTCTATGCCGCGCTCGCTGGAATGTGCTTTTCCTATTCCAGCGAGTGTGAGATGTCGGCACCATGTCGCCGAGAATCAGCGCAATGTCGTCGTGCTGGAAACACATTCTCTGTGAAAGGTACTGTATGTATGCTGCCATGTCTGGCGTCAGGAAAATGGAAAATTGTATCAAATACTTACCGTAATTTTCCTTTCCTGATGCCAAGAAATGGCAGCATACGAACCCTACCTCTGATCTTTGTGCTTTATACGGAGAATGGGGGAGGTAGCTCTCAGTCAGACTTTATTATAGAGAGTTAAACGAGTCCTGTGGGTGGATATAGGGGCGGGGGCTATATCATATGTATGCTGCCATGTCTTGGCAGCAGGAAAGGAAAATTACGGTAAGTATTTGATACAATTTTCCATTTTCTTATGCCTTGTACACACAATCTGGTTTCTCGGCAGTCAAAAGACCGCCGGGAAACCCGAGGGGAAAACCGAGAACCGATTTGGTCAGTTTTCCCTGTGTACATAAGACCGGTTTTCCCGACAGGAAAATTGCCTAAGAGCTTTGGTCGGGAAAACAGGGCGTGTGTATGCTCCAGAGCAGTGTTTTCCCATAGGAAAACTGCGGGAAAAATACTGAGAAGATGTTCTAATTTTTTTCCCCCACTGTTTTTCTGTTGGGAAAACAGCTGGGGAGCATACACACGGCCGGTTTTCTCGACCAAAAGAAAACATGACAGTTTTCCCATCGGGAAAACCGATCGTGTGTACAAGAAATTAGTCTTGAGTAGAATAAAGAACTTGACTATTTTTTTTTTCTGTCTCATTGCTTTTTGCCTTACACTGTATTTGCTGTTTAAATATGCTTTAAGTGGCAAAAACAGTTTTCTGATGTTTGTATAAAAGTTTTGCCAGCTTATTAGAAATAATGAACTCTCTGATAATAATTTGTTACAATGGGAGGTATTTTGTTATAGACAGCAGACTTAATTTCTATACCTCAGACCCCTTTAGCCTAATTTTTGTCCGGACTCTACTGATAACACAGAACAAATGTACTATAAACACAAAGTCCTCTCACATTCTGTGAATTTATCTCATGTTCTGTAAACAGTGTGGGACTTGTGTGTGAAAGTGTATTTAATACTGTAGCCATTTACACTGGAATTTCCTAGTTTATTAAAGTGTGTTGGCTATTGATGATAGCAGAAATTACCGGCCTCGGGATAACATATTTATTTTTTCAGTTCCACTGTACATGATACACTTTTTTGGTTAATCCAAAATAAAAGCTCTCTGTTCTGTAATAGTTATGACTGGTTTACCCTTATGACAAACAGTAACGCATATTACATGCGTCAGTGTGCAAGGAAGCCAATCAATCTGAATGGTATATCGAAGTACTGAAGTTCACGGCAACACACCATCATATGTTGGGTTCGCAAAAAAGGGTCAGGAGAGGTTTTGTCAACTGGTCAACATTGGCAACTGATTCAAAAAGAATGAACTGCTTTAACCCAACACGCGTTTACATGCATGCATTACCACACCAAAACTGTGTGAACCTGTCCTTAATTTTACGACCACACAGAACAAAATGATACAATAAAATAAATTAAAAAATAGTATTGGAGTATGCTGCCTATAACATATAATGGAACTGAAATTAACTGCAATAAAGCTGCAGCAACCGCCATTTGTGTTCCCACACCATACCAAACTATGAAACAATAATAAGTGCTTGTGCTGCTAGAACTCAAAACCTAATCTAACTCAATAATGAAAATTGATAAATAAATAATTTCAAATAATTATACCATAACATAAATGCAAATTAAATATGTAATGTGTTCCCACACCATACCAAACTATAAAACAATAAGAGCTTGTGGTGCTAGAACTCAAAACCTAATCTAACTCAATAATGATAATTGATAAATAAATCATTTCAATAATTATATTATAACATAAATACAAATTAAATATGTGAATCAATAATAATCCCCAATTAATATATAAAATATACCATATTGTGAAAATTAATAATTAATATCATCAGTGTATAAATAAGTAACAAATACCGCTAGCCTTTAAATTATTATCAATAATTTCACCACCCAAGGAAAAATTAATTGTATTCGAAGACAATGGGGGTAGATTCAGATAGATTAGCGGCTCTTTAGATTCGCGTAATCTATCTGATTTACGATCCTCCGGCGCAAGTTTTTGAGGCTAGTGCTGTATTCAGAAAGCACTTACCTCAAAACTTGCGGCGGCATATCGTAAATCCCCAGGCGGAAAAAGTCAAATTCCGCGGCTAGGGGGAGTGTACTATTTAAATCAGGCGCGTCCCCGCGCCGATTTAACTGCGCATGAGGTGCCGGCTAAATTTCCCATTGTGCATTGCTCCAAATGACGTCGCTAGGACGTCATTGGTTTCGGCGTGAGCGTAACTTGCGTCCGGCCGTATTCTGAATTGACTTACGCAAACAACGTAAAAATTTATAACTCGGCGCGGGAACGACGACCATACTTAACATAGGATACCCCTCACATAGCAGGGGTTACTGAGTATGCATTTTATTGGTTCCATTGTCTTTGAATAAAAAACAAAACAAAATTCTTAGGTAATGCACCAGGTGTTTGCTCCTTCCCCTTTGTTGTTTTTGTAGCTTCACACTGGATTCCCCTATATGAGGAGGGCTGCAACCGCCAAACATTGGGTTCGTTGGCAACTGATTCAAAAACTGTGAACAACAAAACAAAACCATTAATATAAAACTGCTTTTTTTCATGTAAGGGTAGTGACACTTGATTTAGAAGTAAGTGCAAGTTGTTGATAATAGAAGTCTTTTGGAAATATATTTTTTATCAAAAGGCTGGTTTTACATTTAGCCATTTTCTGCATGCCATGTTTGCACTGGTACAGCAGCCCACTCATTTGAATGGGCTGCTGTACCTGTGGAAAACACAGGAAAAAAGATCCCTACACTTTTTTTAAAGCGCAGGGTTCACTAAAACTGTATGATGCTTTTTCACCATGAGGATTTATGCAGCTGAAATAGTGCTGCGTTTTCAGATGCTTGGGGGTGCCATTAAGAATTATGATACTCTCATGTGTCTGCTAAAAAGTATTGCTTTTTGCCTGAAGGTGCCTGTGTATATGGGAAAGCATGCAATTTACATTCTCGCACCCGCATAAGTCTGAAACTAGCCTAAGGCTGAAAACAAAACAGGCTTTTTTGTCAGAGATAATTTATGAGAATAAATAGATGAGAACCCTGAATAACATTTGCTGAAGCATTGTATGTCATAAACAGTTTGCTTACTTTTTTTTAAATAAAACAATTTATTTCATCCTTGGTTGCATCTTAATACTTGTGGTCATCTTGCAGACTTTTTTTGCAGCCACTTCCTGATAAGCCTGGATTAGAAACCAAAAGGCACAGTGACAGGACCTACATGACAGGATGGAAGGAGGACTGTGCAAAAGAAGGGTTTAGGTTAAGTTGATAGGATGAAGTACAGAGGAGCGGGGGTTCTTACACGATTAGAGGAGCAGGCAAACAAGAGTCTTAAAGGTGGTTACAGAGGAAGCTAAAACATCATCAGCTGGAAGCTGGCATGCATCGGATCTACCGATCCACCGTACCATTTTGGAATCTGATCTTTACTATGAAACAGTGATTTAAATACAATTCTGGAGATTGTTGTCATAGCAGCTTAGTTAGGGCTCACTGACTGTAGTAATTTTTTGGGGGAAAAAAATGTGTTATTCATGTTTCCATGTTGGAATATCAGGATAAAAAAGTTCTGTGGCCTTTAAATCTCATTCAAGGAACAGTTTGTTTTTATTAAAGGAAATTGGGGAGTGGGCTAAAAAAGGGAGTGATTGTCAAGCAGTGGTACCTTTGGTCCCACAGGCCATCCTAGTCATGTCTACCTGCAGACGTGGCAATTCTCAAGGAACGTTTTAGGTGGTGATTAGGGATGAGCCGAACACCGCCCAGCAGTGGCGTCACTAGGGTTGGTGTCACCTGGTGCGGTAAAACATGGTGTCACCCCCCCCCCCATAAAACAATTCCTATATAACACTGCCCTGGGGACGCAAATTTTGTTTGGGAGCCACGTCGCACGACTGCGCAATTGTTAGTTAAAGCGACGCAGTGCTGAATTGCAAAAAGGGGCAAGGTCCTTAACCTGCATATTGGTCCGGGTCTTAACTGGTTAACAGACCAGCTTAGGGTGGCTCAGCTACTATGCATGGGTGGCGGATGCAGCAGTACCCCCCATTCCTGGTTATCAGACAGCTATTAGTTTTATTTATTTATACATATTTAATAAAATATAGCAGTCACAGCTATATTAGTTATATAATATAATATTATATATATATATATATATATATATATATATATATATATATATATATATATATATATATAAAAAATTATATATATATATATATATATATATATATATATATATATAATATCATATTATATAACTAATATAGCCGTGACTGCTATATTTTATATATAGTGAGATTATATATATATATATATATATATATATATACTGTATATATATATACAAAAATAGTGAAGTTTCTGGCCTTCTTTCACTATCCTGGCGCTCAGGAATTCTCAAGATTCAAATAACATAAAATAAATATAAATATATTGTAGCGCCCCCTTACTTTCAGTATGGGCACTACGCTAAAGTTAGTGGGGAATGGGAGAATTATTTTGCTCCCATTTGCAATTTGCTAAATTGGGACTTCTATCGTTCTAGAAATGTCCACTGGGTCAGTCTGTGCTCCAGGGATGCGGTGCCATCCCTGGCCAGCAGTTGGCACCAGAGGGATTCTGGCAGAGCAAGTTTTCCCCAGCAGCCAATCAGAGGAGTTTTCCCTCGCGGGGCATGCCGTGGGAGAGTATATCTGTGACAGATGTCATGTGCTCAAAATCTTCACGGGGTCCCGGTTCCAGGTGCGGCATCCACCTTTAGGGCGCGCGCATCCATGGACCCCGCCTGCGCGGCCCATCTGGCCAAATTTGCAGGCTACACAGAACCTCATCCGGAGGTAAAAATGGATTACAGTGACTTACTGGGTCCCTAGTTCTATTGAGAGGATCGCAGGCTGTGTGCCGTTCGATTGGGGGGTCGGCTTGAGGGGAACCCGGAGGCAGGTTGTCCAACAGGGCTTGAACGAACCAGTCGGGGATCTGGTGACTGGAATGCAGACAGGTATGCTTTGCTGTCATCCGGTGACCTATGCTAAATCTTACTGGGAGGATTCGCTCCAATCATCCATCTAGCTCGCTTAAAGTAATAGGCCTGTGGCAGAGGCCCTAGAGTCAGGCCTGTGAGAGAGACCTGTTCCTCCCAGCAAATCTAAAGTGACACCTCGGCTGCCAGGCTTGTGATAGGGGTCTGTCAGGGGGCACTTCACCCACTCTGGCTAGAGTGGCGACGAACCACAATCTGATACTACTGAGAGCAGGACTGCTCGGTTCATATCCAGGCCTGATACTGCAAAGTTCTCCTCTTTTTCTTCATCAACCCTTTTCTCCCTATTTGATGTTGATGTTGGCCGTGTTGGCCTGGAAATAAAGCATTGGAAAACCCTTTTTTCACTGTCTGGACCTTCGCTCACTATCCCGTTTCTCCAACTGCACCCCTAGACCACATCAAGGTAACTTAAATACGCCGATCCCAACAACAAATCAGCGGCTCCTTCGGGGGTAGCGCTAGAATATAAATTAGTGTTACCACTAAATAACCATATGTATGTGTGTATATGTATATATATATATATGTATATATATATATATATATATATATATATATATAGATAGATAGATAGATAGATAGATAGATAGATAGATAGATAGATAGATAGATAGATAGATAGATAGAAATAAAACAATTCAGCAGCCGCTTTAAAATATGTGAATATGTAAAACAAAAATAGTAAATTAACAAGTCTATTCAAGTCCTGTGGTTTACTAAAGCAGTGCTAATTATCACTCCACTCAGTGTGACCAATCTTTCTTTATAGTGTAGTTCACAAGAAGTATAAAATTGAAGGAATATTTCCAAATGTCCACAGTAGTGCTTCTAAACTATATGGTGCTCTTCAATCCAGACAGCTTCCACAGTGTATCACACACCCTTTCGGGTTTGTACTCACCACACAGCTGCGTTTAGTAGGCACTGACAAGCAGTGTATTCACTCCTCAGGAAATAATCTACTGACGCTGTGCGATCCAGGTGCGTTCCAGTTACAAGGAAGTAGCGGTGTGTTGGTTTGCGGTGGACGCGATCAGCATTCACTGGCTTACATACCTGTATGGATGCTATGGCGGTGCGTCTATTTAACACCTATTGTACAACAAGCGGCACTGTGTCGATTTTGTGGATGTCGTGAAAGTTTTGGAAATAAAGAAGAGAAACAGAATTACACTATTGTGAGTTTTATTCTCTTTTATAAACCTGGAACATCCGAGGAGATCCAGAGAGCCAGTCTGGGATATCAAGTTCAGTACTGCTATAGGAGAGGAGTGAATATACTGCTTGTCAGTGCCTACTAAATGCAGCTGTGTGGTGAGTACAAACCCGAAAGGGTGTGTGATACACTGTGGAAGCTGTCTGGATTGAAGAGCACCATATAGTTTAGAAGCACTACTGTGGACATTTGGAAATATTCCTTCAATTTTATACTTCTTATGAACTACACTATATTTGTTGTTGGGATCGGCGTATTTGTTGTTGGGATCGGCGTATTTAAGTTACCTTGATGTGGTCTAGGGATACAGTTGGTCCCAATCTAAAGTGCTAATTTTAAAGGATTATATGTAAGTTATTGTCATAAAAAGTGTTTGGGGACCTGGGTCCTGCCCCAGGGGACATGTATCAATGCAAAAAAAAAGTTTTAAAAATGGACGGTTTTTCGGGAGCAGTGATTTTAATGATGCTTAACCCTCCTAGCGATATTCCCGAGTCTGACTCAGGGTAAGATTTTTATACCAAAAGCGGTAACCCCGAGTCAGACTCGGGCTTGCCTCGCTGCAGCAGCAGACAAAGTTACTTACCTTGTCCCTGGATCCAGCGATGCCACTGCGCTGTGTGAGCGAGCGGGACCTCGCTCGATTCACACAGTGCCTCTGTGTGCCGCCGATCTCCGTTCCCTGCGACGTTACGACGCACGGGAGCGGAGAACGGCGTCAAATTCAAAAACGTACACAAACACATTACATACAGTATACTGTAATCTTATAGATTACAGTACTGTATGTAAAAAATACACACCCCCTTTGTCCCTAGTGGTCTGCCCAGTGCCCTACATGTACTTTTATATAATAAAAACTGTTCTTTCTGCCTGCAAACTGTATATTGTCCATAGCAACCAAAAGTGTCCCTTTATGTCAAAAATGGTTTTAGCGCAGCTAGAAAACAGCGATAATAAATTATAATCACTTGCAGAATTGTGCGATAGCGATTTGTGGGGAAATTCGTCATAAAAAAATAAAAGTAATGACAGCGACAATTCTGCAACTGAGCAAATTTCAGTGATTTTGAGTTGATTACATTATTGAATAATTTTTATTATAATTATATTATTACTTGTTATAATTATTTATAATTATTTATTATATTATAATTTATAATTTTGTTTTGAAAAAAATGTCCTACTAGACTCTTGTTTGGACAGATTTAAGTGAGTTATTCCTAAGGCCCGTACACACGACCAAACATGTCTGCTGAAACTGGTCCGCGGGCCTGTTTCAGCAGACATGTTCGGTCGTGTGTAGGCCCGAGCGTGCAGGATTCCAGCAAACATTTGCCCGCCGGGCCTTTTCTCAGCGGGCAAATATTCCTGGACTTGTTTTAAAACAGTCCGCTGGATTCCTGCCCACTCGGACATGTTCGGTCGTCTGTACAGACCTACCGTACATGTCCGAGCGCCCGCCATCCCTCGCATGCGTCGAATGACTTTGACGCATGCGTGGAAGCATTTAACTGGTAGGCCCGCCCACGTCGCAGCGTCATCGATGCGGCGACACCGCGGACACGCCCCGCGTATTGTTTACGCGCGGATTTCTGTACGATGGTTAGTACAGCCATCGTACAGAAAGCCCCGGGCAGACATGTACGGTGAAACCGGTCCGGCGGACCGGTTTCATCGTACATGTTTGCCCGTGTGTACACGGCCTAAGAAGTACAGACCTACAGTATAAAACGCCAAATTTCCTTGCAAATAATGGTACCGCTTTCAGCACCTTTTTTCTGAAATAATCATACCGCCAGGGAGGTTAAAGTGAAACAAAAGTGAAATATTCCTTTTAAATTTCATACCTGGGGGGTGTGGAAAAGAGATGGACCCAGCAGGGCATATGCCTGAAGGATAGAATGAGCTTGTTGGTGTAAAACACAGAGGGAGAGGTACAGAAAGCACAGCTTCCAATGGGGCCAGGCAGTGAGACCAGGTGACAATATTCCACTATATTAACCACTTCCTTACTGGGCACTTAAACCCAATTCCTGCCCAGAGGACTTTTTGCGATTCGGCACTGCGTCGCTTTAACTGACAATTGCGCGGTCGTGCGACGTGGCTCCCCAACAAAATTGACGTCCTTTTTTTTCCACAAATAGAGCTTTCTTTTGGTGGTATTTGATCACCTCTGCGGCTTTTATTTTTTGCGCTATAAACAAAAATAGAGCAACAATTTTGAAAAAAAATATATATTTTTTTTACTTGTTGCTATAATAAATAGCTCAATTTAAAATAAAAAAACATTTTTTATCCTCAGTCTAGGCCGATACGTATTCTACATATTTTTTGTAAAAAAAAAAAAAAAATCGCAATAAGCGACTGGTTTGCGCAAAAGTTATAGCGCCTACAAAATAAGGGACAGAATTATTATTTTTTATTATTTTTTTTTTACTAGTAATGGCGGCGATCTGCGATTTTTGTTGCGACTGCGACATTATGGCGGACACATCGGACACTTTTGACACATTTTTGGCACCATTCACATTTATACTGCAATCAGTGTTATAAATATGCACTAATTACTGTATAAATGTGACTGGCAGGGAAGGGGTTAACACTAGGGGGTGAGGAAGGGGTTACATGTATTCCCTATATAGTGTTCTAACTGTGGGGGAAGGGGGGTGACTGGGGGAGGTGATCGATCTGTGTCTCTATGTACAAGAGACACAGATCGGTCTCCTCTCTCCCTGACAGCACCGCTGTCTGTGAGAGCCGGCAATGAGAAATGATCTCATATGTAAACATATGAGATCATCTCTCATTGGCCGCACAGATCGCCTAGCAAACGGCCACTCCGATTGTCCGTTCACGGCGATCTGTGATTGGCTGTGTCCAAGGGACACGGCCAGCACAGCAGTTCCCCGCTGCACGCTCGGGAGCGCACGCGGGGAATGCGGAAAGGGGCGGACGTCAAATGACGGCGCCCCAGAGAAGTAGAACCACCCCGCGGCCGTATATAGTCGTACGGCCGTCGGGAAGTGGTTAACATCAATGGGTATCCACCATAGGTTTAAACAACGTTACTTCATACACAAATCCTCCCAGTGTAACATATGTTAACAACTTGCCGCCCAGCCGCCGTCGTTTTACAGCGGCAGGTTGGCTCCCCTGCGCGAGAGCCCGTAGCTATAAGTCGGCTCTCGCGCAGGCCACTAGAGGCGCGTGCGCCCCGACTCTCGCGTGAACGGCGGGCAGGATCACCGCAGGGCACATGCGATAGTTCGTTACAGAGCGAGAACCGGGAGCTGTGTAAACACACAGCTCCCGGTCCTGTCAGGGAGAGAAATGCTGATCTTCTGTAAATGCAATGTATGAACAGAAGATCGTAATTTCCCCATGTCAGTCCACCCCCCCTACAGTTAGAACACACCCAGGGAACATACTTAACCCCTTCCCCGCCCCCTAGTGTTAACCCCTTCCCTGCCAGTGGCATTTTTATAGTAATCCAATGCATTTTTATAGCACTGATCGCTATAAAAATGCCAATGGTCCCAAAAATGTGTCAAAAGTGTCCGCCATAATGTCGCAGTACCGAAAAAAAATCGCTGATCGCTGCCATTACTATTAAAAAAAATATTAATAAAAATACCCCCTATTTTGTAAACGCTATAACTTTTGCGCAAACCAATCAGTAAACGCGTATTGCGATTTTATTTTTTTTACTAAAAATATGTAGAAGAATACGTATCGGCCTAAACTGAGGAAAAAAAAAATGTTTTTATATATTTTTGGGGGATATTTATTATAGCAAAAAGGAAAAAATATAATTTTTTTTCAAAATTGTCGCTCTATTTTTGTTTATAGCGCAAAAACTAAAAAACGCAGAGGTGATCAAATACCACCAAAAGAAAGCTCTATTTGTGGGGGAAAAAAGGACGCCAATTTTGTTTAGGAGCCACGTCGCACGACCGCGCAATTGTCAGTTAAAGTGGCACAGTGCCAAATCGCAAAAAGTGCTCTGGTCTTTGACCAGCAATATCTGAGTGAAAATGCCAAATGGGTGATCCCCCCCCCCCCCTCCCAACATTCAGATATTTAAATTAGAAAGAGGCTTGAAGGAGCTCAGCTATGAGGAGAGGTTAGCTGAACTGAATTTATTCTCTCTTCAGGAGAGGCGATTAAGGGGGGGGATATGATCAACATGTATAAATACTTAAAATGTAAGTTCACCTTTACAGAAAATCTGTAAGGTGAACTTACACTGGACCTCCTCCCTCTCCCCCCTGGTCCCGCTGTACCTGAATGCGATAACCCGCTAGAAGAAATTGGGTAGCTGCTTCACCAGTCCAGGGGTCTGAAATCCTTGTGACTTTCTCTCTTCTTCTCCCCCCGCTGACAGCACGTCTATGAGGGCTCTGATTGGTCAGCGCTGTCAATGTGATGGCGCCGACAAATTAGAATGTCTCCTATACATACCTTTACGAGATTAAGCCACGGGGGATTTTAAATCCCTGGACCGATGAAGCAGCGAAACTAGACGGTGTTAGCTGGCTTCATGTACAGCGGGAGTGGGGAGGGAGTCCAGTGTAAGTTCACCTTACAGATTTTATGTAAAGGTGAACCTACCCTTTAAGTGGTCATTTTAGTGTATTTGGTGTTGAGTTATTCACTTTGAGATCATTACAGAGGACAAGGAGGAACTCTGGGAGATTTACAAAAGGCAAATATACTGTGTACTAGAAGTGCAGAGGGGAAGTCAAGAAATAAGGGAAAGCTCTGCCTGCTGATTTCTATCATCCAATCATAGGCTGTTTTTTTTATTTTCCTACTTGCAGTGCACAGACTAATTGTCTTTCTAAAATCAACCCCTTTATGTCTGGAAGAAAGGAGATTTAAAGTGGTTCTAAAGCCTTTAGGTTCTTTACTGTAATGAATTCTATGCAGTAAGGTTATATACCACATGTGCTGCAGTTCCCCCCCCCCCCACCTTATCCTTGCCTGAGCCTGATCTCAATCCTAAGTGGTGGTGCACGAGAGCACCATGCTCTCTCCCTGCACATATTGATAGCAGCGGGAGCTGTCAATCAAATCCAGTGACGAGGAAGTAGGGACAGGGCTGAGCTGCCCTGTCGGTGTCAATAGATGCAGACAGGGCAGCTTGGGAGCAACTTCCTATAGGGACACTTGCCGAAGAGGAGGAGCCAGGACCACCTGCGGGGGAACACAGAAGAGGGGGATCTGGGCTGCTCTGAGCAATATCATTGCACAGAGTAGGTAAGTTTGACATATATTATTTTAATTAAAAAACATTGAAGCTTTAATAACATTTTAACCTTCCTATACAGAGAGACTTTTTCACTGTAAGAGCTGTGGAAATGTGGAGAAGACTCCAGAACTGGTTCTGGCCAGATCAGTAGATTGTTTTAAATGCATGAAGCAAATTATAATGGGATATTAACATTTATAGGTAATAATGCCATGGGTAGTTGACCCAGGGAGTATCACATTGCTTCTGGGGCGATCAGGAAGGATTTTTTTCCCCACTGCAGCAAATTGGATCATGTTTTATTGGGGTTTTTACCTTCCTCTGGATCAACTGTGGAAATAGGATTGTGTAGGAGGTTTTCTATTTGTTTGTTTTTTCTTGGGTTTAACTGGATGGACTTTTCTTTTTTTCAACCTAAATATGTAACTATATTGGTAAAAAGATCTGGAAACCCTTTAAGGAAATCTTTGGTCACAGCATGCATTTTCATTTTATAACATCAGCATTGTAATGGCACTACAAACAAGTTATTTTTGACAATCCTATATAAGCTTACTTGAAAATGTCCTTTCATGTTGTGAGTGCTGCCTGTCTGCTGGCCATCTCTTTCCACAACTTCCTGTATTCCCTGCATGCTTTCCAACTTCTATGCGGTTTACTTTCAATTTCTAAGGACTACATATCCCATGGTACCTTGCTGCCTGCATGCTGTGATTCCTGTACTGGTTCTGCCCACTAAACTCCTCCTCTCCTCAACACCTCTGTAGTTCAGAAGGCAGGCTTTGTGAATTCTGCAATGCAGCAGAGCCTACTCACAGGACATAATGAATCACAGAATTCAAGGAAGTAATTGTATGAGGATATTCACAAAGTAAGTTTGCAAACTTCAAGATTGTTTAGACTAGCAGGAGTAGGTTATAAATAATTTAAATACAATGTGGAAATTTATATATAATTTTACATTTTGACCACAGATACACTTTAATAAATGACTATAAAGCTGAAGTGAAATTGGTTTAGGGCATTCTTTACTACAGAACTAACGAATAGTATGGAATGTTTTTTCACCAGGATGAAATTAAGAAATACACAAAGAAGAAAGTGACATGGATACATGGATCAGATGTGTCCCATACTATATCTCAGCCTGATGATACATCACAAGAGAACTCCAAACTGCATGAACAGAAGGTGAGCAACTAAACAACCACATTTGAATGAATGCTAGCAGTCCTGCTTTATATTCCTGTGGTCCTGGATTTAATTCCCACCAGGTAGGCTGTCTACAGGAATCTTCCACAGGACGGTTAAAGGCTAAGTTCACCTTTCCCAGAAAATAGCCTATGCAGTCAAGGAGTCCCAAGAAATATAAAACATTGTGCAGCTTTGTTAAACAATCCTTTATTTTATTGTTTTATCTGTAGGCTATTTGGGTCCCCTCAGAAGCCTGGCTAAAAATCTTCTAGTTAGCAAGCCTCACAATCTGCATTGTTGCTAGGACATTTTTTGCTCCTGCAATGTTAGGAGTAAACATCTAAATTATTTTCACATCCTAGCAACAAGTTAGGATATACGGTTTGTTAACTAGGAGGTTTTTTAGCCAGGCTTCTGAGGAGACTCAAATAGCCTACTTAAAGTGGAGTTCTACCCAAAAGTGGAACTTTTGCTTAATTGCTTCCTCCCCCCCTCCGGTGTCACATTTGGCACCTTACGGAGGGAGGAAGGAACGGGGACCTGTTTTTGACAGGTCCCCTTCCCTACTTCCAGGAGATGGCACCGTCCCTTGGAATTTTGACCCCCCGCCCTCCACCTTCCTCTGAAGTTGGTCCAATCAGAAATCGCAGCATGTGCAGTAGGGAACCAGCCATAAAGCCAAAAGGCTTCACTGCAGGGTTCCCTTACCTGGAATGGTGGCGGCTGCACCTGACAGTCGATCCAAAGATTGTCTGGGGTGCCGACATCGTGGACTCCCTGGACAGGTAAGTGTCCATATAGTAAAAGTCAGCAGCTATTTTTTCCCTCAGGCAGACCTCTGTTTTAACTGCATGGGCTGTTTTATGGAAAATTTGAACTTAGATTTTAAGGCAAAGTTAAATGTGATTCACTACTGAAAACTATTAATTACAGGTACTTTCTTCATTTATCAAAATACATCGTTTTATTATTTAGTATGTAACTGGAAGAATAGTTCCTATTTAGTCACAAATTAGGTGACGTTTTTATTAGTTATAATGTACTTGATGAAAGCCAGCTAGACATAACATAGAGCGTGCCAAACTAAATCGGAGTTCATTACACTGTGATATAATTCCAAACATGCATAGGACCTTGGCCCTTGTTTTTGAGCTTTGAGATATGTCAGTGCTGTCTGATGGCCTTGGCCTTGATTTTGTTTCTACGTTACTAGAAATCCAAAATAATGCCCTGTACACACGATCGGTTCATCCGATGAAAAAGGTCTGATGGATTTTTTCATCAGATATCCGATGAAGCTGTCTTTCATCAGTCTTGCCTACACACCATCAGTTATGCTTCCGAGCATGCGTCGACTTGATTCTGAGCATGCGTTGATTTTTAACCGATGGATTTCCCCACAGACAATCGTTTTTTTTGTCTATCGTTTTTTTAACCATCAGATCATTTTAAAACAGGTTCTACGTTTTTTCACCGATGGGGGAAAAAAACTGATGGGGCCCACACACGATCGGTTTGTCTGATGAAAATGGTCCATTAGACCGTTTTCATCAGATGAACCGATCGTGTGTACGCGGCATAAGGGTTTTCTTTGCCCTATTACTTCCTATAAACCATACTGAATAATCAATACATTTTATTTATGTTTCTAACTTATAATATTTGCGCATCTACCGTCTTTACAGCTGTTGTCCGTTTAAATAAAGGCACACATGGTATTAACCACTTCAGCCCCGGACCATTTTGCTGGTCATTGACCGGGCCACTTTTTACGAGTCGGCACTGCTTCATTTTAACTGACATTTGCGCTCCCAAACAAAATTGACGTCCTTCTTTTCCCACAAATGGAGCTTTCTTTTGGTGGTATTTGATCACCTCTGCGGTTTTTATCTTTTGCGCTATAAACAAAAATAGAGCGACAATTTCGAAAAAAAAAAATATTTTTTACTTTTTGTTATAATAAATATCCCCCAAAAACATATAAAAAATATTTTTTTCCTCAGTTTGGGCCGGGCACTCGCATCAACACCAGGGGCGAGCAGGGGGAGTGCGCGCGCACCCCTAGTGGCCACAGAGCAACATCACATTATATTATGTGATTTTTTGCGCAGCCGAGCCAACCTGCCGCAGTAAAACTTTTTGAACCTTATGGAGGGTGTCAATGATGATTTTCTGCACAACTGTCAGGTCAGCAGTCTTTCCCATGATTGTGATTCTTACTGAACCAGACTGAGAGACCATTTTAAGGTTGCAGGTGTTATGGCTTAATAATCTGATTGGAGTGGGACACTTTGGGCCAGATCCACAAATAGCGGGCGTAACTTAACTTTTCCCATTTAAGTTACACTGCCGCAAACTGTCCAAGTTAGTGCCCGATCCACAAAGCACTTACCTAGAAATTTGCAGCTGTGTAACTTAAATCTGTCCGGCGCAAGGCGTGCCCAATCTAATGGGGCAAGTCCCATTTAAATTAGGCGCGCTCCCGCGCCAGACGTACTGCGCATGCTCCCGACGCGATTTTCCCGACGTGCTTTGCGCGGTTTTCCGTTGCGCCGGGTTTTGAGAATCGCGACGGGTGTAAAAGAAAAAAAAAGAGTTGCGGCGGGAAAATAAATTTTTTAAAAAAAATTGACAGCGACGCGGGAAAGAAGGGTCTACTTTTACATGGTGTACTAAGTTTACACTTTGTAAAAGCAGCCCTAATTTTGCGACGGCAAGCTAACACTTACGGAAAAAAAACAAAGGGAAAAAGCTTTGTGGATCTCCGTAAGTGCTAATTTGCATACCCGACGCCGAATTTCGACGAGAAATGCCCCCAGCGGCGGCCGAGGTACTGCATCCTGAGATCCGACAGTGTAAAACTACAGTATTACACCTGCCGGATCTTAGGAATATCTATGCGTAACTGATTCTGTGAATCAGTCGCATAGATAGAAACAGGGATACGACGGCGTATCAGTAGATACGCCTGCGTATCCCTTTTGTGGATCTGGCCCTTTGAACCTAGAATATTGCATCTTTTCACAATATTCTAATTTTCTGAGATTGTGGATTTGGGGTTTTCATGAGCTGTAAGCCATAATCATCACAATTATGACAAATCACAGCTTGAACTATATTGCTTTGCATGTAATTAGTCCATCTCATATATTCGTTTCACCTTTTAAGTTGCATTGGTGAAATAAATGAACTTTTGCACGATATTCAAATTTTTCGAGTTTCACCTGTACCTTTTAGTTCATTGAAAGTGGAACTGCAAGTAAGTTGTTAAGATATTTTAATGTTGGATATATCCCCACTGGGGAAAATCATCCTTTCTTCCTTACTTTGTGACTCTTGTCACTAAAACATTGAAATAAAATCCAAATATTGTTGTTTGTCATCAAAAGGAGGCAAGGGGAAATCTCTCAATGGTGACAGCTGTCAAATGTGGGATTTCCCTAGCTTTGGTGGGATCTCACTTTATTCTTATGACTCTGGGACAGAATGTAGAACGAAAGCTTCCCAATGGGGACGGGAACTATAAAAAACCTTCCCAAAGCTATCCAAAAGATGTAAAAAAGCTATGGTTTCCTTTTCGGAAACTGTGCAATTTGCAAAATGGAAACATTGCAGTGCCATATTGGTAATATTGTTGTTTCATTTTAGGCATTATTACAATTAATGCTACCCACTGGATGGAATTTTAAAAACATTTACCGTATGTGCTCTGTTCCATGTGGCAGTGTCCTGTCAACATGCCATTTGTTTGACAAACCCTTTCCTATTAGCCTAGAAAATGGCCACTATTGTTGTTTTTGACATTCAGCAACTATTGACTTCAATGTGGTTTGACACTCAAACTGTAGAAATGTTGACCAAACCGGTCTTGAATTAAGCCCAGGTAATTGTCATGTTGATGATGACCTCTGGATGTTAATAACCTTTAGAGAGACTAAGGCCCCGTACAGACGAGCGGACAGTCCGATGAAAACGGTCCGCCGGACCATTTTCTTCAGACATGTCCGCTTGGAGATTTCTGTCTGATGGTTGTACACACCATCAAACAGAAATCCGCGCGGACAGGATACGCGGTGACGTGGCCGCGCCGTCGCCGCGACGATGACACGGCGACGTGCGCCACCCTGGAAGGTCAATGCTTCCACGCATGCTTTGAATCACTTCGACGCATGCAAGGGCTTTCGGCCGAACGAACATGTCCGACGGACAGGTTTCCAGCGGACATGTTTCTTAGCATGCTAAGAAATTTTTGTCCGCTGGAAAACGGTCGGCTGGACAAATGTCCGCTGGAAAACAGTCCGATAGGCCTCGTACACATGACCGAACATGTCCGCTGAAACTGGTCCGTGGACCAGTTTCAGCGGACATGTTCGGTCATGTGTACGAGGCCTAATAGGCTACCTGAAGTTTGGTTGCCTGACATTTACTGAATCCACTTTAAAGTGTGTATACATAGGCTTTGTGTCAGTTGTACAATAGTTGCAGTCACAATCCATTGCAGATCAGCTACCTATTTGTTGTAGCTAATTCATAAGTAGTTACATAAAGTATATATCAAAGGTAAGGATGTTTAAATCAAGAGGTGTGCTGAATATTAAGGATCAAGCAACTTAGGAAACAAGGTCAAAGTAATTTATGGATTGTATCATTCTCTGCAGACTGAGCTCAGTGTTCAAACTGAGTCACAAGTTTTTCTCTCTAAAAGCATATACAACAATATAGGGCTAGAGTTTATATGTTTTAAGTATTTATATCACTGTTGTACTATTTACAAGCTACCTATATTTTCCTGAGTATTATACTTATTTTTGAATAACTTTGCAGGTGCGTTGCATCAGGGTACAAAAAACCCGCTATGTTTGGAATACATTAGAAGCCAGGTTTCAGAAAGCTGGGTAAGATTATATTCATTGTGGTGTTTTTGTCAACAACATCTTTTTTGAATCAAGTAAAAATGTGTTTTCTCATTTGGTTTAGAGTCCTGGAAGAAAACCTGTCATGTTCTGGTATTCATAAAAAATATAGAATGGGTTTAAGTCACGAGGAACAGCATTCCAGGTATGTTTATTTTTGGACAGTGCAAAGGGTTAGAATCACTGCCAAGTTTTTATTGCCGTCTATGTCCCAAAGGTTTTGCATATATGACCATTGTCATTGGGAAAGGACATGAAAAGAAATTCAAAATGTTATAGTTATTCACAGAAAAGAGATAACGGCAAATCTTCTAATGGGATAACCTGTACCAGAGACAACTGTCTAAGGAGAGAATTATCCTCCCTTTAGGAGATCCTCCATTTAGGAGATTTCCTTTAACTTCCTGCTATGTCCCTGGGAAGGGAAATAAAGGGACATTTTCAAAGTGCGTGCAGACAGCTAAATAAATAATTTGGCCTTCCCTACTCCAAAAAAATGACTATAGAAACACTGTAACATGGTCACTCTAATTCTAGTCCCTTATTGTTTTTCTGTACATTTTAAATGACAGGGTCTCTAACTACAAGTACATGATCCCTAAGTACAAAGTACATTCACATTACATTTTATGAGTAAAACATTTCATGAAAATTTTCATTGTATAGTATTAAAAGTTCTGCAACAGTTCTTGTGGTAACCTTACTGAAAATCTCCTTAGCAGCTAACATTTTCGAATTACCGTGTTTCCAGAAAAAATATTGGTGTGAGTGTTTTCAATTAAATTGTTGAATGACAATCAAATCACCTATGCAGTAAAATAATTTTCAATGATAACATACCATGGACTTTAAAAACTTGGACCTGTCTTTGGAAATCAGCGAGAGTTGGCAAGTACATATGTATACATAGTATGCTGTGTACAGAAGCTATTTCATCACTCCTGCCTCGAACATCATAGATAAATCATTTACCACAGACACAAACAACAGATTTACCTTAGATCACTATAACACTTAATACTTCATTTTTATTTAGTAAATAAGTGACATGGTTTGGATAACTACCTAACCTAATCACATGCCACCATACCTTAAAAGACATAAAGGCATCATATCTTGTTTAAGTATATCTAAAGCCAAAACTCCTTTTGCCTTTTGGACAGACAAGGGAAGGGTTAAAACTGACAGTTGTTTGTTAGCGCTCAAGTGCAATGCTTCAGCCAATCAGGGCTTAGAATGTACTGTGCAGCGCCGATGCTCGGCCTGAACTGTATGCTTATTACTCATTTTGGATTAGTCCTTACTTGCATTTTCAGTGACATTGTTAATCAACACAATTACAGAGAGATATTCTTCTTACCGGGAATTTAGACAGCTATAAACATATGATAGACAAAAAGGAAAAGGTCTGGTGTCACCTGCAAACCACCTCCATCCCAATATATGCAACAAAAAACAGACGATCGCTTCGGGACTTTAAATGAGGTGAATGGGGTTAGCCTATAGGGATGAGCTTCGAGTTTGAGTCAAACTCATGTTCGACTCGAACATTGCCTGTTCGGCGAACAGCAAACAATTTGGGGTGTTCGCGGCAAATTCCAAAAGCCACGGAACACCCTGTTAAAATCTATGGGAGAAATCTAAAGTGCTAATTTTAAAGGCTAATATGCAAGTTATTGTCCTAAAAAGTGTTTGGGGACCTGGGTCCTGCCCCAGGGGACATGTATCAATGCAAAAAAAGTTTTAAAAACTTCAGTTTTTTCGGGAGCAGTGATTTTAATAATGCTTAAAGTGAAACAATAAACATGAAATATTACTTTAAATTTCATACCTAGGGGGGTGTATAGTATGCCTGTGAAGCAGCGCATGTTTCCCGTGCTTAGAACTGCCTCTGCACAAAGTTTAATTTCTGAAGGAAAAAAATAAATTTAAAATCACTCGCGGCTATAATGAATTGTCGATCAGTGCTATAAAAATGCATTGTTTTACTATAAAAATGCCACTGGCAGGGAAGGGGTTAACACTAGGGGGTGAGGAAGAGGTTAATTATGTTCCCTGTGTGTGTTCTAACTGAAGGGGGGGTGGGACTGACTTGGGGAAATAAAAGATTGCTGGTCATACATTGTATGAACAGACAATCAGGCATTTCTCCCCCTGACAGGACCGGGAGCTGTGTGTTTACACACACAGCTCCCGGTTCTCGCTCTATAATGAGCGATCGTGGGTGCCTGGCGGTGATAGTGCCTGCCTGGCACACGCATCGGGACCAGGGGCGAGCGGGGAGTGAGCGCATCAGGCGGCACGCACGCGACCCTATTGGCTGAATCGCGAGATGACGTATAGCTACGTGATCTTGCGCAGCCGACCTGCCGCTGTATAACTGTGGCGGCTGGTTGGCAAGCAGTTAAGGGGAACCCGCCGTCAATTTGATTAAAAAAATGACGTGGGGTTCCCCCCAAATATCCATTCCCGACCCTTCAGGTCTGGTTTAGATTTTAAGGGGAACTCCACCCTAAATTAAAAAAAAATGGCGTGGAGTTCCCCCAAAAATCCACACCAGACCCCTTATCCGAGCACGCAACCTGGCCAGCCGCAGGAAAATAGGGGGGGACGAGAGAGCGCCCCCCCTCCTGAACTGTACCAGGTCACATGCCCTCAACATTGGGAGGATGCTTTGGGGGTCTGTGACCCCTCAAAGCATCATGTCCCCATGTTGATGGGGACAAGGGCCTCATCCCTGCAAATAGTCCTTTTTTTTTAAAAATAAATAAAAATCGTCTGTATCCTGTGACGGTTGATCTCCTCTCCGCCAGGGTCCAGCTATGAGATTTTTTTTTTTTTAATGACTTTTCTCTGAAGTGCCAGGAGCCGAAAATTCATTTTAAATGACTTAAATGACTTTTTTTCCTTCAGAAATTACACTTTGTGCAGGGACAGTTCTAAGCCCGGGAATCAAGCGCTACTTCACAGGCATACTATACACCCCCCCCCTAGGTACGAAGTTTAAAGGAATATTTCACTTTTATTGTTTCACTTTAAGCATTATTAAATTCACTGCTCCTGAAAAAACAGATTTTTGCATTGATACATGTCCCCTGGGGCAGGACCCAGGTCCCCAAACACTTTTTTTTAGGAATAACTTTCATATTAGCCTTTAAAATTAGCACTTTAGATTTCAAACGTTCAAGTCCCATAGACTTTCTAAATTTCACACAAACTTTTGGTCTGTTCGCAGGTTCTGGTGGGAACCGAACGGGGGGGTGTTCGGCTCATCCCTATTAGCCAACAATTGACAGAGTAAATGCAGTCTCAAAATGTATTGAAATTGTCATGCAAACATAAACATGAATCATAGCCAAGCCACTGAAATTATACATTCAGTAAAAAATGTCATTACACATATCATGGTATAAAACTGAGGAGGCAGAGGCAAAAACAAACCCAACAGAGCACAAACGGGGGGCAGACATGGCCGGGGGTGGGGGAATGTGTCACCAAAGATCTCCCAGTATCTCCCATTACAAATGTCAACTGAAACATAAATACATACAGCTAGGTCCATATATATTTGGACACAGGCACAATTTTATTTTTTCCAGGTGTTTAGCAAAACATATTCAAGCTATAGTTATATAATGGATATGGGCTGAAACTTCACACTCTCAGGTTTAATTTTAGGCTATGTACATTCAGATCGGATGAAGGGTTAAGGAATTACAGCTCTTAATAGCCAGCACCCTTTTTCAAGGGGTCAAAAGTAATTGGACAATTGAATTAAAAGCTGTTTTATGGACAGGTGGGGGCTACTCCTTCTTTTTTTCTTCATCAATTAAGCAGGTAAAAGGTCTGGAGTTGACTCTAAGTGTGGTATTTGCATTTGGAATCTGTTGCTGTGAACCTACATCATGCTTTCAAAGGAGCTGTCCATGCAATTGAAACGAGAGTGATAGCAGCAACATTAGGAGTGGCAAAATCAACAGTTTTGTACATTCTGAGGAAAGAAGAACGCACTGATGAGCTCAGCAACATCAAAAAAGGCCTGGACGTACATGGAAGAAAACAGTGGTGGATGATCACAGGATCCTCTCTATGGTAAAAAAAACTCATTTACAACATCCAAACAAGTGAAGGACACTCTCTAGGAGGTGGGCGTATCATTGTCCAAGTCTACAATCAAGAGAAGACTTCATGAGAGCAAATACACAAATACAGAGGGTTCACCACAAGGTGCAAATCATTCATAAGCCTGAAGAATAGAAAAGACTTTGCCCAAAACAATCTAAAAAAGCCAGACCAGTCCTGGAAAAGCATTCTTTGGACGGATGAAATAAAAATAACCTGTACCAGAATGACGGGAAGAAAAAGAAGTGGAGAAGGCTTGGAACAGAAACATGATCAAAAGCACACAACGTAATCTGTAACACATGGTGGAGGCAGTGTGATGGCATGGGCATGCATGGCTTTCAGTGGCACTGGGTCATTGGTGTTTATTGATGATGTGACAGAAGATAGAAGCAGCCAAATAATTCTGTGGTATTTAGAGATATACTATCAGCCCAGATTCAGCCAAATGCAGCAAAGTTGATTAGACGGCAGTTCACAGTGCAGATGGACAATGATCCAAAAAGAAGTGGAATATGCTGCAATGGCCAAGTCAATCATGTGATCTTAACCCAATTGAGCATGCATTTCACTTGCTGAAGGCAAAACTAAAGGCAGAAAGACCCACAAACAAAGAACAACTGAAAACAGCTGCAGTTAAAGCCTGGCAAAGCATCAGAAAAGAGGAAACCTGGTCTTTGGTAATTTCATGGGTTCCAGACTTCAGGCAGTCATTGCCAGTAAAGGGTTATCAACAAAATATTAAAATAGAACACCTCTAAATCTATGGACCGATCCGGGTAGCTGTCACCGGGAACACAGTGACCCTGAGACCGAAAGGACATGCTAGAATATGGACCAGAAGGCTGCTGCAAGTAAGGGCAGAACACTTTTGATTTGCAGTTAATCAACGATACTCGTTGTGTCGTTGGCACGTCGTTGATTGGCTATAAATAGAAAGAGTTCTGCGCTTACTTGCAGCAGCCTTCCAGTCCATAGTCTAGCATGTCCTTTCAGTCTCAGGGGTCACTGTGTGCCCAGTGACAGCTACCTGGATTGGTCCATAGATTTAGAGGCTCTGAGGTGGGCAAAGTGCCATTGTTTAGAAGTTGCCATAATCAAAGATGGAGGCAGAAGTAGCACAGTAAGGGCAAAAGAGAGAACGATTGGGAGAGTTTTTTGGGATTGACTACAGTCTGGATATGGAGGACGATTGAATATACTACTTTGTCAGTGCCTGATAAACTCAACAGGGGTGTGTGACACACAGTAGAAGCCACTTGCAGTGGAGAGCACCTCGTAGTCTAGAAGCACGTGTGGGTTTACCTGGACTTTGACACATCTTCTATCTTCCATTGCTCTTGTGAGCTATAAGAAAGAATAGTCACGTTAGAGGAGTGACAATTAGTGCTGCTTTAGTAATTTGCAAGACTTTGAGGACTTGTTGTTTTACTATTTAGGTCAAATGAACTGCCTGAAGAGCTCAGAGACAGAATTGTGGCAAGGCACAGATTTGGCCAAGGTTACAAAAAATATCTGCTGCACTTAAGGTTCCTAAGAGCACAGTGGCCTCCATAATCCTTAAATGGAAGACGTTTGGAACGACCAGAACCCTTCCTAGAGCTTGCTGTCTGGCCAAACTGAGCTATCGGGGGAGAAGAGCCTTGATGAGAGAGGTAAAGAAGAACCCAAAAGATCACTGTGGCTGAGCTCCAGAGATGCAGTCGGGAGATGGGAGAAAGTTGTAGAAAGTCAACTATCACTGCAGCGCTCCACCAGTCGGGCTTTATGGCAGAGTGGCCTCTCCTCAGTGCAAGACACATGAAAGCCTGTATGGAGTTTGCTAAAAAAAACACCTGAAGGACTCCAAGATGGTGAGAAATAAGATTCTCTGGTCTGATGAGACCAAGATAGAACTTTTTGGATGACTGGTTGCAATCGAGGGGAAGATGAATGCGGTCAAGTACAGGGATATCCTGGACGAAAACCTTCTCCAGAGTGCTCAGGACCTCAGACTGGGCCGAAGGTTTACCTTCCAACAAGACAATGACCCTAAGCACACAGCTAAAATAAAGAAGGAGTGGCTTCACAACAACTCCGTGACTGTTCTTGAATGACCCAGCCGGAGCCCTGACTTAAACCCAATTGAGCATCTCTGGAGAGACCTAAAAATGGCTGTCCATCAACGTTTTCCATCCAACCTGACAGAACTGGAGAGGATCTGCAAGGAGGAATGGCAGAAGATCCCCAAATCCAAGTGTGGAAAACTTGTTGCATCTTTCCCAAAATTAGATCAAAAGGTTGCTTCTACTAAATACTGAGCAAAGGGTCTGAATACTTAGGACCATGTGATATTTCATTTATTTTTATTTTTTTATAAATCTACAAAAATGTCAACTATTCTGTTTTTCCGTCAATATGGGGTGCTGTGTGTACATTAATGAGGAAAAAATGAACTTAAATTAACTTAAATGATTTTAGCAAATGACTGCAATATAACGAAGAGTGAAAAATTTAAGGGGATCTTAATACTTTCCGTACCCACTGTATGTGTGTGTGTGTGTGTGTGTGTATATATATATATATATATATATATATATATATATATATATATATATATATATATATATATTAGTGTGTGTGTATGAATCAATGTTGTTCAAAGCTAGATGGACTTGGAAATTCGAAGACAGTGAAATGAGATGGATGTATAGTGGTGTGTGCATGGATGAACCATGAGAGTGAACATAATAATGTGTGAAACAATATTTATGGCAGACCATGCTAAAATTGAGTGCTCGAATGTGAAAGGAGTGAATGGATGATTAGCATCCATCAAGGAGTGTGGACTCACCTTGAATGAAGTGAAACGGCTGCATGTGAGGGAAACAGGAAACAGGAAGTGACAAACAGATCCCAGCTATGACTAGCCCTCAATTTACGGTATATACCCAGAGGGCCCAGTGAGCTCCACCTCCAATGCCATGTGTGTGACAAGGCACGCAAACGTGAATGTCGCTCACTGCCAAATGGGGAAGCGCCTGCACAGACGCCCCCAAGTTACACATGCTGACATTCCACGCAATAACGAGCTGATGCTGCAACCACGGACCTTGCACGGTAGGCATAGTCACATTGCGCCAATGTGTAGGTGGCCTCGCCTGTCCAGACAGGGCAGGGGGGAAAGCAGGAAGTATTAAAACCTCCCTTGTACACATCACAGCTCCCGAGCCAGACGATAACCAACGCCACCAACAGGGAACAGCACCAAGAACCTAGATCAGCCCATGGGAGATGTGGTACCTGAGTGTTGGACAAAATGTCTGAAAGGGCTACAAAATAGAATAATTGTCACCGTTATTTTACCAGCACTGCCTTAACCTTCTTGGGCATGAAGTTCACCAGAGCTTCACAGGTTGCCACTGGAGTCCTCTTCCACTTCTCCATGACGACATCACAGAGCTGATGGATGTTAGAGACCTTCACCTTCCATTTGAGGATGCCCCACAGATGCTCAATAGGGTTTAAGACTGGAGAAATGCTTGGTCAGTCCATTACTTTTACCCTCAGCTTCTTTAGCAAGGCAGTGGTTATCTTGTAGGTGTGTTTTGGGAGGCTTGATTGACAATGGATGTACATCGCTGGACACTTTTTTTCCTTTTGAAAAAAAGGAATTGTCAAAAACATTTTTTTGTAGTTTTGCCTTTTTGACACTTTTTTTTTGTGAATGGGTAGGGGTACCCCTATCCATTTACATTGGGGGGCCGGGATCTGGGGGCCCCCTTGTTCAAAGGGAAGTAAACCCTGATGGGTTTTACTTCCTCTTTAGTCCGCTGCAAAGCCTGCAAATGAAAACCATATGGGCTGGTTGATTTTTTTTCCCTCTTTTTCTCTGACACTTTTTAAACCGCTTTTTTCTTTTCCCTTTCTGCTAATGAAGGGGAGGGTTTAATTGTTCACAGGTGTGTGTTTGTTCACAGGCGTTCAGAGGTGAGTATTAAAGTGTCTGTACAAACTCCCATATGAGCTGGCTCCCAGTTGATGGTGGCTTCACATGTGGATTCTCTGACCAGAAGTGCATTCTTAGAACAAAAGTGCCTGACCAAGAACAAGCTTGAAGCTAGGATCCCTAGTACCCCCCCCAGTTACCCCTGAGCCTCCTGTCGCAGATGCTGCAGTCCCCCAGACTCATAGCCCCTGGCTTGGGCCTGATCTCAGCTGGTGGCCATCTTGGTACACCTAGACTTTGTGTCATTTTTTTCTCCTGACTTCAGGCTTGAGTCTGAAAGCGAGACTCTTCCCCAGGGCAAGAACTGCATTCCAGTAGCTACCGGCGCACGCTTCCTAGGAGTAGGACCTGTGGCCCATGGGATGTAGATAGGTAGGGCCCCCCCACCCTCCAGCCTCCTGACTTCAGGCTTGTGTCTGAAAGCGAGACTCTTCCCCAGGGCAAGAACTGCATTCCAGTAGCTACCGGCGCACGCTTCCTAGGAGTAGGACGTGTGGCCCATGGGATGTAGATAGGTAGGGCCCCCCCTGCCACGTCGCCACGGCCGAGTGGCCCCCCGCACCTCCCCACCAGGTACCAGCGTGCTACCCCCTGTAATTGGGTCACCTACCGCTCTCTCCTGACTCAAGCCACAATGCAATAACTACAAGTTGGTAAACCCCCCCTGCCCCCCCTCGAAGTCACCACCTTGGCTCTTTGCAGCATTTTGATTCAGGGCCATGTCCGATCGCCCCGTGGGGGTCAGGAAGGAATTTTTTCCCCCCGTCACGGCACATTGGCTTAGCTCGGACAGGGTTTTTTCGCCTTCCTCTGGATCAAAAATCAGGGAGCTGGGATTCTGTGAATCATCACTCCCAGCACTACTGCAAAGCCCCCCCCCCCCTTATAGGCATTCTGCCCCCAGTGCGTCAGTGACTATGGCAAAACTAAGGTACTCGCCAGCAACTATTTGGGGACTAAAGCCATTGGCCTCAAAATTTGCGGCCAACACCAAAAAAGTCTTAAGGACTGAACAACTGTGGAGAATCGATCGACAGTCAAACACAACACCTGCCTAGCCAAACCAAAGCCCATATCATGCGCTCTGGTCAATACAAGATCAGCAGTAAGACACCGAATAGAAATTCATGATCTCATCCTACAATGCGATTTAGACTGTCTCTTTATTACCGAAAGCTGTCTCACAGCTGACTGTAACACCATTCTCAACGAACTGGTGCCTGAGAACTATCGCACAATAACAGAAAACAGAATAGGACAAAGAGGAGGAGGCCTGGCAGTGATCCATAAAAGTTCCCTCTCGATCACTAAACCAGTCCTTCAGAACACACTTCCATTCATGGAATCTCTCTCCCTACAACTTCAAACAAATTCACAGGAGACTGTCCATATCCTTCTCTGCTATAGACCACCGGGTCCAAAATCGCAGTTTCTCACATCTTTGACAGAATTTCTGTTCACTTATACACTAAACAGCAAACATTTTTTGCTGCTTGGGGATCTCAACCTTTGGGCCAACTACTCACAGGATCCCGTGGCCATCGCCTGCATTGACCACTTGGAAGGACTAGGTCTGCAGCAACTAGTATGTGGGCCCACACATGCTTCTGGGCACACCCTCGATCTTATTTTCAGACAAAATCTGGAAGTAAAAATTCTGGAAAATGAGTCATTACCATGGACAGACCACCATGTAATCAAATTTATGATTACCAAAAATACCCCTTTAACAAAAACGCCGAAACCAGTGACAAGGCACTGGACCAGATCTCAGAAAAAGCTCCATTCGGAGCTCTTCAAAACAATACTAGGAAATAAAATAAAAACGATCCCTTCACATCAATCAGCCACTGAAACCCTGGATGCCATAAACACAGCTCTACTGCAGTCAGCCGACTTGGTAGCGCCTAAACGTAAAACCTGTATCCGTAAATACAACTCCAGTTGGTTTAACGACCAGCTATTGTCCCTTAAGCAAGAACATAGAAGAGCGGAAGCAGCTTGGAAAAGAAGAACCACAGACGAAAACCGCGCCATGTACAACGAAACAACAAAGAAATACCACAAAGAAATTTTCCTAGCCAAAAAAAAAATTCTCCAAGATCATCACCAATGCCCTAAACCGTCCTCGCAAACTCTTCAAGTTGGTTAGTCAGTCCATGAACCCAGCCTGTCTTGAAGCCCCCAATTCTGATACCCCCCAATTCTGATACCCAAGAACTTTGCAATGAATTATCGGACCATTTCGTGAACAAAATTGAAAGGATCCGCGTAAGCATTCTGCAAAACAGTATCCCCCTCAACCCCCTCAGCAGTCCCCAGCCCAATCACCACAGGAATCAGGCCCAAGTAACAATGTTTACTCTAAAACCCGTCTCATTAGCATGGCTCACGCCCACTTCCACCTACGACGGCTTACGCAAAGGAAACCCAACGCAGTTTGGGCAGCGGAGGCTTTGTGAATTTGGTGCGTGCCTCTCTGCCCTGCGTCAGCGTAGCGTATATTAGATACGCTACGCCGGCATAAATATGTGCCGATGTATGTGAATCCAGGCCACAATCTCTAACACTCATATTAAACTCTGGAACTGGAATGTCCTAAATACACAAGCCATTGTACCTGTGACAATGTCTTCTGTATCACTGAAATTGCATTTATTTTGGTGTTAATAGCGTTAATTACATATTTTTTATACATTTTAATAGTGAATTAGGTTCAATAGACAAACAATATAAGTGACGGTTCACACTACAGCAACTTGGGATTCGACATGTGTCGCCCCCAAGTCGCCCGACATGAGAAATTCCATTGAAGTGAATGAGAGCCAGCTTAATGTACACTACTGAAGTTGCTCCGACTTCAGAAAAGGTTCCTGTACTACTTCAAGGTGACTTCTAGGCAACGTGTACCCATACATTTCAATGGAAGTTGCCTCCAAAGTCAGATCACATCTTAACTGAGGCAACTTTACAGGAAAAGAAAATAGTTTACTCAGGCAAACCCCTCCCTCCCACAGAGCTGATTATTCTGTGATTGGCCACAGCCAAAGTCGCCTGTCCTGGAGGCAACTTCAAGTCGCATTGTAAGTTGCTCCAAGTCGCGCTGAAGACGCCTTGCAAAGTCGCGCTGTATGTCGGGTTGCCCCTGTGTGAACCGGCACTAATTGGGTTGATCCTTTCTTGTGTATTAAATATCAACAAACAATTTAGTCTGGTTAAAGTGGATCACTAAGGTGAACTCATACCTTGTAAGAATAAGGTCAGGTTAATAACCCAGGTGTCATAATTCTTTAACTTCTGGGTCACTGACATACAAACCTTAGACAGAGAAATGTACAGCAGCTAACTGACCAGTCTGTTGGTTTCAAATATTGCCTGTAGTTCTTTTCCATGATGAACATACATACTAATCAAAGATAATGTATACTGGGATGTGTAGTTGCAAGATCATGACAGAAATTAGACATATGCTGATATACAAAACAGCATAATTTAAAGTTTTATTGATAGAACTGTTTTATGCAAGTTATTTTGTTTATTGCTTTTGTTGCTTTCTTTTTCATTACTTTCCTATTTTTAAACTTGTAGGCAACAGTTGTGTGGACCAAACACAATAGAAGTAGAAATTACTCCAATATGGAAGCTTTTATTTAAGGAGGTAACAGCACTAATCTATTCTGTTTTTGTTTTTCGTATGGATGCTTCATGAGAGTCAGCAGTAGATACTCTAAAGAGCAACCAATTCATCTGCAACTCCTTGACCATGCCACATTCCATATTGTTATTATTCGGTTGGAAAAGGATACAATGAATGTAGTTTATTTAGTAGTTTATAGAGCATTACGAATTTCTTGTTCAAATAATGTTTTTTTTTTAAACAATTGAGTTTATTGTACAAAAAGGTACATAACATAAAGGAGTTGGAAAAAGTCATATGTCCTAAATATGTCAACAAATATTCATCAATAGATTCAAGTTTTAAACACTAGTATCACTTTTTACATTAGGAGGAAATAAATGAATGATCAGATAAGATACATGTGTGGTTTCATACAATAAAAGGGTGTTTAAAGTAGTATGTGAAAGGAAAGAAAAGAGAAAAAACAAACAAACAATAAAAGCAGTAGCTACTTAAAGTACTTTGAAGGGTAAAGAAACAGGACCACAGTTATTGCGGTAGTCACATTGATCACAGGCTATGGCTTACCAACAAAGGCAGTTAGGTGTCCATCTTTATATATATATATATATATATATATATATATATATATATATAAAAGGGTGAAGCTATACCACGGTTGCCAGGTTGTATGGTAATTCATTAATCTGTTATCTGACATGCTTAGAGTTTTTGACATCTAGTAAACCCCATCAACTTCCCGTAACCAGTCCTTTATGGAGGGAGTGGAGGTTTGTTTCCAGTACTTCGGGATCAAAATGTTGTCTGCATTTAAGGCCCCATACTCACGACCAAACATGTCTGCTGAAACTGGTCCGCAGGCCAGTTTCAGCAGACATGTTTGGTCGTGTGTGGGCGCGAGCGGGCCGAATTCCAGCAAACATTTGCCCGCCGGGCCTTTTCCCAGCGGACAAATATTCCTGGACTTGTTTTAAAACAGTCCGCTGGAATCCTGCCCGCTCGGACATGTACGGTCGTCAGTACAGACCTACCGTACATGTCCAGGCGCCCGCCGTCCCTCGCATGCGTCGAATGACTTCGACGCATGCGTGGAAGCATTTTAAAGGCGGGCCGCCCACGTCGCTGCGTCATTGTCGCGGCGACACCGCGTCATCGACGCGGCGACACCGCGGACACGCCCCGCGTATTGTTTACGCGCGGACTTCTGTACGATGGTGTGTACAACCATCGTACAGAAGCCCTCTGGCAGACATGTATGGTGAAAACGGTCCGACGGACCGCTTTCACCATACATGTTTGTCCGTGTGTACCCGACCTAAGAGGTGTCTCAATAGGTTCTCTTTATATTGTTTCATAGTATGAGGAGATGTTTAACAGACAATAAGCAGGAGTGAGCTTTACTATTGTTTTAGTAATATTGTAAATTAAATTACATACTTGATTTGATTCCAGAAACTGGTTAACTGTGGACATTGCCACCATACTATAGTGGAGCATCGTTCTTTTATCCTGTTCACATCTCCAGCATTCGTCACTTGTGTTTGGAAACCATCTCTTTAGCTTTTCTGGTGTGACATACCAATGAGTTAGAATTTTTTAAGAAGTTTCTTGCATTCTTGTGCTGATGGAGCATTTACGTGCTGAAGAACAAGCTTTGGACCACTGTTCTTCCGTGAATTTCATGTCAAGCTCTTTTTCTCCCAGAGAGTTTTGAAGTTAACTGGGGTCTCATTGTGCTCCAGTTGAAGCCAAGAGTAAGCCAGAGAGGGTGTTTTACGAATTTCAGAACCCCTGAGACACTCCTCTTCTAATTGCGTACGTCGGTTAGAAAATTGGGATTTCTGTTTACGAGTAGAAGTTCTGGAGTTAAAAGTATGTCCAGTATGAAATACCAATATTTCCATATAATTCTTCCAGTTCTCCTTTATGTTTAATACCACTCCCCCCCCTGTAAACAATGAAACAATTAGGGTGGTACCTTTGCTTGTCTTAGAAATTATATCAGTATTCCATCCTGGTATGAATTCTGGGTTGTTTGAAGTTGGAGTTAGAGGACCTGGTGTGCTAGCTAGGTTATGTAGTTTGGATATTATGTGCTGCAATGAGGGGGTGCATCAGTATCTGTTTAGGATAGTAGGATTTCATTATCCAGGGGAGGAATCTTAACAGGATGTCTGTGTATAACTGTTCTAGATTTACCCAGTCTTTGTTTGCCTCATGACAGTTTCATTCAATTATTTGTGTTATTAAAGTGGCATAGTAATATCTTTTAAAGTCTGGGAGACGCATACCTCCAAGTTCTTTAGAGCGTGTGATTAGGTCAAAGTGATATGCATTTTTTATTAGCCCAGATGTAAGCTCTTTGAATTTGTTGAAGTTTTTTAAAGAAATTGGGAGTTTAATCGGGAGCGCGTTCGTACATTAAAGCAATATTGGGAGTATGGTCATCTTAACCAAGGCCTCCCTACTAACAATGAGAAGGTTTTAGTTTGCCAATACTTAAGATCTGTCTCAATATTTAAAAGCAGTGGGACAAAGTTTTGCTTGTAGAGGTCCTGTATTTTTGGGGTAATACATATGCCTAAAATATTTGCGGGCAACATTTTCCCATCTAACAAAGCAGCTTTGTTTTGTTTTACCTAAAGCTTCTGTAGGTAGGGATACATTTTAGGGTCTCTAATTTAGTATAATTGGTTTTAAAGATATAATTAAATGATTGAATAGCTTAACCTCCCTGGTGGTATGATTCTGTCTGGAATTACGTACCAAAAGCGGTACAATTATTTTGCAAGGAAATTTGGTGTTTTGTACTGTAGGCCTGTAATTTTTAGGAATAACTCACTTAAATCTGACCAAACAAGAGTCTTGTAGGCATCCCGGGTATGAAATTTTTTTAAAAAACAAAATTATAATATAATAAATAATTATAAATAATTATAACAAATAATAATATAATTATAATAAAAATTATTCAATAATGTAATCAACTCAAAATCACTGAAATTTGCTCAGTTGCAGAATTGTCGCTGTCATTACGTTTTTTTTTTTATGACGAATTTCCCCACAAATCTCTATCGCACATTTCTGCAAGTGATTATAATTTATTATCGCTGTTTTCTAGCTGATCTAAAACCATTTTTGACATAAAGGGACACTTTTGGACAATCTACAGTTTGCAGGCAGAAAGAACAGTTTTTATTATATAAAAGTACATGTAGGACACTGGGCAGACCACTAGGGACAAGGGGTGTGTGTATTTTTTACATAAGTACTGTAATCTATAGGATTACAGTATATTGTATGTATAGTGTTTGTTTACTTTTTTTAATTTGGCGCCGTTCTCCGCCCCCGTGCGTCATAACGTCGCAGGGAACAGAGATCGGCGGCACACTGGGACACTGTGAATCGAGCGAGGAGGACCCGCTCGCTCACACAGCAGGGTGGCATCGCTGGATCCAGGGACAAGGTAAGTAACTTGCCTGTGGATTCAGCGATCAGGTAAGCACACTCTGCACATCCACCCTGAGCTTGACTCGGGGATACCGATCCTAACATTGAAAACCCACCCCGAGTCACGCTCGGGTTTACCGCTAAGGGGGTTAACCACTTAAGCCCCAGACCATTTTAGTGGTCAAGGACCAGGCTCCTTTTTGCGATGTTAAAGCGACTGCGACATTTGCGTGGTAATGAGACATGGCTCCCAAACAAAATTAACGTCCTTTTTTTCTTTTGGTGGTATTTGATCACCTCTGGAAAACAGAAAAACCACGCTCCTACAACAAAAGACTACAGGCAGCAGATAACGTGTGATATACAAAAATACATGAAAATATAAAAAAGCCGCGCCCAATAATTTAAGTGAAAGTCTATAACACTCAGCAGGGGATATGGATGATTAAATCCCATAAGACATTGTTCATATATTGCGGATGTAAACTTCAAAGTTGGTTCATGTGTTGGGATAATGGCTGATCATAAGCTCCAAACCACCAGGTGACATGCATACAGTCAGTGCCAGCCCTCCACCATAAATAAGAGCAGCTTACCAAATGGCAAGCCTTTAACACAATTGGCTATAGCCCAGCCACGGCCTTTAAATCCCCAGGTCACTTAGTTGGAAAACTCTGTCACTAAAACAGGATCCCAGGCTCAGGTGTTTGTGATAAAGGGTTGCGGTTCAGCCACAAATAAGCCCATCAGCGACACAACAGCAGTCAAGCGATCCCAAAAGCATGTATCGGAAGATAGAAAGGGACGCAATAGCGTAATATCGCAGGGTACAACAATTTATTAAAAGCAGTAATGTACTTACAGCATCGAGGTTAAAAAACAGCATATAGTGAGTAAATTAGTAAAAGCCGGCCGGCTTGAAGGAGCCCTCCTCCTTGGCGTGGTGACGTCACTGACGCAGCCTCCCAGATGCGTTTCGTCACTAATTGGACGTTATCAATTAACCCCCAATCAACCCCCATTGATAACGTCCAATTAGTGACGAAACGCGTCTGGGAGGCTGCGCCAGTGACGTCACCACGCCAAGGAGGAGGGCTCCTTCAAGCCGGCCGGCTTTTACTAATTTACTCACTATATGCTGTTTTTTAACCTTGATGCTGTAAGTACATTACTGCTTTTAATAAATTGTTGTACCCTGCGATATTACGCTATTGCGTCCCTTTCTATCTTCCGCTACATGCTTTTGGGATCACTTGACTGCTGTTGTTCCGCTGATGGGCTTATTTGTGGCTGAACCGCAACCCTTTATCACAAACACCTGAGCCTGGGATCCTGTTTTAGTGACAGAGTTTTCCAACTATGTGACCTGGGGATTTAAAGGCCGTGGCTGGGCTATAGCCAATTGTGTTAAAGGCTTGCCATTTGGTAAGCTGCTCTTATTTACGGTGGAGGGCTGGCACTGACTGTATGCATGTCACCTGGTGGTTTGGAGCTTATGATCAGCCATTATCCCAACACATGAACCAACTTTGAAGTTTCCATCCGCAATATATGAACAATGTCTTATGGGATTTAATCATCCATATCACCTGCTGAGTGTTATAGACTTTCACTTAAATTATTGGGCGCGGCTTTTTTATATTTTCATTTGATCACCTCTGCCGTTTAATTTTTTTTGCGCTATAAACAAAAATAGAGCGTCAATTTTGAAAAAAATTCTATATTTTTAACTTTTTGCTATAATAAATATCCCCAGAATATATATAAGTTCTTTTCCTCAGTTTAGGCCGATACGTATTCTTCTACATATTTTTGGTAATCGAAATAAGCGTTTGATTGGTTTGCTCAAAAGTTATAGCGTCTGCAAAATAGTGGATAGTTTTATGGCATTTTTATTAATATTTTCTTTTACCACTAATGGTGGTGATCAGCAATTTTTATCGTGACTGCGACATTATAGCAGACACATCGGACACTTTTGACACATTTTTGGGACCATTGTCATTTTTACAGCGATCAGTGCTTAACCACTTAAGGACCGCCGCATGTACATATACGTCAGCAGAATGGCACAGGCAGGCACATGCACGTATATATACGTGCTCTGCTTGACGTGGGTCGGGGGTCCGATCGGGACCCCCCCCCCGTACATGCGGCGGTCCCCGTGGCTTCAGGAGCGATCCGGGACGACGGCGTTTATAGTCGCGATCGCTCCCCGGAGCTGAAGAACGGGGAGAGCCGTGTGTAAACACGGCTTCCCCGTGCTTCACTGTGTCGGCGCATCGATCGCGTCATTCCCTTTATAGGGAAGACACGATCGATGACGTCATTCCTACAGCCACACCCCCCTACACTAGTAAACACACACAAAGTGAACCCTAACTCCTACAGCGCCCCCTGTGGTTAACTCCCAAACTGCAAACTGTCATTTTCACAATAAAGAATGCAATTTAAATGCATTTTTTGCTGTGAAAATGACAATTGTCCCAAAAATGTGTCAAAATTGTCCGAAGTGTCCGCCATAATGTCGCAGTCACGAAAAAAATCGCTGATCGCCGCCATTAGTAGTAAAAAATAAAAAAATAAATAAAAATGCAAAAAAACTATCCCCTATTTTGTAAACACTATAAATTTTGCGCAAACCAACCGATAAACGATTATTGCGATTTTTTTTACCAAAAATAGGTAGAAGAATACGTATCGGCCTAAACTGAGGAAAAAAAAAAATGTTATATATGTTTTTGGGGGATATTTATTATAGCAAAAAGTAAAAAATGTAGCATTTTTTTCAAAATTGTCGCTCTATTTTTGTTTATAGCGCAAAAAATAAAAACCGCAGAGGTGATCAAATACCACCAAAAGAAAGCTCCATTTGTGGGGGAAAAAAGACGCCAATTTTGTTTGGGAGCCACGTCGCACGACCGCGCAATTGTCTGTTAAAGCGACGCAGTCCCGAACTGTAAAAACCCCTTGGGTCTTTAGGCAGCATTTTGGTCCGGGGCTTAAGTGGTTAAAAAAATGCACTGATAACTGTAAAAATGACACTGGCAGTGAAGGGGTTAACCTCTAGGGGGCGCTGTAGTGGTTAAGTGTGCCCTAGTGTGTGCTTTTTACTGTAGGGGGCGTGGCTGTGCGTGTGACGTCAGTGATCATCGTTCCCTATGACGGAATAGACGATCACTGACATGCCACTAGGAAGAACGGGGAAAGGTTTGTTTACACTTACCTCTCCCCATTCTTCAGCTCTGCGACCCGTTCGCGGGACACCGGCGGCGATCGGGTCCTCAGGTCCCTTGGGCACGGTCATGGATCTTCGGACCAGGTCGCGAGCGCACCGCCAGCGGTGCGCTTGCAACCCACGGCTGGGATCTTAAAGGGGACGTACCTGTACGCCCTTGTGCCATTCTGTTGACTTAATGGGTTAAGTAGATTAGGGATGGAAATATGTGTTTGAGATAGAAGGAAAAGAAGGTCATCTGCGTAGGCCGCTTTTTTTATATTCTTTATTAGGGATGAGCCCGATGTTCGAGTCAAAACGTAAGTTCAACTCGAGCATGCTCAAATCCCGAACATTATGGGGCATTCGTGGCAAATTCCAGTGCTGCAGAACGCCGCATATTGCACTGCGAGTCCACGCCCCACACTATATAAGGCTGCTTACATTGCAGTCGTATATAGTATTTATGAATGAAAAACGTTAGCTAGAGGCAGGTTGGTTACTGGCGTGCAGGCAGTTTAGTGTCTGTGTGTGTGTGTGTATATATATATGTATATATATATATACGTCTGTATGTGTGTGTATATATATATATATATATATATATATATATATATATATATAATTACACCTTGTAGTATATATACAGTTGTGCTCAAAAGTTTGCATACTCTGGCAATTAGTGTCTGTGTATAAATAGTCAATGAGTTTGTTAGCTCTCACGTGGATGCACTAAGCAGGCTAGATACTAAGCCATGGGGAGCAGAAAAAAAACATCAAAAGACCTGCGTAACAAGGTAATGAAACTTTACAAAGATGAAAGGATATAAAAAGATATCCACAGCCTTGAATATGCCAGTCAGTACTGTTCAATCATTTAGTAAGAAGTGGAAAATTTGGGGATCTCTTGATAACAAGCCAAGGTCAGGTAGATTAAAAAAGATTTCAGCCAAAACTGCCACAGGAATTGTTCGGGATACAAAGAAAAACCCACAGGTAACCTCAGGAGAAGTACAGGCTGCTCTGAAAAAAGATGGTGTGGTTGTTTTTAAGTAGCACAATACAATGATACTTGAACAAAAAAGAGCTGCATGGTCAAGTTGCCAGAAAGAAGCCTTTACTGCACAAGTTCCACAAAAAAGCCTGGTTACAATATGCCCAACAACACCTTGACATGCCTCCTCATTGGGCTTTTTTGTGGCATTGGCACAGTAAAGGCTTCCTTCTGGCAGCTCAGTTACACCTTTTTTGTTTTAAGTATCGTTGAATTGTGCTCCTTAAAAACAACCACACTGGGGTAGATTCACAGAGGAGATACGATGGCGTATCTCCAGATACGCCGTTGTATCTCTGAGTCTGGCCAGTTGTATCTATGCGCCTGATTCATAGAATCAGTTACGCATAGATTTCTATTAGATCCGACCGACGTAAGTCTCTTACGCCGTCGGATCTTAACTGCATATTTACGCTGGCCGCTAGGGGCATGTACGCTGATTTACGCGCCGAAATATGTAAATCAGCTAGATACGCGAATTCACGAACGTACGCCCGGCCGACGCAGTACATTTACGCCATTTATATTAGGCTTTTCCCGGCGTAAAGTTACCCCTGCTATATGAGGCGTATATGCGGCGCACCAATGTTAAGTATGGCCGTCGTTCCCGCAACAAAATTTTAAAAAGTTACGTCCTTTGCGTAAGTCGTCCGTGAATGGGGCTGGACGTCATTTACGAAACCAATGACGACCTTGTGGCGTACTTGGGAGCAATGTACACTGGGAAATTCCACGGACGGCGCATGCGCCGTTTGTGTAAAACGTCAATCACGTCGGGTCAGGGTTAATTTACATAACACACGCCCACCTCTTCACAATTTGAATTAGGCGGGCTTACACCGGCCTATTTACGCTACGCTGCCGCAACTTTCTTTTAAGAATACGGCACTTGCCTGTAAAAGTTGCGGAGGCGTAACGTAAATAGGATACGTTATGCCCGCACAAAGAAACGCCATTCTACGTGAATCTAACCCACTGTCTTTTTCCAGAGCAGCCTATATTTCTACCTGAGGTTACCTGTGTGTTTTACTTTGTATCCTGGGCAATTCTTCCACCAGTTGGGTCTGGCATGGATTTTAAGGGGAACTCCATGCCAAATTTAAAAATAAAATTGGTGTGGGGTGCCTCCCAAAATCCATACCAGACCCTTATCCGAGCAAGCAGCCTGGCATGCCAGGATAGGGGGAACGAGCGAGCACCCCCCTCCTGAGCAATACCTGACCGATTGCCCTCAACATGGGGAGGGCTTGCCCTCAACATGGTGAGGGTGCTTCGGGGTCCCCTCGTCCCAGAAACCCTGGAAGCCCCCTTTTTGCTGTCTTTTTGCAGTGACAGCGATTTATATAGGCAAGGGCGGGGCTACCCGTATCGATTTTGGGGGGACCCCACGCTGTTTTTTTTTTGGGGGCGTGGAGTTCCCCTTAATATCCATACCAGATCCAAAGGTCCTGGTATGAACTGGGGGGGGGGGACCCAGGCCCATTTTTTCCTCGTTTTTGTTTATCTATATTGCCAGGATCCAGCAATACTGACACGTACCTTGGAGATGAGCCTGACGTGCGGAGGGAGACCTCCCAGACAGCCCTGGTTCCAGGATCACTGTGGTTGAGACAGTGATCGTAGGAGCACAGTGAGGTATGAGTGCCTGTGAGGTATGAGAGTTCTCTGAGACCAGAGACGATGACCAGCAAGAGAGGCTGGAGCCGGCTGTAGTGCTGGGGATGCAAGTCAGCTGGATGCAGGTCAGCGGATGCAGGTTAGCTGGATGCAGGTCAGTGGATGCAGGTCAGCTGGATGCTGGTGTGCCAGGGAAGAGCAGGTGCACGCAGGTGCAGACGGCAGGCAGGAGAGGGGTCAGGCAAGCCAGGTCATACACAAAGGATCAGTTCACGCAGCAGGCAAGGAATGGTCAGAGTTCAGGCTGGTTTTGGCAACAGAAGATCAGGCAGACAGGTAAACAGAGCAAGATCAAGGAAGCCAAAGGTCAGGACTGGAGACAGCAGCAGGGTCAGAGAACCGGGTCAGTATGAGATCAGGTGTAGGTTCAGGATCAAGTCTCAGGATAAGCTGCAGATCAAACCGCAAAGATCTTGACAGTGGAAGCCCCTTTTAAAGGCCACTGGGCGCACGTCTGTTTACTTCTGGAAGCCTAAAAGCGGGGATGCACCCTATTGTGGGTCTAGGAGGCGTGCGTCAATGACAAATACAGTACAGCCGTGAGCAATTTTGAATGACATTTTTTTTACTTTAGAAATGTAATTTTTCTGCGGCACGGTAAAACAGATGATAAAGATGTGCCACTTTACAGGCAGACTTAAGGGGACCCCCCGGGCACGATATTTAAAGGAATATTTTGTTTCACTTTAAGCATTATTAAAATCACTGCTCCTGAAAAAACGGCCATTTTTATAAACTTTTTTTTTGCACTGATACATGTCCCCTGGGGCAGTACCCGGGTCCCCAAATACTTTTCATGGCAATAACTTGCATATAATCCTTTAAAATCTTCGTGTCCCATAGACTTTAACGGTATTTGCATTTTCGCACAATTTTTGTGTTTGTTCGCATGTTCTGGTGCGAACTGAATGGGGAGTGTTTGGCTCATCCCTATTTTTTTATTTGTGATTATAAACCAGCTAATGGATTTATTCTGATTGGGGATGAGCCGAACAACCCCCGGTTCGGTTCGCAGCAGAAAAACAGGCAAAAAATTTGTTCGAACACATGAACACTGTTAAAGTCTATGGGACACAAACATGAAAGAGTGATAATTTTAAAGGTTAACCACTTCAATACAGGGCATTTTCACCCCCTTCCTGCCCAGACCAATTTTTAGTTTTCAGCGCTGTCGCACTTTGAATGACAATTGCGGGGTCGTGTGACGTGGCTCCCAAAAAAAATTGCGTCCTTTTTTTTGCCCACAAATATCGCTTTGGTTTGGTGGTATTTGATCACCTCTGTGGTTTTTATTTTTTGCGCTATAAACAAGAGGAACGACAATTTTGAAAAAAAAACACAATATTTTTTGATTTGATAAATATCACAATTTAAAAAAGTAAAAAAAAAATCCTCAGTTTAGGCCGATATGTATTCTTCTACATATTTTTGGTAAAAAATCGCAATACGCGTATATATATTGGTTGGTTTGTGCAAACGTTAGAGGCCCAGATTCACGTAGAATCGCAGCGGCATTAACGTATCGTAGATACGTTACACTGCCGCAAGTTTTTATTGCAAGTGCCTGATTCACAAAGCACTTGCATGAAAACTTACGCCGGCGGCCTCCGGCGTAAGCCCGCGTAATTCAAAGCGGCATGTGCCATTTAAATTAGGCACGCTCCCGCGCCGGACCTACTGCGCATGCTCTGTTTTTGAAATTCCCGCCGTGCTTTGCGCGAAGTGACGTCATTTTTTCGAACGGCGACGTGTGTAGCGTACTTTTTTAAATTTCGACGCGGGAATGACGGCCATACTTTATACAGCACATACGTGGGCTGTGTAAAGTTAGGGCAGCTAAAACGACGACTAACTTTTCGACGGGAAACTAGACTAGCAGCGACGTAGCGAACGCGAAAAAACGGCGTGGATCGCCGTAACTACTAATTTGCATACCCGACGCTGGTTTACAACGCGCACTTCCCCCAGCGGCAGCCGAGGTATTGCATCCTAAGATCCGACAGTGTAATTCAATTACACCTGTCGGATCTTAGGGCTAACTATGCGTAACTGATTCTATGGATCAGTCGCATAGTTAGGAAGACCCTAAAACAGAGATACGACGGCGTATCAGGAGATACGCCATCGTATCTCTTTTGTGAATCTGGGCCATAGCGTCTACAAAATAGGATAGATTTATTGCATTTGTTTACTAGTAATGGCGGCGATCTGCGATTTTTATTGTGACCGTGACATTGTGACGGACATATCGGACACTTTTGACACATTTTTGGGACCATTAACATTTATACAGCGATTAGTGCTATAAAACTGCACTGATTACTGTGTAAATGTGACTGGCAGGGAAGGGGTTAACACTAGGGGGTGCTGAAGGAGTTAAATATGTTCCCTAGGAAGTGATTCTAACTGTAGGGGGCGGGGACTCACAAGGGGGAGATCGATCTGTGTTCCTCTGTACTGGGAACACACATTGGTACCCTAACCTCTGACAGGACGTGGATCTGTGTGTTTACACACACAGATCCACGGTCCTGCTGTAATCACAGGCAATCGCGGGTGCCCGGCGGACATCGCGGCCGCCGGGCATGCGCATCGGGTCCCGAGAGGTGCCGCCGGTTGCACGCGGCACCTCTCGGGTGCATGCCCTCTGGACGGCCGGGAAGCCCAGGATGGGCTTCATATGATGTCCACCCAGGATGGAAGATCCCATCTGTGGACGTCATTTGACTATGGGGGGTAGGGAAGTGGTTAATATGCAAGTTATTGCCATACAGTGTTTGAAGACCTGGGTCCTGCCCAGGGGACATGTACCAATGCAAAAAAAGTTTTAAAAACGGCTGTTCAGTTTTTTCGGGAGCAGTGATTTTAATAATGCCAAAAGTAAAACAATAAAAGTGAAATATTTCTTTAAATTTCACACCTGGGGGTGTCTATAGTATGCCTGTAAACTAGCCCTTGTTTCCCGGGGAACCGAACCAAAATAAAATGGGTGGGGTCCCCTAAAATTCCATTACCAGGCCCTTCAGGTCTGGTATGGATATTAAGGGAAACCCTGCGCCAAAATAAAAAGAATGGCGTGGGGTTCCCCCCAAAAATGACCCTGCCCCCCCTATGACCCAACGGGGGTTTCCAGTGGCCTTCCCATGGTGTCACGAGTGACACCGCCCCCTCTGACGCAACGGCGGTTTCCCGTGATGCGTCAGAGGGGGCGGGGTCATCCGTGACACCACGAGGAAGCCGCTGGAAACCCGTTGCATCAGAGGAGGGGCGGGGTCACCCGTCCACAGGACGGGTGGCCTCGCCCTCGGTTACTTAAGAGATGTCAGACGGCTCGCACGTCTTTTGGCCGGGTGCCTGCTATGGAGGCGGTATTGTTCGTAGTGGCAGGTCGGACTTGTAGAAGGATTACGGTGTTGGAATTTTTTTGAATAAAGGACTTGTTCCAAGCTGTAAGTGTTACCAATTCACATAGGGGGGCGGCATCTGGGGGTCCCCTTTGTTAAAGGGGGCTTCGAGATTCCGATAAGCCCCCCGCCCGCAGACCCGCACAACCACCAGGCAAGGGTTGTTGGGATGAGGCCCTTGTCCCCATCAACATGAGGACATCCTCCCCATGTTGAGGGCATGTGGTGTGGTACAGTTCAGGAAGGGAGGGGCGCTCTCTTGTCCCCCCTCTTTTCCTGCTGCCTGACAGGTTGCATGCTTGGATAAGGGTGTGGTATGGATTTTTGGGGGAACCGCACACTTTTTTTTTTTTGCCACATGGTTTCCCTTAAAATTCATACCAGACCTGAAGGGTCTGGTATGGGTTTTGAGGGGGACCCCTACGTAATTTTTTTAAAAGTGTGTAGTGTATAAAAAAGCCTGTGTTCTTGTTCCATCAAGAGGTACCGTTTTGCAGCTAAACTAGTCCTGCCTAGATCTTGGTTGCAATATGCGGCTATAATATCTGATAACTATATTCAGACTGGAGAAAGCAATATATTGATGGAAGGACTCAAAAGCAGAGTGTGGGACGGTTCCGTAATAGAGTGTTCTTTGACAGTCTGCCCATTATTTATTTTGTTTGCAGCTTGTCATCAGGGTGCGTCAATGCTGCCCACGTGCCAGGCCACGTCCTTCCAGATGGTCATTTTTAATATAATGGTTTTCTGAAGCCTCCCTGTACAGAATAGCCCCCAGGAGGGTCAGAACCAGGGGCGTCCAGCACCGTTAGATGCCAGGATGTACTTACACCATCCTGCAGCAGATGAATGAGGCCTTCTCCCTGGCAAGATGGTGTCTGGTTGCAGGTAGGAAGAAGGCATCTCCAAGGGCGCACTCCCAGGCAGACCTCCCTGTTGATGGGGATGAAGACGGGGCAGTGTCATGCTATGCTACCAGGTAGGAGAATGGATGGCTTGTGTCCCTCTGAGCCCGAGGATGGTGCCGGATACGGTCAAGATGGCAGTGGGCTGCGGGTAGGAGGAAGGCAGGGATGGTGCAACAGTGCCAGGTAGGGGGATAGAGGCTTCTGTCCCTCTGAGCCTGAGAATAGCACCAGAAATGGTCAAGATGACAGCGGGCCATGGGTAGAAAGAGGGCAGCTGGAGTCACCAAGCAGCGGGGAAAGAGGGCAGCTGGAGTCACCAAGCAGCGGGGCACACCGATCAGACAGTCTGGCTGCAAAATAATGGCAGGAACATGGTTAGAGAAGGAAGCCTGGTAATCTATGTTAGATAAAGTCTGTGTCAGGCTTGCAGGCACACGGATGGATAAGGATGAATGTTCAGAATTCCTGGAAATTCTCTCTAAAGCATCGGCCACAGCTCACATCCAGTCACACCCCCATTAAAGTATATAATCAATGTGACTTTATGTGACTGTCAGTTAGGGACCTTAAATTGTAAGCGCCCTGAGAGTAGGAACTGATGTGAATGCACCAAATAAATGTAAAGTGCTGTGTAAATTGTTGGCGCAATATAAATACCTCCGAGTAAAAATAAAAAAATACACAATAAATCGCATTTATTTATTTTAACAGATTTTGAACCCATTTTACTGTTTTGAAGTTTATTCACTAACTACGTGGCTGGCATCCGGATATTTTGATTATTCTATGGCCATATTAACTATGACCATTGTGTCTATTCTTGCAACAATTTACATGCTAAGAATGGTAAGCATAAATCTGTTACTTTGATATTTCCATATATTTTACTTTTATTACACAGATGGTAACTACATTATTTGCTTTTCTTTATCGTTATAGCAATCAGTTAAATTGCATCATATGGTGGAATCACATAACAATGTTTTGGTGTCTGTTCTTCAGAGAAATGGAGGTAAGATGCCCAAAGGGAAAAAATAACACACACGTCATACTTACCTGCTCTGTGCAATGAATTCTCCACTTCTCAGGTCCCCCGCCTGTGCTCCTGGTCCCCCCCCCTTCGCAGAGTGCCCCCGTGCTTGAGCCTCCTGTTGTATCTAAGCCAATGATGAGTGAGAGCCTCGGCTCTCATGTGCATCGCTGGATCGAGATCTGGCTCAGGGAAAATTAAGAGGAGCTTTAGCTGATATGGTTTCTAAAGGCTTGAAAGCAGCAATTTCCTGCAATAGAAGATAGTATACAGTATAATCACTTTTTCAGTGGACCATTTATTTCTACCTCTCCCCTGTTTCAGTTCTGCATCCTCAAAAGTCTCTTTGGCATTTAAGTCTTTTGGAAATGTTGGATGCCTGTATCCATGTAACCATGTACTGGTTCCTTTTTCTGACCCCCCTATATCACTTTAGGGCTCAGCTTCAGCTTTGTATTATTATCCTACAAATAACTGGCAGACCAAAATATGGTTTCAAATATTCAATGAGAGAAAAGAAGTCTAATTGACAAGTATCTTCCAATACTAGGCATGTGCAAAAGGGAAAATTTGTTTCATTTCGTTTTAATTCGTTATCTAATTAATTTCGCTAAGTTAGATTCGTTACATGTGTTAAATTCGTTTTCGTAATTAGTTCGTTTTCGACCGAATTTCGAAAACTCCAGTCGAATTCGAAAATATTTTGACCGGATTCGATAATATTTCAATCGGATTCGAAATCAAATTCTATTTGAATCGAATTCGAAAACAATTCGATTCGAAAACAAATTCGAATGAAAATTGAAAGCAAATTTGAATCAAAATCTAAAAAATATAAATCGATTTCTAAAAAAGAATGCGATAAAATAGAATATAAAATAAATAATAAAACAATAGAATGAAAATCAAAGAATAGTAAAGAACAGAATGGAATTTAATAGAATGTAATCAAATACAATAGAATATGACCTGGCTTCTTCTAGCTATCTTCTATCTTCCATTTTCTGAAATTCGAAATTCATATAGAATGAACTCAAATTTGAATAGAAAAATATTAGAAGAGTAGAATAAAAAAAAAAAAATATATATATATATATATATATATATATATATACACAAATGCACAGAACTCTGTGTGCATAGAAACAGCGATCTGGCTGTTTCTTCTTCCTTAAAGATCAGGCAGGAAAACAGCTAGACAGTGGAGTAACAGTAGCACACTTTTTACCCCTTAAAGTGGAGGTTCCATCAAAAAACAATTTTGCTTTAAACTGTAGCTTACGACTAAAAAAGAAAAAAAAAAAAGTTTTTTTTTTTTTTTTTACTCATCTGAAAATGCCTGTTGCTATGCGGTCCCACAAAATCTGCCTTTGAAACCACCTAGGATTCTGACATCATTTCCCTCTAATGCTCCTGGGAAATGTGTGTCATCATTTCCCAGGATGCAGTGCGCTGTCCAATTATCACTCCCCATCCAAGACTTCCAGGAAGTAAATGCCTGTAGGCTTCACAATGCCCACAAGCAAAATGACAACGGTGTAGATATAGTTTTATAAACTATCTTTTTGAATATCTATGCGGATCGGCAGCGGATTGTAAAATAGTAAGTGACCAGATTTATATTATAAAAACGCATGATGAAAGGACATACATTTAAAAAATGCTAATTGTGGTTGGAACTCCGCTTTAATTGCACCTAGATATTAACCCTTTCCCAGCAAATGTCATTAGTACAGTGTCAATGTACAAGATTACATACCTCCCAACTTTCTGAGATGGGAATGAGGGACACCTATTAGCAAAAGTATGTAGGCATAGGACACGCCCCCTGCCACGCCCTGCTTAAAGGCCAATTGTACAAAAAAATATTGGTTAAACCCACACATTTTTTTACCATTATTATTTTTTTATATTGGCTTTTGTTCATTACAAATGCAGAGATTTTGAAATTGGATAACAAGGTTTAGCACTGGGAAACACTTTGTGATAGATAAATAGTGCATTTTATATACAACTATGTAGATCAGACCAAAATGAGGGACAAATGAGGCGGAAAGAGGAACTTTGTTCGAATGAGGGACAGTCCTAAATCAGGGACAGTTGAGAGCTATGGTAATACCACTGATCACTTTTTTAGTGTCACTAGCAACGTTAGTGACATTCCCAGAATGTGTCTGTTAGTGCAAGATAGCCCGCCACTATATTACAGTTCCATTATAAGTCACAGATCATCGCAATTATAGTATAGCATTTATAGCTACATCATAGGCGTGCGCAGGGGGTGTGCCTGGGCACACCCTAATCCTGAGGTTGGCAAACCGTCAATCATGATCTACCTGCTGATTGTGGGCAGGTGACAGGTAAACCGCAATCCTTCCTTGCCGAGCCTCAGAATCTGGACAGAAAGGGCAGCTTGGGGTGGGATAAAGTGGAACCGATCTGTATTTTTCTGCAGCAGCTGAAAGTAGGCTTCTCCTCCTCTCCCCGACATTCAGCTGCTACAGGAGCAAAATACAGGGGATCGGTACCAATATATGCCACTGCCGCCACCCCCCCCCCCTGTCCCTATTTCATCTCCTTATCCATCCCTTGCTCCCTCCCAGGATGGATAGTGGGGAAGAGGCCAGTAAATATGTCACACATGCATATGTATTGGAGCCTTGAGGTGCACACCCTAATGCAATAGGCTGCGCACGCCCATTAGCTACATAAATTCCAGTATACTGTATACATTGTTTGTAGATTCTGTCAGGATCAGAGGGGTATGCTAAAGCTTTCTCACAAACCAATTAATATACGCTTATTTGGATCTTTTTGTTTTCACCAAAGACATGCAACAGAATACATGTTGGCCTCAATTTATGAAGAAATTTGATTTTTTATGTTTTTAATGGAAAATATTAATATATTTTTCTTTCAAAATTGTTGGTCTTTTTCCTTTATGTAAAAAGAAAAAAAAACACAGCTGTGATCAAAATACCACTGAATGAAAGCTCTGTTTGTGTGAAAAAAAATGATACAAATTTAATTTGCATACATGTGTTGCATGACTGCACAATTGCCAGTTAAAGTAGTGCAGAGATAGCACAAAATTGTCATGAAGGGGGTAAAATCTTCTGGAGGTCAAGCCACTTGTTCTGTTGTAAAGCTCTATGCAATATGTATATGCTAGTCACTTTAAGATTGTATAATACATTTTCCTACAATGTTTTAATTTCACATCTTGTTATTTTTAAGACTTGAATTAAACCTTTATACCATGTTAGTATGCCATGGGATATAGGAATGTCATTGAAAATATGGTCATTAGAAATTTTAGGGTATTTCTTTTTTCTTTTCCTCAAAAATTATCCCAACAGATCCTGCTGCCTTTCTTCTCAAATTATCATTTGCATAACAGCGGCTGTGTCCATGTAGCCATTGCACCCCAATCAACATGAATGGGACTGCCTGAATGCAGATGAATTGAACACATGTGCATCTTATGCAGGCAGACATGACCCTGGCACGCATGTGCATTATAAATGAGGCCTTACAGGGCAATACACTATTTAGCACATTTGCACTGTTGTAGAATTTATTATAGGTGAAAGCGGATTATCAGAGACTTAAAACTGTAGCAACGTGCAAAAGAAAACAGTTTGTATAATACAACATTTTATTTTTTATAGGGGTTGAAGAAGTACAATCTAAATACCTGGTTCCTGGAGATGTAATTGTCTTATCAGAGAAGAAGTTTTTTCTGCCCTGTGATGCCATACTAATATCGGGGGGTTGTGTGGTAAATGAAGGCATGTTGACAGGTACAGCATGATAAAACATGTATCAAGTACGATATCGTAATTTAAAACTGTTATGCCGCGTACACACGATAATTTTTCCGAACATGCTCTATTTTTTAACGACGTTTTAAACAATGTCGTTTTTTGGGTTGTAAAAAATGATCGTGTGTGGGCTTTAACGACATGAAAAACCCCGCTCATGCTCAGAAGCAAGTTATGAGACGGGAGCGCTAGTTCTGGTAAAACTACCGTTCGTAATGGAGTAAGCACATTTATCACGCTATAACAGACAGAAAAGCGTGAATCGTCTTTTACAAACACAAAATCAGCAAAACAAGTCCAAGGGTGGCATTATCCGCATGGAACTTCCCCTTTATAGTGCTGTTGTACGTGTTGTACGTCACCACGCTTTGCTAAAGCATTTTTACACGATCGTGTGTGCGCAACGTCGTTTTAATGATGAAGTTGTAAAAAAAAAAAATTCCGAAAGGCTGAAAAACTTTCGGCCAGATCCACAAAAGGGATACGACGGCGTATCTGCTGATACGCCGTCGTATCCCTGTTTCTAACTATGCGGCTGATTCATAGAATCAGTTACGCATAGCTAGTCCTAAGATCCGACAGGTGTAATGGACTTACACTGCCGGATCTTAGGATGCAGTACCGCGGCCGCCGCTGGGGGCATTTCTCATCGAAATCCAGCGTCGGGTATGCAAATTAGCACTTACGGAGATCCACGAAGCTTTTTCCCTTCGTTAAGTCTCCGTAAGTGTTAGTTTGCCGTCGCAAAGATAGGGCTACTTTTACAAAGTGTAAAGTTAGTACACCATGTAAAAGTATACCTGTCTTTCCCGCGTCGCTGTCAAATTTCTTTTTAAAAAAAAAAATGTCCCGCCGCATCTCTTTTTTACCCGTCGCGATTCACAAAACTCAGCGCACCGTAACGTAACGCAAAGCACGTCGGGAAAATAGCATCGGGAGCATGCGCAGTACGTCCGGCGCGGGAGCGCGCCTAATTTAAATGGGACTCGCCCCATTTGAATTGGCCCGACTTGCGCCGGACGGATTTAAGTTACACCGCTGCAAATTTCCAGGTAAGTGCTTTGTGGATCGGGCACTAACTTGTGTAATTTGCGGCGGTGTAACTTAAATCACAAAAGTTACGTTGCGCCCGCTGGTTGTGGATCTGGCCCTTTGTTTTTTTACAAGCCGAAAAATGATCGTGTGTACGCGGCATTATAGTTATACATTTGTGGCCCTAATTTTGCAGGATTTAAAGTTGTTGCAAACTCAAATCCTCAAAACAACACTATTTTGAATAAGTTAGTAGATAATACTATTATAACCTAAATAGCCTTGTGTGTACTTTTTTGCTGATTTGCGGGTGTGGCATATCTTAGGCAGACATGACATTACACGATCCCCCTCCCACCTATACATAGTCGCTCTCGCTCTCTGTCTCCCTCTCTTTCTCTCTCTCTCTCTCTCTCTCTCTCTCTCTCCCTGTTTCTCTCTCTCTGGGTTCCATTCATGAAGCGATATGAAGAACATTAAAAAATGCAGTAAAATACTAGCGTATTTATTTATCAGAATCTGGAAGCTCCCTTTAACAAGGGGACCCCCAGATCCCGCCCCCTATGTGAACTGGTAACGGTACATTTTTATACCCTAAATGTGCTAGTAGAAAGGCTCCTGTTTTGCTACAGTAGCTCCTGTGCTGGACTGTGCAGGCACCAGCAATGCTGCTCTGAATAATATTGGGCTGTACAGGTAGCAGTAGAGGTCCTGTGCAGCATGCCAGGTTGTGCTGCTAATAGTTGTACTTTTGGGCAAGATGCTAAGCTGTATTTGTACCAGAAGTGCTTATGTGCAGACTTTGTTATGATGGTAGCATTAGTGCTTGTGTGCTGTGCCAGATCCAGCACAAGATTCTCAATTCACTATGGGAGACAGGGACTAAACAGCATAAGATAATCAGATGCCTTGGCCAGCCAGGAGCTTCACAGTGCAGAATACTCAAAGCCCCAGATTATTTTGGAGACACACAGCAAGATAATCAGAGCCATTCAGGACACACTCAACCACAATAAACATATTTCATGTATCTTTTCAGCTATAATAACATATAAGCCTTGTACACATGACCGTTTTTTCCATCAGGAAAACAGCCTTGAATCCTGCTGGGAAAATAGAGAACCTGCAGAGTGTTTCCTGCTGAGAAAACCGGTCGTCTGTATGCTTACCTGCAGGTGAGAAAAACCGTGCATGCTCGATAACACTTCAGCGCATGCGCGGTAGCATACAACGTTAGTGTGGGGTGTAGCAAGATGGCGGCGACGGAATCAAATGTGACGAGACACCGGATCGTCGTAGTCGATGACGTCACCGCGTTCGTGCCATTCAAAAGAACAGCAGGTTTTTGTGTGGCCATGTGTATACACGGCTTTTCAGGGCAAGCCTGCCAGGAATCCCATCGGGAAAACCAACGTTTTTTTCCAGACGGGATTCCCGGTCGTGTGTACAGGGCTATAGCTAAAGTAAGTATTTCACCTTGTAAGGCTCTTTTGCATAACTTCAAATAATCCTTTGCCCCTATGGATCTTCTACGCAATGCCCTAATATATTTGATGATATCCTACCTTCTCCTACTTTCTGTGGAAAGCTCAGCTTTTCAAAACTTGAGACAATCGTGGGACAACTATCACATGTGGCAGAAGGTACTGTTGTAGCTGCAAATGTGAACCATTTCTTGTCCTACCTTTGTACAAGTATTTCTTTAGATATATCTTAATCCTAATTAGTATTTTGCAATTCTGTTTTAAAGGAGAAAGTGTTCCTATAACAAAAGTCCCACTACCAAATGTGGACAATGAAATTCCATGGAAAACATACACTGGTGAAAACTGTCGTGGACATATATTGTATTGTGGAACTGAGGTTGTTAAGACAAAGCCAAATGCAGATGGACTGGTAAAAGCTGTTGTCCTACAAACAGGTGATGATATTCTAGCAAAAGAAAAATAAAATAAAATAAAAAACTTGTATACTTTTGCTAAATTAGATTGACAATATTTACTCATTAGTTTATTAGGATTACTAGAAATTATTGCCAGAAAAAAAGTAATCATATACTGTATGTTTTGTCTTTTCTGAATGGTTCATTTATCCCCACTCTGCAAATCAAGAATTCTAACTTTTCCACAGCATCAGTATTTAACTTCCATTCCAGATTTGACTTTAGCACTGGGTACCTGTCATGTGAAGAAATTAAGTTCCCCATAGAAATTGTTACCCTCACATATTTGAACAGGCAAACATTAGATCTTCGAATGTTTAAGCACTGCTCGAAAAAAGATCTAATGTTTGCCTGTTTAAATAGGTGATATAAATAAATAAACACATTACAAAATTTGCCTTTTTAAAAATGTATTTATTCAACAAAAAAATATCATTATATGTAATGGTGTATTGTGTTAAAGGCTGGTATTGCCCCATTTAGCAGAAATATCTGTATATAGGCATTTTGTATAACTGCCCACCATTGTCTGTCTTCGACAGTGATCTTTTTAAAATTAGATGAACTTGACAGCTTTCAGCTGGCAATGGTTGCTAAGGTGGCAGTGGATGCTTAACTGACATCACCAAGCCCATCTATTGACATGGCCATGAATCCCCAAATCATGTAAGAAAATGGGAAGTGAATGGAATCTGATGCCGCGTACACATGGTCATTTTTCGGCATGTAAAAAATGTTGTTTTTAAAAAATGGCATTTAAAATGATCGTGTGCGGGCTTCACATAATTTTTCGGGTTCTGAAAAACGACCAAAAAAAAATTCGAACATGCTGCATTTTTTAACGATGTTTTAAACAATATCGTTTTTCGAGTTGTAAAAAAATATCGTGTGTGGGCTTAAAAAGCAAGTTATGAGACGGGAGCGCTCGTTCTGGTAAAACTACCGGTCGTAATGGAGTAAGCACATTCATCACGCTGTAACAGACAGAAAAGCGTGAATCGTCTTTTACTAACACAAAATCAGCTAAAGGGTGACGTCATCCAAATGGAACTTCCCCTTTATAGTGCCGTCGTACGTGTTGTACGTCACTGCGCTTTGCTAGAGCATTTTTTTTAAATGACCGTGTGTGGGCAACATTGTTTTAAAGATGAAGTTGGAAAAAACTTTGTTTTTTCTACATGCTGAAAACGTTGTTTTTTACATGCCGAAAAATTATTGTGTGTACGCGGCATTACTGTCAGGAGTCTGCATAGGAGATTTCCAGATATATGTAGCTACACAAATAAATTGGGACCAGACCATATGTATATATCTTTAAAGTGAGATTTTTTTATAGTGAAACAAGACAATCACATACCAGCAAACATTAAACATGAACAAACCCCAGTGACAAAATACCTAATTAATCTAACTGAGACCTAACTATATTCAAAATGAGAGACACGGGTAACAGTGTATACCGGGGATGCAAGGAAAGGGGGAATCAAGGCAGGGTACAGAAACAAGGAGCAGGAGTAAGCAGTAGGATACAGGATGCAAGGCTAGCTCAGGAGCAGGATAAACGAACAAAGGGATCTGATGCAAGGATGGCAATTGAAACACTGACTCTGCAATAGCAGAGGTGGTACTTTAAGCGGACGTAAACCCATCCATTAACCACTAGCTGACGGCCGTACGTCCGCAGCGCGGCTCCCAATCTCTAACAGGCCGTCTTTTTACGGCCGCCCCTTTGCTCGTTCCCCGCGCGCGCTCCCGAGCACGCAGCGGGGAACTGCTGTGCTGGCAGTGTCCCTTGGACACAGCCAATCACAGATCGCCGTGAACGGCCAATCGGAGTGGCCGTTTCCTAGGCGTTCTGTGCGGCCAATGAGAGATGATCTCATATGTTTACATATGAGATCATTTCTCATTCCCGGCTCTCGCAGACAGCGGTGCTGTCAGGGGAGAGAGGAGACGGATCTGTGTCTCTTGTACATAGAGACACAGATCGGTCACCTCCCCCAGTCACCCCCCTTCCCCCACAGTTAGAACACTAATATTAGGGTACACATTTAACCCCTTCCTCACCCCCTAGTGTTAACCCCTTCCCTGCCAGTCACATTTATACAGTAATTAGTGCATATTTATAGCACTGATTGCAGTATAAATGTGAATGGCGCCAAAAATGTGTCAAAAGTGTCCGATGTGTCCGCCATAATGTCGCAGTCGCAATAAAAATCGCAGATCGCCGCCATTACTAGTAAAAAAAAAAAAAAAAAAAAAAATAATCCTGTCCCTTATTTTGTAGGCGCTATAACTTTTGCGCAAACCAGTCGCTTATTGCGATTTATTTTTTTACTAAAAATATGTAGAATACGTATCGGCCTAGACTGAGGATAAAAAAAAAACGTAAAAAAAAAAATTGAGCTATTTATTATAGCAACAAGTAAAAAAAATTTATTTTTTTTCAAAATTGTCGCTCTATTTTTGTTTATAGCTCAAAAAATAAAAACCGCAGAGGTGATCAAATACCACCAAAAGAAAGCTCTATTTGTGGGGAAAAAAGGACGTTAATTTTGTTTGGGAGCCACGTCGCACGACCGCGCAATTGTCAGTTAAAGCGACGCAGTGCCGAATCGCAAAAAGTCCTCTGGTCAGGAAGGGGGTTTAAGTGCCCAGTAAGGAAGTGGTTAACAGTTTCAAAAAACAGTTACATTTCCGGAATGTGCCGGTAATTTAACACTCCCATTGGTTGTGCTCTCAATCAAGCTGTTAAACCATCCTATGGCTGGTGTCATAACTGATCACATGTGCAGCATCATGGCAGTTGTAGATTAAACAGAGGCCAAGATGGCATCTTCCTTGACTGAACAACATAGGAGGGTTTACTTCCACTTTAAAGTGGAGGTTCACCCTAAAAAACATCTATATACCATTACATCCAGCATACTTCTGACATCTACAGTATGCTGTTTGTTTTTTTTTGTTCGCTGTACATACCGTCTTATAGTTCTCTTTCACCCGGCTTCCGGGTTCTCACTCCCGCGGGGAGTAGACGTTCCTATGAAGAGGCGTAGATAAGGCGCGTCACGCGTACCGAAAATAGCCGAACTGGGAGCCGGCTATGAGTCCCAGTTCGGCTATTTTCGGAACGCGTGATGCGCCTTATCCGCACGTCAATCATCTACGCCTCTTCATATCAACGCCTACTCCCCGCCAAAGTGAGAACCCGGAAGCCAGGTGAAAAGGAACTATAAGACGGTATGTACAGCGAAAAAAAACAATACCAGCATACTGTACATGTCGGAAGTATGCTGGATGTAATGTTATATAATTGTTTTACGGTGAACCTCCGCTTTAAGTACGCTCCCAGCTAATAGGGCCAGGTGGAACTGATTGCAGGAACCTGTTGGCTGCTGGGAGACACCTACTGGTGCTCACTGGAACCACAACTTTCATCCCAGAGACCCACAGTGCTACCAGCAGGTGAATCAGGTCCTAGTACCTACATCATTGTCGAAATATGGCCATGGCGGTATATGGGCAATGATGTCATCACTATCCCCGCCCCTTCCTTTATATAGCTAATTACAGCCTGAGGAACTCTCATTCGCCTAGTGTTTCTATCAAAGATCAGCTATGTGTGGTGGGTCACCAGGTTGTTATTGTTTTTGCTTAAGTTGGTGGCAGTGTGCTTTGTGATATGGATTAACAATGAGGGATATTTTTGGGGGATTACAATTTTTGTATTAAACGACTTGTTAAACATTTACGTGTCTTTTTTTTTCTAATACTCTGAACAAAGACTGAAAAAATAAGGGTAAAACTGCACTCTTGAACTCTAAAAAATATAAAAAATATTTTACTACTACAAAAATATTTTACAAAACGTTCTGTTGTTTTTTTGTTGGTGGAAAGTTATAAGCTGTTCTGATATATTGATTATTGGTTCAGTGCTTGGGGTGTGCACAACACCATGATTATATTCTATTTGATTGATGTAGAACTAGATTTTTTATAGATAAATTCAATGTGGCAGTGGTAAGTTGTTAAATTTATTGTATGTGCTTAGGGGGCATATGTGGGGCCAATTTTAGTAAAGGGGTTTACCAGCTTCTCATTAACTGCCTGCCCACAGAATCCTACAACCACTGGGCAAGAGGCCCTTTTCTTCATTAACATGGGGACAAGATGCTTTGCCACAGCTCCCCCCCCCCCCAACAATCCCCAGCCCAAGGTTAAGGACATGTGGCCTTGTATGAGGGGGGCACTGCATGCTCGGGTTAAAAGGTCTGGTATGCATTTTTAGGGGGAGTCATTCTTAAATTCCATACCAGACCTGAGGAGTCAAGTATGGGTTTCACATGGGACCTGATGTTTCTTTTTGGGGGGGATGGGGGGGTTTCAAAAAAAATTAAGGCCCCAGGCAATCTATACCAGACACTTCATTCTTGCTGTAGGATATTCTACAGGACAAATTACATTTACAAAAGAAGACAGTTTAGATTGCCGGCAAAGAAAATTGCATTTCTATTTAAAAGACAGAAATCGCACAGAACAAATGCAAATTTCCGCCACAATATATACTGTAAAAGACCCTTAGAGGTCTGCTATGTATTTTGGTGCCACCTTTTGGGTCTGTGTGCATTTTTTGCCTCTTGCCTTTTTGCTTATTGCTATATTAATTATAAAGAAATGGGACATGGCAGTGGTGAGTTGATATATATATATATATATATATATATATATATATATATATATATATATATATATAATATATATGAAATTTGTCTATTTCTAGGTTACATGTTTTCAGAATGAGAAGGTGGGGGTGGGGGGGCATAACTGGGGGCCTCCAGATTCTGATAAGCTCCCTGCCTGCAGACCCCTATAACCACAAGTGTTGTAGATAGGAGGCCTCTTATTCTCATCAACATAAAGGCAGTGTTTTGCCGGGGGGGCACCCCACTTGCAAAGTAGCCACCGATGTTAAGGGCATTTGGCCTTGCATGGTTCAGCAGGGAGGTGTACACTTGCCCCCCCTTCCTGCCCTGCCAACCTGCATGCTTTGATAAATGATTCTTGGAACCTCATGCTTTTCGAGGGGTTCTATCTTATAATCCATTCCAGAACTATAGGATCTGGAATAACATTTTGGGGGTCTTCGTGCTTTTTTTGGGTGGGGTTCCCCTATAATTCATACTAGGCCTTAAGGGACTAGTATGAATTATGAGTGAAGGCCCTGTGCCATTTTTTTTCAAGCTATCCACAGCTCTTTTAACATGGCTGGGGATTTTCTTCATTATTACCAGACCCTTATCGTAGATGAAGGTCTGCTATAGATGTTAATTGTGAACTCCCCCAGAAAAATTATTATGTGGGGATTCCCCTCATAATTCATACCATTCTCTTCAGGCCTGGTATTAATTTTACAGGAGACCCCACCAAAAAAAAACAGCCCGAGGTCCCACCCAAATTTTAAGCCCTTCAGGACTGGGAACAATTTGAAGTGGGAACTTCTCATGGGGTCCCCCCAAAACTCCAAACCAGGTCCTTTAGTCAAGCATGCAGCCTGGCAGGCCAGACAAGGGGGTGGGGGTGAGTGTGCCCCCTCCCTTCTTGAACCATACCAGGCCACATGCAATCAACATGGGTGTGTACCTTGCCAAATGGGGTCCCCTGGCAAAGCATTGTGTCCCTATGTTGATGAGGGCAAAGGTAGGACGCTTATTGGAAACCGAAAGGCTCCATTAACAATAAGGCTACATCCAGATAATAGTCTCCCTTATGTGAATGAGAAAGGGATACATACCCCTACTGATTAAAAAATAAAAATACAGTATAATTGAAAACACAGTTTTTGACATTCTTAAGAAACAAAATCATAACATAGATCCATGTCCATTACAATTCCTGATGCCCTTCAAAAGAAAAAAATGTGATGACCAAACATGATGGTGCCACTCTGTGAATCACAGCTCTTGGAGCTGTCATCAGCAATATTATAAGCGAAGGGCATGAATAAGGGGTGATATTACCCAAATAGTGCCATGAATAGATGCTGTAATCAAAAAAAAAAATGTAAATTTGACTGATATTCAGCTTTAGTTATCATCTCTTAATTTACCATGTTTAAATGAAATTATAGATTAACATTTGTATGACATTCATCTGAAGTTTTAATATATGTTGACTCCTAGGATTCAACACAGCAAAGGGAGACCTTGTGAGATCAATTATGTATCCCAAGCCTGTGAATTTTAAATTGCACAGAGAGGTTTCAAAAGTTCTTGGTGGGCTCATCGGACTTTCCATCATTGGAGTCATATACTCAGTTGTACTTAACGCATATAGTGGGGTAAGTAGAATATGTTTTTAGCAGGTGCTATTGGACTACCACACCCACAATCCCTGCTGTGTCTTAGAGCATCTTAGGGCCAAGTAAATATAAAAAGTATTTAAGTATTGATACTATTGCTCAGTGTGTTATACAAATATAGATGTGTTTAGATGCAGGTTGTAATATTCATATGCCACATCTACAGTCAATTTTTTGACAAAGGTTTTACATAAATAAATGGTGCAACTGCGACCCCCGAGTGATTCCATTGGTTTTATTGAATGCTGCTTACCTTGCAGCCGTAAGGTAATTTGCTAGCACACCTTCGGGTGTCACCATACACCGAAGATTCACCAACAAGTCACCTTGCCACCTGCTGATGTCATTTAGCACCCAGCACTTCACTCGCACTTTGCAATTTCTTTTGATTTAATTGCATTACCTCTTGGACTAAGTCGCAGTTGCATTATCCATCATTGGTGTATATCAGTTCCCATGTTGATGGGAGCATTACACCATCCTGCGATTTCCTCCGAGACTGCATATATTATCTTTACGTTGCGATTCTATTTCTGCACCCAGCACTTTACTTGCACCTTGCAATTTCTTCACCTCTTGGACTGAGTCGCAGTTGCACCATTTACACTATGTAACAATTGGACAATCTTGCGGTTCCATCCACCATTCATATGATGTGATTTTACTTACATTATACAGTCACCTATTTGTATGTATTTGCACTCTTATTCAGTTCACTGTTTTATTCACCCATCATTGTTGTATATCAGTTATGTGCAGTCATTCATTTTGATTGGAGCATAACTGCTCATCCTGCGATTTCCTCTGCGACTGCATATATTATTATCTTTACGCTGTGATTTTATTTATGCACCTGAGTCACCTTATCTGCACTGTGTGCACATTCATTCAGTACACCTTTGGATGCACCTTATTTTAGCATTTATAGCGATTTTTATCTTTCAGTCAGTCTATTTGCATATTCATTTATCAATTATACTATTCTGGTTATTTATACATTTTACCAATTACACCATTCCATGCTATTGGAGCGCAACACCATCTCTTGATTTTTTCCATGTCTCACTGTGGGTAGTGGTTGGCCCATACGGTAGTTGCCACACCTTTACACTCTGCATACATAATTTCCACTGTAGCGCAGGGATAACTACTTTACCCAACCCTTTACATAAATAAAACTGCATATTGTAAGCACCCCTGTCAGTGTTCAGTGGTTTGTGTTATCCCTGTAAACTGATACATCTGAAAGAGAGCTTGTTCTTTTTAAAAAAAAACAGACTTACTGGCTGAATCACCAGGTAAAAATAGAAAGCCTGAAACAAAGAAAACAAATGCAGCCATCACATGTAAATATTCGTTTGCTTTTGGGTTTAATACTGCTTTAATGCTATGCATGTACAAGAATATGTAGCCGTACCCCCCGTAGGGGTTGCTGAATGTAGTGGTTCAACTGTCACCCTGCCCAGCCCGACATCCATCTCCATCACTCAGAGACGTGGAACAGTCCATAAGCTGTGTTTTTACTGTTTGTTGGGGATTGAACTTGGATGGGAATGGAAAATGATGGAATGCCTTGGAATATTCAGCACAACTTGCTTGGGACTTCTATATACACTTCCAGTATATACACTCCAGTCTTCGCTCCAGCACAAACTCTTACTTAAGACCTCTTATTCTTCACTCCTCCAGCACTTCCCTTGCTGCAGACTATTACTCCTCCAGACTAGCTAGCACCGCATGGTTAGGCCTGACACTAACTCGGCCAGGCCTCAGTGAAGGCAGTTTTGCGGACAGGGGCCTTGGGCCCCTGTGGTGTAGAAATAGTTCAGGTGCTAACTATCCTCTATTCAACTACCAATCCCAGATTGCTCTTCAGGCACTGCCAGCCTGGCTGCAATGACCTCTCTCCACTGCCCTTCCCACAGTTCTCTCCTCTGGTTCTGCACCCATCATAAACTGCAAAATACCAGTGCTCTCAGGTGGGCCTCCCCAGTCCTCCTGACTGTGTTTCAGTCACCAGCCCTCCTGGCTGCGACCAGTTGTCCTCCCTGGAGTCTTTTAGCAGTGTTCTCTCCCGCTGTCTTTTTTCTTTGCTCTCTCATGTGCCTCTACTTCCAGAATCTCTTCAAGCCCCCTGGATGCACCCGAGCCTCCGCCCAGGGTCACCCCCCCCCAGACTGAGGAGCTCCCAATGGGTCCTGACAGCCTCCACACTTTCTCACTCCAGCTCTTCCTCCTGACAACTACTCCCCAGCTGGGCTGATCCCAGGTATTTGAGGAGGCCGGCCCCCTGCCAATCCAAGTTGGGGGTTGGTCAAGGCTCCTCAAGATACCCCAGGAAGCTTCACCTCTCCTCTCCTTCCTTTCCTTCTAGCTCATTCTAGAAAGAAGAGGGAGGTGACGGTGATGCTACATGTGAGTCACCCAGCCCTGCCATGAGCCACTCCCAGCTCAGAATAAAAACAAACAGGCCTAGCCACCAGCTAGGCCTGCCTAAATTTTCCTACTTTCCAGAAAAAGCCTTACTCTAGCACTTACCTATTTAAAGAGTGCTACAAATATAGGCAAAACAAAGTAGTTTGTACAAAAAGTAAATAAATAAAAGTATATTACTTTTTTCCCTGTGTTACACAATAGTTATATGATTTTTGTCTTCAATAATATGAAATATTTTTTTTTTTTTTTTAGTTACACTCACAGCATAAATATTTTGTGCAGCTGTGTACAATGTGAGGGCATATTTGAAGCTATAACAATGGCACTAAAATGTAAAAGCAGTTGAAACGAGAGACCATACCAAATGAGGGTGTTGTAGAACTTCTCTTGTGGGTAGCGTCCAAAGAAATCCTGTTCTGGGATAGCAGTGTAGCGCCTGTGTACTTTCTGTACAGGTGCTATTTTAAATTTTAAGGGGGATGAGAGAGTTAGTTAGCTCTCATCCAAGTGATTTGTACAAATTAGGCCTCTGTTCCGGCTGGGCTGTACTGTCGGTTCATTCTGTGTTCCTGAGGTGCTTTTGCACCCTGTGGAGGCAGTGGAGTCCAGGCTGGAGTGCCTCTTGCCAGCAGCCAATGAGAAGGGTTTCTCCCTCGCGGGGCATGCTGGGAGAGGGTACTTCTGGAGCAGACGCTATTGGGCGGGAGTCTTGTTCTGGGTGTGGCACCCACCTTCAGGGAGACCACACATCACGGCTCCCCGGCGATATGGCCAACCAGGCCGGGGCGTGCGTGCCACGCGGAGTTCCTGGTTCCTGGAACCATGTCGGCCCGGAACATTTAAAGCTGTGGCGGGGCCCCAGTATTCGACTGGGTCCCCAACTTTGAGGAGATCCCAAGCAAGTGTAGCTGTTCGGTGGGGAGTCTGTCTGAGGAGCGCCAAATGAGTGGCTGGCGGTCCAACAGGGCCTAGGCAATCCACCAGGGATCGAGGTAACCTAACACTGATGGGGTGGAAGTTAGCCACCTGTCAGTCGGCTAATTGAAACTACCTGAGCGAGATCCAGGCCCGAAGAAGTTTACTGAGGAGAATAGTCTCCATAACCTAAGTTCTGAGGACAGGTCTGTGGCAGAGACCTGTTTTCTCTCAAAGTTCCGAGTGATATCCTGGCTGCCAGGTCGGTGTGAGAGGCCTGTCCAGATATGCTATACCCACTCTGGCTGGAGTGGCGACGAAAGTGAAGTGTCGTTGGAAGCAGGATTGCTTCTGTGTTGTTGGGCCTGAATCTGCTATTTCTCCTCCTCATCTTTCCCTGCTATCTACTTTAAGTTTGTATTTTACTGTGTTGGGTAAAATAAAGCACAAGAAAAGACACCTGCTGTTTGGACATTCCATCATTGCTGCTCTCATCATCATCATCATCATCATCATCATCATCATCATCATCTACCCCTAGACGCTCACAGAGGTAACACGCCATCCCAATCTATAACCAGCGGCTCCTTCGGGGCTGAGCGCTACAGAAGTGTTGTAGATCAAGCTTATGTGCCTTTTAGAAAAGATGGGTTTTGAGAGTATGCTTGAAAACATGAAGGGTTAGTGAGAATTTAATGGCAAATGGAAGAAGTTCTGGAGATAAATGCATGAGTAAGAAATGGTACCAGTAAAGAACAAAGATGTTTGTAAATAGAGTAAAAAAATCTGATTGGGTGCATATTTGGACAACGAATAAAGAGATCTTTAGATTGATTTATATTTTAGTTTTTTCCCCTATAAAACTTTCATATTATCACTCTTTGTTTTGTAGGCAACAGCTCGAGAATTGGTGATCATGGCACTTGTCATGGCAACTGTGGCTATACCTGTTTCTCTGCCCCCATCCTTGACACTCTGCACTCTCTACTCTCAGGCACGATTAAAAAAGCAAGGCATTTTTTGCATCAGTCCTCAGAGGATTATTTTGTGTGGACAGCTAAATGTTGTTTGCTTTGACAAAGTATGTATTTTTACATTTTCGACTAAATGCTAAAACGTATAATACATTTAACAAATAAATAATATATTTTGTATAATCTGAGTTGGCCTGCATCATAGGTAGCCGCTGACTGTTGGGTGTGACCAGGAAGGATTACAGGAGTTAAACATTGAAAACATAAAAAAAAAAAATATTGGCCCAGATTCAAGAAGCACTTGCGCCCGCGCAACCATAGGTTGCGCGGCGCAAGTGCTTACTTGCTCCGGTGTAACGAGTGCTCCTGATTCAGGAACCTCGTTACACCGAATGCAGCCTAGGATCTGACAGACATAAGCCTCCTTATGCCTTCACATCCCAGGCTGCATTCTTGCGTTGGCCGCTAGGGGGCGCGGCCATTGTGATCGGCGTATAGTATGCAAATTGCATACTACCACCGATTCACAAAAGTTGCGCGGGCCCTGCGCACGCAAGGTACGGAGTTTCCGTACGGCGACTTTAGCGCAAGGTTGCTCCTGCTAAAGCAGGGGCAACCTATGCTAAAGTATAGCTGCGCCTCCAGCCCGTGAAATTTAAATTTCACGTCATTTACGTAAGTGATTCGTGAATGGCGCTGGACGCCATTCACGTTCACTTAGAAGCAAATGACGTCCTTGCGACGTCATTTGCCGCAATGCACGTCGGGAAAGTTTCCCGACGGAGCATGCGCTGTTCGCTCGGCGCGGGAGCGCGCCTAATTTAAATGATTCCCGCCCCCGGGCATATCGCCCGCGCAATTTACGGAGCTTCTGCTCCGTGAATCGCTGGGCAAATCGAAATATTTGCGTGGGCGCAGGGAAAAATCTTTGCTCTTTGCCCACGCAAATATTGCTCCATTCTACCTGAATCTGGCCCATTATTTTAAACCTAATCCATGGATTGCTTTAGTAATGCAAAGTATACTGTATATCAGTTGAAAGCCATGTGTGCATATATATATATATATATATATATATATATATATATATATATATATATATATATATATATATATATATATATATAAAAAAAATTTTAAACATTCCTTAAGCGTAAAGTAAGCTGTAAACTTGATTGTACAAATATACCACAGAATATCATCAAAACATTTAAATTAATTTGTTCATAAAAGGATACTGTACATAGGGATTGGTTTACTAAAAGTGTAGGAACTGTTAATTTAGCAAAGCAACACTTCAGCAAACTTAGGGGTTAATTTACTAAAGCTAGAGAGTTCAAAATTACTCACACTTCTGTAGAGAAACTGTCAGGAAAGGTTCCACTCCCTGGTGATACCATCTGATATTTGGTGTGCAGTACTGATATCCACCACCACTGCTGGTGTTATGTGATCTTTGGGCCGCAGTACTGGCGTCCACCAGCGGGTGGATCCTGGCAGGATGGAGCAGATATCTCCTCCTGCAATTAGGAATCACCTGAACCTGATAGCAGGTAATGGTATAAAAACCTTAAAAAATTTAAATATGTTCTATTTTTTTTTTTAAAACTGCCATGAGAGCTTTGGCTGGGAATCCCATCCGTGTGTATGCTCCACTCCAGAGTTTCCCATGGGAAAACTGCCGGGAAAAAGATCGCCGGGAATCCCGGCAGGAAAAAAGAAAACATGTTCTCATTTATCCCACCGGGATTCCTGGCGGTTTTCCTGACGGGAAAACTGCCATGGAGCATACACACGGCCAGTTTTCCTGGCCAAAAGATGTCATGGCAGTTTTCTCAACGGGAAAACTATCTGTAAATCTGTATGTGTGGTATATTTAGTACTTGGCAAAATTAAGTTATGTGAAAAAGAAAAATCTGTACATGTTGTGACCATTAATGATAAATTGTAATAATATGTATGCTATAATTACATTTCCAGTTGTTTTTCTTGATTAAGCTTGCATATCTAAAGGCTGTCATGTTAACTCACTAGCTTATTTTAACTCAGACAGGTACTTTAACTGAAGATGGCTTAGACTTATGGGGTATCGTTCGTTCAGACGGAGGCTGGTAGGTTTTGTGACAATTCCTATAGTAGTTATGCTGGTATTTTGTGTTGTATTGATTATGATGACAATGAGTAGTAGTAGCAATGGTAGTAATATGATGTTTAATAAATACTAACTCTGTATGCTCAGGAAGCCATTTTGAAACATCAAAAAAAAAATTTTTTATTGAGGTCAGTGTGATTCTGCTGCAAGTCACAGTTGGGCACACATGGAGATATTTTTTATTTAAAGTGATTGTAAACTATTACCTTGTAAAACAACCCATTAAAGGGGTTGTAAAGGTTAGTTTTTTTATTTTCTAAATAGGTTTAAGCTAGTGCATTGTTGGTTCACTTACCTTTTCCTTCTATTTCCCTTCTAAATGTTTTTTCTCTTTGTTTTCTTTGTCTGAATTTCTCACTTCCTGTTCCTCCTCAATAAGCTGTTTAGTAAGCTGTTCTAAATAAATTTCCACCACTCAGATGATGGTGGAAACCTTACTGAGGATAAACAGGACGTGAGAAATTCAAACAAAGAAAAAAACATTTAGAAGGGAAATGGAGGGAAAAGGTAAGTGAACCAACAATGCACTAGCTTAAAGGAACCTATTTAGAAAATAAAAAACAAACCTTTACAACCCCTTTAACCACTTAAGCCCCGGACCAATATGCTGCCTAAAGACCCAAGGGGTTTTTACAGTTTGGGACTGCGTCGCTTTAACAGACAATTGCGCGGTCGTGCGACGTGGCTCCCAAACAAAATTGGCGTCCTTTTTTCCCCACAAATAGAGCTTTCTTTTGGTGGTATTTGATCACCTCTGCGGTTTTAATTTTTTGCGCTATAAACAAAAATAGAGCGACAATTTTGAAAAAAATTCTATATTTTTAACTTTTTGCTATAATAAATATCCCCCAAAAACATATATAAATTATTTTTTTTCCTCAGTTTAGGCCGATACGTATTCTTCTACCTATTTTTGGTAAAAAAAAATCGCAATAATCTTTCATCAGTTGGTTTGCGCAAAATTTATAGCGTTTACAAAATAGGGGATAGTTTTATTGCATTTTTATTTTTTTTATTTTTTTTACTGCTAATGGCGGAGATCAGCGATTTTTTTCGTGACTGCGACATTATGGCAGACATTACGGACAATTTTGACACATTTTTGGGACAATTGTCATTTTCACAGCAAAAAATGCATTTAAATTGCATTCTTTAGTGTGAAAATGACAGTTGCAGTTTGGGAGTTAAACACAGGGGGCGCTGTAACATTTAGGGTTCAGTGTGTGTGTGTTTACAACAGTAGGGGGATGTGGCTGTAGGACTGACATCATCGATCGAGTCTCCCTAATAAAAGGGATCACTCGATCGATGCGCCGCCATAGTGAAGCACGGGGAAGCCGTGTTTACACACGGCTCTCCCCGTTCTTCAGCTCCGGGGAGCGATCGCGATGGAGCAGCTATAAACGAATAGCCGCGCCGTCGCCCCGGATCGCTCCCCGAGGCTTGCCGACCGCCGCATGTAACGGGGGGGTCCCGATCGGACCCCCCACCCGCGTCAAGCAGAGGACGTATAGGTACGTGCATGTGCCTGTCCGTGCCATTCTGCTGACGTATATTTACATGAGGAGGTCGGCAAGTGGTTAAGTTTAAAATGGAAACAAAAGGCAAAACATGTGTGCATCCATTAAAAATAAACACATTATAAAAACCCTTTTTCCCCTGTTTTATAAGTGATCACATTCACTCTGTTCTCAACGGCACAACAGCGTGGGGTGGAGAAGCAGCAGTATACTGAACTTCCTAATAAAAGGCTATGCAAGGGGGGTGTGTCAGGTCAAGTCTGATCATTGGAGGAGAGCAGGCTGAGTTCCCAGCATAGCTATAGAACTGAATACGCTGTGTTCTCCCGTCTAGTGTGGTCAGTTGTTTTTATAATAAAGCAGAGGGACTGATAAGAAGACCAGGGATTTCACACAAAGGAAGCAATCCAAAGAGAAGAGGATACTCTTTTATAGAAATACATGGTACATCAGGCACATATCAGGAATATGAAATGTTGGGTTTACATACTCTTTAACTGTGGAAACCAGTCAATGTAGTTTTGAATATTTTTGTGTTGCTTGTGTGGCTAATAAATATATAGTTGTCTTTTAGTTTTCAGGAGGTCTTTCCTGTTACATCTGGTTGCACATTACCCTGGAATACTATGACTGGAGCGATGGCCAGTTGCCATTCATTGATTCTAATGGATGGGGAAGTGCATGGTGATCCACTTGACATCAAGATGTTTGAGGGAACAGGCTGGGTAATATCTAGCTGTTTTTAATTTGGAGAAAATGATTTACAGGGTGATTTTTGTTTATATCAACACTATTATTATAAGATGCTTACTCCTTTTTTTTTTTCCAACACACGGCCCAGAATCCTGTCAGGAAAAAAAACATTGTTTTTTCTGACGAGATTCTTGGCAAGATTCTCTTGCTGGCCGAGTGTACAGACGAGCAATTAAAAAGAACCGCCGTTCTTTTGAATGGCACGAACGCAGTGACGTCATCGACTACGACGAGCATGCGCTCGTCACATTCAATGCCGTCGCCGCCATCATCTTGCTTCACCCTACCTATGCCTTGGAAGCTACTGTGCATGCATCAAAGTAATTTTGAGCATGCGTGGGTTTCCCTAGAGAGGTAAGTATACGCTCACTCGGGAATCTCACAACGATAAAATAGAGTAACAGGTTCTCTATTTTTCTTGTCTAGATTCTGGACAGTTTTCTTGATGAAAAACCTCAAAGCCTCGTACACGGTTTACTCGGCAAGAAAGCTCTGCCAGCAGTTTTCTTGCTGTTCTTGCCGAGAAAATTGTGCGTGTGTACTAAGCTTTAATAAGAAATGCAATACAACACACAAGACTAAAGTGTCTGTAACCCTAATAAAAAAGAGATACTGTTTCCTTAGGCTCGGTTGAGACTGGTGCGGGTTCCCGCATCGCACCAGGCTCGCAGGCAGTTCACACTGCCATATGTAAATTACTGGGAGTGTCAATACAAAGTTAATGACACTCCCAGATTGGTTCGCATATAGTAGTGTGGTGTGAACACCCATGCAATCTGATTCTGATGTGGACAAAAAATAGGGTCCTGCATGACTTTGGTCCAAATGGAATGCGAATTCAGCCATTCAATTTGTGTGATATAAAGTACCACGGGTAGGACAATTCATAAAGCATAGATCTGAAACATTAGGGAAAATAACATGGAGTCTAAGGCCCCGTACACACGACCGGATCTATCCGCTGGGATTGATCTGCGGATCAGTTCCAGCAGATAGATCCGGTCGTGTGTACGGTCTAGCGGACATTTCCCAGCGGATAAAAATCCAGCCAACGGATTCCCAGTGGATAAAAATTTCTTAGCATGCTAAGAAATCTATCCGCTGGAATCCAGTCCAGTGGACTGATCCGGTCGCCTGTACAGACTCACCGGATCAGTCCGTCCGCTCCCATCCCTCGCATGCGTCGTAATGATTCGACGCATGCGTGGAAGTATTTACCTTCCAGGGTCACACGCGTCACCGCGGCGACGGCGCGGCCACATCACCGCGGATGTATTCCGCGGGGATTTCGATCTAATGGTGTGTACAGCCATCGGATCCAAATCCGCCAGAGGATTTATCCGCTAGAACCGGTCCGGCGGACCGTTTCCAGCGGATATTCTCTCGTCTGTACGAGGCCTAACAGATTTAGTGCAAGAGTGCAAATTGTTTATCATATCTTCCCAGTCGTGTAAAGTACATTGTAGGTCACAATCTGCTTCACATTTATGCATATGTGGGAAGAAATTGGGAATAAAGCAATTAGCTAGGGCTCCATAAATATCAGAAATCAAACCCTTACCTCTAGGAGAGACACTGCAGATACATTCATAAAAGGACTTGGGTGAAGTAGGACTAGGGCAAGACTATGTATGTAAGGACCTTCCAGTGACCACTGTGTCATGCCTCACTCTATTCTAATATACTGTATCCATCCCTTCCCATAGATCACCAATGTTGTCTCTAGATATTATCCCTACAGTATTGTTACTTATGTTTTAACTAAATCCATTGGTTGTCATAAACTGCTTAGTTCTTAAAGAATTTTAATTTTTAAATCTAAGCATTGTCCTGCAATTTGCTTTATATAATATTGTAGGTAAACTAGCATATACTTTTGGAAAATAAAAAATAACTGACCCCTTATTAAAGTCTGGTATCTTGCTCCTTCCCTTAGGAACTTAATGAATCCACAGAAGACAATAAATCAAAGTTTACATTGGTTACTCCAGGGCGTGGAGCACACTGTGTAAGTTATGTACAGTTGTTCAGTAATATTAATGTGCTTGTAAACCTCAGACATGAAATATGAACAAAACATGTCCCTCTATAGTGTGCACTTGTCTCAATTAGGAACACTACATGTCATTTTAGATAGCATTCGGCGTCATGCCCTCACATATCCCCCTTTCCTGGGAGAGATGTTCTGCTCCCCCCTTACTAATCAGTGTTCGTGTGGTTGAGCGGTTGACATGTACTAAATGTGCGCTGTGATGCGGAGCAACCCTATGGGGGATCGGATGGCGACGGACCATAGAGTACATTGTCGTCCAATCCGATCCTCCACACAGATGGAAAATAGGGTTTTCCTCCGTCATCGGAGTGGGTCGGATGTCAGCGGGCATGTCACAGCTGATGTCCGTTGCTCCATAGAGGTACACGGAGCGTCCGTTCAGGTCCGCCTAAAAAACTGACAAGCGGACCTGAACGGTCCGTCCGTGTGAAAGGGGCCTTAGGGATTTCTGCTCTTCATTATTACTTAGTGAATGCATAGTTGTTGTTGCTTGGGTGCCATGTTGTTCAGCTGTTTTAAATTTAATTCTCAGGAATCTTAAAAAAACATACTTTTGTAATGCTCTCTGCTGTCTTTTGAAAAGATTTTAGTGAAAGGACTCCTCATCTTGCACCAGTTTCCATTCTCTTCCAATCTCCAAAGAATGTCTGTTGTTACAAAAAATGTGGGAGAACATAAATTCTCAGTCTTTCTGAAAGGTGCACCAGAGGTAATGGTGAAATTCTGCAAGCAAGATACAGGTACTACAATAATTTTACTTCTATAAACACTTTATGATACAAAAACATTTTTCAAAACTGTTGCTGAGATCATTTACATTGTAAATTGCAGGAATGTTGTTAGTTCTGTAGCTTTGGCTGTGGCTACAATGGCTTTGGGTACCTCCTCCCTGACCTGACCCTCACCTGCTACCAGTACTTTAGTTTTTTTTTTAGGTTTTCATGAGTATCTGAGGAGACATGGTGAGGGCAGTCCCCCTTTACCGGATGCCCCTCGCAAATTTACTAATGGTTCCAGGCAGTGGCAGCTGGTGCTCAAAATCAATTGCAACTACTGTGCCCATCAAGCGCAGCTACTGTTCCCATCAAGCGCAGCTACTGTGCCCATCAAGCGCAGCCACTGTGCCCATCAATTGCCGCCACTGTGCCAATCAATTGCCGCCAGTGTGCCCATCAATTTCTGCCAGTGTGCCCATCAATTGCTGCCAGTGTGCCCATCAATTGCTGCCAGTGTGCATCCCCGCTCCCGCCCGACACTTACCTGTCTTGGTGGGGCAGCGGGTCACGGCGGCGGTGTCATCCACGCTCCTCGATGTCTTCTCCCCACCTCTCTTCCCATCCTCTGCTATGATTGAATGCCTGATAGGCGTCCAATCACAGCGCCTGTCATTTCAGCCAATCAGGTGACAGGTAACAGACCCAAGCATCTGATTGGCTGAGAGGTGGTTCATTCGTTTTCCTAATACAACGTTGAGTGAACAGCGAGCGCCCAATTGGATGTTGAGGCCTCAGCTGAAACAAGGTGTAGGGTCCTTCAGGCAGTTCTTTGAGTTGCAGATAGTCCACTGTTCTCTATTGATTTTTTTTTTGGGCCTGTTGGTGTGCGTTGCCTGTGTTCTACTACTTTTGGATGTCTCAAACATGAAAGACTTTGTGTGTCCCTCAATGGACTTCACAAAAGGATTTTACGGTGAGTACAAATATCATTTTTTTCTTGATTTTTTTTTTTATAAAATTACAGAATTTGATGGTTCACTAGGACAATACAAACTTATAGCACAGCATATATATATTTTTTTCAAATACTTTATTTTTAACTCTTAGGGCAAGTCCATATTCTTGTAACAATCATATATAGACAACAACACAACTGATATAATCACTAGTTAATACAATACAGCATACTCTTATGTGCCAAAACCTCAGCTTTATTTTCTGATAGAAAACATAGGGAGATGTTTAGCCAGAATGTTTTTTAGGTAAAATTTCTTTAAATAAAAAATCTACTTTTAACTGTGAATGCTTTTATATATTCAAACAGTGCCAATCAATTTCTCATATGTACTCAACCAGTATACAATCCAAGGTTTCCGTGTCATTGGGATGGCATATAAAAACTTAGATATAAATGAAGATGCTAAAGTAGAGATGTTAAGAAGGTAAGTCCTGTTTATGTTAATACATATTAAGTGCTTTGTCGTATTTCTAGAAATGTTGATTGCCACCTTTTGACCATAGTTGTATTTCATAGATGGAAGAACTTCATAGTAATAAACTATTAATAGACTATGTGCCCCTTGCATGATATTAGGGATAGTGGTAAGCAAACTGATTTTCATGGATTGAAATGACACTGGTACATTTTTAAAATTCATGAAAATTGGCTAACGGAACCATTTTGTTCCCTAATTTTTATTTAAATAGTAGTGCATCATAGCTGGGCACATTAGATTCATTAACCTGGAACATAGGGCATACAAGCTGCTACCCCTAAAGCAAGAGAGTGAGCAAACATGCATCAATATGGATGTTATCTGATACTGCCTTCAGCATTTGACCAGCCTGGTAAGGAAGAACAACTTGTCTTCCTCCTGTTGGCTACATTATTGGGGCTCTTATAGTGATTCTCATGATTAGCAAATCAGAGTGTGGGGAATATTCTAGACTAGGGATGACCCGAACCCCCCCCCCCCCCCCGGTTCGGTTTGCAGCAGAACATGTGAACAGGCAAAATATTTGTTCGAACACGCGAACACCGTTAAAGTCTATCGGACACGAACATGAAAAATCAAAAGTGCTAATTTTATAGGCTAATATGCAAATTATTGTCATAAAAAGTGTTTGGGGACCTGGGTCCTGCCCCAGGGGACATGTATCAATGCAAAAGAAAAGTTTTAAAAACTGCAGTTTTTTGGGGAGCAGTGATTTTAATAATGCTTAAAGTGAAACAATAAAAGTGAAATATTTTTTTAAATTTCGTACCTTGGGGGTGTCTATAGTATGCCTGTAAAGTAGGGCATGTTTCCCATGTTTATAACAGTTTCTGTACAAAATGATATTTCTAAAGGAAAAAAAAATAATTTAAAACTATTTGCGGCTATAATGAATTGTCAGGTCCAGGCAATACAGATAAGTCATTGAAAAAAAATGCGTGGGGGTCCCCCCAAATTCCATTACCAGGCCCTTCAGGTCCGGTATGGATATTAAGGGGAACCCTGCACCAAATAAAAAAAAATATGCCGTGGGGTTTAAACATTACTCACTTTAAGCATTATTAACCACTTCCCGACCCCCGCATGTACATATACGTCCACAATATGGCACGTACAGGCACATGGGCGTACAGGTACGTCCCCGCCTTACCTGGGTTCGGGGGTCCGATCGGGACCCCCTCCGGTACATGCGAGGGCCGGGAACGGTGTACGGGAGGTCCGGGAGGAGGGGGCGGCTATTGGTTTCCAGCCGTCCCCTCTCGATCTCCGTCAGCGAATGAGCTTCCAGCTGAGCCCTCCCTGCCTGTGTAACTGTAAACACAGGCAGGGAGGAAGTGACGTTTTCTCCCCTCTGGCGGTCTTTTCGTCCGGTTCCAGAGGAGAGAAGACGTCAGTACTGTGAGTTGCACCAACAGCACACTGACACAGCACACATAGGCACATAACCCCCCCCCCCGATCACCCCCCCAGCACCCCCAGATCACCCCCTGTCACAGTGTCACTGATTGCAGTGATCATTTATTTTCTGATCACTGCTTTTAGTGTCAGTGTGACAGAAAAAAGTGTCAGGGCAGTTAGGTTTAGGCCCCTTTAGGTCCAGGGTAGCCCCCTACCCCCCCCCCCCCCCAATAAAGGTTTAACCCCTGATTGCCCCTAAAGTTAACCCTTTCACCCCTATTGCCAGTGTCACTAAGCGATCGGTTTCTGATCGCTGTATTAGTGTCACTGTTGCCGCTAGGCAGTTAGTTTTTTTTGAGGTTCGCCGCCAGGTTTATATAGCGTTAGGTACCCCCATAAATAAAGGTTTTAACCCCTGATTGCCCCTAGAGTTAACCCTTTCACCCCTATTGCCAGTGTCACTAAGCGATCGGTTTCTGATCGCTGTATTAGTGTCACTGTTGCCGCTAGGCAGTTAGTTTTTTTTGAGGTTCGCCGCCAGGTTTATATAGCGTTAGGTACCCCCATAAATAAAGGTTTTAACCCCTGATTGCCCCTAGAGTTAACCCTTTCACCCCTATTGCCAGTGTCACTAAGCGATCGGTTTCTGATCGCTGTATTAGTGTCACTGTTGCCGCTAGGCAGTTAGTTTTTTTTGAGGTTCGCCGCCAGGTTTATATAGCGTTAGGTACCCCCATAAATAAAGGTTTTAACCCCTGATTGCCCCTAGAGTTAACCCTTTCACCACTGATCACTGTATAAGTGTCACTGGTGACGTGGTTAGCCAGTTAGTTATTTAGTTATTTTAGGTTCGCCACCAGGTTTTTAGAAAGCGTTAGGTACCCCCATATATTACCGAATAAAGGTTTTAACCCCCTGATTGCCCCCTAGTTAACCCTTTCACCAGTGATCACCGTATAAGTGTTACGGTTGACGCTGGTTGGTTAGTTTGCTGTTTATAGCATCAGAGCACCCGCCGTATATAACCCAATAGGTTTAACCCCCTGATCACCCGGCGGGTGATATAAATTTAATTTTAGCGCCAGTCAGGGTCTGCGTCGCCCCAGGCAGCGTTAGGTTAGAGCCAGTACCGCTTACACCCACTCGCTAAGCATACACCCCCCTTAGTGGTATAGGATCTGAACGGATCGATACCTGATCTGATCAGATCTATACTAGCGTACCCAGCAGTTTAGGGTACCCAAAAACGCATTGTTAGCGGAATCAGCCCAGATACCCGCTAGCACCTGCGTTTTCCCCCTCTGCCCAGCCCAACCCACCCAAGTGCAGTATCGATCGATCACTGTCACTTACAAAACACAAGACACATAACTGCAGCGTTCGCAGAGACAGGCCTGATCCCTGCGATCGCTTACAGTTTTTTTTGAAGCGTTTTCTACATTTGCTTTTCTATAGTCAGGTGCTTTTTTTACCTGTGAATCCTTACCATTGTACCACTAAATTTAGAGTCCAAAATGGCAAACCGAAGGTACAATGATAAGCAGGCCTTGGAGTTCATGTGCATGTCAGATAGTGAAGAGGAGGAGGTCACGCATCTGACAGATTCTGGCTCAGAATATGAACCCATTTACGACAGCGGCTCCATGTCAGATAGCTCGCACGACGAAGTTGAGGTCCCTGCTAAGGCCAGGCGTACCCGATCCCATTCTGATGTTGTTGAGCAGCAAGAACCGCAGGACCCTCGTATGGAGCAGAGATCCAGTACTAGCGCCGCTATTCCTTCTGGTGAATTGGCAAGCACCAGCGGCCTAGTACACCCTGGTCGTTTATCCAGCACTGCAGTAACACTTGGTGACGTGGCGAGTCCCATAAGTGCAGTTGAAGCTGGCGATGTGGCAAGCACAAGTAGTGTCCCGCTGCCACCAAGAAGAAGACAGAGACAGGCCCGTCGTGCCCATAGTGCCCTTCCTGTAGAATTTGCCTATCCTGATTGGGTCCCCACCACTTCTACAGCACCTGTACTTCCCCCATTCACTGGCCAACCCGGTATTCAGGTGGATACAGCGAACTTTACGTCACTTGATTTTTATTCGCTGTATTTCACGGAAGATCTCTATAGATCTATTGTGGACCAGACTAATTTATATGCTGGTACTTACATCGCCGCTAACCCCCAGTCTCGCCTTGCCAAACAATGGAAACCTCTCGAGGTTTCCGAATTTAAGACCTTTCTGGGCCTTACCCTCAACATGGGCATACACAAATTTCCGTCATTGCGGATGTATTGGTCCACACATCCCATTGACCATATGTACATTTTCTCTGCTCACATGGCCAGGAAACGATACGAGGCGATCCTGCGGTTCCTGCATTTCAGTGACAATGCACTTTGTCGTCCACGTGGAGACCCTGAATTTGACGGGCTCTACAAAATTCGGCCCCTCGTAAACCATTTCAACGAACGTTTTGCAGCCTTGTTTAATCCCCAGCAGGTTGTATGCGTTGATGAGTCCCTGATTAAATTTGCTGGCCGCTTGTCTTTCAAACAGTACCTTCCCAGCAAGCGTTCCAGATACGGGGTCAAGCTCTATAAGCTCTGTGACAGGGCCACAGGCTACACATGGAGCTTTAGGGTTTACGAGGGAAAAGATAGTCAGGTAGAGCCGGAAGGATGCCCAGATTACATGGGGAGCGCTGGCAAGATTGTTTGGGACTTGGTGTCACCCTTATTCGGAAAGGGGTACCATTTGTATGTGGACAATTTTTACAGCAGCGTGCCACTTTTTAGCCACTTATTTGATCAACAGATTGGAGCATGTGGCACCGTGCGACCTAATCGCCGGGGCTTCCCCCAGCGGCTTGTAGATGCCCGTGTTAGGCCGGGGGCGAGAGCCTGCTGCAGATGTAAAAATTTGCTCGCTGTGAAGTGGCGGGACAATAGGAATGTTTTCGTTCTTACCACCCTTCACGCAGACACGACAGTCCAAATTCGTACGGCGACTGGTGTTGTGGAGAAACCCCTCTGTGTCCACGAATATAACCAAAACATGGGAGGGGTGGACCTCAACGACCAGTTTTTTTTTTTTTTTTTTTTTTTTTTTTTTTTCCGTCCACTTCAGACTTCGCCAACAAAAGACTACCCTGACATAGGACAGGGAGACCTGCTCACGGTATAACCGCCCATAGCGTCTCATTTGTGGCTTTGCATCATATGTGGTTATTTCTTATTATATAGATTTTTTGTCCTGCCTTGTTTGCTATGTCATGTGTGTATATTAAGCCAGCATGGGCACAGTATTGCCATACGGCAGTATGGCAAAGTACAAAAAGAAAAAAATTACATCATAAGACCAAAGTGCCCCTACCCAAGTCAACTAACCCAACCCCCCCCCCCCATACCCTGACCCACCCCTTTCTCTCCGAACCTCAGTCTCTTAGTTTGTCAACTTTTACTTCACAACCTGTCCTATACCATCCGGACTAGATAACTCTGTGATGACTTATAGTCAACCCAGTCCTGCCATTTAAGTTTGAATCCCCTTTCACCTTCCTCCCCCATAAACTTAAGCTGTTCAATATAAAAAATATCATTTATTTTATCAAGACAATTCTTCATTGTTGGGCTCTCGGGATCTTTCCACTGTTTAGGGATCAGGCTCTTTGCTGCATTCAGGATATGGGGGAGCAAGGTTCTCATATACTGTTTACTAGTCAAATTTGTCCCGTGGAACAAACACACCCACGGGTCTACTGCTATTTTATTTCCAGTGATTTCCTTGATTACTGATACCACGTTATGCCAATATTTGTTGATTTTGGGGCACGTCCACCAAAGGTGTGACATGGTTCCGGGTTCCATACAACCCCTCCAACAGAATCCGGAAGTCTCCCCTTGGAATCGATGTGCAATATCTGGGGTGATATACCATCTTGATAAACATTTAAAATTCATTTCTATCAACCCGCAGTTAGTTGAAGTGATATGTGTCATCTTCAATATTTTCCCAAAATCTCTCTCAGTGTCCCCTGTTGCCAACTCTTCATCCCACTTTTTAATATACGGAGGTAGCCCCTTATTTTTTAGTCCCGACAATATTTTATAAATCCGTGAGGTCCCGCCTCGTCCGCTCGAGGCCAGGCACATACGCTCTAGTGGGAGCAAATCTCCCTCTAGCCTGATCGGACGAGGAAGGGAGTCCACAAAATGTTTCAACTGTTGGTATCTCAGCCAATTCAACTCAAACATTTCTTTGTGTTTCCCTAGTTCCTGATAATTATAGATTTTGCCATCTTTCAGTATATCCCTTAATTTTACGTCAGTTTTCTTTATCCAACTCCCAGACAAGCTTACTTTCCCTGGTGCAAAATAATTTGTGTCGTATAGTGGTATTAATAAGGAATTGTACCCCCATTTTTCATTTTTGTGAACCCTATCCCATATTAACATAGATGTCCGTGTAATCGTGTACAAGTGCTCTTTAGGCTGTCTAAATTGTGCCGGAATCCAAATCTCCTTTCCTAACCTAGTTTTATTTAAACTACTTTCCAATTTAACCCATAATTTTTCTTTATTTTCTCTAACCCATTCAACCACCCGTGTCATGTGAATGGCCATATAATATGCCTTGATGTCAGGTAACCCCAACCCGCCCTGCGCCTTGTCTCTGGTGAGTATAGACATGGCTATGCGCGCTTTCTTTTTCCGCCATATGAATCTAATTAATAATTTTTTTAATGTTTTAAAATATACTTCTGGTATTGCAATCGGCAACATTTGTAATTTATATAGAATCTTGGGCAAAGTTAACATTTTAAAACTATTTATTCTTCCTAATATGGACCTCTGTCTGGAAGCAATTTTATTTAAGTCCATTTTAATATCGTTCAGTAATGGAATAAAATTATACTGATAAATTGACTCAGGAGATGTTGTTATATTGACACCTAGGTATTTTAATACCGTGTCTCTCCAAATAAATGGGAAGTCTTTTTTAAATCTGGTTACATCCTGTGCTTTCACAGTAATATTCAAGATTTCGGACTTTAAGGGATTAATTTTGAAATTAGAAACTTCACCATAGACTTTAAGAGTTTTTAAAAGATTAGGGAGAGATGTAATCGGGTTCACTATATATAACAGGATATCATCGGCGTAAGCCGCAATTTTATGTTCTCTGTCATCTGTCTGTATCCCCTCGATGTCAGGATTATTTCTAATCGTAGAAAGTAAAGGTTCTAAGGACAAAGTAAACAATAAGGGTGACAAGGGACAGCCTTGACGGGTCCCATTAAACATCTCAAAAAGCCCGGATACCGTTCCATTTACCTTAACCCTTCCCGTTGGGTGGTTATATAGAGCTTTTATCCACCCCAACATCTTGGGGCCTACCCCAAAAAACTCTAAAGTAGTCTGAAGGTATCCCCAGTCTACTCTGTCGAAAGCTTTTTCAGCGTCTATCGACAGTAGTAGACCTGGGGACTTACCTTCTTTTATTCTCTGAATCAGTAACAGTGTCTTGATACTGTTATCCCTACTTTCCCTACCTGGGATAAAGCCCACTTGATCATTATATACCAATTTATTCATGATATTCCTCATTCTACCAGCTAAGATTTTGGCGAACAACTTTACATCCGCATTTAATAGGGAAATAGGTCTATAACTGGAACACTGTGAAGGGTCTTTACCCTCTTTAGGGATAATCGTAATTGCAGCTTCAAGTGCCTCACGACGAATGTCCCAATTTGTGCCAATACCGTTCATATAAGCACACATCCTAGGAACTAGGATATCGCTAAATTTCCTATAATACTCTGTTGTTAGCCCATCCGGGCCAGGACTTTTCCCTAATGGGGACTCTCTTAAGATTTTCCTAATTTCCGTTTCTGTTATAGGGTCCTCTAGAGAACTAAGTTTATCTACTGGTATTTTTTTAAGACCTGCTCCCTCTAAGAATTTTTTTTGGTATTCTAATCTCCTTTTCGCTTTCTCAGGGGGATCATTTTGAGATATAGCGTACAGCCTCCCATAGTATTCTTGGAATATTCCCGCAATCTCAGGGGTTGTAAATACTTTATTTCCTTTACTAGTTTGTATACTTTCAATAAAATTTCTGGTAGATTCCTTTTTTAACATTTTGGCTAAGTATTTTCCCGACAAATCCCCCCATTGGTACCTTTCTTTTTTAACTTTAAGACAGACTGATCTATTTTCTTGTTCAATAAGGTCCCTTAGTTCTGCCCTTTTTAAAATAACCGAATGTCCAGCTACACAATCACCTGTTAATTTATGTCTTTGTTCCAGATCGAGAATTGTTTTATATAAGTCATCTCGTTTCTTACTACTTTCTTTTTTTTTACTTGTTCCGATTGCGATCATAATACCTCTGATATAGGCCTTGTGAGTTTCCCATATTAATGCTTCTGACAGAAATTCTGAACTATTTTCTTTAAAATACAATCCTAATTCCCTTTTAATCTTATCTACAACCTCTTCGTCTTGCAATAAATCCTCATTTATTTTCCATGTTCTATTATTCTTTTGTATTCCCGCTATGTTTAAATTAATTGATACTGGGGCATGATCCGACAAAGTTACTATTCCGATATCAGAACTTTTGACTGTCTCCAAAGATTCATGGTCCACCAAAAATAAATCAATTCTGGAATACGTCCCGTGTACAGAGGAGCGGAATGAATAATCCCGTACTTTTGGGTGTTGAATTCTCCATACATCCATTAATTGGTGTTGATGTAATTTCTTTTTTAGTAATTTCCGTTGTACGTTCCCTCCCCTCTGTACACGCGACGTGCAGTCGGCATCTAGATCCAGACAGAGATTCATATCTCCGGCCATAATTACCCTGCCGGACCTAAAATCCATGAACCTCTCAATTACTCCCTTAAGAAATTTAACAGGGTTTTGGTTTGGGCCATAGATATTAGCTATAGAGTAATCGACTTCATTTATTTTGCCCTTGAGGAAAAGATAGCGCCCCTCGGGGTCTACCATTCTCTCCCCCAGGGAAAATCTGACTCCCCTGGCAAAGCCAATGGCAACACCCTTAGCACGTTTAATCGGTGAGTCCCCATAGTACCATAGCGGGTAGTCATATGAACTTATTTTAAGATTAGAGTCCAGTGAAATATGTGTTTCTTGTAATAGAACTATATCTGCTTTAAGAAATTTAAGTTCTCTCAAAATATTACCTCTTTTTGTAGGGTTATTCAAACCACGAACATTATACGAAAGAATTTTTAGGGTTCCTATTTTAACTGCCGGATGGTATGTCACCAGGACTACACTGAAGGTTCGGAGAGAACCTCAATCCAAAACCCACCCCCCCCTTTCCCACTTCCCCCCCATTCCATCCACCCCCTCCCGCCCACCCACAACATCCCGTACCAGGCCTACCCCCCCAAAACCTCCCCCTACTACCCCTATCATATTGGGGGATTGCAGCCTTCAAAAGGCTTAAGGATCCGTGGCCCTCCTTCTCCATCCGGCCCTACGGTTCTCCCCCCTGAGGTTGAGCTCTGATACAAGACCCTCAGAGAGCTTCTGCCGCCCGCCCCCGATATCCGCGCCCCTGCTTAAACTTCCATCACTTATAAAGTCGACTCTAACCCCATATCATTCTTCGTTTCCTCCCCCCTCTTTTTTTTTTTTTTTTTTTTTTTTTTTTTTTTCTTTTATTCCCCCCCTCCTCCTTTCCCAAAACGCTCCATGCCGTGGGATCCTAGGCCTTTATTCCACAGCCCTCCCCCCTCCATTTAAAGCCACCCTACTACTCCCTCGTTTTTATTATTATTTCTGCTATTACTATTTTCCTCTTTTATTTTCCTCTTTTATTTCCTGGAATGCGGTGCCATGTCTGTTGTTCAAGTGCTTGCGATGTTTTCTCTTCATTTTCACTCCATCCAGGTATATCTATCAGTGGAATGTCAAGTCTTTTGCAGAACTTAGCCAGCTCTTCAGGAAATCTTAGGGTCGCGGACCTGCCTTCCTTTCTTCCCGTTAAACAAGCAGGGTAACCCCAAAAATATTGAATATTATTCAATTTAAGATGTTCCAATAATGGCTTTAATAGTCTCCTTCTGGACAAGGTCTCGGTAGCGAGATCCGGAAAGATCTGTAAGTTGACCTCATTTAACTTCGCAGGTCTTAGTTTCAGGGCTTGCCAGATTTGTTCTTTATCTTGGAAGTTATGGAACCGCGCGATAACATCTCTAGGTATTTCCGCAGCCAATTCCGTAGGTTTCCTGATCCGGTGAAACCTTTCAAATTTAATTTTTTCAGTTTCAATTTTTCCCAATAATTGACCAAAAACTTTATCCAATTTTTCTTGAAGATCTTCTCCTTCCTGATCTGGCAAACCACGGATCCTCAGATTTTTCCTCCGGTTCCGATTTTCTTGATCTTCCATTCTGTACCGCATATTCCGTTGCTCTCTCTGTAAATCCTTCATCTGTTTTTTTAACTCTATCACTTCTTCTGCCTGGCAGTCCAGTTTTTCCTCTGTTTCTTCAACTCTTCTTAATAGATGATTCATGTCATCATGTACTATTGATATCTCATTTTTTAACGTATTCTCCATCCGAGTGATAGATATTTGCAATTTTGAAAACATCTCCAATAACTCCCCTTTTGATGGGGGTAGGTCTATATAACTTGCTCCGCTTGGTCCTGCAGCAACCTCCTCTGTTTCTTCAGTTATCCCAATTTCTGATTGTCTTCTTTGACTGTTTTCTAATTGGCCCTCCGATAGTCTACTTTTGGCCCCTACTATTCTCCCAGAGTTATCTTTGGTGCCATTTTGAGTCATATATTTTTTTATTGTGCCTGGGCTAGCACTGGTTTTGGGGGCATTGGCTACCACTCCTCTTACAGGACGGCCTCTCATTCTCCCTTCCCTCTTTTCTGCTTTGCCAAGAAAAGGCACCCCAGAGAAAAAAGAGAGGCCCGGTTACAATACAAAAATATGAATGTATAAGAAGGAGTAAATAATACCCGCTGCTTATAATAACAATTATATTTTTATTATTGTAGTTACTACCTGCGATGCGATTGAGCAATAACCATTAGTGAGACAGCCCTCGTGTGCATACAATCGGTGCTGTAAAGCTGGCCAGTCTGTATCACGATTAGGGAGTAATCAAAAAGGCACCTCTTAAAGTCTTATTAATAGTCACAGTTAAATTCCCATGCAAAACTCACTTTAGCGATCATTTTCATTCATTTCATCTTGCAGAACAGTCTTTGAAACACATCAAATATGAGATAATTTCAGAGATGGTGACACTTCATTTATTTACCTCCGAACTCTCTATGTGGGCTGATTTTAATTTGTTTCAGAGTTACCTAAAGAGCAGCCTCTGCATGTTCATTGGAACCGCCACATCTGCTTATCCTTCAGGCATCAGTCACCCCGTAAGGATATTGGTAGAGTACACAATGCTGCTCCCCCCAGTCCAAAGCCCAAAGACCACAGGGAATATCCGAGCCACCGAGCAACCACGATGGATCAGTGCAGTAGGATGTGGGTGGAGAGAGTGATCCCTTACATGGGACACCCAGAGCCCGGGGGTCAAAAATAAAAAAAAAATAAAAAAAACTTTATGAATCAATGTGTGGTATATAGTAACGGCAGTAATGGATCAAATTTAAGATTTAAAAAGTCACATTTAACAGTCGCACAGATACATAATGCAGGATAACCAGGTTGATGTTACTTTCTTACAGCCTTCTTATCTTGTTATAGTGTGATATATATGCTAAAGAAAATGCAGAAGGAATGCCCAGAATGTCCAATCTCTGTTCCAGTCTGTAAGCTCAGTTATATCACTCTCCTTTGTACACTTTAGTATTTATAGTCAAAACCATACATCTTGCGTTACATCTTGCCGGTCAGTTTTTTAAACATAGGAGCGTGAAGTATGAAGTAAGCGTAGTATGCATAGTATGCAGAGATGACTCACCATTTGTAGAATTCTCTGTGAATACTGTTTCTAGCTTTATATAGTATACCTGTTGTACCTCCTTGTACCTCCCTGCTTGCTCATGGATATTGGACCCGTCGGTCTGCCGTTCCTTCAGGCTGTATCACTTTACTGGGGGGGAGGGTGGATTAGTGTATTCGTGAATACGTTGGACCCCTTTACCCTGACACAGATTTTATCAGGCTACCAAAGTGAGCCTGCTGACCCACTAAAGCAACTGGAGGATGAGGGGGGGGGGCAGTTTCCCCAAATGAGGATCTCCCAGAACTCAATACACAGCGGGAGTCAGTGTCAGCGTGCAGCAGCATTCATGCTGTAGCTCCTGGCTTGGATTCGTTTGGCTCAGCTCACTCCACACACTCACAAGCCCTCCCTTTTAAACCCACTGAGTATGGATGTGAGCGTGCTGGAAGCACCCAGTGAACCAGCACAGCTCTACACAACACTGCCCAGCGTAAGCCCGCCAAGCAAAGCCAAACAAGCTGTCATGCTGTCGTACTCCGGGGGAGAGAGCGGGGAGAGAGGTGGGAGAGAGGTGGAGGAGGGGGGCCGGTCAGTTCAAAAACAACCCGACGCGCTGACACGGGGAGGTGGGGGAGATTGCTCAGCTAATCGCTCAGCTGATCACAGCCGAGCAGCTGGACGGCTGGACGCCACCTATCGCAGCACCGCCTATGGGGATGGCTCATCGATCTCATGGAGCCGTGGAGCCTGTAGAGCCTGTAGAGCCTGGGGATCCGGGGTCAGCGACGGCAGCAGCCTCAGGAACGAGTCCTCACATCATGCTCCTCCTCCTTATTGATTCTCCTTCCATTGATGGCAACAATGGGGCACTCTCCTTCCATTTCCAACGACCAGTTAATGGCGCCGTATCATATTGCCCGTAAGACGAGACGCTGGTACAAAAAAGTGTCTCTACATTTATTTCAATTGGCTCTACTGAATGCTCATGTCGTATACAGAGCTTCAGGACGGAATGAATCCTTCCTTCAATTCCAGAGGGATATCATCACAGAACTCCTGTATCCAGGCGGTATTGTACCTCACCATCTCCTACCAAATGCAGTAAGCCGACTGCATGAGAGGCATTTTTCTTATGTCCTCCAGAGTACCCCTACCCAACGAGCCCCCCAAAGAAAATGTCGTGTCTGTACCAAGCGCGGATTTAGGCGTGACACCCGTTATTTTTGTCCCAAATGTCCTGGCAATCCTGGTCTTTGTATTGGTGAATGTTTTGAACGCTTCCACACACACGTTAATTATTAGTGTAGGGTGAAACATTTCACAGGCTAGGCACACTCACACAGGGTCTCCCAAGATGCCATCGCATTTTGAGAGACCCAAACCTGGAACCGAAAAGTTGAAGTTACAGTTCACAGTTACAAAAAAAAGTGTTAAAAAAAAAAAGTAAAAAATAAAAACACACAAAAAAATATAAAATAAAAAAACCAAAAATAGTTGTCGTTTTATTGTTCTCTCCCTCTCTATTCTCTCTCTATTGTTCTGCTCTTTTTTACTGTATTCTATTCTGCAAAGTTTTATTGTTGTTATGTTTTTTCATGCTTGCTTTTCAGGTATGTAATTTATTTTACTGTTTTCAGGTACGCCATTCAGCTGTTGCGCGGACTTATTTATCTTGACAGCAACAGCGTTTGCTCCCACGATATATAAAGCCGCGACTCCAGTGCTGTAGGAGGTGATTTCACCACCACAGTTAAAAAAAAGAGCATATATGCCGAAGCATGCGGGCAGCAGGGGCGGAGGAGCGATTTTGCTCCTAATGCCGCGTACATACGGTTGACATTCCTACGGAGGCTTTCCCGTGGAAAAGTCTGACCATGTGTACACGGCATAGAAAAGTCCGACCGTGTGTACGCGGCATAGAAAAGTCCGACCGTACGCGGCATAACTTTTTTGCGGGAGGATGCCCCCATGCTTTGGCATATATATATTTTAGGCACAGGTTGCGTTAAAAAATGTTTTATTTTTTACTATGTTTTTTTATAGGTATTTGCTTTGCAGGTATGGTATGATCTTACTGTTATACTGGAATGTTACTTTGTTTTAATGTTAACCATCATTTGCTTAGCAGGTACGCCATTCAGTTGCAGTGCGGATTTATTTAGCGTGACAGCAACAGCGTTTGCTCCCACGATATATAAAGCCGCGACTCCAATGCTGTAGGAGGTGATTTCACCACTACAGTTCAAAAAAGAGCATATATGCCGGAGCATGGGGGCATTAGGGGCGGAGGAGCGATTTTGCTCCTAATGCCGCGTACATACGGTTGACATTCCTACGGAGGCTTTCCTGTGGAAAAGTCTGACCATGTGTACACGGCATAGAAAAGTCCGACCGTGTGTACGCGGCATAGAAAAGTCCGACCGTACGCGGCATAACTTTTTTGCGGGAGGATGCCCCCATGCTTCGGCATATATAAATGGTGCATGTATGCCCATCATTAGAAGTGGGTGGATGAAGGGAGGTATTCTAATGGTGGGCATACCCACCGATCAATCTTTTTTTTGTTCAGCCAACAGGCTGCATGAAAAAAAAAAAGATTACAATACATGTCCAACAAGAACCATCAACGTACTGGTATGTTGCAGGACTTTGAATGGTTATACCAGAATGATGCCTGCGGGTTTAGGCATCATCTTGGTATCATTCTTTTCAGCCAGCGGTCGGCTTTCATGTAAAAGCAGTCCTAGCGGCTAATTAGCCTCTAGACTGCTTTTACATTCAGTGGGAGGGAATGTCCCCCCCCCCCCCAGATATAAACGGCGCCATTGAGAATATGGGAAAGCATTTTATCACACCGATCTTGGTGTGGTCAGATGCTTTGAGGGCAGAGGAAAGATCTAGGGTCTAATAGACCCCATTTAAAAAAAAAAAAGAGTACCTGTCACTAACTATTGCTATCATAAGGGATATTTACATTCCCTGAGATAACAATAAAAATGGTAAAAAAATAAATAAATGGAAGGAACAGTTAACAAATAAAATAAAAAAAGCGAAATAAATATATAAAAAAATAAAAAAAATAAAAAAAAGCATCCCTGTCCCCCCCTGCTCTTGCGCAAAGACGAACGCAAGCGTCGGTCTGGAGTCATATGTAAACAGCAATTGCACCATGCATGTGAGGTATCACCACGAAGGGCAGATCGAGGGCAGTCATTTTAGCAGTAGACCTACTCTGTAAATCTAATGTGGTAACCTGTAAAGGCTTTTAAAGGCTTTTAAAAATGTATGTAGTTTGTCGCCACTGCGCGTTTGTGCGCAATTTTAAAGTATGTCGTGTTTGGTATCCATGTACTCGGCCTAAGATCATAATTTTTATTTCATCAATAATTTGGGCAATATAGTGTGTTTTAGTGCTTTAAAATAAAAAAAAGTGTATTTTTTCCCCAAAAAATGCGTTTGAAAAAACGCTGCGCAAATACTGTGTGGAAATTTTTTTTGCAACACCCACCATTTTAATCTGTAGGGCCTTTGCTTTAAAAAAATATATAATGTTTGGGGGTTCAACTTTACTTTCTTGCAAAAAAATAATATGTTTTTATGTAAACAAACAGTGTCAGAAAGGGCTTTTTCTTCAAGTGGTTAGAAGAGTGGGTGATGTGTGACATAAGCTTCTAATTGTTGTGCATAAAATGCCAGGACAATTGAAAACCCCCCCAAATGACCCCATTTTGGAAAGTAGACACCCCAAGCTATTTGCTGAGAGGCATCTTAAGTCCATGGAATATTTTAGATTTTGACCCAAGTTGCGGGAAATATAAATATATATATATATATATTTTTTTTTTTTGCGCAAAGTTGTCACTAAATGATATATTGCTCAAACATGCCATGGGCATATGTGGAATTACACCCCAAAATGCATTCTGCTGCTTCTCCTGAGTACGGGGATACCACATGTGTGAGACTTTTTGGGAGCCTAGCCGCGTACGGGACCCCAAAAACCAATCACCGCCTTCAGGCTTTCTAAGGGTGTAAATTTTTGATTTCACTCCTCACTACCTATCACAGTTTCGAAGGCCATAAAATGCCAAAATAGCACAAAAAAACCCAAATGACCCCATTTTGGAAAGAAGACACCCCAAGGAAACTGCTGAGAGGCATGTTGAGTCCATTGATTTTTTTTTTTTTTGTCCAAAGTGATTGAATAATGAGAAAAAAAAAAAAAAAAAAAATGTGTCACTAAATGATATATTGCTCACACATGCCATGGTTATGTGGAGTTGCACCCTAAAATACATTCTGCTGCTTCTCCTGAGTACGGGGATACCACATGTTTGGGACTTTTTGGGAGCCTAGCCGCGTACGGGACCCCGAAAACCAAGCACCGCCTTCAGCATTTCTAAGGGCGCAAATTTTTGATTTCACTCCTCACTACCTATCACAGTTTCGAAGGCCATAAAATGCCAAAATAGCACAAAAAACCCCCAAATGACCCCATTTTGGAAAGTAGACACCCCAAGCTATTTGCTGAGAGGCATGTTGAGTCCATGGAATATTTAATTTTTTTGCCCCAAGTGATTGAATCATGACCAAAAAAAATTAAAATAAAAAAATGTACAAAACATTGTCACTAAATGATATATTTCTCACACATGCCATGGTTATATGTGGAATTGCACCCCAAAATACATTCTGCTACTTCTCCTGAGTACGGGGATACCACATGTGTGGGACTTTTTGGGAGCCTAGCCGCGTATGAGACCCCGAAAACCAAGCACCGCCTTCAAGATTTCTAAGGACATAAATTTTTGATTTCACTCACACAAATCTTGAAGGCAGTGCTTGGTTTTCGGGGCCCCGTACGCGGCTAGGCTCCCAAAAAGTCCCACACATGTGGTATCCCAGTACTCAGGAGAAGCAGCAGAATGTATTTTGGGGTGCAATTCCACATATAACCGTGGCATGTGTGAGAAATATATCATTTAGTGACAACGTTTTGTATTTTTTTTTTTTTGGTCATTATTCAGTGACTTGGGGCAAAAAAATTTAATATTCCATGGACTCAACATGCCTCTCAGCAAATAGCTTGGGGTGTCTACTTTCCAAAATGGGGTCATTTGGGGGGGTTTTGTGCTGTTTTGGCATTTTATTGCCTTCGAAACTGTGATAGGTAGTGAGGAGTGAAATCAAAAATTTATGCCCTTAGAAATCCTGAAGGCGGTGATTGGTTTTCGGGGTCCCGTACGCGGCTAGGCTCCCAAAAAGTCCCACACATGTGGTATCCCCGTACTCAGTAGAAGCAGCAGAATGTATTTTGGGGTGCAATTCCACATATGCCCATGGCATATGTGAGAAATATATCATTTAGTGACAACGTTTTGTAAAAATTTTTTTTTTGGTCATTATTCAATCACTTGGGGCCATAAAATTAAATATTCCATGGACTCAACATGCCTCTCAGCAAATAGCTTGGGGTGTCTTCTTTCCAAAATGGGGTCATTTGGGGGAGTTGTGTGACATCTTGGCATTTTATGGCCTTCAAAACTGTGATAGGTAGTGATAGGTAGTGAGGAGTGAAATCAAAAATGTATGCCCTTAGAAATCTTGAAGGCGGTGCTTTGTTTTCGGGGCCCCGTATGCGGCTAGGCTCACAAAAAGTCCCACATATGTGGTATCCCCGTACTCGGGAGAAGCAGCAGAATGTATTTTGGGGTGCAATTCCACATATAACTATGGCATGTGTGAGCAATATATCATTTAGTGACAACTTTGTGCAAAAAAAAATCAGTTTGTCATATTCCCGCAACTTGTGTCAAAATATAAAATATTCCATGGACTCGACATGCCTCTCAGCAAATAGCTTAGGGTGTCTACTTTCCAAAATGGGGTCATTTGTTTTTTTTTTTTTGCTATTTTGGCATTTTATGGCCTTCGAAACCTTGATAGGTAGTGAGGAGTGAAATCAAAAATTTGTGCCCTTAGAAATGCTGAAGGCGGTGCTTGGGTTTTGGGGCCCCGTATGCGGCTAGGCTCCCAAAAAGTCCCACACATGTGGTATCCCCGTACTCAGGAGAAGCAGCAGAATGTATTTTGGGGTGCAATTCCACATATAACCATGGCATGTGTGAGAAATATATCATTTAGTGACAACTTTTTGTAAACATTTTTTTTTTTTTTTTTCGTCATTATTCAATCACTTGGGACAAAAAAATTAAATATTCAATGGACTCAACATGCCTCTCAGCAGTTTCCTTGGGGTGTCTACTTTCCAAAATGGGGTCATTTGGGGGGGTTTTGTACTGCCCTGCCATTTTAGCACCTCAAGAAATGAGATAGGCAGTCATAAAATAAAAGCTGTGTAAATTCCAGAAAATGTACCCTAGTTTGTAGACGCTATAACTTTTGCGAAAACCAATAAATATACGCTTATTGTGATTTTTTTTACTAAAGACATGTGGCTGAATACAATTTGGCTAAATGTTTGACTAAAATTTAGTTTATTCGATTTTTTTTACTTTTTGTTATAAGAAAAATAATTTTTTTTCAAAATTTACGGTCTTTTTGCGTTTATATCGCAAAAAATAAAAATCGCAGAGGCGATCAAATACCATCAAAATAAAGCTCTATTTGTGGGAAGAAAAGGACGCAAGTTTCGTTTCGGTACAACATTGCATGACCGCGCAATTACCAGTTAAAGCAGCGCATTGCCAAATTGTAAAAACACCTTGGGTCTTTAGACAGCGTATTGGTCCGGGGCTTAAGTGGTTAAAATCACTGCTCCCAAAACTTTTTAAACTTTTTTTTGCTTTGATACATGTACCCTGGGGCAGGACACAGGTCCCCAAACACTTTTTATGACAATAACTTGCATATTAACCTTTAAAATTAGCACTTTAGATTTCTCCCATAGACTTTTAAAGGGAGTTTTACGGCTTTTCGAATTTGCTGCCCTACACCCCAAATAGTTTGGCGAACGGGCAAACAGACAATGTTTGAGTCGAAATCATGTTCGACCCGAACATAAAGCTCATCCCTATTCTAGTCCATGAATCTCAATAGAAGCAGATATGTCAGTTTTGGAATATTATTAAATTGACTGGACAAGAGATGAAAAAGAGGGCAAAAACTATGATTTACTTTTATGTTTTCTGTTTGAAAACTTGGGCACGTGCTCTATTTTGATTTTGAGAGGGTGGGGGGATACAAACATTTCCTCTTGCAAAAGCAATCTAATTCTCATGGAAGTACAGAGTGGTAATAATAAAGCAGGGAAAACATTTGTGCTGACTAGGGATGTCACCCTACTGTACATACATTGTCTGCCAGGCTGCTATGTCTGATAGAAAGGGAGGGGACATGCTGGGTTTTGTAAACTAATTATTTTTAATAATAATAATGGTGGATTGGATTAAAAAACAGATCAAGTAAACTGCCTACAAAGCATATTTTCGGAAGACCACTTAGGCAACCAAAGTCCCAATAAATTGTCCTTGCTACACCTGTAAATTGAACTGCATTACACCTTCATGTGCTAATTGAAGAAGCTCAAGCTGCCAAATTGTACTGTATATAAGCAGCGTGTTGCTCTGTCACAAATGTATCAACCTTCATAATTTATTAAGTGTAAAATATATGGAATCCACAAAAAGACAAACATTTATGAATAAAACATTTTAATAAAATAAAGTGTCCAAAAAAGTCCATAAAGTGAAGAAAAGAAAGTGTCCTTCAATTCTCAACAGGTGCAACACCCAGCGCTACCCAAAGGATAGACGGGGCAAATATATCCTCTTACCAGATGATTAGACCTGTCAAGGTCTGTAAGCGCTTAAGGTATAAGTCCTGTTCAGCCTGCTTACTGGATGCCAATGATATGAGTCACTGCATATATTATCCTTTAGGGAACCTTAGACCTGGTCAAATGATATTCCATTGAAAGAGGAAAAGACTCATTGTGCAGCGTTCAATTTAAAGCAAATGAGTTTATTAAAAGGTCTACTTACTGCAGAAAAATATTCACAGGTATTCATAATCAAACAATCATCCTACACCCAAAACTGATCAAATAACCTGTGGCAAGACAAGGAATAGCGGTGACATTGTGATGCATCACAATGTCACCGCTATTCCTTGTCTTGCCACAGGTTATTTGATCAGTTTTGCTGCCTTAGTAATTACCACAGTTGTTTCATCTGAGGGAAATCCTGAAAACATGACCTGTTGGGGGTACTTGAGGACTGACATGGAGAAACATTGCACGAAGTAATTGAAGTTTGGCTTATGTACAGTAAAGCTTTTTTTGCACAGTAATACATATACTATGATATGTTTTTTTTAGTGATGTTAGATTATGGCCTCTATTAATCTATGTGGGAACACTGATTTTTAGAAAATAACTTCAGTCTGTTCTGACCTAAATACATAAATATATTTCCAGGGAAGAGGTGGAACATGATCTTTTTTTTCTCGGATTCCTGATAATGGAGAACAGCCTTAAGCCAGAAACAAAACCAGTTCTCCACGAACTAAAAACTGCTAACATAAGAACAATCATGGTGACAGGTAGGACTACATCTGAATAATGATATAATATGTGTTTTACTGTACTTTTGTGTAGCCATGTCTGTATAGCATGCATAGGCATGCACACGGGGTGTGCCGGATGTGCCTGGGAACACCCTAATCACCCCCTGCGTGTTAGTGTAGCTGGCTGACTCACAAGATCTGCTGTGAAATTCTGCAACAGAGTGTATAGCGCGCTGCTTGCTAAACAGTATTACATTGAGCATTCAGCGAGGCTTGTAAGCAAGCGCCACGCAGTGCGTTAAACTGTCATGTAATGTAGCTGCATGCAGAGACCAGCTGTCAAAACTTGGCAGTGATGTCAGGGGTGGGCGGGACTGAACAGCTATCAAACACCAGCCAACTGTTCGGTCCCACCCACCCTGACATCACTGCTGAGTTTTGACAGCTGGTCTCTGCATGCAGTTACATTACATGACAGTTTCATACACCTAGCGGCTCTTACAAGCCTCGCTGACTGGAACTAAGAGGTCAAGCCCAACCCCTGAAAAACAAGCACACACCATAATGCCTCTCCACCAAATGATTTGGACCAGTGCACAAAACGTGGTCCATAAGACATGGGTGAGTGAGTTTGGAGTGGAGGAACTTGACTGGCCTTCACATTAGAGTGGAGACTGTGAGCTGGCCTTTCTCATCCAACATCAGTGCCTGACCTCACAAACATGCTTCTGGAAGAATGGTCAAATAATTTCCATAGACACACTCCTAAACCTTGTGGACAGCCTTCCCAGAAGAGTTGAAGCTGTTATAGCTGCAGCGGGTGGGCCAACTCAATAATGAACCCTACAAACTAAGATTGGGATGCCATTAAAGTTCATGTGTGCGTATAAAGGCATGTGTCCCATACTTTTGGTAATATAGTGTGTGTGTGTGTATGTATATGTATATGTATATGTGTGTGTGTATATATATATATATATATATATATATATATATACACACACACACACACACTAGGGATGTCCCGATACCACTTTTTTAGGACCGAGTACAAGTACCGATACTTTTTTTTTATGTACTCGCCGATACCGAATACCGATACTTTTTTTTAAATGTGTCCCCAGATGCAGCCATGTCCCCCCACAAATGCAGCCATGTCCCCCACATATGCAGCCATGTCCCCCCCACAAATGCAGCCATGTCCCCAAACATATGCAGCCATGTCCCCCACATATATGCTGCCATGTCCCCCCCACAAATGCAGCCATGTCCCCAAACATATGCAGCCATGTCCCCCACATATATGCTGCCATGTCCCCCACATATATGCAGCCATGTCCCCCCACATATATGCAGCCATGTCCCCCATACAGTATATGCAGCCATGTTCCCCATACAGTATATGCAGCCATGTCCCCCATACAGTATATGCAGCCATGTCCCCCATACAGTATATGCAGCCATGTCCCCCATACAGTATATGCAGCCATGTCCCCCATATATGCAGCCATGTCCCCCACATATATCCAGCCATGTCCCCCATACCTGATGATGATGATGATGATGATGCCGATGCCGCCGCTGCCGCCGCGTTAATCATTGTGCGGCGAACATTTTTTTTCAGTTTTTTTTTCAATAGCTGTTTTCCCTGCCACGGCGTGTAAAGGACACTCCCCCTTGCTCGGGATTGGACAGATCCGTCCAAGGGGGAGTGTCTATACATGGCGCGGCGGGCAAAACAGCTATTCAAACTAAAGGTGCCTGTAATGTTCGCCGCACGGTGATTAACGATATACGGCGGCGGCGGCGACGGCGGGGGGGGGTTAGTATTCTATTTAGGTATCGGGGGTATTTGCGGGAGTACGAGTACTCCCGCAAATACTCGGTATCGGTCCCGATACCGATACTGGTATTGGTATCGGGACAACCCTAATATACACGCATGTGCGTTTGAGCTTTGGGGTGCACACCCTATTGCAATAAGCTGCGCGTGCCTATGATAACATGGTTTATTATTCGTTTGTCACAATGGCTAAAAAGTTAAGCTGTAAGGATTTTATTCAGACTGTATAATCAAGGTGATTCCCCTTTCTTGCACATGACAGTGCTGGAGCATGGTGATTGGCTGCTTATGCACCCAGGGCTGTCACATTAAGACAGGGCAGGGTCAAATCACAACATAAAGCCAATACAAGTCTTTTTTTCTGGTTTCAGTGGCCAAACAGAGCAGTAATGCCGCGTACACACGATCATTTTTCGGCATGTAGAAAAAACGATGTTTTCCCAACTTCACCATTAAACGACGTTACCCACACACCATCGTTTTTAAAAAATGCTCTAGCAAAGCGCGGTGACGTACAACACGTACGATAGCACTATAAAGGGGAAGTTCCATGCGGATGACGCCACCCTTGGGGCTGCTTTAGCTGATTCCGTGTTAGTAAAAGACGATTCACGCTTTTCTGTCTGTTACAGCGTGATGAATGTGCTTACTCCATTACGAATGGTAGTTTTACCAGAACGAGCGTTCCCTTCTCATAACTTGCTTCTGAGCATGCACAGGTTTTTAACGTCGTTTTAGCCCACACACGATCATTTTTTACAACCCAAAAAACGGCATCATTTAAAACGTTGTTAAAAAATGCAGCATGTTTAAAAAAAAAATTGTCGTTTTTCAGTATCCCGAAAAATGATGTAAAGCCCTCACACCATCATTGTAAATGACATTTTTTTAAAACAACGTTTTTTTTCATGCCGAAAAATGATTGTGTGTACACGGCATAAGGGTACAAAGCATGTTAAAAGCATATGCATCTTGTGGAAATGGCAATAAGGCCCTGTTCATACCAAATCCAACTTTGAAATTGTGTGACTTCACTTAAAGTCACATGATTTCAAAGCCACAGGTCAGTGTGACTTGGCTGACAAGTTGCACCTGAAATCACAGGAAAAGTGCAGGAACATGTTTTTCAAATTGGTGCTGCACCGCAAAGTCAGCCACACTGATTTGAACAGTTCAATTGCCGATAATAGGGTGCAAATTGTCATGTGATTTGGACCTTAATATCAGATGACAAATTGCACCGGTGTGAATAGGGGCTAAGTGGACAATTCACTATTTTTATTTTGTATCTGTTTTCATCACAGTAAATCTATATAGCTCTATTACCTTCTGTTTTCTTTCTTTCAACATCATACACCAACTATGTTTTTTGTTTAGAGAACACTATAATGTTGAACAATGCAATTAAAGCAAAATATGACTTTGCTTTTTTTTGTTTTGTTTTTTGCAACACTTCATTTCAGTAATTGTTATTATTATTAATACTATTATCATTATCATCATCACAATATCTTTGTATGTTACCAGGAGATAACCTTCAGACAGCATGCACAGTGGGACTAAACTCTGGCATGGTACCCGATACTTCCAGTTTACTCCTGTTAGAAGCTTGCGAGCCTAAAGATGGTTATTCAGCATCATTCACTTGTCAGCCAGTAGAAAAGAGCACAGACGAATTGCATATACAGAATGTAAGTAACATATACAGACATTAAGCAAAAGTAATTATTAAAATTTTGGTTTAAAACAAACAAGCCTAAAAGCATTGCAATTTGAGCATGTGCAACCTTCACTTATGATGTTAGAAAGAGAGAACCTACTCTTGAAGTCTTCTTCACTTCCTCATAAAAATAAGCTGGACCACTAGTACTGTAGAAAAAAATTGTTTTTTTCAGTATGTATTCCAGTGATGCCAGCTACTGGACAGAACAAATGCATTCATTTTAATAGTTGCTTGCATAGAACTGGAAACATTTTCTCACCAGTTTTTAGGATCTTTTAAATTAATGGAGAATCTGGTATAAAGGTATGCATCTACCCAATAGTTTTATGTGACTGCTAGTAGTTTAAATAGTATAATAATTTTCTATTTGTCTTATGAATTGAGGTGAAAAGATATTGGCAGTATTCTCACATCTTACCACCTGACTTGGCAATTAGAAACTCAAGTGATGGGGTCACACTCCCCTCAATTTGGTGATAGATATTGTAGGGTCAATCAATAATTTGAGATCTAAGATACAAGAGAATGGCATCTTATCTATGACCTTGCTTGGTGAGGAAGTAAAGACAAACTACTTCAGTGAAATATCACAATAGGCATAAGAGGATGGTAATTGATGCAGGCTGCCAAAACTATTGTCTTAAAGAGGATGTCCGCTGAAAAAAAAAATATTAAAAGCCAGCAGCTACAAATACTGCAGCTGCTGACTTTTAATATTAGGACACTTACCTGTCCTGGAGTCCAGCGCCGTCCGCAGCAGAGGATGAGCGATCGCTCGTCACTCTCCTGCCCCCCCCGCCATCCTCGGTGAGGGAACCAGGAAGTGAAGCGCTCCGGCTTCACTGCCCGGTTCCCTACGGTGCATGCGCGAGTCGCGATACGCCTGCCGATTGGCTCCCGCTGTGTACTGGGAGCCGAGTGTTCCCAGAACACATCGGGGGGGGGGGGGGGGATGTCATGCCTGCAGTCTGCCCGAGACTGTGTGGCCCGAAGTGGGTGCAAATACCTGTCTTTAGACCCCCTCAAATGTGACACCGGAGGGGGGGAGGGTTCCGATTAGCGGGAGTTCCACTTTATATGAGATAAGCCAAAACTCCATATCAGAAATCAGTCTGCTAATGTTACATCAAGACAAGGTAGTGATTGATTGGTTGCTATAGTTTACTGAACTAAATGATAAAAACTTTTCATTTAAACTTTTCATTTTTTTAAGGACTGTTTGCATTAGGGAAATAAATGCATACGAGCACATGTTTGCTGTGTGAACTAACTACTGTAATCTAATTTGTACAGTTTTTACTAATTGTTCTCCATCAGTAAATGTTGGAAACATGGGGCCAGATTCACAGAGAGATACGACGGTGTATCTCCTGATACGCCGTCGTATCTTTGACTTAGGCTAGTCGTATCTATGCGTCTGATTCATAGAATCAGTTACGCATAGATATGCCTAAGATCCGACAGGTGTAACTGTGTTACACCGTCGGATCTTAACTGCAATTTAAAAATGGCCGCGGGGGGCGTTCTCGCTGATTTACACTGAGAAATATGTAAATCAGCGATATACGGCAATTCACGAACGTACGCGGACCCGACGCAGTGTTGTTACGACGTTTCCGTAGTGGTTTTCCCGGCGTATACTTACCCCTGCTTCTATGAGGCGCAGCCAATGTTAAGTATAGCCGTCGTTCCCGCGTCAATTTTTTTGTTTTTTTACGTCGTTTGCGTAAGTCGTTCTCGAAACCACTGACGTCCTAGCGACGTCAGTGGGAGCAATGCATGCCGGGAAATTTCGCGGACGGCGCATGCGCATTTAAATCGGCGTGGGAACGCGCCTGATTTAAATAGTACACTCCCCCTAGCCGCGGAATTTGAATTCCGCCGGGGGATTTACGATCCGCAAGTTTGGAGGTAAGTGTTTAGTGAATTAGCCACTTGCATCTCAAACTTGCGCCAGCGGATCTTAAATCACATAGATCACGCGGATCTAAAGATCCGCTGATCTATGTGAATCTAGTCCATGGTGTGTTAGAGGGCCTTGGGGTTTGGAGTTGAGAGACTGCAGAAACCTCTTTACAAACATAATGAGAACATTTTCTCTTTTTAGGATTCAGTAAAGCACCTTGTAACCACTACTACTGAGAGCATTTGGGGATTTCATTCTAGTGCCGGGAAATATCATTATGCTATGAGTGGAAAAACATATGATATTATGAAGCAACATTTCCCTAGTTTGGTGCCAGATGTAAGTATTTAGAGATTAACAAACGTTATTAGTCAATCAATGGGTAGTATTCAAGCCAATGTGGATGTTGATTGGGTGTTATTGGTCCAGTTTTAAAAGCATCTTATGGGGACAGAAGTAGCTATAGACAAACATAAACAATATGATGTTTGGAAATAATCCAGCCTTGGTAGGAGTGTTTTTGTCTTACACTCAGTCAGTAGTCAGGCAGACAGTAGTCTTTTTGACATAAAAAAATGTCTTGAGGATGTTTGTCTTACAAAAGTTTAAAGCCTGGTACACACGGGTCAAATATTGTCCGGTATCGGCTGGTTCAACAAAAAAACATCATTCGGCCCATGTGTACTGTACAGCAGCCTATCTGACAAAAGTCGGTCAAATGTCTGATATTTTACTCTGCATATTATCTTTATTATAGACTTTATATCTGCTAGTCTAGTTTTTTTGTTTGTTTTTTAAACCTTATTTGACAAAGCTGAGGATAGAAGCTGATTTGGATACCATGCACAGCTGCACCATATTTTTCACGTTTTAGTAAATTTTCCCCATAGTATGCCACTACAATACCTTTATGCCCTATGTACACCAGCATTTAGCTTAAAGTGGTTGTAAAGTCTCCACAATAAACTCCCATGATAGGTTCTACCTTTTCCCAGCAGTGCTTCTGTGCAGTCACATGGTATTCTGAGGTCTTTCTCCCAAGAGGGACTCGGGTGGGAGGGGCTCACATTCCTCTGCTGGTTTAGTTTCAGGAGGGGAGGGGAAGGGAGAAGAGGGTTTTCACACAGACTATGGAAATGACAGGAAGGGAGGGGGATACAGATGCTGCAGAGAAAGCAGAATGATGGAAAGTCAGTTTACTGACAGGAACATAGGAAAAGGCAGAATCAACCAGATATTATGCTATATGGAAAAGGATATATAGGGTTGCCACCTCATCCCTTTAAAACAGAACACATATGAATTACACAGGTTCTGTGGCTGATTAAGGTGGTAATTGAACTCAAGTGGAGCCTTATCTAAATTAAATTAGCCTCAGAACCTGTGTAATTCATATGTGTTCTGTTTTAAAGGGATGAGGTGGCAACCCTAAGGATAAATAACACTGCAAAGAGAGGGAGGGGGAGATGAGACAGATGGATGACTGAGGCACGTAAACTGACCACACTATCAGAGATCAGCAGCCACTATAATTTGTGGTCAGTTTACAACAGAAAGGAAGACAGGAACCGGCAGGATCAGAGAGGTATTGTACAACATAGAAAAGGACAATTGACATGGCAAAAGGACTGGGCTATAGCTCATGCCTTAAAAGAACAGGAGCATGTTTTTTTTTCAAGGGGGGGGGGTACGACCACTTTAAAGCTTAACTATTTGTCATTAATGAAATGTAAGTAAAATTTATTCATACTGCTTCTGGTTTTTTTTTTTAGATTCTACTTAACGCTACCATTTTTGGTAGAATGACACCTAAGCAAAAAACAACCATTATTGAAGATTTACAAGAGATTAAGTAAGTTAATATTTCCTAATAACTAAACCAACACCTCTGTTTTAACATTGTAGAAGATTTGTATTCTTACAGAAGTTTTCGAAATGTCCCAAAACATCCCAGTATAACAGTTTTCAGAAAAGTCTATTGCTATGCTATATAGAATATCTCACAAAAGTGTGTACACCCCTCACATTTTTGTAAATATCTTATTGTATCTTTTCATGTGACAACACTGAAGAAATGACACTTTGCTACAATGTAAAGTAGTGAGTGTACAGCTTGTATAACAGTGTAAATGTTCTATACCCTCAAAATAACTCAACACACAGCCATTAATGTCTTAACCACTGGCAACAAAAGTGAGTACACTCCTAAGTGAAAATGTCCATATTGGGCCCAATTAGACATTTTCCCTCCCCGGTGTCATGTGACTCGTTAGTGTTATAAGGTCTCAGGTGTGAATGGGGAGCAGGTGTGTTAAATTTGGTGTTATCGCTCTCATTCTCTCATACTGGTCACTGGAAGTTCAACATGACACCTCATGGCAAAAAAGTCTGAGGATGTGAAAAAAAGAATTGTTGATCAACATAAAGATGGCCTAGGCTATAAGAAGATTGCCAAGATCCTGAAACTGAGCTGCAGCACGGTGGTTAAGACTATACAGCAGTTTAACAGGACAAGTCCCACTCAGAACAGGCCTCGCCATGGTCGACCAAAGAAGTTGAGTGCACCTGCTCGGCATCATATCCAGAGGTTGTCTTTGGGAAATAGAGTGCTGCCAGCATTGCTGCAGAGGTTGAAGGGGTGGGAAGTCAGCCTGTCAGTGCTCAGACCATACGCTGCACACTGCATGAAATTGGTCTGCATGGCTGTCGTCACAGAAGGAACCCTCTTCTAAAGATAATTCACAAGAAATCCTGCAAACAGTTTGTTGAAGACAAGCAAACTAAAGACACGGATTACTGGAACCATATCCATGTCCTGGAACCATGTCTGATGAGACCAAGCTAAACTTATTTGGTTCAGATGGTGTCAAACTTGTGTGGCAGCAACCAGGTGAGGAGTACAAAGACAAGTGTGCCTTGCCTACAGTCAAGCATGGTGGTGTGAGTGTCATGGTCTAGGCCTGCATGAGTGCTGCTGGTACTGGGGAGCTACAGTTCATTGATGAAACCATGAATGCCAACATGTACTGTGACATACTGAATCATAACATGATCCCTCTCTTCGGAGACTGGGTCACAGGGCAGTTTTCCAACATGATAACGACTCCAAACACACTGCCTTGCTAAAGAAGCTGAGGGTAAATGTGATCGACTGGCCAAGCATGTCTCTAGACCTAAACCTTATTGTGAATCTGTGGGGCATCCTCAAACAGGAGGTGAAGGAATGCAAAGTCTCTAACATCCACCAGCTCTGTGATGTCATCATGGAGGAGTGGAAGAGGACTCCAGTGGCAACCTGTGAAGCTCTGGTGAACTCCATGCCCAAGAGGGTTTAAGGCAGTGCTGGAAAATAATGGCGGCCACAAAAAATATTGACATTTTGGGCCGAATTTAGACACTTAGAGGTGTACTCACTTTTGTTACCAGTGGTTTAGACATTAATGGCTGTCAGATACACCAAGGGTGGCCACGCTGAGAAACTGCTCTAGATGAGCTTGCTCACCATATGCCTTTATAAAACAGACCAAGGTCTGTAACTTAGGCACTCTTGGCCCATCTCTAACTTAGCAATTTTTGATATCCCAGTCTGATTTTTTTTTTGGCCATTGATTGGCTTGCACATGTACATTATCCAGTGATGGTAATTCTTTCTGTTCGGCATCTAGTCACAGTCAGATGAAAACTTCATGTGGTGTTAAAGGTACATCTTGTTGTCTTCAAAAAATCCCCCGAGGAAACCCTGAGTGGTGAAACATGTCAGGACAATCACTCCAATGCAATTGTGCAATTGTTGAGTGAATATTTTTCATCTGTTTTGAAGTCAAGATGTACTTTTGTACCTGTGCACATAAAGCATAGTCAACCCTTTACCTATGTAATAATAAAATCTTTATTTTTTATATACTGTAGTATCTGACTTGCTTCTCTTGCTGGCACCCTTAAAAATCTCCCTAAAAAACTTCCCTTATTCACATTAATGGCGTGTGTTGAGTTATTTTGAGAGAAAATGTACAATGTTATCCATGCTGTATACTCACTACTTTACATTGTAGCAAAGTGTAATTTCTTCAGTGCTGTCACATGAAAAGATATAATAAAATATTTACAAAAATGTGCGAGGTGTACTCACTTTTGTGAGATACTGTGTGTGTGTGTGTGTGTATGTGTGTGTGTGTGTGTATATATATATATATATATATATATATATACACACACACACCGTCTGAAGTTTATTTATTTTTTTGGCTTTGTATATGTTTTTTGTGTTTTGATTTCAATGTTATGTTTGTGTATATGTTGTTGTGGTATGAAAAAAATAAAGCTAAAATCTGATTTTAAAAAATGCAGAGTTTGTGTGTGTGTGTGTATATATATATATATATATATATATATATATATATATATACTGTACTTTCGGGTATCATGGCTCCGGCGCTGTGATTGGCCTGAACCACGATGACGTCACTCCCGCACATGCGCGCGCGACCCGCCGGTAATGGCACAGTCACTGAAAGTAACGGCACGTATGTGCCATTGTTTCAGTGCGCATGTGCCGATTACATCGGCACATGCAAATACAGGGGATATCTCCTAAACCGTTCAAGTTTAGGGGATATCCAAGGTAGCTACAGCTAAGCCTTATTATAGGCTTACCTGTAGCATAAAGTGTGTTGTAAGGGTTTACAAACACTTTAAGGCCAAGTTCACACAGGCAGCCAAGTAGGGTGACCACATTTCCAAACTGCCATTCAGGGACACCCCCTATTCCCAAAAATCAGATTGTGCTGTAATGAATTACAGCACAGTGATTGGACACAAGAGACGGGAATTATGATTTCTCCAATCACAAGCAGGGGAAGGGGATTGTGCTTCTCCAGGCATTCCCGACCAGGACAAGTACTGTCCGTGAGTAAAGCGGTGATGTGGCAACCTTTTTTGGGGGCATCAGACTGTCCCAGGGGGTGGCTGTGTCAGTTTCATTACGGGACACTGTATTGTCCTGGAATAAAGGTGCCTGGGACAGACCTGCAAAATGGGGGACTGTCCTGGGCAATCCGGGACACGTGGTCACCCTACAGCCAAGATGATAAAAACAAGCAGTTGATCTGTGTATTTACTACCCCCAACTGCCTACCTACAAATGTACATGTCAGCTGTCCAGGCCAATCCTCATTGCCACCATGGTGTGTCAATTTAAAATCTACAAGTCGCATTACACCCAATAAAATTAATAAGACTGTGACGCAAAGATGTGGCAAATGCATGCCATGTGGTTGTGGCACGATATGTCATGTGGTTGTAGCACAGTAAAGCAGAAGGCAGCTGTATCGCCTTCTGACACCTGAAAACTGGCACTTATCCATGGTGGATCACTTTTTGGAGGGGTGGTAAAGTCTGCTGGCCATGTGAAAGAGGCCATAGGCCATAACTTACATCCGGCTTCTGCCTCTGGCATTTAGGCAGGGGTGATGTCGAATTCCTTCTGATTACATACTGAGGATGAGAAGATTCATCTGCACTCTGTAGGATCTTCTCATGAGACTTGGGATACTCATCACTCTGAGGATCTCGCTGGAAGGATGGTTGGGTTAGCTTCTTCTGTGTGGAAGTGGGTGTAGGGTAAGAATATTTTTTAACTTTTCTCCACAATTTTATCAGCTATGGGCCAGTATGGAATAAGTGACCTTGCACTTTGGTGCAAGATGTGTTTTATTACAACTATACATTCATACATTTTCCATTTCAGTGACTAGAATTGATGTAAATAGAGGATTAATATCAGGGGTCAAGTCCTGGGGAAAAAAGTGTGGGAACTCCCACCCAAGATCCACTCCCCCACAAAAAAAAAATTATACGCTCATATGCATAATTACTAAACCGCATGTTTTTTTTTTCTGTAATCCTTTATGTTAGCAAGTTCTTTCTAAATCCCGCAATAACTTGTGGTAGACCTCCGCAATGTCTCCTGGGAACAATGACAAAAGCTCCCAGGAGACATTGCGGCATCGAGGAAGTGACGGAAAACCGCACACTACCCGATGAATCCATATACAGGAAGCGGCCAGTAACATAAAGGATTACTAAGGTTCGCCTGCCCCTGACAGTGACTCGAGCTCTGGCATTGCCGCTTAGTGAAGGATTGACAAGGGCGGCTCAGCTGCTCTCAACTGCTCTAGCCCTGCAAAGGGAACCGAGTTCCTGCTGTGAAAAAAGTGCAGGAACTCCGTTCCTACGCATTCCCGCATGACTTGAGCCCTGATTAATATGACTGCAGATGTTTAACATGTCCATACAAAGTTTAATTGTGACTAGTCCCAGGCCCTACACATTCATGGCTTTTATCCCAGATAGTAGGTGCAGGTACACCCCCCTCCCCTTTCAAGTCAGCCCTTGTCTCCCCCCCCCCCCCCACCCACCTCCAAGCACTGTCCCTTGGTTCCACCCCTTTTTTGGTGCTAGGTAGTTTGAATGGAATTTGCAAGTGAAAGGCAGCAAAATAGAACCCTTGCAGCCAGCAACAATAGACCCTCCAGTAAAAATAGACCCCTCTCAGCAACAAAGACCCCCTCAGCAACAGTAGATTTCCCTAGCAACAATAGATCCCTCCCAGCAACTATAGCTTCCCCAGGAACAATAGACCCCCAGCAACAATAGCCCCTGCCCCCAAGCTGCAATAGATCCACCCCAGCAACAATAGATCTCTGAGTAGTCAGCAATGCTAGACCCCTCTCTCAACAGTAGATTTCTCCCATTAAAAATGGCCCCCCAGCAAATATAGATCCCCCCACCATCAGCAATAGATAACCCTGTGACAATATATTCCCTAGCAGCCAGCATGAATGGACCCTGCAGGAATTGCTCTCCTCTGCGTTCCTGCTGAAAAAAGCCCTGACAATGCTAAGGATAAAGGTTAATAAAAGTCTAATCCATTAGGATCTGAAACCGAACCTTATCCTTTTCAAATGTTATAGACACATCTGTGGTCTTCATTAAATGTTTTGTTATCAACAGCAGGGCATAAAATAATTAAACAAAATATTGTTGCTGGTTTCAGATTCATACTTTGTTACATTAATGAATATGTATGTTCTGATGTGTTCATAAATGTCAATAGCAATTTCTTACTATATATTTAGCTACTCATTTATTTTATTGCAGTTATTACGTTTGTATGTGTGGAGATGGAGCAAATGATTGTGGGGTAAGTGATTTTTATGTTGAATTTTGTATAGGTGGCATCACTTTGTAAGTCTTAGGCCCCGTACACACGACCGAACATGTCCACTGAAACTGGTCCGACAGATCAGTTTCAGCAGACATGTTCAGTCGTGTGTACGGCCGACCGGACAATTGTCCGGCGGATCGGACAGTTTCCAGCGGACAAATGTTTCTTAGCATTGTCACGTACCTTACCAGAGGCCAAAGTGCTGAGAGGGCTTCCCTTGCGACTAAGTGCAGAACGCCCCCTGGAGGTGACACAGGGGGTGCTGTGCCCAGAGATGCAGAGGTTGCCAGCTGCGACTTGCTGAGTAGATGTTGGAGATCAGCTGTATACCAGGATACGTAGTCAGGCAGGGGTACCACGGAAGTACCAGATGAGGTAGACTGGCAGGAAAACCCAGGGGCGGAGTCAGGAGCCAAGCCGGTAGTCATACACAGGAAGCAGGAAGTAACTGGAGCAGGTCAGAAGGCAAGCCGAGGTCATACACTGGAACAAGCAGACAGGAACAGGATAAAGGGTAAGCCGAGAGACAAGCCGGGGGTCATGCACAGAGAAGTCTGGTCAGGCAAGCCTGGTCGTCAACAGGTACACAGGAAAACAGGAACAAGAGCTCAGGATCACACAAAGGCTGAAGATCATGCAGCAGTTGATGACTGCTGCAACAAGCTTTAAATAGGGCACTGACGCCAGGTTCTCAAATTTTCTGACAAAAAAAATTCCTCTTATAAAATCTGATCGTCTGTAGCAATTCCGACACGCAAAATTCTGACGCGTGTTCGCAAACAATTCAACTCATGCTCGGAAGCATTGAACTTAATTTTCTCGGCTCGTCGTAGTGTTGTACGTCACCACGTTCTTGACGGTCGAAAGTTCAGAGAGTGTATGCAAGCCATCCAAGGTTTTTCTGACGGAAAATCCGATTGTGTGTACGCGGCATTAAACTTAAGTTCTTTATAATACTGTTAAGTTTGAATAATTCAGTTTTCAAACTAATTTTTATAATTTTACCAACAATTAAACATTTGGTAAGTTTTCTTTCAACAAAGAGATTCATCAGCTTAGTCCTTTACTGCTCCCCAGTGCCTCCTCAATAATTGTAGAACAAAATGTTGTTTCCATCACGATCTGAACATCAGTCTTCAGTAGGACTTCATTTTGGAACCAAATTCTGATTCTTTACAAATACAATTGGAAAGGATCATTGAGGAATTTAGGGAGTATAGGTATTCCAAAAAGATAAAAAATAAATAGGTATAAAGAGATATTTACCCTTTGTATACCATTTGGATTGGGTTTGTTTCTCGGTGGATACAGGGCTATTTATTGACTACCTTGATTCAATATCTTTCTACACCAGATGTGATACTGTATACATATACACCTTGGAGCCTAGAAAGGGCAAGAATGTTTCGTGGTTGGATTTGTGTGACAAATACTGATGCTATTTGCACAGGATCTGCCATTACAGGAACAATACATTAAAGACTGTAGTCCTGTTAGGCATAATTAACTTGCCATCTCACAGACTTGTATGATTTGTATGAAAATTTCCAGAATATACATTGCTCTGTGTGTAACAGGTGTATAGTCTTGATTATAATGTAACCAATAAATATATACATAGTATACTTTCCAGTTCTAGTAAATTAAATCCTGTCCATCCTAACAAAAGGTGACACATTTAGAAACTGCCCTCCTGCATTGTATGTTACTGGGGACAAATACACATGTGACTGTCCAGGAATTGAATTGTCTTTCCTAGTTTTCACCACTGGAGGGAGTAAGTGCAACCTGTGTTTTCTTACATAGCCTTCCAGGATATACATGCTCAGTGAAGTCGGTCATAATAACACCACTCACCTCCTTCCACTGCAGGCTCTGCCACAATACGCATACAGGGGTCCTCAGATGCCCCCCAGAAACTCTCCCCCACTTACTCGTCTCCTGGGGCCGCCATGACAGCATGCGCACGTGCGAACGTTCACGCGCCACCAGAAATGATCATTTCTGACAGTATGGAGACATGGATAGGGGGAGGGCCCAAAGTGGTTGCTAGTGCCCATGCGCAATGCAGAACACCTGTGTGCAGGCGCACAAAAAATGCAAGCCCAGCATGCCAGAGCCTTCTGTAAGCAGCATGGACACACAGCTGTGGGCTGTAAGCATCCCTGTGGATTGAACCAGGAAAACCTAAAACTCCTACTCTGCATCAGGTTGTACAGTGAGCTGATATGTTTTGTGTATTGTAAGAATATAGCACAACAGTGATTGAATTTATATATTGTGGATAGTACCTTTGCTTTGCAGTAAGGACTATGTCTCCTAGAAGAGGGTCTAGGGCAAATAAAAAAGGCACCAGAAAATACCCACATACGGTTTCAAAGATCCAACTGATAAAAAACTGGAGTCCCTATTAAAAGCCTCCTTGGTCATGGCTAGGGCTGTAGTACAACCTGCTGTTGCAGCCATTGGTGTATTTCAGTTCCTCAAGGAACAAATGAAGCAGATGATTAACCTCCTCCCTTCAGAGGGCAAAAAATAACTTGGGGTTCAAAGTTTAAACAGACTCCCAAAACTTTCCTATGAAGGGATGCCCCCGTTTGGCCGAGTGGGGGGAAGGCTGCTGCTTTTCGCAAACGCCTGGTGGGACGAGATTCAGAACAAGTGGGTCACCTCCACAGTGTCCTCAGGCTACAAGCTGGAATTCAGAGAACTTCCGCCACCCTGTTTTCTGGGATCAAGAATTGACAAAGATCCAGGTTTCTCTAAGTCTGTTGACAACGGGAACAGTTTTTTTTCTTGTAGCCATATCCGCGGCTAGAAGAGTATTGGAATTGGCGGCTCTTTTGTGTAAAGAACCGTATATGATTATTCATGAAGACAGGATGGTGCTACGGCCTCACCCGAATTTCTTACCTAAGGTGGTTGCAGATATGGAAAGTGATGGTGAAGCACTGTGAACTAATAATAGAAGGGGATCTCAATACCTAACAAGTAGGTAACCCTAAAGTGAAATACATAAATAAATAGATACTAGGTGACTATTACAGGGAAAGAAAGGTGAATAAACAACATATAATGTGAACATAAAGTGACACGAATGTACCAGGCTGGATGAACCAGAAACACAGTGGTAAAGGTGGACGGATGTGAACCAAACAGTAGCTTACACAAACTAAAATAACTGTGTACAGAAACAATGTATAACAGAAATACGTGAAAAATGGTCAATTTAAAAAAGTGACGGGTGTGGCACGAATGTACCAGGCTGGATAAACCAGAGACACAGTAGTGAAGGTGCATGGATGTGAACCAAAATAACTGTGTACAAAAACAATGTATAACAAAAATGCGTGAAAAAAAGTCTATTTAAAATAGTGACGTCCCAGAAGACAGTCCCGTGTAAAAGTAGGCAAACTTCGGTGCGCACACCTCTTGTGGTACTAGATGCTCACCTCAGAGCCATAGCACGGATGGCTCAAAGTACCAAACAATGTCTCCCTAGGGGGTGCAGTCACACGGATTGAGGTTGAGATGAAGGGGGCTCCTCATCAAATATTCATACAAACATGGAAACAAAAATAAATAGATAATAGCATAATCCTGTGGGAAACCTTGCAAATGATATATCGCATATACACGCACTCACATTGAGGCTGTGGATAGTGGACCTATCTCCACGAACACCGCGTTCGTATCCGGAACTGGTATGCTGGAGGATCACTGACAGACAAAACAACTCTCACTTCCACCTTCTCTGTATCTTCCACATCCTGTCCGTAGTATCAGCCAGTGCCCAGGGGGTACAAGATGGAAGAAAAGAGAGGAAGGCCCATGGTGCAGTATCTTATGAAATGTATTAGAGTACAAGTAGCAGCAAAGTAAAAACTCACATTTAAAATTGGGGCAGAAGCAAAACACCTACGAGCGGCGAGCTCGTCTCATCGCCGTCGGTCTGTGTCGGCTCTGTAACTCCTATTCCCTTACGCGTATTCGTCACATCACATGACTTCTTCAGGGGATAACGCAGGGTGTAAGCAATAGGCTTAAATAGGCTGTAAAAAAAGGTGGTTTCAGGTTTTCTGAACCAAGATATAGTCCTACCATTTTTTTTCCACATCTGCAGTCTGCGGAGGAAGAGAGTCTCTCTAGATGTTGTAAGAGCGGTAAGGGTTTATCTGCAAGCTACAGCTCAGATAAGGAAGACTGACTGTCTGTTAATTCTGCCACAAGGCCCAAAGAAGGGTCAGGCAGCGTCAAGATCCACTATTGCAAGGTGGATTCAACAAGTCATTATTCAGGCCTATGATTTAGAAAAGAAGATCCTTCTTTTTCAGGTGAAAGCGCACTCAACTAGAGCAGTTGGTGGGTCATGGGCAGTGCATCACCAGGCCTCCATGACTCAGATCTGTAAGGCTGCCACTTGGTCTTCGGTCCATACATTTACCAAATTCTATCAGGTAGATGTGAGAGGTTACGAGGATGCCACCTTCGGGCGTAGTGTGCTGCAGGCAGCAGTATAAATCCTCTGGCTCGATAGTGGTCTTATTCTGATCTGTGTCTCCCTCCCCTCTAATTTTAGCATTGCTATGGGACATCCCATTAAGTAATTAAGGCACAGAGCCTGTGATGTATGATCAAGAAAATAGGAATTTTTAATACAGCTTACCTGTAAAATCCTTTTCTTGGAAATACATCACGGGACACAGAGCTCCCACCCCTCTTCAGAGTTAACGTGGAACACTTATTGCTTTGCTACAAAACTGAGGTACTCTCCATTTGGGAGGGGTTATATAGGGGAGGAACTCAATTTTAATTGGGTTTTCCAGTGTCCAATCACCTGTGGTGACTACATAACCCATTAAGTAATTAAGGCTCTGCGTCCCGTATTTCCAAGAAAAGGATTTCACAGGTAAGCTGTATTAAAAAATCCTATTTTTTTCCTTTAGAAATTTCATTTGTGCAGGGACTGTTATAAACACCGGAAACATGCGCTACTTTACAGGCATACTATAGACACCCCCCAGGTATGAAATTTTAAGGAATATTATATTATATTATTATTTCACTTTAAGCATTATTAAAATCACTGCTCCTGAAAAAATGTCTGTTTTTAAAAAAAATTTTGCATTGATACATGTCCCCTGGGGCAGGACCCAGGTCCCCAAACACTTTTTATGACAATAACGTGCATATTAGCCTTTAAAATTGGCAATTTCGATTTTTCATGTTCGTGTTCCATAGACTTTAACGGCGTTTGCGTGTTCGAATAAATTCTTTGCCTGTTCACATGTTCTGCTGCGAACCGAACCGGGGGTGTTCAGCTCATCCCTCATCCCCAAATTATGAACTTGTTTATGCTTGTGAACTGTTAATATTTACGGTAGGCACATCTTTAGTTGTTCTTCTCTTTTTTCAATATCTATACGCTACCATTATTACCATTTGACCTAAGTAAGGGACATCTTAGAATTTGATACTTTCTACTATACAAAAGAAATGAAAATAAAGAGTGTTTTAATATATGCAGACACATAATAAACCCATAAACATACAGTATGTTAATTTAAAATTATCTTCTTTAAATGTGGCAATCTAATATGCCTATTTTAAAATCAATGCAGGTTACTTAAAACCTTTTTTTCTTCTATTTTTCCTAGGCTTTAAAGATAGCTCATGCAGGAATCTCTTTGTCAAGTCTCGAAGCATCAGTGGCCTCTCCTTTTACATCAAAAATCCCAAATATTGAATGTGTACCAAAACTACTAAAGTAGGCTGCTTATCACTAACATATTTTTCATTTTCTACATGAAACTAATTCTGGCATTTGCTTAAAGCGGATGTGCCACTAAAAAAATATATTAAAAGCCAGCAGCTACAAATACTGCAGCTGCTGACTTTTAATATAAGGACACTTACCTGTCCTGGAGTCCAGCGCCGATCGCAGCAGATGACGAGCCGATCGCTCGTCACCCTGCTGCTCCCCCCTCCATCCACGGTGAGGGAACCAGGAAGTGAAGCGCTCCGGCTTCACTGCCCGGTTCCCTACGGCGCATGCGCGAGTCGCGCTGCGCCCGCCGATTGGCTCCCGCTGTGTGCTGGGAGCCGAGTGTTCCCAGCATACAACGGGGGACGGACGGGAAGCAAGGGAAAAACCCGTCTTTTTCCCGCATCGTAGGGCCGGAAGTGGGTGCAGATACCTGTCTGTAGACAGGTATCTGCACCCCCCTCCCCCCTGAAAGGTGTCAAATGTGACACCGGAGGGGCGGAGGGTGCCGATCAGCGGGACTCCACTTTAGAGTGGAGATCCGCTTTAATTTATAAACTATGGTTACCGTATTTATCAGGGCATTGCGCGCTCCGGCGTATAGCGTGCACCCCTAAAGTGGACCCGCATTCCTGTAAAAAAAAACATTTTAGTACTTACAGTTTCTGTGTCTTGCGCGGCGTCCATCGGCGGCCTCGTCGGGTCCGGCGTCCGTCTGCGGCTTCGGTGGTGTCCTGCTCGTCGGGTCCGGCGTCCTTCTGCGGTGTCCTCCCCGCTCGATCCCCGCTTCCCGCGCTGAGTTTGAACCACTGCTCCAGCATATACCGAGCGCAGTACACTCGGGTATAGTCGGGCAGGTCCGGCTCCTCTCGCAGTCACGTCCTGTGCGTCCTGTACGTCCAGGACGTGATTACCAAGTGATTTTCAGGGCAAAAAAGTGCGCAGTATACGCCGATAAATACGGTATATATTTGCTCTTCTTTAAATAATATTTTTTTCTCTCTCTCTCTCTCTCTCTCTCTCTCTCTCTCTCTCTCTCTCTCTCTCTTTCTCTTTCTTCTCCCTCTTTCTTCCCTTTTTTTTTTCTCTCTTTGCCTTTTCTCTAATTTTCTTCTTAGTATTAGTTAGTAGCGGGCAATATCCTAGGTGTGATGTGCCCTGTGCTATCTTTTGTTTTAAGATAACAAGTTGCTTATTTTCAGAGTACGTATTGTCAGGTTTTGACTATGTGTCTGTGTGCGGTACTCATGTACCCTGGTTGTATTCTGTACTCTGACTCTTTTCTTTTATTTCAAAATAAAACTCATTATATTCTGAAATAATAAAATTAAAATTGAGGTTTGGACAAACAGCTAAATACAGAGTTGAAAAGGTATATGGGAACTGTTTTACCTGGCAAAGAAATGTATTTCTATCACAGCCCTGCTAGACTGGTTGGGGTCCTGAGTTTTCTCTGTAGGTAGGTCACCTCCTTTCTACAGCCTGTGAATAGACAATGAAGCAGCAGCCATAGCAGTCATCACTCTGCTCTCTTCTCCTATCAGTCTGTTCCTTATTGTCATATGCAAAACACCTGACTCGCTTCAAGTACTGCCTGAACCCACACCCCCTGTCTGAGTGCTTTTGTACAGGAGATTACAAGAGTAGCAGAATACATTTGATTATTTTATGTACACACATAATTGTATTTATTTCTTGGATTTTAATATTGGAATGCAATACAGTCCTGGCACATAAAACGCACTATCCAGAAGTAAAGAGGTAGTAAAGCACTGCCCTTTTTCTTTTTTTCCCTGACCTGCAAAGTAAAGGCATAATGTGCTAGTATGCATCACATACTAACACATTATGTGAAATGTACCTGCAAACAAAGCCCTGTCCTCTGGGCCCACTAACAGGCCATATTTTATGCAATACCCTGGGGAGATTCAGACTAGAATACTGCAATAGCTGAGCAGCAAATGATATCACCTGTGCTGTATTTTAGTTATCTTGCAAACCTGGCCTGTTAGTGGGCCCTGAAGACAGGGTTGATGACCACTGGAATTAATGGATAAACCACAAGCTCGTGGTTGTGTTCTAGCACCTATTGTTTGAGAAGAAAAGCCCTGACCACAATACATTATTTTATAGCTAATACCTACTGTTTTTACAGGTAGTTTCTAAAGTACTCACTGCTGTTGTAGCAGATAGTAATGTTTTATATCGTGTTTTCATACTGTCCTCAGCACAGTGTATGTGTTTTATTTACTGCCCATTTCACGTGTTTATCCGTTAATCAAGTGGTCAACCCTGTCTTCAAGGTCCACTGGATTAATGGATAAACATGTGTAATGGGCAGTAAATGAAACACATACACTTTGCTGAGGACAGCCGGTAGTGTATGAAAACACGATACAAAATATTACTACCTGCTACAACAGCAGAGAGTACTTTAGAAACTACCTGTAAAAACAGTAGGTATTAGCTATAAAATAAATAATGTATTGTGGTCAGGGCTTTTTTTCTCAAACAATAGGTGCTAGAACTCAACCACGAACCCACCCAAAACCTCTGCCCCCACACTCACACCTCACAAACAGTAGGAGGGTCTTAAAGGGGCATTAAATACCAGTATTGCATTACATACAAAGTGCAGAGTTCAGGAGGGATGCACACAGAGTGCAGAGCTGTCACTTGTAAACACAGAAACCGGACTGTGTTCACAAGTGATTGTGGTGAGCAGGCACCAAAGGGTCTGAGCCAGAGGTGGTAGAATCGAGTTCCACCTGAAAAAAAGCCCTGATTGTGGTTAATTTAGCTATACAGTAGCAAGTGTCAGGCATCCATAACTTTACATATCGAATCTAGGCATCAGTATTGGACATATATGATTTTAGAAAATTTGAAATGTAAAACATTTTCTTCAGGGATGACAAAAAAAGAAATGTCTATTCTCATGAGAAAAAGTTGACCTCATGATAATTCTGGAGGTTGCAATGATTTTATGTGTACTTGAACTAACTACTCAGAATACAGTCTTGTGATTCTCATATGACTTAGAACCTAATGTGATCTTTTCATTTAACCATTTATCAATGTTTACTAGAATAATGAATGACTATAATTAAAGCAAATATATATCACCATCATTACTATAGTAAAAAGACCCACGGTCATAAAGTTTAACAGCCAATGAGTCTATATTATTATTAGCATTGGTAAAATGCACAAAGAGAAATGCAGAGTTTATATAGTTTGTATTATGGTACAGTTTTATACAAAATGCCAGGTTAAGCTGGATTGATGTAAAAAAAAAAAGTAATTTGGGAGGGATGAATGTCCTTTTTAGCCTCTCCTTTCCCCTCTTCAAGAACTTCTTAACCTATCTACAGGGTAATCTCCTACTCTTTCCATTAAAACTCCTCTCTTTGGGGCTCTGCCCCCACTCCAAAGCACCTTGTCCCCATCTCCAGTTCCTGCCCCCTATGTAAATGAGTATGGGGTACATTAAACAAAAAAAGTGTCAAATAAATAAAGACAGGGGGCAGTTTTTGACAATTAAAAAAAAAACAATGCCACCCAATGTACAGTAGATCCATCTTCAATCAAATCACCCGTGGCACTGCCAGACTTGAAAAAAAACAAACAAAAACATTCCACCCGTGAAGAAGGCTAACCACCTAATGCCTGCTCTGCCGTTTGACAGTTCTTAAATAGGTAAAGGGTGGGGTCACCTGATAGCACCACCCCCTTGTGCTGTCACCAACCCAGTATGCAGTGGTCTGTGACGTCACACAGGGGGATGGTGCCACCAGGTGATGTAACCAGGTGTCCCCACCCCTTACCTATTTACGAACTGTCAAACGGCAGAGTAGGCATTTGGCGGTTAGCCTTCGTCGCAGAACTTTTTTTTCAGGTCCAGCAGTCATCATGATTGATGATGGATCTACATCAGGGGACTTTTTAAAACCCCTCCACCCCAAAGCACCCCCCCCATGTTGAGGGAATGTGACCTGTTATGGTTCATGGGGTGTGCTCTTCCCCCTCTTTTCCTGACCTGCCGGGCTGCATGCTCGGATAAGGGTCTGGTATGGATTTTGGGGGGATCCCATGCCTATTTTTTTGGTGCAGGGTTTCCCTTAAAATCCATGCCAGATCCGAAGGGCCTAGTATGGATTGGGGGGGGACTCCCACACTGGGTTGTTTTGTTTGTTTTTTTGCATTTTTTTATTTTTTTATTGCTGGCAATGGTATTGTATTCCTAGCAATTTAAATGTCTTTTTTTTTTCTTTATAAATTTCAGTTTTGCTGCAGCAGGTTCTATACACAGTACAGATGCGCCACTTTAAAGGCAGAATAAGGGGACCCCCACACTATATTTAAAGGATTTTTTTTTGTATTGTTTTACTTCAAGCATCATGAAAATCACTGCTCTTATACATGTCTCCCAGGGCAGTACCCAGGCCCCTATTCCCTTTATATGGCCAATAACTTTAAGGTTGGGTCCCGTAGACTTTAATAGGGTTGGGGGTTCAGGTTCAAACTTTAGCAATATTTGAGTTCTGGCGCGAACCAAACCTGGGGGGGGGGCTGTTTGGCCCAGCGCTACTTACCACTGGCAGCTTCACCTCCCCCCTTCACTCTACTAAAATCTGTTGCTTTGTTACAAGCACCGCCATCCACCCAGACTCCCAAAATGTTATGTTTTAGAGGTGATAATGTAGACAGAAATTTTTGGAAACCTTCAATTTTTTTTTTTTGCAAAAACATTGTGCATAAGCAGCATACATTTCAAAAACATAAAACTAATTTTAGATTGTTTTGAGCTATACTTTTGCCTCGCAGAAGGAAAAAATGGTCTGCTCTAAAGATATACCCTTGTTTATTAAATTTTGCTAACATGTCTGTTACCTCTATTACACAGGGAAGGAAGAAGTACACTTGTCAGTGCAATATGTGTGTGTAAATACCTTATTATATACACGTTGGTTGAGCTCATCTGCATGATGTTTCTGTTTTGGGTAAGACTTGAAAATGTTCTGTAGCATGTGGAAATGTGAACACGTTTCTGAGGAATATTAACTAGTAATATACAAATTTAATTAAGTAACCATGAGCAATATTTGCATTTTGGATTCTCACATTTTTTACCAACTTGTGAACATTTTATTTTACGTCAGATAATTTTGAACATATTTTAGCTTCATAATTTGGCTTCCATTTAGAGCCAAAATTAAGAGTTAAATAAACAGGGTACCCCAATTTCCCAAAAGAGCACACCAGACATATTGGCATATTTTTACATAGTAAGTGTGCCGTGAAAAGATGCCTTGCTCTGTTACTAACAGCCCACACATATCAGCAATGTCAACCTATCACAAACCAGGACAGGGTCATACATTCCTTTAGCTGAATGTATAGGTAAATCTTGACTTTTCCTGTCAAATTCCTTATTACCACCCATACCTCAGTTATTGAAGCTGCCCATCATATTAGGACAAGACGTCATTTAAAATGCCTAAAGTTTGACTTAAAAAAAATAATAAAAAAAAATAATAGCATATACAAACAGTTGCCTACAACTTACTTGTTTTCATGGACTAAAACCTCTATTGATGTATTTGTGCTTTCTTAACATCTGCTCAGCATTGGTGCAGATTTACTGTAAGCATTGGAAAGGTTGACACAAAAAAACGGTGTCTGCTCTCAATACATCAGCAGAGTGTTTTCGGTAACCAAGCTTTTTGAACCTTATGGTTCTGCAGGAAGAATAGGAATGGAAAGAAGATGGCATGGGGATTGGGAAGGGGTGTGGAGGGTGGGGTAGTTTTGGGGCCGTGCATCCAATGCAATAAAATGATTAGCTGGAAAAGCAAGCATTCATTAAAAAAATTGAGTAATACATAGTCAAAGCAGAACTAACGTATATATTTTTTTTACTTTCTCAGCATTAGTAGAAAATGAGTTGTCATGAGCCAGGCATGTAACCCCATGTAATCGCACCGCTATCCTCCCAGTCTTCTACTGTTTTTATTTAAATAATAAATAAAAATCTTGCTTTACTAAATGCAGCTGTTATCAGTTATATTTTCTGCTCTTTATGCAAATATGGAAGCATAAGGACACACTAAAGCAGGCCACAGATGAAATTTGGCCAGTTCAACAGGGAGCAGTCAAATTTTGATCTGTGTGTGTGGCCGTCCCTGTTTAACAGAAGTCGAGTGTTAAACTGACTTCTGTAGAACAGACTAGCTGGAAAACTTTTGTTGATCAGAAACATCAGTCACTGGTCAGCGTGTCACGATCAGGCATCAGGCTTGAAGACCAATTGCAATAGCAGTGGCAGGACAGGCATACAGGCAGTCACTTCTGGAAGATGACACAGGCTCCCCTGAGGTGCAGAGTCTAAGTACTAGCTGGTTTTCCCCAGAGCTCCTGATGGTGGAGATGGATTTAGCTGCAAGCTAGTACCAGGTCGCGGTCCTCAAGTTTGCCCCACCAGGGTGTGAGCAAGTCGGGGTCCAATAGCGGATAAACAGACAAGGATAAAACAGCAGCGTGGTCAGAAAACAAGCCAAGGGATCAATCACGAGTGTCTGCAGGTTGGGATCAAGCAGTAGAGTAGTCAAATAAAAGGCAGAGGGTCAAACTCGGGTGGTTGCAGATTGGGATCAGGCAGTAGAGTAGTCCAGGAACAGGCCGAGGGTCAAAAACGGGTGGTTGCAGGTACAGATGGCAGCAGGAAACACAACTACAAGGCACTGGCAGGGAAGGCACAATAACCTGGCAAAGAGAAAGTGCTTAGACAAGGCTTTTATAGGAAGTTCATGGGAGGAGCAAGGAGTTCAGGGTTCAACAGCAATCAAGAGTAGTCTAATGGATCAGATAGGTTTATCCAGCAGATCAGGCAAGGAACTGTCCAGCATCCCAGATAGCTCAGTGGGAAGAGTCAATGCCAGACACAGAAGGGGTCCCAGGTTCAAGCCCAGGTCCTGACACAGTGTTTTCTGACACCAGAATAAGGAGATGATTCTAGATAGCAGGGATTCCTCCTGTATTAAATTGCATTGTAACTGTACTGTCTGCCCTCATGTTGTAAGGAGCTGTGAAAACTGCTGGCGTTATATAAATCCCATATTATAATAATAATAATAAAATGATTCCTCCATCCACCTAGTTTGTGTGAATGGAGGAACTTGTTTGGATTTTCTGTTCAGCCCACTGGCTGAATGGAAAAAAATGAACCGCCAACCAGTGTTGCCAACCGTCCGTTAATTTACGGACAGCACGTAAATTTAACCCCCTTTTCGGGGTGTTTGTGAAGTCCGTTATGGGCATCGAGTGCCCGTAAAAAAGATGGCCGCGAGCCGACCATGTAACTGCGCATGCGCCATTCCGAAGCCGGCCGGGCTCGGGAAAGCTCATATCTCCTCGGCCAGGCGGCCCATGCACAATTAACGGAATATACAGAACAGCTGAGCTGACCGAGATCGGACTACAGTGACCTCCCCAGATGTCTGTGACACACGCTTGAGGCGGGAGTGAAGGATGCTGGGATATGAACTGATTGGCTGATCGGGAGTGCCACACAGACTTCTGGGAGTTGTAGTCTCCAGAACTGATTGGCTGATCGGGAGTGCCGCACAGACTTCTGGAAGTTTTAGTCTCCAGAACTGATTGGCTGATCAGGAGTGCCGCACAGACTTCTGAGAGTTGTAGTCTCCAGGGCTAGTTTCCATGCTGGTTGTGTTTATGCGTACAGGACGGAATGGAGCCACAGAGAGGACGGAATAGAGCCATAGAGAGGAGGGCGGCTAATGATGGTAATGAGGAATGGATGGTATTTTATTTAATTTCTCCATATTGGAAGAGGACCAACACTATATATACTATAATTACATGTGTCTTGCCTGATTCCAGTGAGATGGGAAAGGAGCAGTAGGGACAAAACGTTGTAATATTTTGATATAGTAATGAGGGGGATATATAGAATAGGTGTTTTGTGCAAAATCTACACATACTCAAAAAGGTGACGATGGTGAGTGTAGCTCAATCAAAAACAGATGAACAGATCAATAGTGCAACACTATATAAGGTGTACATACAATCTAAAATAAATAAATTAAATAAGTGATTTTAGATTGTATGTACACCATCCTTATATAGTGTTGCACTATTGATCTGTTCATCTGTTTTTGATTGAGCTACACTCACCACCGTCACCTTTTTGAGTATGTGTAGATTTTGCGCAAAACCCCTATTCTATATATCCCCCTCATTACTATATCAAAATATTACAAAGTTTTGTCCCTACTGCTCCTTTCCCATCTCACTGGAATCAGGCAAGACAATTTGTGTAACTGGAATCAGGCAATTCCATTTGTGTATTGTAAACACTCATAGGTTTTTCTGCAATGTCATCTTTGTTTGGTTATACATTATTAGTTCATTATAGCGCAAAGGACACTTTTTATTAATGAGGGGGATATGACACCTTCTCTGTGTCCAGAACAGGAAGTGAGGGAAAATCTGAGGTGATGGCGGCAAGAGCTGACAGGAGGTGGTGGGAGCAGGAGGTGGTGGCAGAAAGCTGGCAGGAGGTGGTGGGGGCAGGAGGTGATGGCAGCAAGAGCTGGCAGGAGGTGGTGGTGGTGGGGGCAAGAGGTGATGGCGGCAAGAGCTGGCAGGAGGTGATGGCAGCAACAGCTGGCAGGAGGTGGTGGTGGTGGGGGCAGGAGGTGATGGCGACAAGAGATGGCAGGTGGTGGTGGGGGCAGGAGGTGGTGATGGCGGCAAGAGCTGGCAGGCGGTGGTGGGGGCAGAAGGTGATGGCGGCAATAGCTGGCAGGAGGTGGTGGTGGTGGTGGGGGTGGTGGTGGGGGCAGGAGGTGATGGCGGCAAGAGCTGGAAGGAGGTGGTGGGGGGGCAGGAGGTGATGGTGGCAAGAGCGGCAGGAGGTGGTGGGGGCAGGAGCTGGCAGGAGGTGATGGCGGCAAGAGCTGAGAGGAGCCGATTATGGCAGGAGGTGGGGGTGGTGGGTGCAGGAGGTGGTGTTGGTGGCAGGAGTTGAAGGTGGCAAGAGCTGGCAGGAGGTGGTGGCAGAGGGGGGTGGCAGGAGCTGGTGGTGGCAGATGGTTGTGGGGGCATGAGGTGATAGTAGGGGCAAGAGGTGATGGTAGGGGCAGGAGCTGGCAGGGGGTGATGGTGGTAGGGGCAGGAGCTGGCAGTGGTGGGTGCAGGTGGTGGTGGGGGCAGGAGGTGATGGTGGCAAGAGCTGGCAGAAGGTGGTGGTGGCAGGAGATGGTGGTGGGGGCAGGAGGTGATGGCAGAAGGTGGTGGGGGCAGGAAGTGATGGCAGGAGGTGGTGGGTGCAGATGGTGGTGGGGGCAGGAGGTGATGGTGGCAAGAGCTGGCAGGGGGTGATGGTAGGGGCAAGAGCTGGCAGGAGGTGATGGTGGCAAGAGCTGGCAGGGGGTGATGGTGGTAGGGGCAGGAGGTGATGGTGGCAAGAGCTGACAGGAGCTGATTGTGGCAGGAGGTGAGGGTGGTGGGTGCAGGTGGAGGGGGAAGGAGGTGATGGTGGCAAGAGCTGGCAGAAGGTGGTGGGTGCAGGTGGTGGTGGGGGCAGGAGGTGATGGTGGCAAGAGCTGGCAGGAGGTAATGGTGGCAGGGGGTGATGGTGGGGGCAGGAGCTGGTCGGGGATGGTGGCGGCAGGAGGTGATGGTGGCGGCAGGAGGTGATGGTGGCGGCAGGAGGTGGCCGGAGGTGATGGTGGCGGCAGGAGGTGATGGTGGTGGCAGGAGGTGATGGTGGCGGCAGGAGGTGGCTGGAGGTGATGGTGGCAAGAGGTGATGGTGGCAAGAGCTGACAGCTGGTGGTGGCAGGACGTGGTGGTGGAGGTGATGGCATGAGCTGGTGGGTGCAGGTGGTGGGGGCAGGAGGTTATGGTAGCAAGAGCTGGCAGGAGGTGATGGTGGCAGGAGCTGGTGGGGGCAGGAGGTGATGGTAGCAAGAGCTGGCAGGAGCTGGTGGGGGCAGGAGGTGATGGTAGCAAGAGCTGTCAGGAGGTGATGGTGGCAGGAGCTGGTGGGGGCAGGAGGTGATGGTAGCAAGAGCTGGCAGGAGCTGGTGGGAGCAGGAGGTGATGGTAGCAAGAGCTGGCAGGAGGTGATGGTGGCAGGAGCTGGTGGGGAACAGAAACCGATGGACTATTATAGCGAAAATAACAGAAATATGTTTTTTTTACCTTTATGTACCTTAAATCGTATTACTATTTGCACAGTGTACTTGTTAGTAGCCTAAATACTAAAAATTTGCACTTAAAACTGTAATTTTGTAACTTTTGTAAAATGTCCGTAAAAATTTGCCTGTGCCAGTAAATTTTGGGTGTTGTGCCAGTAAATTTCAATCTGGTAGGTTGGCAACACTGCCGCCAGCTTAAGAGGGACTGGTGAAAAGTCTATGACCTCGGAGCTGTACAGCCACAGAGATGAAACCAAGAGGTCTTGCACTAAGCCTGTACAGCAGCTGGGAAGTCTAGTTTTGCAAAATGTTGCCTTATAAAACAAAATATGTGCATTAAAAAAATAAACTTTAGTCTTGCGTTAAATATCCCCGTCTTGGCTATTTAAAATGGTTTTACTCTAAAACTATCTTTATGACATTCATTTTTGTAAACATGCTAAATTGATTTTTAGGATGCTGAAGACAGAGTACAACAATATAGTAAAATCAAGTAAATTTTATTATACGTGTTTCAAAGATTAAAATCAAGTATTTTTGTGTAAAACCAGAAATGACAATCTCATATGGTTGTGATATGTACAGATATACGTATAAATTAAAAAAAATATATTATAAAATAAATTTAATACACAGATGAATAATCTGTAAATGCATACAAATTCAGAAGTCATCCCATAGATATTCATACAAACAACACCATGGTTAAACAGGTCATCTGATAGAAAATCTCACCCTGGATGTAAACACGGTTTCATAGGAGATGACACCTATTAGACTGCTTTGTGGGAGAACTAACAAAATTTCATTTTCTTTTCTCAGAAAAAAACTTTACTAGGAAATTACCAATATATGATACAGGACATAGCAATTTCTGTCACAGTTATGTTAACAAGTAAGTTTTTGTTGTTACCAGACCTTGGTATTATTGAGTAAACATTTATTTTAGAACTGTTCTGTAATGTTTAAAGAACCCTTTTTACAAAACTATAAACCCATCAGCCATATTATTAAGATCACAAACAGATAAAGTGAAGAACATTGATCATCTTGTCACAATGGCTTATGAAAGACAGTGAGATATATAAGGCAACACGTAAATATGTTGTCCATGAAGTTGATTTGTTGAAAGAAGAAAAAAATTGCACCGTAGTTTGTTGTGTATGGGACTGCATAGTCCCAGGTTGGTTAGTGTGTCCATGCTGACCCGTGCTCACAGCCAAAAACCCTTATGCAGTCCGATAGACCGTTTTCATCGACAAATCGATTGTGTGTGGGCCCCATCGTTTTTTCCCCCATCGGTGAACCTGTTTTAAAATTATCTGATGGTTAAAAAAAACGATAGAAAAAATACGATCGTCTGTGGGCAAGTCCATCGGTTAAAAATCCATGCATGCTCAGAATCAAGTCGACGCATGCTCGGAAGCATTGAACTTCATTTTTCTCAGCACGTCGTAGAGTTTTACGTCACCGCGTTCTGACACAAACGTTTTTTTAACTGATGGTGTGTAGGCAAGGCTGATGAAAGTCAGCTTCATCGGATATCTGATGAAAAAATCCATCAGACTGTTTTCATCGGATGAACCGATCGTGTGTACAGGGCATTACCCTTGAATCAATTTTTATTTACATTATGTGGATGCCCAGGTGCATGTACATTGTTTACCTGAGGAAGAGATGGCACCAGGATGCTGTATGAGAAGAAGGCAAGGCGACAGAAGCAGTGTAGAGTTTTGGGCAATGTTCTGCCTAAGCATTGTTGATGATCAAGTACACCTCTTCATAGAAACAGTATTCCCTAATGGCAGTAGCCTCTTTCAGCAGGATAATGCATCCTGCCACACTGCAAATATGGCTCAAGAATTGTTTGCGGAACGCAGCAATGAATTCAAGGTGTTGACTTGGCCTCCAAACTCTCCAGATCTTAACCCATCAAACATCTATGGGATATGTTGGAAAACTAGTCCAATCCATGTAGGCCCCACCTCACAATTTACCGGACTTACAGCATCTGCTACTGACAACTTGGTGCCATATACCACAGCATAACTTCAGAGGTCTAGTGGCATCCCTGATGTGAGGGGGTCAGGTCTGTTTTGGGGGCCAATAGGGGAATCTACTCAATATTAGGTAGGTCATCATAATTTTATGGTTGATCAGTGTATATAATGTATGTATCTTGGACTGTAGTTGGAGAGCCTTTTCATAATTAGGACGTGCAACAAGGCAGTTTAGGGAGATTTCCTGTACATTTTGGGACAGATCTTTTGTGTATTCCCAGACCTTGGTTCCTTGGGGTAATCAGAATGAGCTAAATATGATTTACTAGGGTCAGTCGAAACACATTTTACTTGTGGGTGACCAGATTGTGCTTTCAAGGCAAAGTGTACTGTACTGAAGAAAGTACCAGCAGGGAATGTAGGGCCAGAATGTCCTCTTCTTGAGCATGGTTTTAGGAGTATCTACATGGACTTTGAACAGTTTGCCTAATATTAGTTGTGGTTCTGTTTACATGCACCGAGTAAAGTTTAGCTGGTCCAACTATAATGTTGGACTGATAAAAAGGTGGGCTACCTGTGGCACGAGGCCACAGCAAGAATTGCCTTTACATAGTTTAAGTGCATGTAAAGGCAACAAAAAAAAAACACATATTTAGTGCATCTCTGGAATACATGTGCATTTCCCCATATTGTGTCCCTTTAAACACACTGCAAGTACAGACAAATCACTGTTTATGATTGATCACTGTGCCAGAAATATAGTGTGCTTCTACCTTCCTCTTTGACATGACAACACAGCTCTGAATACATTAGAACAAAGTATCAACCCTACAAAAGCAGAAGGTGCAATAAGCGCAAACATAATTAATTAATTAATTAATTAATAGAGCAAACCCCCCTATGCAAGCTGAACACTATTAGAATAACACAAAATTCTAGTGACAAAAATTATATAAGAAGAAAGTGCAGCGCAATTTAACCACTTACCCCCCGGACCATATTGCTGCCCAAAGACCAGAGTACTTTTTGCGATTCGGGACTGCGTCGCTTTAACAGACAATTGCGCGGTCGTGCGACGTGGCTCCCAAACAAAATTGGCGTCCTTTTTTTCCCACAAATAGAGCTTTCTTTTGGTGGTATTTGATCACCTCTGCGTTTTTTATTTTTTGCGCTATAAACAAAAATAGAACGACAATTTTGAAAAAAATGAATATTTTTTACTTTTTGCTGTAATAAATATCCCCCAAAAATATATAAAAAAACATTTTTTTTCCTCAGTTTAGGCCGATACGTATTCTTCTACATATTTTTCGTAAAAAAAAATCGCAATAAGCGTTTATTGATTGGTTTGCGCAAAAGTTATAGCGTTTACAAAATAGGGGGTATTTTTATGGCATTTTTATTAATATTTTTTTTTACTAGTAATGGCGGCGATCAGCGATTTTTTTTTCGGTATTGCGACATTATGGCGGACACTTCGGACATTTTTGACACATTTTTGGGACCATTGGCATTTTTATAGCGATCAGTGCTATAAAAATGCATTAGATTACTATAAAAATGCCACTGGCAGTGAAGGGGTTAACACTAGGGGGCGGGGAAGGGGTTAAGTATGCCTGGGTGTGTTCTTACTGTGGGGGGGGGGGGTGGCCTCACTAGGGGAAACACTGATCTTCTGTTCATACATTGTAGATGTTCCTGGTCATCTGTTCCTGGTCATCTGTGGAGGACACAAAACAATCATAGGTTTGAGGATCCACACACTTGGCACATCTTCCCTTCCCCCACCCACACATGCTAATCACCAGATAGAAAAACCAAAAACTTACCTGGCCTCACAGGAACACCTGTCTGATATCCACGCAGGCCCACCACCTGCTCTGGCTGGAAACACCGGGCCACTGCCCATTCCTCCTCACTCAGATGGATGGGGCAGGGTCCCCCTCCTCCAGTGCCCGTGGAATGTGCATTGATCTTTGCCACCTTATTACGGACCACGCTCTTTAGGTCGTTGATCTTTTTTTGGATGCCAGAGGGGGTCCTCGCCCCCCCCCCCGCCGCATTGATCTGATCCGTAACCTTCTTTAGAATCGCCTTCCTTTGGGCCGGGGAGGTGTTCCGGCTAGGGTTGCCAACTCATCCCTTTAAAACAGAACACATATTAATTACACAGGTTCTGTGGCTGATTAAGGAGGTAATTAAACTCACTTGGTGCCTTATTTGCATTAAATTAGCCTCAGAACCTGTGTAATTAATATGTGTTCTGTTTTAAAGGGATGAGTTGGCAACCCTAGTTCCGGCTATCAGGGCCATGTAAATATCGGCCATATAGGACGATGGCCCGAGCAAGAATTTGCTTCTCAACCTGATTAAAATTGAGCTCCCTGTGCTTGGGTGCCATCACAGACACCACTCAGCAACAAGAAGAAACTCACAGGACAAACAAACAAAAATACACACACAACAAACAAACAAAAAAACTCACAGAAGAAACACACAAAAAGCAAAACACACAAGCAGACAGCTACTACAAATTCAAAAACAAACACGCAAAAAACAAACACAAAATACAATCAGCAAAAAACAAACTCAAAATACAATCAGAAAAAAAAACCACTCAGAAAAAAACAAACAGGAAATACACTTAGCAGAAACAAACACCAACTACAATCTAATACTCCTCCAAAACTTCTCTATCACACACAACTCACCAACAAACACCGACAGACGTTCAGAGCAGAAGCAACTTGCTCTAGGAAGGGTAACACAGGGAAATACTTTTGCAAGGGAAGTGTGTTTGTCTGGGGCTATTTATACACAGGGCGATCCTCAAACTAAGTACGCCTGGCCTTTTTCCTATCTCACTGATTGCGCCAAGCCAAGTTCTGCACATGCCCAGTGAGAAGCAGATTTGTGCGCGCATGCGCAGTACGGCCGGCCCTTCATTTGCATGGGGTCACGGCTCATTACAATGAAGCACGCCCACTTCCTTCCCACTTGCAATAACCCCACCTTACGCCTCAGGATTTAAGTTACGCTTGCGCAATTTTGTGCGCAAATGCGCTGTGGATACGGCACTTACGACACCAAATTAGGGCGCCGTAACTTAAATGACATACGTTTGGAGTAACTTAATTTGCGGCGCTGGCTGTGGATCTGGCCCTTAGTACTGTCAGAAATCATTACCGTTGGTTTGCAATGGCTTTAGCTATACTCTTTTTAATGTGAAATGTAAAACAATGAGAACACAATAAAAAAAGGCTCAACGGCTTAACAAGCACATAAGTCACAACCATAAAACTTTCTAAATGTAATCACAGATATATCATTATCTAAAATGTTTTGGTTTGTTTTGCAGTGAGTTTAACTGGTCCTGCTCCAAAGCTAGCTCCATACAGACCTGCAATGAGTCTGATGTCTCCTTCCTTGCTGCCATCAGTGACCTTGAACATCATATTTACCATTGTTATACAGACAAGTGCATTCTTCCTGGTACAGCAGCAACCATGGTACAACGAGACTGATGTTTTCAGGTGTGATTCGTTTATTTTATTTAAGTACAGTAAAGTTATATTGCCTTACATATCCTAAAGTAAACATGTCAGTACTCTATAGGTGCTGAAAAGGCACCAGAACCTTTTTGCATATAATACAATATCGTATAGTTTAGATTTCTGTAAACAAAATATGTCATAAAATAAGAAGCAAATATACAGTATATCTTAAATGGAAAAAGCTAATTGGTTAAATTTAAAATCATTGTAAAGTGTTAAAGTTTTTTACTTTCATGCATTCTATGCATGAAGGTTAAAAACCTTCAGAGCGAAGCTCCCCCCACAGCCCCCCTGATACTTATCCAATCTCGATCCAGCGAGAATCAAGGCTCTCTTGGATCTCTCCCTCCCCAATCCCTCAATAGGGAGCAGAGGGTGGGACTGAGCCATGCTCTGTGTGTCCCTTTATAGAGACACTCAGAAAGGGGGAGTGGCCAGTAACGCTGACGGGGAACCCGAGAAGAGGAGGATCAGAGCAGGTAGGTATAGCATGTTTAAGTATGATGTGGAAATTATTTTAAAGAAAAAAAAAGAATCTTTAAAACCACTTAAAGCATTTGTAAAGCTAAAACTTTTATTTACATAATTGATAGAGTATAGAATGGTTAAACTCTCTACTAAGTTTTTTTTTTCTGTCTGTGTCCCATTCAAAAGATTTCCCTGCATTCCAATGACAGTAACCTCCAGGACCAGGAGAATGAATTTCCCCAGCAGGGATACAGACAGTAATAAAAACATGACAAGGCTTTTAACCATTCAATAGTTCATTCAAACTGAAAAAAATATATACCGTATATATTTTAGGCAACCTTAAGGATTCACATCTTGTGGATGTGTTAATATCTGTTAGAAACGTGGGGACATTATATACATTTTTGTAATTTGTCTAAAATTATAGTATGGTTATGTTGTTTGACTTTGCACTTTCATGTAATTTAATGCTTTGTAGAGTTCCTTGTTTTTTTTTTTTTGGTGGCAGCAATGCATACCCCATTGTTTGCATTTTTTCTCAATCTTAGTGACAACTGGAATAATGCATAATAAATCTTTATTCTTTCTGTATGTAGTGCATGTGATCATCACAATCAAAGTTATGTCAACCACACAATGAATGCACATCATAGTCAGTCTCAGAATTTTATTACTACCACACTGTGGCCTGTGTCTGGAATAAACCTTATTATCGTTGAATTTGTATTCTCCAAAGGAAAGCCTTTTAGAAAACCAATATACACTAACTGTAAGTGCCTATGATATCCTTCTTGTCACTTTATACAACAATGCATTTACAGTAAATATACTGTGTGTGTGTGTGTGTGCATCCTATATCTATCTCAAAGCTCCAGATGTCCATGTTTTAGGTCACATTCCGATCTCACTAACCTCTACTGCTGCAAAATATATTGTTATATAAATATATTCACATAAATTATTTGACATGCTGCTGTGGCATGTTCACTAATAGGGACACAAAATATATGCTAAGGGCTAGATTCAGATAGCCCGCCCTAACTTTGTGCGGGCGTAGCGTATCTCAGATACGATATGCCACCGTAACTTAGTGAGGCAGGTTCTGTATTCACCAAGAACCTGCGCCCTAAGTTACGGTGGCGTAGCGTAAATCTGCCGGCGTAAGCGCGCCTAATTCAAATTGTGAAGAGGTGGGCGTGTTTTTTATGTAAATAAAACATTACCCCACGTAAATGACGTCTCTAACGAACGGCGCATGCGCCGTCCGTGAACGTATCCCAGTGCGCATGCTCCTAATCACGTCGCAAATAGTCAATGCTTTCGACGAGAACGTAATTTACACTAAGCCCTATTCGCGAACGACTTACGCAAGCGTCGTAAACGACGTAAAATTCGACGCTGTCCCGACGTCCATACTTAACATTGGCTATGCCTCATATAGCAGGCATAACTTTACGCCGGAAAAAGCCTTACGTAAACAACGTAAAAAAATCCGCCGGGCGCACGTACGTTTCTTAATCGGCATATCTAGCTCATTTGCATATTCTATGCAGAAATCAACGAAAGCGCTACCTAGCGGCCAGCGTAAATATGCACCCTAAGATACGACGGCGTAGGAGACTTACGCCAGTCGTATCTTAGTAACATTTAAGCGTATCTCCGTTTGAGCATACGCTTCAAAGTTTTGACGGCGCGGATTCGGACTTACGACAGCGTATTTCCTTATACGCCCGTCGTAAGTGTTACTGAATCTAGCCCTAAATATTTTTCATACACTGATTTAAGGAAAATGGGTATTCATATCTTTTATGAATAAATATGTAAAAATTCCTGAAGCTTAGAAGATTTCAAGAATTAAGGGTACTAAAAATGCAGGAGATTTAGTTGGGAGCAACATATTTGTTTTGATTTGTAGTTAGTGTGTGGACAAGGTAATCTAGTTTCCAGGGCAAATATAGTAAACTACTCCTGTTGGATGAGGAAAGGGACAGGGATAAAATCATTGTGCACCAAAATAGTTGTGACATACAATGAAATGGTACAAATATTTGTGTTATACTGCAGTAAACTGAAAAGTTTAAAATTGGTGCACACATACAGGGCGGACTATAGCTAAAGAAAAAATGTCACTGGGTTGGTGGTGTCACTGAAAATAAAAAATGTCATTGGTGTCACTGGACAGAAAAAATGTCCCTGTGTAAGTGGTGTCATTGAAAAGAAATTTACAAAGAAATTTCCCCCTGCTTCAGGTTTGTCTCTGAAAAGCAAAAATGTTCCTGACTCACTGCGAACATTACAAAGCTCTCTTCCACCCCCTTGCATAGAGCTCTTTCAGCCACCTCTCTGCCAGATACTTACTCATCCTCATGCAGGAGGAGTGGCTGCTAAGAAGCAGGGCAGCCAATCAGGGAGCACTATATGGCCCCTTTCACACTGGGGCGTTTTTCGGGCATTATTCAAGTGTTTTTCAGGCACTTTGGCGTTAAAAAAAGCCTGTAAAGCGCCTGAAAGAAGCCTCATCTGCAATCCCAATTTGAAAGACTGAGTGCTTTCAGAGCCCTTTCACACTGGCAGTGCCCGAAAAACGCTGGTAAAGCACCGCTAAGACCCTAATGTTTTAGGGCGTTTTTGCAATGCCTCAGTGTGAAAGGACAAGGCGTTTTTACAGCGTTTTCAATTCATTTCAATGGAGAGGGGCGTTTTTGGTGGTTTTTTTTTTCCAGCTCCCAAAAGCTGCTCCAAAGATGCTGCTTGCAGGACTCAGTGTGAAAGGGTCCATTGAGATGCATGGAGAGAGTTTTATGAGTGTTTTAATAGCACTATTTTTAACGCTAAAACGCTGTAAAAACGCTTCAGTGTGAAAGGGGTCTAAATGAGGAGAGGTCTGCTGTCTCTTACAAGCACAAAATCCAGCACAGGAAGTTGGCAAGTGACAGTGGTGAGCACATGGCTATTGCCGGAGGTGACGGTACCGAGTACCATTGTTCTCTGGACAAGAAAAACCTGCTGAAAGGAGTGACACTACAGTCACTCTTGTCAAGTTGAGGAGAGGAGAGAGCTGTTGGCGCCCCCAGAACCCCCCCCCCCCCCCTTCTATATAGGGCATCTGCGCTAGGGTTGCCACATCATCCCTTTAATCCAGGACACATATGAATTACACAGGTTCTGAGGCTTATTTAATGTAGATAAGGCACCAAGTGAGTGTAATTGCCACCTTAATCAGCCACAGAATCTGTATAATTAATGTGTCCTGGATTAAAGGGATGATGTGGAAACCCTAGTCTGCACCCTAGGGCACATGTCCCTTCTGCCCCCTTGTCATGTCTCTGTTTGTAGTATATAGAAGTATACTGTCATTATTATTCTGTGTCAGCTTTTTCCAACATAACAGATACTATACAGACAAAAGAAGGTCTTGTTCTGTAATGTTGAAGACTTTTATTTACTCATCCAAGTAGCTTTTTCAGCTCTGATGAATATTTTTGACAACTAATACTAAGTGGTTTTAGATCTGCCAATTGAAAACAGCATACAGTATGCTTAAGTGTAATCAATGCTGACAAATGTCATATTGGCTGTATTAAAAATATTACCACTGTCACTTCGGCTTCACATGCCTTTTTGAAGAAATGTTAAATACATAAGCTGGTGGATATCCCCTTATCTATTAACAGGCTTCTTCCCTTTTTCAATAATGTGTTTACATTTGTGTCATTGCCAACAACAGGGATTGCAACAAGTTATAGCAGCTGCCAGGTTCAACTTTATATAAAGTAATTATAGCAATTCTTTAACTGTCCACAATATTATTCCTTAGCAAACTTCAGAGTTGTTTCCATATGCTGAAAATACAACTAATTTTATATATTTTTTTATAGAATAATAGTAGCATCTGAAATGTCATTTTAGATTTGATTGGATTCCCAAATAATATACTAAGGAGGCCCTAGATGGCAGCATTGAGCAAATAACGATGCATTGTAAATGATTTACGAGGTTTACAATATATCCTAAACTTTTGTACACCATGCATAAAGGACTGAAAAATTTTGACTATACATGGGAACTCTGGTAATAAGACTACAACTACAATTATATTTCTTATCTTGCAGATTTATTATGTATATTAATAATAGCTCAACTGGGAGCTTTTCTTTTCATGTTGTTTGCTGATATTGAAACACTGTACCGCCGCATGGAGGTATGTATAAGATGAGAATCAATTAAATATCTATATTAAAAAGCACATAAGTTAAGATCGTGTTAAAATTAACTAATAACTTATGAACAGGCAAAGAAAAGATAGAATACAGATGTAAAAGCAGTATAGAAAAAGTCATCATTTCTAGAACATGTAGTTTACTACATATTTTCCATAATGGTTATTATTTTCATTGGTGAATCCCATGATATACTGTGCATAACAATCACAGTTAAAGGAGAAGTGTGGGAGTGCAAAAGTGATGGAATTCTGCAGCTGTCCCCTACTGGCTCAAAGGTTGAGAACTGAGCCATTACTTGACCACTGATCGCTCAGTTCTCAGTCTGCCTGGAGCAGAGAGCGGTGAATCAGTTGGCCAGGCATCTGGGTAAATCCTGACCTTTTTGTTGGGATCCTTCCAGAACCTGGAGTGGCTCTAAGATGTCAGACGATGGCGTGCTTTAGTCCACTGTCGGATGATTCTGAGTCGCAGGAGAGCACAAGTAAGCGCACTTCTTTGACCCAGAAGAGAAGTATGGCCAAAAAAGGTTTGGCGATACATCCATTTTAAAAGCAATGATAGTTATAGCAAATATCATATGGTATAGTTTAGTAAATTAAGCACTATGTAAGTTTTTTATTAAATCAGGTGTGGCCTTAAAATGTGTAATAGAATGTGTCTTAATATCTTAATATGCTTGAGGCCATGTTCACACTGCTCCGACACAAAAGACGTGCGACTTCCGATCCGAGTTTGCCCTGCGACTTCGGTCTGACATCGATCTGACTTCCATGCGACTTTAATGAACAGGATCCGATTTTAAGATGAGTGCGACTTGTCCTTGTCCAACCAAAACAATTCCTTTGGTTCTGGTATGGATGAAACCTCACACCAAATTTAACAAAAAAATAAAACCACGTGGGGTCCCCCCAAAATCCATACCAGCCCCTTTGTGTCTGGTATGCATCTTGAGGGGGAACCGCCAAAATAATAAAAAACGGCATGGTGTTTGCCCACCCAAGACCATACCAGACCAAGATTTTAAGGGAAATAAAAAAGGCATGGGGTCCCCCCCCCCCAATCTATACCAGACCCTTGTCCGGGCATGCAGCTTGGCAGGTCAGGAAAGGGGGGGGGGCGATCTACATCGGTTAGACATTACTCATTTTTAATAAAGGACTTGTCAAAAACTGCCTCATGTTTTTTGTTGCACTACAATTTTTTTTTTCGGGGAATGGTAGGGGTATCCCATACTCATTCACTTAGGGGGCGGGATCTGGGGTTCCCCTTTCTTAAAGCCCCCTTTCATAGCCTGCCCGTCTGCATGCTCGTAAAAAGGTCTAGTATAGATTTTGGGGGGGCACGCTTCTTCTTTTTTTTTTTTTTACTTTGGTGTGGGGTTCCCCTTAAAAATCCATACCATATGTTCAATATATTTTGCATTGTTAACATTGCCTCTGAGCACAAGTCGCATGTCACAAGTCGGATCAGTTAAGCTGCTGATCTGACTTGGATGCGAATTCCATTCAATTCTGTGAGCTGATAAAGTAGTTCAGGAACCTTTTCCAAAGTCGGACCAGTTAAGACAGCTCTCATAGAGAAACATTGATTTTTACATGTCATGCAACTTGTGCTCGCAAAGTCGGAGCGCTTGTGGCACCAGTGTGAACCAGGCCTAACAGTTACAATCATAAATCGCCTTACTATATATACTATATATATATTCTGGCTCATACATGAAACTCAGATCCTGCATTAACTGGTCTCCCAAAGTACACAGAACATGGAAATGCAATTATTTTAGTAAATATAAACTGATAAATACATTTTCTCATCAGCAATATATAACAGCCTTGTGGCTTCCATCAGTTTCTAGTAAAGCTTGTAGGAGGAGTTTTCATTTTCCCTTGATCCTCTGTCTGGACATGTCTGGACATTGCTCATTGCTCATTGGCCCTGTTCTGATCACATGCACCATCCCAAGAACAAAAATAAACTCTCTAGCAATACACAGGAAACTGAACATGTGCAGCCTGTCCCTTGGCTCTGTAAATATCAGGTTATTTTTTGAAGACGGTGTAAAAAGAGGAAGATCAGAGAGCCAGGATCAAACAGCCTTTATACACAGTGCAAACGATTAACCCTTTAGGTGCCACAGTGAGTATAACAAGCATAGGTGTGCGCAGCCTATTACATTAGGGTGTGCACCCCAAAGCTCAAACACACATGTGTATATATTATATATATATATATATATATATATATATATATATATATAGGGCAATGGACAGTGTTAGTAGAACAGTTGATGGATTTGTATTTTATTTTATTATTACTTTAAAAAATATATATATTTTTATTATTTTTTATATTTTTTTACAATCATTTTTTATTTTCTTTTACAATTTTTTAGGAGCACATTTGGGGGGATTTGGTGAGATATCAGGGGCCTAAACCGACCCCTGATATCTCACTTTTGAGACAGAGAAAGGGTCTGAGGACAGAGATTTCTGAGTCCCTTTCTCTGCAAGCAAGTAGCAGGGGCAATCTGTGCAGCACAGGGTGATTAGGGTGTGCCTGGGCACATCTGGCACACCCTGTGCGCACGCCTATGATAACAAGCATGCTTTACTGCATATTTGGACTGATTTTACTGTTGTGGGTTTAGTAACACTTTAACTGTCATTCTTTATTCCTATGGGGAGGATTGCCAGTTCATACACCTTTTTCTTCATTTTTCGTCAAATAGTGGTGCAGCTTTTGTGTACACAACACATAGAAGGCAGGAAAGGGATTATACAGTAGGGTGACCAGACATCCCCAGTTTTAGGGGACAGTGCCCTGATTGAGGACACTGTCCCCGGACAAAGTCTGTCTCTGGTTTTGTCCCCAGATTGGATTTAATAGGGGGCAGGGGCAATTTCAAAGTCGTCAGTAAAGAATGAAAATAAAAAAAATAGAATTACACCCCCCCCCGCTCCGCCATGCCCACTAGCATAGGGGGGTTGTATTTTTCCCATTATCTGTGTGCCCCTTTCTGATGATCATGTGCTGGTCAGTGCGGAGGGAATAATTCTTTCGTTTCGGGCGCATGCCCATTCAGCTCCGCTCGCATGTTATTCTGCCTTGGCTTAAATCTCCTTGCCTTCCCTGGCGGAGTGATCTTCCTCCGCTCCCCATCCAGTAGTAGCCGGGGCCCGGAGAGTAAGACTTGAGAGGCTGTGAGGCGGACGGCGACGGGCAGAGAGTTGCTGATTGTTGCCGTTGCCATTACTAGTAAAGAAAAAATATGTCCCCGGATTTCATTTTAAAAATCTGGTCACCTTATTATACAGAACTACAAATAATACAAAGACCTTTTGCAATGAAGGGTTCTTTTTGTACAGCGCTACCCAGCCTTTAGAGATATTGTATGTATACGCCTCTGGTTCTAAAGGTATTTAAAGCTGAACTGCGGGTTGCAGAAAAATTAACGCTTGTAATGAGCCCCCATTAGGGTCAAATGGTCGATTTTGTCTAGGGGATGATCGATACAGCAAATGACTTACTTTATTAGTCAATTGCCTTGATACCAACAGTCTCCTCCAATGTCTGATGTCAGGGTGTTGGCAGGCCTTCAGCACCATCATGTACAACTTAGAACTGCCAGTCCTGTGTTACACGTGATTGCATCAGATGTCTATGACTCAGAGGTGTACGTACAGGGGTTGCAGGAGTCGCCATTGCAGCCTCTCTGTACACCTGAATAAGAGGGAGGCAGGGGTGCCGCAAGTAGAGGAACCGATCCCTCCATGTAGCCGATAATTGCCCGCTTCCCCCTCTCCCTCCAGCAGATATTCAATGGCTGCAGGAGGGAGGTGGAGGGCATTGATTCCTCCACGTTCCTCCACATGCTGCTCTTACCGACTCCCTATCCCTATGCTGCTGCCCTGGACCCCTGTGTTCTTCCCTGCCCCGCTCACCCCCAATGACACATTTACAGACTCCTTCACCACTTTCCATCCTGACAGTTCCCCAACAGAAGCGGAGGTGGGAGGGGGAAACCCAGCAGCTCTGTGGGGAATCTGTCAGGATGAAAAGTGGGGAAGGGGTCGATAATGGCCTCTTCCTTGTCCTAATGAATAGTCAGTGATCGGCATTGCCAGTGAAGCATCGTAAACTGCGTTTATGATGCTTCTGTTTATTAATGAACGGGAAGCTCTGCACATTCATTCTGTGCAGCTGAAGATACATAGAAAGGGCCTGATGAATCTGTCCTTAGTCCCTTTCTCTGTCTCAAAAGTGAGACATCAGGGGTCTGTTTAAACCCCTGGTATTTCACCAAAGCCCCTCAACTGGGCTCTAAAAAATATGTAAAAAATAATAAAAAATGTAATTGTAAAAAAAAATTTAAATAAATGGTAAATGATAAAATAAAACAACAAACACCAGTGGCGGAACTACCAGGGTTCGCAAAGGTCGCTCGCGTTTGCGACATTGGCTGTGGTGTTCTCCCAACGTGGGGAGTCCCCTAGACCACAGTAAGATGGCCCGCTGCTGGACCACAATAAAGGGTCCCAAAATGGGAGAAAGGGCCCCGGGATCAGTGGGAATGGCCCATTTCGGGAGCCTTCATAATTTCTTGGTATATAGGGGATATTACTGCACTGACTAAGGGCCCTTTCACACGGGCGGACAAATGATCCGTTTATTACAAGTCCGTTTACGGATTTGTAATGCTTCCCTATGGGATTGCACATGTTAGCGGATTGCGCATCCGCTAACGTCCGCAAACATCCGCCTCCGCAAAGATCCGCTTTTTCAGACGGAAGAAAACCCTATTTTTCTTCCGTCTGGCGGAACGGATCGGATGAACACGGACATATGGTCCGTATTCATCCGATTCCCCATAGGGGAGAGCGGAGGAAAGACAGGGCGGTCTCTGCACAGTGTGCGGGGACCGCCCTGTCCGCCGACAGCTCAGCGGAGATTTACGGATGATCCCCGCTGAGCCGACGGACACACACGGGGCGGATCAATACGGATCCGCTCCGTGTGAAAGGGCCCTAAGAAATAAGTGAAGGAAGCAGCTCACACAAACTGATAATTTGTATATGAAAAATGGAAGACTAATGTGAAGCGCTGGGAAAAATGGAAAACTAAAAAATGAAACAATGGTTCTAATATATACATATAATCAAAATGTGCATTACAGTAGGTGTTTGTGATATTGTGCTTTTAGCACGACAGCGTCGCGCTGATACTCGGCGACATGGTGCCGAGATCTCGCACTCACTGGAATAGTGACAGCACATCCCAGCAAGCGCGTCATAGAAGCGACGGGAGATCCGACTTGGATTCCCACCAATTCTACACGTGTGCGGCGTTTGTTATGAATCCTGAGGGGGAAGTCCCCGCCGGATTTTAAATAAAAATCCGGCATGGGTCCCCCCCTCAGGAGCATACCGGGCCCTTAGGTCTGTTATGGGTTGTAAGGAGAGCCCCCCTACGCCGAAAAAAACGGCGTAGGGGGTCCCCCTACAATCCATACCAGACCCGTATCCAAAGCACGCTACCCGGCCAGCCAGGAAGGGAGTGGGGACGAGCGAGCGCCCCCCCCCTCCTGAGCCGTACCAGGCTGCATGCCCTCAACATGGGGGGGTTGGGTGCTCTGGGGCAGGGGGGCGCACTGCGGCCCCCCCACCTCAGAGCACCCTGTCCCCATGTTGATGAGGACAGGGCCCCTTCCCGACAACCCTGGCCTTTGGTTGTCGGGGTATGCGGGCGGGAGGCTTATCGGAATCTGGGAGCCCCCTTTAATAAGGGGGCCCCCAGATACCAGCCCCCCACCCTAAGTGAATGAGTATGGGGTACATCGTACCCCTACCCATTCACCTGCAAGAAAAGTGGTAAAAACACAAATAAACCACACAGTGTATTAAAATATTTTATTAGTCTGCTCCGGAGGCCGCCCCCTGTCTTCTTTATTAGCTCTTTTACCAGGGGGAACTTCTTCTTTGACGTCTTCGGGTGGGTGGGGGCCGCCGTCTGGTTCTCTTCCACCGCCGGGGGGGGGGTGGCTTTTAAAAAAGCCCCCACCCCCCCGGCGGGTTTCCTCTGGCGTCTTCGGCGGGGCTCTTCTTCTTCCGCTATCCCGACGGGTCTTCTCCGCTATCCGGGGGGTCTCCTTCTATGTTCGCCGCTCTCCGCTGTTGACTCGTCGCACCCCGGTTCTTCGTCTCGCAGTCCGGTCCCTTCTTCCGTGCTGTACGTCTTCTTCCGTGCTGTGAGTTCTTCTTCCGTGCTGTGACGTCATGTTCTTCACTTCTCTTCTTCTCCCGATGTTGACACGCCGGTCCTTCTCGCTGAAATGACGGATGCGCGCCTTGCATCGGACCTATATAGGCCTCACAGTCCCATCATGCTCTGTACCTACCCATGTGATACCTGGATCGGGATAGCGGAAGAAGAAGAGCCCCGCCGAAGACGCCGGAGGAAACCCGCCGGGGGGGTGGGGGCTTTTTTAAAAGCCACCCCCCCCCGGCGGTGGAAGAGAACCAGACGGCGGCCCCCACCCACCCGAAGACGTCAAAGAAGAAGCTCCCCCTGGTAAAAGAGCTAATAAAGAAGACAGGGGGCGGCCTCCGGAGCAGACTAATAAAATATTTTAATACACTGTGTGGTTTATTTGTGTTTTTACCACTTTTCTTGCAGGTGAATGGGTAGGGGTACGATGTACCCCATACTCATTCACTTAGGGTGGGGGGCCGGTATCTGGGGGCCCCCTTATTAAAGGGGGCTCCCAGATTCCGATAAGCCTCCCGCCCGCATACCCCGACAACCAACGGCCAGGGTTGTCGGGAAGGGGCCCTGTCCTCATCAACATGGGGACAGGGTGCTCTGAGGTGGGGGGGCCGCAGTGCGCCCCCCTGCCCCAGAGCACCCAACCCCCCCATGTTGAGGGCATGCAGCCTGGTACGGCTCAGGAGGGGGGGGGGCGCTCGCTCGTCCCCACTCCCTTCCTGGCTGGCCGGGTAGCGTGCTTTGGATACGGGTCTGGTATGGATTGTAGGGGGACCCCCTACGCCGTTTTTTTCGGCGTAGGGGGGGCTCTCCTTACAACCCATAACAGACCTAAGGGCCCGGTATGCTCCTGAGGGGGGGACCCATGCCGGATTTTTATTTAAAATCCGGCGGGGACTTCCCCCTCAGGATTCATAACAAAAGCCGCACACGTGTAGAATTGGCGGGAATCCAAGTCGGATCTCCCGTCGCTTCTATGACGGCTCTGTCTCCATCGCGGCAAGACAGCTCGGCGCTGGCTCCCGCGATGGGGCTCGTAGGTGCTCAATCTCGCCGAGAAAGAGAGCGAGATTGACACAAAATCGGGTTCACCTACTGTATATCAATAAATCACAGACAGTGTAATGCAATAATGCTAGTGCATAAAACATAATATTGAATTGAAAAAAATCTCCAGTGGTGTACAAAAATGAAAATTCATATGTGTACACCAAAGTGATGAACATACAGTATACAGTGTCCACAACTGTGTAATATCTCAATCAGAGAAAAAGTCCAAATAAGCAGGTGATGCAAAATGAAAACTCAAAAAATGAAAAGTAAAAAACTCAAACAGCAAGATGTTCCCAAAATCAATGTGAGTGAAATATCAATAATCAATCCCTGAGAGCCAATGTGTGACAGAAGATGACTCCTGCGTCGCTTTAACTGACAATTGCGCGGTCCTGCGACGTAGAGCTTTATTTTGGTGGTATTTGATCACCTCTGCGGTTTTTATTTTTGCGCTATAAATAAAAATAGAGCGACAATTTTGAAAAAAAGCTATATTTTTTGCTATAATAAATATCCCCAAAAAAAGATATAAAAAAACTAATTTCTTCTTCAGTTTAGGCCGATACCTATTCTAAATATTTTTTGGTAAAGAAAAATGCAATAAGCGTTTATTGTTGGCTTTACGCAAAAGTTATAGCATCTACAGTACAGAGGATCGTTTTATGGCATTTTTATTAATAATTATTATTTTTACTAGTAATGGCAGCGATCAGCGATTTTTATCAAGACTGCGACATTATGGCGGACACATCAGACACTTTTGATTCTATTTTGGAACCATTCACTTTTATACATCAATGCTATAAAATGCACTGATTACTGTATAAATGTCACTGGCAGGGAAGGGGTTATCCACTAGGGGGCTAGGACTGGGGTTAAGTGTGTCCTAGGGAGTGATTCTAACTGTGTGGGGGGCGGGGCTTGCTGCGGCACGACACTGATCGCTGCTCCCGATGAGAGGGAGCAGACAATCAGTGTCCCGTCACTAGGCAGAACAGGGAGATGCCTTGTTTACACTGGCCTCTCCCCGTTCTGCCGATCTGTGACCCGATCGCAGATAAACATATATAACTCGTGTAGGAGGATTTGTTTCATCTCTGTGTATAACCTGAGGCCAGTCACTTAACTGGGTATATGTAAGAGCCCATTCACACAGGGGCAACACGACTTCCAGCGCGACTTTGGGAGGCAACTAGGACACGATTTGAGTATGAATCACAGCGCGACATGAGGCAACTTAGAAGGCAATTTCAAGTTGCCTTCAGGACAGGAGGCTTTTCAGTGGGCAATCAAACAAGAATCAGCTCTGTGGGAGGGAGGGGTTTGCCTGAGAAATGTCTGAAAAATGTATGTTCTTTTCCTGTATTGTTGCTTCAGTTAATACAGTGATCAGACTTCTGAGGCGACTACCATTGAATCAATGGGTACAAGTTGCCTACAAGTCTCCTAGAAGTCGGATTGAAGTAGTACAGGAACCTTTTCTGAAGTCGGAGTGACTGCAGTAGTGTGCATTAAGACGGCTCCATCACTTCCATTGATTTTCTCATGCAGCACGACTTGAGGCGACTAGGGGCGAATTGGGGTGACTTGAAGTCGGATCCAAAGTCGTACCTGTGTGAATGAGCTCTAAGGGTTTACAACCACTTTAAAGTAATTGTTGCATATATACAGTACATGTTCAATTACGTTGGTAACATACTTTTTTTATGTAATCTTTCAGCTTGTCTGTACACCATATTATTGGCGAATTGAAATATTAAGCATGGTTATTGTGCTTTTCATTGCATCCTATGGTGTGGAGGTAGGTTATTTTATGACTTTTATGATTCCCGATTTACATTCATCAAAATAATATTTAATTAAAGTAAAAAATATTTTGGAAAAACATCTCCAGATACATGCCAAGGTTGTTTGTGATTATAATGCTTATAGCACGTACATGCATTTTCAGAGTTCTAACCACTTCAATACAGGGCACTTTCCTGCCCAGGCCAATTTTCAGCTTTCAGTACTGTCATTTTTTAAATGACAATTGCATACCTCCCAACTTTCTGAGAACGAAATGAGGGACACCTATCGGCAAAAGTATGCAGGCATAGGACACACCCCCTGCCACGCCCCCTTAAAGGAGAATTGTACAAAAACATACGATTGGTTAAACCCACAAGTGCTTTTTTACCACTACTATTCCTTTATATTGGCTCTTGGAATTAAAAAATGCAGCAATTTAGAAATCAGATGAAAGGTTTAGCACTGGAAAACCCTTTTTGATAGATAAAAAGTGAATTTTATATACATCTATATAGAACAGACCAAAATGAGGGACAAATGAGGAGAATGAGGGACAGAGGGACATTTCTCCAAACCAGGGACAGTCCCTAAAACACATGGACAGTTGGGAGGTATGCAATTGCACAGTCATGCATCATTTTGTTCCCACAAATAGAGATTTCTTCTTCTCTGCGGTTTTTATTTTTTGCTAAACGAATAAAAAAAGATCAAAAATTTTGAAAAAAAAAAAGTTTTTCTTTGTTTTTGTTATAACATTTTGTAAATAAGTATGTTTCCTCCTTCACTGATGGGCACTGGTAAGTTACACTGATAAGGTGGCACCGATGAGGTGGCACCAATGATATGGCACTGATGAGGTGGCACTGATGGGCATTGACGATGGGCACTGATAGGCGGCACTGATGGGCACTGATTGGTAGCACTGATGGGCACCCATAGGTGGCACTGGTAGGCACTAATGGGCACTGATGGGTACTTATGGTTGGCACTGATAGATGGCACTGCTGCGCACTGATAGGCAGCACTGATGGGCACTGATAGATTTCACTGATTGGCATTACTGGTGGCACTATCACTGGCAGGCATTTTTGTTTGGCACTGATTGGCAGCTGCCTGGGCACTGATTGTCTTTTCCCTGGTGATCTAGGGTGGCATACCTAGTGGTCCAGTGTAGTGGCCATTCCTGGCGGGAACCTGGTGGTCCTGGGCAGGCATCTGAGGGGGGCTGCGCTGATAAACATCAGTGCTATAGCTTCATCCCTACGTATTCTCATTCACATAGATATCTACCATATGTGGAGATTTGGCACTGACGTCAACACTCATGAACGCTCGGCTGAGTTGTTTATTTTATGCTGTATTCCCACTTTTTTTTTTTACACAAATAGTACAAATTTATTTTACACTAAACACAGGATGTACTTATGAGTTTTTGGAAGCATTTTCCCTAACACTTTGGGGTTCATTTGCTAATGGCAAACAGACTTTACACTTTGCAAGTGTAATCCAGATAAAAATAGAGGCCCGGATTCATATACATCGGCGCATATTTATGCCGGCGTAGCGTATCTAATATACTCTACGCCGACGCAGCGCAGAGAGGCACGCACCAAATTCACAAAGCTTCCGCTGCCCAAACTGCGCTGGGTTTCCTCGGCGTAAGCCGGTGTAGGTGGAAGTGGGCGTGAGCCATGCTAATGAGGCGTGACCCCATGTAATAGGAATAGGATATTAATGGGAGCACCACTTGCAGCCAGCGTAAATATGCGCCCACGATACGCCGGCGTAGGAAAGTTACGTCGGTCGGATGAAGCCTATTTTCAGGCGTATCTAGTTTTGTGGGCACGGCGCACAGATACGACGGCGCATATTTACACTTACGCGGCGTATCTCGAGATACGTCGGCGTAAGTGTTTTGTGAATCCGGGCCAGAGTCGGCAACCAGGTGCAATTGCAGCAATGAAAATATTTTTCTCTTTGTTTCTTTATATGGGATAAAATGTTCCAATATACAGCGAGGGAAAAAAAGTAGTTGATCCCCTGCTGTTTTTGTACATTTGCCCACTAACAAAGAAATTATCAGTCTATAATTTTAATGGGAGGTTTATTTTAACAGTGAGAGACAGAATAACAACCATATCCAGAAAAAGGCATTTCAAAAATGTTAAAAATGTATTTGCTTTTTAATGAGTGGAATAAGTATTTGACCCCTTCGCGAAACATGATTTAGTACTTGGTGGCCAAACCCTTAATGGAAATCAGAGGTCAGACGCAGTGGCGGCTGGTGCTCAAATTGTTTGGGGGGGCGCAAACGAAAAAAATAAAACAATTGCAGCCTCACTGGGCCCATCAATTATCACCACTGTGCCATGCCATCAAAACGCAGCCACTGTGCCATGCCATCAAAACGCAGCCACTGTGCCATCAAAACGCAACCACTGTGCCATGCCATCAAACACAGCCACTATGCCATCAATTGTCACCACTTTGCCATGCCATCAATTGTCACCACTTTGCCATGCCATCAATTGTCACCACTTTGCCATGCCATCAATTGTCACCACTTTGCCATGCCATCAATTGTCACCACTGTGCCATGCCATCAATTGTCACCACTGTGCCATCAATTGTTACCACTGTGCCATCAATTGTCACCACTGTGCCATCAATTGTCACCATTGTGCCACCAATTGTCACCACTGTGCCACCAATTGTCACCACTGTGCCATGCCATCAATTGTTACCACTGTGCCATGCCATCAATTGTTACCACTGTGCCATGCCATCAATTGTCACCACTGTGCCCACTAATTGTCACCACTGTGCCCATCAATTGTCACCACTGTGCCCATCAATTGTCACCACTGTGCCCATCAATTGTCACTGTCCAGACATCCATCCACCTCGGAGCTTTATATTATAACCTGCTGGGACTTGTAGTTCTCCATCATCTCCTGGGGCTCAGGTGCATGCAATCCACCATATTTGTTCAGTTTTTCTCACTGCTGGGACTTGTAGTCCCATAGATGGTGGATTGCATGCACCTGAGCCCCAGGAGATGATGGAGAACTACAAGTCCCAGCAGTCTAAATACAATAACAGGCTCCAAGGTGGATGGGTGGGGATCAGGCAGTGCACCGCTGTCCGCTGATGACCTAATGGGGCGATAAATCGAATCAAATCCATTTTGAACTGAATTCTGTGGCTTGGCTGGCTTACCTTAGCAGCGCTAGCTCCGCTCGGGCAGTGTGAACTTCAGAGAAAGTGGGGGGGAGGAGAGGAGACTTACACAATGACAGGACTCGGAGTGAACTAGGGGGGGAGGGGAGGGGGCCCCTCCCCTCCCCCCTAGTTCACTCCGAGTCCTGTCAGTGTGTAAGTTCAGTGACAAGCAGAAGCAGAAGCAGTAGCCCCCCTCCCCCCCCAGTTCACTCTGTTGAGCTCTGTCATCTAAGTTCAGTAACTTCAGGTTCATCTAAGTTCAGTAACTTCAGGTCCCCCCCCCACCTCAATGTGCCGATCAGACGTCTGATCGGCACATTGAAGTGGGGGGGGGACCCGAAGCTGTTGCGAGTGCACACTGCTGATCCGGAGCGGAGTGTGGCGGCGGGACTCGGAGTGAACTTCGGGTGGGGGGGAGAGAGGGGGGGGGCGCTGCTGCTGCTTGTCAGTGGCAGTACTAGCGCCGACTCCGCAGAGAGAAGTATTCAGCTCTCTCGGGGGCTCGGTGGTGGTGGCGGGGCTGGCAGGCAATGGATGCGGGGGTGCTGCTGGTGCTGGCGTGGGGGAAGGAGCCGGTCTGTTCCTTACCTTCAATGGTTGGCGCCGCTCCTCTATGATGCCCCCACACGCGCTCCAGATATCACAAGAATACCGGAAGTGATATAATATTAATGGCACTGCCCACTGACCTCTCCTCCGGTCCCCGCCGAGCCAATCCCATGACAAACCCATGCATTCTAGCAAATCAAATGACAGTGGGAGTGTGTGCGGGCGCACAGCTTGCGCCCTGCACACGCCCTGCACACGGGCAAATCAGCTTCCAAGCCTGCGATCAGCTGATTGCAGGCTGGGAAGCTTCCCATAGACCGCTGCATGTCCGGCGCCTGGTCACTCTAAGGCCGGGTACTCACGACCAAACATGTATGGTGAAAGCGGTCCGTCGGACCGTTTTCACCATACATGTCTGCCAGAGGGCTTCTGTACGATGGTTGTACACACCATCGTACAGAAGTCCGCGCGTAAACAATACGCGGGGCGTGTCCGCGGTGTCGCCGCGTCGATGACGCGGTGTCGCCGCGACAATGACGCGGCGACGTGGGCGGCCCGCCTTTAAAATGCTTCCACGCATGCGTCGAAGTCATTCGACGCATGCGAGGGACGGCGGGCGCCTGGACATGTACGGTAGGTCTGTACTGACGACCGTACATGTCCGAGCGGGCAGAATTCCAGCGGACTGTTTTAAAACAAGTCCAGGAATATTTGTCTGCTGGGAAAAGGCCCGGCGGGCAAATGTTTGCTGGAATTCGGCCCGCTCGCGCCCACACACGACCAAACATGTCTGCTGAAACTGGCCTGCGGGCCAGTTTCAGCAGACATGTTTGCTCGTGAGTATGGGGCCTTAAAGTGACATTTAAAAAAAAAAAAAAATGTCATTTATTTATTTTTTTACAGCTTGGGGGGGGCGGCGCCCAAGCGCCCCCTATGGACGGGCCGCCACTGGTCAGACGTTTCTTGTAGTTGGCCACCAGGTTTGCCACCAGGTTTTGTCCTCTGCGGATCCTCTTCAAGTCATTAAGGTTTCGAGGCTGACTTTTGGTAACTCGAACCTTCAGATAACTCCACATATTTTATATTGGATTAATGTCTGGAAACTAGCTAGGCCACTCCAGGACCTTAATGTGCTTCTTTTTGAGCCACTTTTTGAGCCACTTAATGTGCTTCTTTTTGAGGCCAGCATGACCATGACCATGGGTCATGGTCATGCTGGGATACCCATCCACGACCCATTTTCCATGCCCTGGCTGAAGGACGGGGATTCTTAATCCCAGATTTGACAGTACATGGCCCGTCCATCGTCCCTTTGATGCAGTGAAGGGACAGCAGAAAAACACCCCCAAAGCATAATGTTTACCATCTCCATGTTTGATGGTGGGGATGGTGTTCTTGGGGTCATAGGCAGCATTCCTCCTCTTCCAAACACAGCGAGTTGAGTTAATGCCAAAGAACTCGATTTTGGTCTCATCTGACCACAACACTTTCACCCAGTTCTCCTCTGAATCATTCAGATGTTCATTAGCAAACTTCAGACGGGTCTGTACATGTGCTTTCTTGAGCAGGCGGACCTTGCAGGCGCTGCAGGATTTCTTTCCTTTTGCGGTGTAGTGTGTTACCAATTGACCAATTGTTTCTTGGTGACTATGGTCCCAGCTGCCTTGAGATCATTGTCAAGATTCTCCTGTGTAGTTCTGTGCTGATTCCTCACCATTCTCATGATCATTGATACTCCATGAGGTGAGATCTTGCATGGAGCCCCAGACCAAGGGAGATTGACAGTTATGTTGTCTTCAATTTGCAAATAAGCGCACCAACTGTAGTGACTCTTTCACCAAGCTGCTTGGCGATAGTCTTGTACCCCATTCCAGCCTTGTGTAGGTCTACAATCTTGTCCCTGACATCCTTGGACAGCTCTTTGGTCTTGGCCATGGTGGAGAGATTGTAATCTGATTGCTTCTGTGGACAGGTGTCTCTTATACAGGTAACAAGCTAAGATTAGGAGCACTCCCTTTAAGTGAGTGCTCCTAATCTCAGCTTGTTACCCGTATAGAAGACACCTGGGAGCCAGAAATATTGCTGATATTTTTCTTTTTATTCTCTCTCTCACTGTTAAAATAAACCTACCACTTAAATTATAGACTAATCATTTTTCTTGTCAGTACAAAATCGGCAGGGGATCAAATACCTTTTTCCCCTCACTGTAGACAAACATGTGTCAGCCTGCAAAGACCTTAGTCATAAGCAAGTGTACAGTACCTGCCGCCTATATTGTGTCAATCTCGACCTGTGCTAGCGGCAACATTTTGACACACGTGAGCCCCGTCGCGGGAGCCAGCGCCGAGCGGTGTTGCTCCTCCCGCACGACTCCTGGATTCCTATGGATGCGCAGCATCTCGTGGGGGCTGTGAGTGCGAGAAGCAGACTCGCATCGGCGGCTTCCAGCACGATCCCATCGTGCTGGAAACACAAAATCGGCGGCACCTACTGTAGTTGCAATTATTTTCCCCAGAGCTTAGAGAATGTGGTAAAGCTTCAATGTAAAGAATACCCAATCAAGCATGTTCTTGCTGCTACTTGGCTTACTCTCAAACCAAAGCATAATTTTCTGAACACCATCACCACCTCCCTAAGAGTCTGGTCAGCTATTTCGCAAATTAATTCGGGCCTATCAATGGACACCCTCTCACTATTGCCAACCTAAGCAATTGCCCTTCTAGCACCAGATCTACCCATCATGTACTGGATAAAGGCCGGCATTGCCAATGTAGGTGTGCTCTTTTCATCCTTGGGTCTACACCCCTTTTCTTATTTACAACAGAAATTTGGATTGTCTTCCAAAACGTTCTTTGTCTACCTCCGGATAAGATCCCTTCTTTCTAAGCTTTGTTGGTCGACTGCAGACTCTTTTTCTCAAGCCCTGCTAAAACTTTTCAACTCCAAAGACCCTAAAGTTAAAGGTATTTCCCTCCTATACAAGCTGATTACCATGCCAAATTCGGATCTACTCTCCTCATCCATTCAGTATTGGTCTTCCTATGTGTCTCAATCACCCCCAACTGATTTATGGGTGAAGGCCCTCTTAACTTCCCTACGTCTATCTCACTGAGTTACTCATTGGGAATCTCTTCAGAAACTGTTTCACAAATGGTACTTTACCCCTGAAAGCCTGGCAAGGATATACCCGGCCACTTCGTCTAAATTTTGGAGAGGCGGTGGCAACAATGGATCCCTATCTCACATCTGGTGGGACTGCCCGCTCGTTAGAGAATTCTGGGATAAAGTGAGGGAATTAATTTTCTCACTGTGTGGCATATCTATTCTGATGTCCCCTTTAGATCTTCTCCTGGGTTTGTCAATTCCCTCCTGGTCTAGACATTTGCAAATGCTGGTAACACACATTTTAATAGCAGCCCGATTGACGATCGCAAGAAATTGGAAATCAACCCAACCACCCCTTCTGAAGGATGCCATTCGTCTACTTAACCCACATTTCCTGATGGAATTCTCGTTCGCAAAAGCCAATCTGTCTACAAATAGCTTTAACATGTCCTGGGAAAAATGGATCGCTGATCGCAGAAGTGTGCCCCTGTGTTAGTTAAATCACCATGGACTTACCCTTTTAATTACTATCACTGGTCGACAGGGGGGCTTTTACCTGCCTCCTCATCCTGTCCACTTTCCCTCTTCCCTCTTCTCCGGTTTCTATCTCAACTGCTCTATCCGAATATCCACTTTAGGTTCCTAGGTGGTACACGGTTCCTTTTTATATATTGACAAACTTTACTAACGGACATCTATTGCATATATCTCTCCAAGTGTTTAGCATGCTCTATATGGTATTACTTTTTGTTTTTGTTTATATGCAAATTGGATCTCAGATGGTTTAACTGCTAAATTCCTGAAGTATTCTGTAGGTACACAATGCTATAAGATTATCTCTTCTGTATTTTTTTATTATCTTTATTTTTTATTTATTTTTATTGTTTCTCTCTTTTCTCTTTAACTTCTGACATGTGCATTGAGCCAGGGTATGCCCAATTGGTGTTGTTTTGTATACATTCCTTCTATTTTTGAAATTAATAAATACTTTAAATAAAAAAAATTAAAAGAATACCCAATCAAGTGCAATTGCACTTGTATAGTGTGCAGTCTTTTGCCATGAGTAAACCAACCCCTTTGTCTTTTAGGATAATGGACCAATGCTTTGTTATTATCCTTCTGACTTATTTATATTACCGCATATATTTGAGTATAAGCCAACCTAAATATAAGCCGAGGCACATAATTTTACCACCAAAAAATGGGAAAACTTATTGGATCAAGTATAAGAATAGTGAAAATATGAAAATATTGCCTATAAAACATTTATATAGTCTTATGCCGCATACACACGGTCGCTTTTTGTGATGAAAAAAAACGTAATTTTTTCTCATGAAAAAAAAAGACTTTTTTCAAACTTCATTTTAAAAAACGACGTTGCCTACACACCATCGTTTTTTCAAAATGCTCTAGCAAAGCGTGGTTACGTTCAGCACGTACGGTGGCACTCTATTTCATTCAAGCTCGCTTCATAACTTGCTTCTGAGCATGCTCTGGTTTAAAAACGTTGTTTTAAACGTCGTTTTAGCTACACACTGTGATTTTTTATGACACAAAAAACGATGTTTTGAAAAACGACATAAAAAATTGAAGCATGCTCAAATTTTTTTTTTTGTTGTTTTTCAGAAGACATGAAACAACGTTTTCCCCACACACGGTCATTTTAAATGACGTTTTTAAAAATGTAGTTTTTTTTTTCATCACAAAAAACGACCGTGTGTACGCGGCATTAGACCAGACCATTTTTTTATGATATACTGTATGTGCTCTTCTTCCTATTAGGCCATGAAGGTGTTTGCCACACTTTGCACATATATTTCACCCATTGTGATTCCCAGAGGCCTCCCAGTCAGCATTTTGCACCTATACACACAAATATGATTGAATACATACAAATGTAAACGCTAGTAAATACATCCAAAAATGCTGATGTTCAAACATCAGTACCGTGTGTATGAGGTCTTAGTCTGAAAATAGAATTAGCTTTCTATATCAAAAATAATTTCCCCCTCATGACAAATTTCAAACTTTCCCACATAAAGTCCACTTGTTTTAAATGTAATCTTGATTTGTCCTCCAGGCTCCATCTTACTGATTGTACTACAACTCTTTGTTTTATATGTGTGTACAAGGAGTTTACTTGCACTGTTGTGAATACATTATTGTCTTCATAAGGGATGACCTTTAGGTCATCAGAAATGCTGATGTTCAAACATCAGTACCGTGTGCAAGAGGCCGTAGTCTGAAAATAGAATTGACTTTCTATACCAAAATGAATTTCCCCCTCATGGCAAATTTCAAACTTTCCACTATAAAGTCCATTTGTTTTTAATGTCCTCCAGGCTCCATCTGACTGATTTTACTACATCTCTTTGTTTTATATGTGTGTACAAGGAGTTTACTTGCACTGTTGTGAATATATTATTGTCTTCATAAGGGATGACCTTTAGGCTGGGTTCACACTGTTGTGAATTGGTGTGGATTTCCCTGCATCCAATTCACATAGCAGGAGATTGTGACCGGCTCTCAATGGAGCCAGTTCACACATCACCGCAGCGGCTCATGTGTGTCTTTTGGTCCGTTTCAGGTCTGAATTCAGCCAGAAATTTGGACTGAAACTCAGTGGACTCCTGCTGTGAGCCGGTGCTACAGTGTGAGCCCAGCCTTAACAAAGTGATAAAATCCTTACTATCCAACAAAAGGAGGAGGTTGTAACAGCCACCTTTTGCTGGGGTGATTTACATTCTCTCCCATTTTTTGAAATGATGAGTCAGTTCCACTGACAATCAGTTAAAGGGTCACTAAAGGATTTTTTTTTTTAGCTAAATAGCTTCCTTTACCTTACTGCAGTACTGGTTTCATGTCCTCATTGTTCGTTTTTGCTTTGAAGTAGCTGTAATTCTGCTGTGATCTCCACACTTCCTGGTTGTCTGTTTCCTTATAACCATCATACTGGGAGATTTTCACGGTGGTCTAAGCTGTCATTACTGTCTAAAACTGTCTAAAACTCCTCAGAACCAATCAGATTCATTTTAAAAACAAAACACTGCCCTGGATTTGTTTGTTTTTGTTCTGTGAGTCTTCCCGACTCACCTCTTACCCGGAACTTCATGTATGTACCTTAAAAACGGAAAGTGAACCTAGAGGCACATTATATGATAGATTAAATTAAATTTTTAATCATTTTTAAAAGCAATCAGTTAACTTGTATGTCTCTATACCCACTAAACAGTCATTTCAGCAAAAACAAAAAATTCCTTTAGTGACCCTTTAATTTTATCCTTGTGTATTTTCAGGACCTCATAAATTGTTGGAAGCCTAGGAGTACTGGGAATTACATTTTACCTTTTTTTTTTAAAACAAATTTTCCTGTTTCCTAAAGTTTCTTAGAATTTTTCAACATGAAACCTTCCCTCAAAACCAAATTGGTATCCTAATCCTATCTGCATTTTTTTTTTCATAGTCAACTTTGTCCAGTGAAACTATAGTTTGACACCACTGTCCATATGGCAGTGTACAGTCATAATAAATAATTAAAACTAAAACAATACATTCTAAAACCAACAACTAGTATACCTCATGTATTATCCCTACATTAAAAACCTCACTTAAAACTAACTTTCCTTTGACAATTCATCTTTAGAGGGAAAAAGTATTTTGTAGCCTATTAGTCCAAGCCTGAATCAAGTCTGCCTGAGGGGAGTGTGAAGAAAAAATAATGGGCAGGATGTATAACATCTCTCATAATATTTGCAGCTGATATGCGAAGATGGCTCAAATAGATATCTTCCAGACTTGGAAGTGGAGACCCAATAATCCATTAGACCATTTTAACCACCCTCTACAAACTCATGTACAACTAGAATACCAAACTGTACAGCAATATAATAAAAACTCTTTTATCGTACAGTGGTAGAAATTTAACATCAATTCTTGAGAAAGTCTGTTGCACCATAAAATCCTTTGAAAAAGAAAAGATGCTGCTAAGCTTTCTTGACCAGATTTGAAATATTTATTTTTACTGCAGGTCATATACTCTGATTTAGGAACACCTAAAACGTATAATGACGCGTACACATGACCGTTTTTCGGGTTCTAAAAAATTACGTTTTTTTTTAATGTCATTAAAAACGACCGTGTGTGGGCTCCAGAGCATTTTTCACCATCTAAAAAATGGCCATTAAAAATTTCGAACCGTTTTTAATGTTGTCATTTTAAATGTTGTAAAAAATGGTCGTGTGTGGGCTTTAACGACGTGAAAAAAACGTGCATGCTCAGAAGCAAGTTATGAGACGGGAGCGCTCGTTCTGGTAAAACTACCGTTCGTAATGGAGTAAGCACATTCATCATGCAGTAACAGACTGAAAAGTGCGAACCGTCTTTTACTAACACGAAATCAGCAAAAGCAGCCCCAAGGGTGGCGCCATCCTAATGGAACTTCCCCTTTATAGTGCCGTCGTACGTGTTGTAGGTCACCGCGCTTTGCTAGAGCATTTTTTTTGCATCGTGTGTAGGCAAGGCCGTTTTAATGATCGGGTTGAAAAAAAACTTTGTTTTTTCTAGACCCTTAAAACTGTGTACGCGGCATTACTCATCCTATCACCTTCCTGTCTGTATGCTGCTTCATTGTCATTAGATGATATCAACCCCACTATTGCTAAATCATCTGCAAATGTAATTAAAGCATTAGTGCTATATGTAACAATACAATCATCAGTATAGAGTGAATAGAGAGGTGGACCAAGTACGCAGTCCTCAGGAACACCCGCGTTAAGAACAATGGACGCTAACATTTAAACATCAAACTTAACATATTGTGACCTATTTGAAGATGAATTAGTGAACAAAATGCCATACTTAACCTCTTGCTGCCACCTCCTCCCAGCTCCTAAGGAGACTCTAAATGCCGGGAGATGGAATTGGGTATTCTAATTTTGTAACCAATGTGATTGGTTGTCACAGCAGTCACCAGATTGTAAGTATGAATTAGGAGCTTCTCGTGACATCTCAGTACTCTGTTGGGAATACACGGTGAGGGCGCTCTCAGCACAGAAAACTGTTCCCTGTGGACACATAAATGTGGCCTCTCAGTGTTAAAGCCAACCTGCCCAGTGACTGCATATATGTGTATGGCCAATGGGAACATGTCAAAGAAAAAAATTATGTTTACTATCACTTTTAATAGTTTGTTTGGGCTAAGCTGGCCCAAAAATGTATTTCCATGCCTCTGGCGTCTTTAGCTACATACATAAGTGTCACTGTGTTCCAGCAGTAGTATGAGATACATCCTTTTTGTTGTTGGATGTAGATTGAGTTGGCCTTTTATTGGTTGGTCTTGTCGATTGAGTTGGAGCCTTGCATTTTTATCAATATATGCAAGGATTCCTATGATTTGTCAAGATAGAGAGGTGGTTGGAAGATGTCAGAATCTCCACCATGGCAAATTATAAGTAAACCTGGAATTCTACCAAGGACCAGCCACCAAAGTTGTACTGCGGCAGGTTGGCTCCTCTGCGTGAATCGCCATCATTGCACGTCAGCTTGCGCAGGCTCAGAAGGGGGTGTGCACTCCTAATGAATGTCTGTAATGCCAAGAAACGCGTTAAGTGCCACTAGATGCCAACAGTTACTTGTTTCTATTATATATGTTCTTCAATCTATGTATTTTATCATGTCTATTTTCCATTTGTATTGCATGCTATGAGCAGCATAGTTAGTGTAAGTCATGTGACTACCTATCTATTTTATACAAAATATCTGATATGAATTCTAGATTGTAATGAATCAAGCATGTACTATAACTTAATTTCTATGTTATTATTTTTACATAACATGGCGGTGCCTCATTTAACGTTGCACAAACTTCTCCTTCCTACCAACCAAATTAGGTATGGAGGCCTCCATGTGTTTTATAGTGTGTGTGTCAGGTCACACCCATTCACTGTATGTGTGTGTGTATGTATGTATGTATGTATGTATGTGTATATATATATATATATATATATATATATATATATATATATATATATCATATGATAAGTGATACTGTATGAGTCAAAATTTTTAATTATAAAATGATACCATGATTATTTTGTAGTTTTCAAACAGACCAGTAAGTGGTGCCAGAGAGAGAGATCACATGATGAGGGAACATGTAGTAAACTGAGTATTGTGTGAGGTTAATAATCCTTCTTTTTTTTTTTCCTTTTAGACCATTGTTTACAATAGAACACTCTGGCAACATATAAAGAGGATTTCAGGTTACAAGTCGAAGAGTCAATACAAACAACTGCAGAGCACATTGGAAAATAACACAGACTGCCCTTTGCAAAAGGAAATGTTCAGTTCAAGCCAACAATTTTCAGTTATGGCAAATGAGTGTGTTTAACCATTTGCCACATACACGTCTCTTGCAACATTCTTCCTGGTTTAGTGGTGTGCATGCACACTCCCCTAACTGACCCGCGTTGTGATTGAACACAGCACACGTTTGTCAGCAGGTTACAGCCAATGATTTTGGCTGTACATCTGCTGATATGGTGTGACCAATCACAGCACAGATATCTGTGTTTACAAACAGACACAGACAGCAATCTGGCTGTTTCTACTTTCTGAAATGAACTCAGGGAATCCAGGAAGTAAAAGCAGCCAGATCTGTGGGTAAAATCAGCACACATTACACGTGTTAGGCACACAGTTAGCCCCTAGATTGACTTTTGATGTTAGTCCCTTCCCAGCCAGTGTCATTAGTACAGTGTACAGTATTATCACTGATCACTGTATTAGTGTCTCTAGCAACATCAGTGTCCGTAATTCAATTAGTGTCCCTCCCAGCCTGTGTCTGTTAGTGCCATATTTTCCACCACACTATTGCAGTTACACTATACAGTAAGTCACTGATTGCCGCCTTTACTAATATATAGGTAGATTCAGTAAGAGTTAGGCCGACTTATCAGTAGATAAGCCGGCCTAACTCAGAATCTACGCCGACGTATGTTTAAGCGTATGCTCAAACAGAGATACGCTTAAACATATCTAAGATACGACGGCTTGCGCCATCCTATCTTAGATTGCAATTTTTCGGATGGCCGCTAGGTGGCGCTTCCATTGCGGTCGGTGTAGATTATGTAAATGAGTTTGTACCCCGATTCACGAACGTACGCCTGGCGGCCGCAGTCGATTTACGCCGTTTCCGTAAGGCCTTAGGAGGCCTAAAGTTATTCCACCTATTAGGTGGAATAACAATGTTAAAGTATGGCCGCCGTTCCCGCCGCGAGATTCGAAATTTTAACGTCGTTTGCGTAAGTCGTCGGCGAATTGGGATTTACGCCGTTTACGTCCACGTCGAAATCAATAGGCCCGTGCGGCGTACGTAACCGCAATGCACACTGGGAAATGTAGTCGCCCGGCGCATGTGCAGTGACAAGTTAAAAACGCGAGGTCAAGCCTCATTACCATTAAACACGTCCCCCCCCCAACCCATTTGAATTAGGCGCCCTTACGCCCGCCGCATTTACACTACGCCGCCCTAAGTAAGGAGGCAAGTACTTTGTGAATCATGTACTTGCCTCTCTTACTTAAGGCGGCATAGTGTAAACACGCTAGGCTACGCCAACCTATATTTGCGCGCCCCTACCTGAATCTACCTAATAGTGTCAGACTATACCAGTGTCCCAAAGACATGTGGCAGAAAACATTTTGTCCCAAATTTATGAAGAAATTTGATTTTATTGTATATGTTTTATAACAAAGTAGAAAATATAGTTTAAAAAAAAAAAAATGTTCAGTATTTTTTGTTTATAAAAAAAAAATCCCCCAATGAGACAGGACAGCCCGATGAAGTTGTGGGAGGGGGGACGTCCCCTCCCACTGCTTATAAAATAAACAGGTATTTCGCTGGTTGGCAAGTGGATAAAAGCCAGTTAAAATTATTTAGAAATAGAGTTAAGAAATGCACTTCTGATATTAAATTCAGATACTTCTATGATTTATGAGAATATGGAAATACAGTGTTTTCAAGGCATTTGTGATGGGATTCACTTTGGGCGGGGTGCCCGTGGAACCCAGAATCCCTTGGAGAGGTTGGGAAACCCTTGTTTTAGCTCCCCATGCACCTCATATGTCTAAGTATCTATTATGGGGACAAAGTGACTGAGAAAATGATGAACAGCTACTTATTTATCCACAATATCTCCCAGGAGATATACAAAGACTATTCCTGGTTTATTTTATTCTGAACTATATATGTTAATTGAAAGAGCTGATCACATTGGCCTCTATACAATGTAGGAAATGGATAGTATGCTACTGGTGGTCTCCTGCTACTGCGTGAAGGTGTTCTGTGTTTATACTTATGATAATGTGTATCGTAGTTTGTGAGCTAGGAGACAAGTCTGACCTGGAAGGTCAGACCTCTGTGTCGCCCAGGTAGCTAATTAACGTAATGTTTATAGTATATGTCTGTTGTAATTATATTCCTGTGTGCAGTTTGTATTGTTAGGGTAATCTGATCAGGAGGGGGGGAATGTCCTTCTCAAGTGTATAAAAGCCTGCATTCTTGTTCAAATAAACAGTTATTATTCTGGTTTACTCCAAAACTGGTACTGCCTAGTTATTGGGGTAGCTATAGCTAGACTTTAGGAACACGAGACCCACAACTTGGGAAGCAGCTTCTTGGTGGCGATACCCAACAGGTTGTCCAAATTCCATCACAGCGTTCACTTGTTTTGTGTTTATATCTCCCACGCAAAGGTCATTACATAGAACTCAGTGGCAGCTTTCACAATTGCAGGTTTGGAAACACAACATTTCAGCTAACATTGTGTCACGAACCAGGTTTGATCAGAACTGCATGAATAGCAACAGAGGAACACAAAAAATATGTAAAGTGAAAATATAGTGATTTATTAAGATAAGTAAATAATATAAATACAACCACCTCCAATATTACACAGTACACAATAAACCAACCAACAGACAGAGACCCACAAATAACAGTCAGACAGGTATATACAGTAAATGGGAAATACCGGAATCCTAAACAATAGAACAGGCCAGGGTCATTCACAGGAGATCAGCAGTTGGGAGCAGGACAGGAGAGGGAGAGGATGGACAGGATCAGACTGCAGGGCAGGGATGCAATGTAACAGGTTGGACAGGATAGGGATCAGGACAGTGAGACAGGGTCAGGTACACAGGTAACAGGTTTAGGGTACAGAGTACGGGGTACAGGAACAGGTTCAGATTCTCAGGCAGCAGGTACAGATAAGGGCACAAGGATGATACCAAGGCAACTTGTGTGTGTGTGTTGCCGGGTATTTATACACATCTCCTACAATCGGGCTCAGGTGACGCCTGATTGCAGGAGATAACGTTGGCTCCCCACTGCCGAAAAACACCCGCAGGTGGACATCAGTACTGTGCCCCATAGATCAAATAGTCTCACCAGCATTGCAAACCAAAGCACCACCAGCAGATGGAACCTTTCCTGACACATTGTCTAGTATATATTTGATTGTAAAAACAAGCTCAATGTCTTAGAAAATAGTAGCCCTTAAATCTTATTCATTTTCTACCTTCCTGGAAGTGGAAACATTGCTGAAATGCCTGGGCTTCATTTTTATTTTGTGAATATTTGTAAAACCTTGTAAACTTTTATATATAACAAATGAAGCTGCCAGCACTTCCTGATATTGTGACAATACAAATCCAAAAACAATGGGCCAAATTCTCAAAAATCTTGCTTAACTTAACTTTAGGGAGTTAAGTTACACTGCCGCAATTTTCCGAAATTAAGTACCGATTCTCAAAGCACTTACCCGGAAAATTGCGGCAGCGCAACTTAACTCCGTCCGTCGCAAGGCGTTCCTAGTTTAAATGGGCGATTCCCATTTAAATTAGGCGCGCTCCCGCGCCGGACGTACTGCGCATGCGTGTGACGTCAGTTTTCCCGACGGGCAGCGCGCGAACGTAATTTACGCCGGGCTTTGTGGATCGCGACGGGACAAAAAAGTTGCGTCGGGAAAAAAAATAAATACGCGCCGGGAAAAAAAATTCAAATTTAAAAAAAAATTGCGCCGATCGAAAAAAAGGTCTGGTTTTACATGGTGGACTAACTTTCCACATTGTAAAACCAGCCCTAATTTTGCGCAAGCAAATCGGAACTTACGCAGAAACCACAATGCTTAAAAGCTTTGTGGATCTGCTTAAGTCCTCATTTGCATACGCAAAGCGGCATTTCAATGAGAAATGCCCCCAGCGGCGGATGCGGTACTGCATCCTAAGATCTGACAGTGTAAGTGTCTTACAGATGTCAGATCTTCTGCCTAACTTTGGAAAAATCCTTTTGAGGATCGTTTCCAAAGTTAGGCACAGAGATACGCAGGCTGAACAGCAGTTCCGCCTGCGTATCTCTTTTGATTAATAATAAAAGCCTCTGAAGTAGTAATGTGTAAACAAGATATAAAAAGTACCATCATCCTGAAATTTTAATATAAACAAATTGGGTCTAAGGTCCCCAAACCAGAGAACCAGGAGGGGGTGGGCCAATAGGACTATTGCGGTACAGATAAACTAGGGTAATAAAATTGCGATAAAATATGAGAAAAAAATAAAGAATTTTATTAAATCAACAAACACAATATAAATTAAAACCAGTGACGACCATACATGACACCAATACAATGATCCCAAGGAGGGAAAAATGATGGGTTGAAGGTCACGACATTGAACTTTACTAGTTTCGCGGCAAAGGCCGCTTCATCAGATGGAGGGGCGGGACCAACTCTCGCAATATGCAGACAAGGTACGGCCCCGGGGGCGGGGCCGATAACCCCGTCGCGATGAGAATCTGGCAGCCGCCGGGGAATGGTACGGAGGCGCTCAGGTCATCTATAAGGACGGGGCAAGGATAAGCAGCTGAGCCAGAAATACAAATAAATGTAGATAAACAAAAGGGTACAAATAGGTCAAATAAGTACAATCAAATACAATATATATGGTTACATTACAACAGTATAAAATGTTATATAGTGGTGCTTAAACGATAGTAAGCACTAGGTGTACCAAGGAAACGAATTGCAAGCGCTGGGGACATATAGAGATGAAAAACCTCAAGGGGTGGCTAATACATCCTGCTCGGACAGTAGGCTCGCCGAGGGGGGAGTCGCCCCATCGGGGCTGAGGATCAAAACTGAATGATAGTAAACAAGGTACCCATTCTGTCTCGGCAATTGTGATTTGCACGGGGCAGACTGGGTATTGGTCTGGAGGGGCTAGGGGCTGTCCGAACCAGTTTGATGGTAGTTCAAACAATAGGAGGGAAGGACAATCCGATGCCGTCTAAACAGACTAGGCCACCGCGGTTAGCAAAGGAGTCACCGAGGTAACACCATAAGAAAGTAAACTACATAAAGTAAAATATGATAATGTAATAACAGAGGCTACTCCCCAAAAGCTGAGGAGTGCTAAGCGGGTGGGGTGCGAGGGACCGGAGACGGCGATAGCCGTCCTAGTACCTGTCGCTTACCACCCAATGGAGGCCCATTTTGAGGTGTGTTATCCACCTGAATCAATATGATTAATAATAAAAGCCTCTGAAGTAGTAATGTGTAAACAAGATATAAAAAGTACCATCATCCTGAAATTTTAATATAAACAAATTGGGTCTAAGGTCCCCAAACCAGAGAACCAGGAGGGGGTGGGCCAATAGGACTATTGCGGTACAGATAAACTAGGGTAATAAAATTGCCATAAAATATGAGAAAAAAATAAAGAATTTTATTAAATCAACAAACACAATATAAATTAAAACCAGTGACGACCATACATGACACCAATACAATGATCCCAAGGAGGGAAAAATGATGGGTTGAAGGTCACGACATTGAACTTTACTAGTTTCGCGGCAAAGGCCGCTTCATCAGAAGCATGTCTACAATAAAGTTGGAAAAACAAACAATTAACACATAAACCAGTTACTGATTATACATTGGGGAACAAAGGCTCAGCTGCTTACCTAGGAGGAACCCGCAGGAGAGAGAGGCGGGGATCACCAGATAGCGTCCCATATATCGGCCAGGAGGCAGGCAAATGGGGAGATGTCTACTTGCCAGGGATGTAGAATATAAAATAAAAGGATAATTAATGTCGAGGCCCTTACCTGGACTGCAACAGGAAGGGGGGGGGGGAGGTGAAGGACATGCGTGACCACACGTGTTGATAACCAGTGCTACAAAGGTTATAAGGTGAATGATGTGCAAATTGTGAGTGGGGGACAATGTGTAAGGAAGGGGGAGGGGGGGGTATGGAACACACATCAGGAAGGGTGAACAAACAAGGGGGAAGGAGGGGGAAAGGGGGAAAGGGAAGATGGGGGGGAAACAGAAACAAAGGGCGGAAAAAGGAGGGGGAAAGAGGGTGGGGCCAAGGACGGTGAAGGGAAAAAAAACAGGGGAGAAGGAAAAGATGATATGTTATGTGTACATTGAATGTGAAAAAGTAGGTAGTGCAAAAAGGAGTGCTCCAAATAATGGAGCCCAGCTTGAGTATGTGTGGGAACACATATTGGCTCGGTAAAGCCGTGTTGGGTGGGTTGATAACCACATATGACGGAGGGGTGGCGTCAGGGTAATGAAGCCAGCCAAATACACCTATAAGGAAATAAAATGATGAATGGTGATAAGTGGGAAAATAAAGTGAAGGGGGGAAGAAGGGGGGGGGGAAGAAAGCGTCGGAGCAGCCAGGGCAGGCTGACCAATGACAGGTTAGGCAAATATATACAACTTACTGTGGACAGGATAAATCCACAGCAATCCTGGGAGACGGCATCCGTTCCGCTGTGGGCGGATGGATCCCATTTATGTGTCTCCTGACTACGCCATTGGCTCCTGGGCGGGCGTTGTGACGCAGCGTAGCTGCGCCTGGCCGCCCACGTGATGACAACTGAAGGGTTCACGCTGGCTGCGTGCGTAGAGTGACCTGCGGTGATGGGCGGAATTGTGCCTATGGCAACGAGCAGATCAGGTATGCTGCCTCTAGCCACGGACGTGACGCCAGTCTGGTAGACGGGGCACGCGCAGCGCACAAATAGTCCTGCGATGGAGGGGCGGGACCAACTCTCGCAATATGCAGACAAGGTACGGCCCCGGGGGCGGGGCCGATAACCCCGTCGCAATGAGAATCTGGCAGCCGCCGGGGAATGGTCCGGAGGCGCTCAGGTCATCTATAAGGACGGGGCAAGGATAAGCAGCTGAGCCGGAAATACAAATAAATGTAGATAAACAAAAGGGTACAAATAGGTCAAATAAGTACAATCAAATACAATATATATGGTTACATTACAACAGTATAAAATGTTATATAGTGGTGCTTAAACGATAGTAAGCACTAGGTGTACCAAGGAAACGAATTGCAAGCGCTGGGGACATATAGAGATGAAAAACCTCAAGGGGTGGCTAATACATCCTGCTCGGACAGTAGGCTCGCCGAGGGGGGAGTCGCCCCATCGGGGCTGAGGATCAAAACTGAATGATAGTAAACAAGGTACCCATTCTGTCTCGGCAATTGTGATTTGCACGGGGCAGACTGGGTATTGGTCTGGAGGGGCTAGGGGCTGTCCGAACCAGTTTGATGGTAGTTCAAACAATAGGAGGGAAGGACAATCCGATGCCGTCTAAACAGACTAGGCCACCGCGGTTAGCAAAGGAGTCACCGAGGTAACACTATAAGAAAGTAAACTACATAAAGTAAAATATGATAATGTAATAACAGAGGCTACTCCCCAAAAGCTGAGGAGATGCGTATCTCTTTTGAAGATTTGGCCCAATTAGTGCAGAGCTAAATAAATAATAACAATTTGAAATCCACATTCAAATATGTGAAATGCAATATCTGATAAAGTGAAACATATCTGATAAAGTAAATGTTTTTATTGAATAATGTGCAAAAATACATCTATCAAACATAAAGTGCAATGCGCTTTGTACCCCACACAGTGTCCTTATTTCATCAAATGCGTAATGTGTCACCTTTGTGCAAAAAAGATCCTAGTGCTGCCCTCCACCGGTTGTGCCTTCACCTTATAGACTTAATAAAAGTGCTTGTGACAAAGATTAATCCTTTGGGGTACTGGGGTATTCCTTCTTCTCTTTCTCCTTCCTATGGTTGTCTAGGTGCTAATGTTCCCAGTTCATACACCCACCAAGATATCCTTTGGCTGAGTGTCCTAACTAAATTGCTACCCCTCCAGTGTCTTTTATACTTTTCTAATTCCCCAAATTTCATCCCTGATACTACTTTTGTGTTGTGTTCTAAAATTTTGATATAGATAATGCTCCTTTTTTACTCTGATTATCTGATACACATATTCCTGTATTCTTAGGCCCCATACACACGAGAGGATTTATCCGCAGATACGGTCCAGCGGACCGTATTCGCGGATAAATCCTCTCGAGGATTTCAGAAGATTTCTATGCGATGGCGTGTACACACCATCGCATTGAAATCCGCGCTGAAATCCTCTGGCGATGACGTGTCGCGCCGTCGCCGCTATTATGACGCGGCGACGGCGCGACGCTGTCATATAAGGAATTCCACGCATGCGTCAAATCATTACGACGCGTGCGGGGAATCCCTTTGGATGGATGGATCCGGTAAGTCTGTACAGACGAGCGGATCCATCCGTTGGAATGGATTCCAGCAGATTGATTTGTTGTGCATGTCAGCAAATATCCGATCTGCTGGAATCCATCCCAGAGGAGATTTCTCCGCGGAAACAGATCCGCTGGCGTGTACACACCATAGGATCTATCCGCAGAAACCCATTTGCTGGGATTTATCTGCGGATGGATTCTATCGTGTGTATGGGGCCTTACATGCATGGCACTCTTTGTTCTTCCTACATAAATCATGCCACATGGGCATTCCAAAGCATACGCAACCCCCTCTGTATTGCATTATATAACAATTTTAAGTATGGATTGTCTCCCATTTTTGCTATTAGTAAATTTATCAAGTTTTTTTAATATTACTAGTGACTGCCTTACAACTGTAACATCTGACACAGGCATAGAAACCATCAAATATAGTGATTTTATTGGTGACATGGGGCTCCACTACATTTTTAACCAATCGATCCCTTTAATAGTGTCTCCTTTATATAAAAACCTCTGGGATGAGGGTTTTCAGGATATCATCATGCTTTAGTATATCCCAATATTTCTCAATAATCCTTTCCACTTGTTTGTGTTGGAGGTTGTAATCTATTATCAGAGCTAGAGGTAATTCCCTACTTGCCCGTACTTGTTTATTTTCTAGTAGTAGGTTTCTCTCTGTTTTACCAACTTCATGTCTTTTCTTCTTAATAAAGACTTGATCATATGCTTTTCTAATAAAGTTGTTACCGTAGCTAGCTCAGATGACTGTTCTCATCAATTTTTTTAGTGCAATTCCTCTTAATCCTAAGGTACTGCCCGCTAGGTACATTAACCAACCAGGGTCTGTGATGAAAACTATTTTGGGGTATGTAGGAATTCCTATACATCGTTTTGAAATATGTTTTTGTTATTATATTATTTTTATTGGCAATTTCTAAATCCAAAAAGTGTATTTTATAACTGGATTCCCATGAAAGTGCAATTTTTTTGCTGTTGTTATTCATACCCTATAAACATATGGTTTATTCCGTGATGCTGGTCCGATTAATAATCTGCAATATGTGTTTTGTATCTTTAAGGTTAGTGTTGCTCACGAATATTCGCATTGCGAATATTCGACTCGAATATAGCATATTCGAGAAATCGCGCTATATTTCGAAATTCGCGGTGAATATTCGCAATTCCGAATATTCGATTTTTTACAATTTTTTTTTTGAATCAGATCACATCCTAGATATCTCCATCGACGTCTAAAAGCATTGCTGGTATCATTAGAGACCCTGGGCCGAGTAGCTGAAGCGTTCATTGAATTTTCCAGAAAGATCGCAATGCGATTATTCGGCAAACGCAATATCGCGCGATTATTTTCCTCGCCCCGATCTTCCGCATCAGAGCGATTTTTACAGTTTCATTTTTAAAACAGATCACATCCTAGTGATCTCCATAGACGTCTGAAAGCATTGCTGGTATGATTAGAGCCATTGGGCCGAGTAGCTGAAGCGATCATTTTATATTGCCGAATATTCGCAATGCGAATATTCGGCAATAGGAATATTGCGCGATTATTTGCTCCGCCCTTTTGCATCAGAGCCAATCAGAGTTCTCCTTCCACACTCGTCACAGGTTAGCAACCAATAGGAACCTGCCTGCATGGACATTATATAAGCTCACTCCCAGCACCATTTCATTGCAGATTCAGAAGCTTGCTATAGAGTGTGGAGGCTGTTTCTGTGTTCCTGGTTTCCTGGTTTCCTGTGTCTTTGTTCTTGATTGATTTAGATCATCACCAGCATTGCTATTTAGTGATTCCAGTGGATCTTTTCCAGTATATCAACTGCTTTTTTCAAAGCAATAGACCCAAGAGCTTTTTTCAAAGCTACGTTTTGTGCTGTTTTGTGCTGTTTTTTTCATTTGTGTTACTGTTTGATCCTGCAATCCTCCCTGTTCAGTTATATTTGCAAGAGATTTCAGAACACATATTGATCTGAGCTTTATAAAAGAGCTTTTCTAAAAGCTAAGTTTTGTTCATCTTGTGTTACTGTCAGATCTTGCAGGTTCACTGTTCAGTGATATTTGATAGGCATCTCAGTTCAAATTTTGTTTAGTTTTCCCTAAAGAGCTTTTATAAAAGCTAAGTTTTGTGTTCAGTTTAGTTAAATTTTGTGTAGTAAGTGTACACACTGTTAGTGTACATTTATTTCATCTAGCTTAGCTTAGTGTGTGTTTAGTGTCTGTGTTTTGTGTTTAAAAAAAAAAAAAAAAAAAAAAGTTAGTGTTTGTTTAGTGCTTTTTTTTTTTTTCTTTAATTTTGTAGTCCTTGTCTGGTGTACTACTTTTCTTATAGTTTAGTAGCTGTCTGTGTACGTCTTTGTCTGCGTGCCTGTCTTGTAAAAAAAACACAAAAACACATTTTGTTCACATTTTCCCCCCCAATAAAGTTTAACCCCCCCACACACATATCAGCAATTATGAGCGGCATCCGTGGCCGTGGCAGTAGGGGTAGGGGAGTTACTCCCAGTGCTGGATCGCTGCCAGCACGGGGTACCTCTCGTGCCCCTACTAGTGGTAGAGGATCGGGTGCAAGGGGAGTACGCCTGATCCGGGAGTTCTTCCCATCGGGCAGCCGCCCGATATTGCCATCTCAGGCTCAAGTAGTGGTGGACTACATGGGGCACAGCAGTGCCACTGAGTCGTCGGTCCCGACTCACAGTAGTACCACCATTACACCGTTGCCTGTACTACCCCCCCCCAGCCCCCAAGAGTCCAGCATCTTACTGTTCGACAGCGACAGTGATAGGGATCTCTTGGGGGAGGCCATGCATCAGGCAGACCTCCAGCTCTGTCCTGATGGTCAGGACCTTTTTGAAGGGATGGATGAGGAGGATGGGATACCTGCTGGCAGTATCCCAGAGACATCCCTTCAAACTGGTGCTGCTGTTTTGGTGCAGGAAACAGCAGCACCTAGTCAGACCCAGGCGTGGGTGAGGGGACAGCGGAGCCAGGCTAGAGGCTCCATGTCACGTGGTTCCCTCAGACCAACACATCTCAGCCCTTGGTCTGACATCTCTGGGGGCGAAGAGGGTGACCCATCATGGTTGCCATCTGACGCGTCGGCTCACTACGTCAGTGACGACGGGGAAGGTAGGCACCCTGGTGAAACGGTGCGCCAGGTCACCACCAGGGAGACCATCGTCAGGGTCTCCACTGGTGATGGCAGCAGGAGGTGTCAGGAGGAGGAGCAGCAGCAGCAGCAGCAGCAGCAGGCAGCTCCACCTGTGCGCACCGAATCCCAGCAGGTGCAAGTAAGCGTCACCCCATCTGACAGGAGGGCGGTGCTGAAGTCACCTGTCTGGAATTTCTTTACCCTGGTGGCAGACAACCCTACCGTGGCCATCTGCCGGATTTGTAAAGTGAGGGTGAAGAGAGGGAAGTGTTTGGCTCGGGTGGGTACCACAGCCCTGAACCAGCACCTCAGGATAAACCACTGGGCGTTGTATGAGGAGATGAAGCGTGGTGGTGGTAGCAGCGCCACCACCACAAGTGAGCAGGGTACAGCAGCCCCTGCCACATCTTCATCTGTTTCCAGCAGGTCATGCCCCCCCGCTCCCTCTAGTAGAGGTACTGGTACCGGCAGCCAGACCTCTACTTCCACAGCACCCTCCACGTCTGTGTCCCGCACTGCCGTCCGGCGCCAGGCGTCGATTTCAGACGCCTTTGACCGCACCACTCCCTTCCCCCCTGGAGACCGACGTGTGCGTTCCCTCAATGGGCTCCTGGCAAGGGTTATTGCCCAACATCTGCTGCCCTTCAACATAGTTGACAGCAACCCCTTCAGGCAGATGTTGGAGCAGGCCCAACCCCAATGGCGTGTCCCCAGCCGCCATTTCTTTGCCAGGACTGGTGTCCCTGCCCTACACCAGCACATTGTTCAGAATGTAACCCTGTCGCTGGATCACGCTGTCAGCGACAGGGTTCATCTGACAATGGATGGCTGGACCAGCAGGCATGGGCAGGGACGCTACATCAGCTTCACGGCCCATTGGGTTTCCCTCCGAGGCGTCGGTGAGGGATCGTCGGCAACCGATCTTGTGGTGCCGCCCCGGGGTGTCCAGGGGAGAACTGCTGGTCTCCCTCAAGCCACTGTCTCCGCAGCTGCTGAGCCTCCCAGCAAGCGCCCCCGTAGCTACTCAAGTGTGGGGCACGTGCGCTGTCAGGCCGTGCTCCAGCTTGTTAGTTTAGGGGACCGGAGACACACTGCAGAAGAAGTGCTGAAAGCACTTCAAGCTCAGGTCCAGAAGTGGCTGACACCCCGAAGGCTCCAGCCAGGTATGGTTGTCTGCGATAACGGCAGCAACCTACTCGCCGCCCTCCATGCTGGCAGTCTGACGCACGTGCCCTGTCTGGCACATGTCCTCAACCTGGTGGTGCAGAAGTTCCTGCGCACTTATCCAGGGTTGAGTGACATTGTGGCAAAGGCGCGTAGGATTGCCAGCCACTTCAGGCGCTCCCCAACCGCTACCGCGTCCCTGTCCAAATTGCAGCGGAAGTACAATCTGCCCCTTCACAGGCTGATTGTGGACAGTGTGACGCGGTGGAACTCCACCCTCCACATGCTGAAGAGGTTGTGGGAGCAGCAAAGGGCGGTGAGGGAGTACCTGATGGAACTAGGCACTCAGAGGGCTTCACCACAACTCCCTTTCATCGCCTGTGCGGAGTGGGGGCAGATAAACCAGGTCTGCCAAGTGTTGTCCTCCTTCGAGCAGGCGACCAAGATGGTCAGCAGTGAGCAAATTGGCCTCAATAGCGTGCTGCCAATACTGTTCATGCTGGAGAGGACACTAGATCGCCTGCTCGAGGCTGGGGAGAGTGCCTTGGTGGAGCAGGAGGAGTCAGCAATGCTCCACCGAGACCAGGGCCAGGACCAGGAGGAGGAGGAGGAGGATGATGATGAAGAGGAGGAGGAGGTGGTTGCTGGTGTCGTCCCGGAGTCAGGGCCTGGTCAGGAGGGAGAGCCGGTGTTGGGGGCACCGATAGTCCGGGGGTTGGGCATGTCTGAGTTTGACCAGCAGCGCCTCAGGGAAGAAGAGTCGCACCTCATTCACCTGGCCAGCATTGAGGAGTCACAGCGGGCTGTGCTCTTCCCCATGGCTGCCCACATGCTCAGATGCCTCAGGAGGGACCCCCGGGTTAAGACCATCAAGACGAGGGATGATTTCTGGATGGCCACCCTTTTGGATCCCAGGTGCAAGGGGAAACTGGAGCAGTTCATCCCAGCCAGCCGGAGGCAGCACCGGATGGAGGAACTGCAGGCAGCCATTGTCAGACGGTTGGAGCAGGCAACTCCCCGGCCTCCAGTTGTCCCCCCTCATCTCACCCAGCAGGTGGCTGCACCCAGCTGCAGCCGAGCAGGGGACCTAATGGAAGAGATGAGGATGTTCTTCCAAACCGAGCGACCCAGTACCACCACCAGCAGCAGCAGCAGCAGTCACCACCAGCGGCTGGCCCACATGGTGGCAGACTACATGGCGTCCGTCGGTGCTTCTGACAGTATGAGCACCGACGACCCCATGGAGTACTGGGTTGCCAGATTGGACACCTGCCGCGAGCTCGCTCAGTATGCGCTGGAGTTATTGTCTTGCCCCCCCTCCAGCGTACTATCTGAGCGGACATTCAGCGCGGCAGGTGGGGTGGTCACGGACAAGAGGACCCGTCTGTCCACAGAGTCCGTGGACAGACTCACATTCATAAAGATGAATGAGTCCTGGATCGGCGGTGACTTTCTGGCACCCGTCGTCGGTTCAGGGCGCTGAAGGGTCCCTTGCCATGCATTCCCTGATGAAGCCCCGGACCTGATGTATTTACAGTGCTGAATATAACTATTTCAACATCAGAGAAAATCAATGTTAATATTTGGTACAGTAGGCTTTCTTTGCAATTACAGCGGTCAAAAATTTCTTGTAGTTTTACACCAGCTTTGCACACACTGGAGGAGGGATTTTGGCCCACTCCTCCACACAGATCTTCTCTACATCAGTCATGTTTCTGGGCTATCGCTGAGAAACACGGAGTTTGAGCTCCCTCCAAAGATTCTCTATTGGGTTTAGGTCTGGAGACTGGCTAGGCCACGCCAGAACCTTGATATGCTCCTTACAGAGCCAATCCTTGGTTATCCTGGCTGTGTGCTTTGGGTCATTCTCATGTTGGAAGACCCAGCCTCGACCCATCTTCAAAGCTCTAACTCAGGGAAGGAGGTTGTTGCCCAAAATCTTGCAATACATGGCCCCGGTCATCCTCTCCTTAATACAGTGCAGTCACCCTGTCCCATGTGCAGAAAAACACCACCAAAGCATGATGCTACCACCCCCATGCTTCACATTAGGGATGGCGTTCTTGGCATGGTACTCATCATTATTCTTCCTCCGAACACGGTTAGTGAAATTATGATCAAAAAATTATATTATAGTCTCATCTGACCACATGATTTTCTCCCATGACTCCTTTGGATCAGTCAAGACAATTATGTCAGCAGTTATTTCACACCCTATATACTCTTATTAAGACTGCTGTACATCATGGCAACTCCTGCCCATGTGATATGACTCTGTATCAACTACTACTGTTAATACTACTACTGATGCTTCTGCTGCTGCTGCCGCCCAGTCAATACACCTATGTCAGCAGTTATTTCACACTCTATATACTCTTATTAAGACTGCTGTACATCATGGCAACTCCTGCCCATGTGATATGACTCTGTATCAACTACTACTGTTAATACTACTACTGCTGCTTCTGCTGCTGCTGCCGCCCAGTCAATACACCTATGTCAGCAGTTATTTCACACTCTATATACTCTTATTAAGACTGCTGTACATCATGGCAACTCCTGCCCATGTGATATGACTCTGTATCAACTACTACTGTTAATACTACTACTGCTGCTTCTGCTGCTGCTGCTGCCGCCCAGTCAATACACCTATGTCAGCAGTTATTTCACACTCTATATACTCTTATTAAGACTGCTGTACATCATGGCAACTCCTGCCCATGTGATATGACTCTGTATCAACTACTACTGTTAATACTACTACTGATGCTTCTGCTGCTGCTGCCGCCCAGTCAATACACCTATGTCAGCAGTTATTTCACACTCTATATACTCTTATTAAGACTGCTGTACATCATGGCAACTCCTGCCCATGTGATATGACTCTGTATCAACTACTACTGTTAATACTACTACTGCTGCTTCTGCTGCTGCTGCCGCCCAGTCAATACACCTATGTCAGCAGTTATTTCACACTCTATATACTCTTATTAAGACTGCTGTACATCATGGCAACTCCTGCCCATGTGATATGACTCTGTATCAACTACTACTGTTAATACTACTACTGCTGCTTCTGCTGCTGCTGCCGCCCAGTCAATACACCTATGTCAGCAGTTATTTCACACTCTATATACTCTTATTAAGACTGCTGTACATCATGGCAACTCCTGCCCATGTGATATGACTCTGTATCAACTACTACTGTTAATACTACTACTGCTGCTTCTGCTGCTGCTGCTGCCGCCCAGTCAATACACCTATGTCAGCAGTTATTTCACACTCTATATACTCTTATTAAGACTGCTGTACATCATGGCAACTCCTGCCCATGTGATATGACTCTGTATCAACTACTACTGTTAATACTACTACTGATGCTTCTGCTGCTGCTGCCGCCCAGTCAATACACCTATGTCAGCAGTTATTTCACACTCTATATACTCTTATTAAGACTGCTGTACATCATGGCAACTCCTGCCCATGTGATATGACTCTGTATCAACTACTACTGTTAATACTACTACTGCTGCTTCTGCTGCTGCTGCCGCCCAGTCAATACACCTATGTCAGCAGTTATTTCACACTCTATATACTCTTATTAAGACTGCTGTACATCATGGCAACTCCTGCCCATGTGATATGACTCTGTATCAACTACTACTGTTAATACTACTACTGCTGCTTCTGCTGCTGCTGCTGCCGCCCAGTCAATACACCTATGTCAGCAGTTATTTCACACTCTATATACTCTTATTAAGACTGCTGTACATCATGGCAACTCCTGCCCATGTGATATGACTCTGTATCAACTACTACTGTTAATACTACTACTGATGCTTCTGCTGCTGCTGCCGCCCAGTCAATACACCTATGTCAGCAGTTATTTCACACTCTATATACTCTTATTAAGACTGCTGTACATCATGGCAACTCCTGCCCATGTGATATGACTCTGTATCAACTACTACTGTTAATACTACTACTGCTGCTTCTGCTGCTGCTGCCGCCCAGTCAATACACCTATGTCAGCAGTTATTTCACACTCTATATACTCTTATTAAGACTGCTGTACATCATGGCAACTCCTGCCCATGTGATATGACTCTGTATCAACTACTACTGTTAATACTACTACTGATGCTTCTGCTGCTGCTGCCGCCCAGTCAATACACCTATGTCAGCAGTTATTTCACACTCTATATACTCTTATTAAGACTGCTGTACATCATGGCAACTCCTGCCCATGTGATATGACTCTGTATCAACTACTACTGTTAATACTACTACTGATGCTTCTGCTGCTGCTGCCGCCCAGTCAATACACCTATGTCAGCAGTTATTTCACACTCTATATACTCTTATTAAGACTGCTGTACATCATGGCAACTCCTGCCCATGTGATATGACTCTGTATCAACTACTACTGTTAATACTACTACTGCTGCTTCTGCTGCTGCTGCTGCCGCCCAGTCAATACACCTATGTCAGCAGTTATTTCACACTCTATATACTCTTATTAAGACTGCTGTACATCATGGCAACTCCTGCCCATGTGATATGACTCTGTATCAACTACTACTGTTAATACTACTACTGATGCTTCTGCTGCTGCTGCCGCCCAGTCAATACACCTATGTCAGCAGTTATTTCACACTCTATATACTCTTATTAAGACTGCTGTACATCATGGCAACTCCTGCCCATGTGATATGACTCTGTATCAACTACTACTGTTAATACTACTACTGCTGCTTCTGCTGTTGCTGCTGCCGCCCAGTCAATACACCTATGTCAGCAGTTGTTTCACACTCTATATACTCTTATTCCTACTGCTGTTCATCATGGCAACTCCTGCCCAAGTGATATGACTCTGTATCAACTACTACTGCTAATACTACTACTGCTGCTGCTGCTGCTGCTGCTGCTGCTCAGTCAAGACAACTATGTCAAAAGTAATTTCCCACTCTATATACTCCTATTACCACTGCTGTTCATCATGGCACCTCCTGCCCAAGTGATATGACTCTGTATCTACTACTACTACTACTACTGCTGCTGCTGCTGCTCTGTCAAGACACCTATGTAAAAAGTTAATTCCCACTCTATATATACTCCTATTACCACTGCTGTTCACTGATACCACTGATAGTTAATTTATCCCTTAACTACCCCCATTTGTGAGGGTCGGGGTTTTCCTTTAAAGTCCCATGCAAATCAATGGAAAATGTATGTTCCCACATAACTTCTGTACGCCTGGAGATATTTCAATAATACCCGCTATACATATTACTTATATGCCAAATAAAAATATATAACAGTTAAATTAACCCTTACCAACACCCTTATATAAAAGATGGGTATATTTATATTACTATGATTTTCCTCCCCAAAAGGTTAAGATAGGAAGACCGGGCAACGCCGGGTATTCAGCTAGTAATAGTATAAAATGTTTTCGGTTATTATTAAGCTAGATGTGTTGATGTTGATGTTGATGTGTTAGATGTGAAGTTAGATGTGAAGTTAGATGTGTTTAAAAAACTAACAATTTCAATAAGAAATGAAACCTTTGCAAAATATAACATTTTTTATTAAAAAAAAAAAAAAAAAATTAGGACATTAACTTCTGAAGCTCTGTCACCTCATCCATGTTTTTCGCCAGTTGTTGCACCAGTTGTTGATTTTGGCGCATCAAAAACAGTATCTGCTGCTCATTTGCCATTACTCTCTTCGTGAGGTTTTTCATGGCAGCTTGCTTCACCTCTAGCTTTTTTAGAACTGTTAGGATATAAGAAAAAAACATTTGGATTTCAAAGACCGTTACGAAAGATTATTTTCAGCCATAAAAATAATAAAGTCTGACTTAAGAGACTCTATGAAAGAGGATCTGGCAGAGGCAATTCTCTTCCTTAGAACTCTACATTGCATTTATTTGCATTTGCTAAGCCTAGAACTACATTTCAAGATTAATATAAACCATTTCTAGGTTTTTCATATTTTTTTTTTTGGGTTCATTATAGATAAGCTTTGTTTTGGTTCTAAAACAGCCAAATAATGTGGTCTGTATTTTTGAACTGTTAAAGATCATGTTCCTGATGTTTAAGCCTGCTGCTACTATCCAGTCACTTGATTGTTTTCATTGTGTTTGTCTTTTGCTTAAACTGTGCAATACAGTAGACTGTTGGCTTCCCAGCCAGTAGTCCTGTGGTAGTTTGCGTTTCTTTCCCTCAAGGAATCTATAAAATACATTTGCATATTAATACAGAGGAGTCGGAGTCGGGGAGTCGGGGAGTCGGAGTCTGAAGTACATAAAACTGAGGAGTCGGAGTCGAAAAATTTATCTACCGACTCCACAGCCCTGCTTTAAATGCTGTCCATTTTTAGAGCTACATTTTATTGTTGAAATTTTATTAATATATGTGCACATATTTACCCTCCTGATTGACGGTATAATTAACCGTCTCATCCTGCTCCTCTTCCTCGTCACCCACTACTCCACCAGAAGTTTCGGGGGGGGGGTGCAGCTCCTCCTCTTGCTCCTCCACAGGAACTGGGGGTGGTGATGTGGATGGCCCTGGCTGCTCCTCCTCATCCCTCTCCTCCTCTTCCACATCCTCCTCCTGCTCCTCCTCTGCGGCCTGTCGCCTTGTGCGCTTGGGGCGCACAGTTGGTAGCGGAGCTCCTATAATAACACAATGTTCATATATTATAAAAATGTTTTCTAATGACGTATGCAAATTCTGTGTACTCTACTGTATTGTATATGAATACAAATTAATTTATATAGACAGTTAACCAATGGGACAATGTTATATTAAAGGGTCTTGTGGGCACTACAGGGGACTGAGCGTGAGCTGGGCTGCCACCATGGTAAAATGAGCTGTTTTTGTCTCCTTTGTTTTGTTCAGACGATCTCATGTTAAAAAAAAGTACTTGATGGAGTACACAGGATTACTATAACAACCCCACGCCTAACACAGGAATTTAGTGGGAATCTATATATATAAAACTCAACGTGTGTGTGCATGTATGTATGTATGTTCCACCATCACGTCCAAACGGCTAAAGATATTTACATGAAACTTGGCACACAGGTTACTTATATGTCAGCCACAAATATAGGATTGGTGGTTTAACCCATACCCACCCCCATTTGCCTTGGTCAGGGTTTTTCTTTAAAGTCCCATTCAACTCTATGGGAAATACATGTTATTTCATAACAGCTGTAGATATTTCGATAACACTTGGTCACATGTTATCTATACGTCCACTTAAAGTATAGGATCGTTAATTTATCCCTTAACTAACCCCATTGGTGAGGGTCGGGCTTTTTGTTTAAAGTCCCATGCAAAGCAATGGGAAAAGTATGTTCCCACATAACTTCTGTGTTCCTGTCTGCTGTCCCATGTTTTTTTCCAACAGTACTATGAATACCTTGGCTGGTGGTGATATATGTTACAACAACATGGCGTCTTGGTTAACAACATCTGACCTTACATTAATTACATATGACCTTCCATAACTGTCCCCAAGGGACCCGGGCTGGCTCAACGCGATTGCCACTGCGCTGACAAGCCATTCACCTCTGCAGCTAGGGGTTCGGATCCCGCTCTCGGCTACATGTGAATTGAGTTTGGTGGTCTCAGCTCGGCCCCCGGTGGGTGTGCTATGCGAGGTAAGCCTGCGCTTAGTATGCCCACCTCCCTCCCACAAAAACCACCACACTTACACACGCACTCGCAATTGGGTTAACATGCACGCACTCTGACCATGCGGTCTCTAAAAAGAGAGGCGAAGGACTAACGGGGCTGGTTGAGCGGGCAAATCCTCTCACTCCCTTATAGGGAGTCCCTCTGCCCCGTGGGGCTTCGAAGCGGAGCAGGTAGGACGGTCTGTGTGGGAGGACCCCCTCACACCCGCCATTGCCACCCGGGGCATGGAGAAAGGTGGCAGATTACCTCTGGGGGAGGCCTGCCTACTCCCAACTCCTGCAGTCCGGCTCCTCTCTCGAGTACACGCACAAAATACACTTTAGGGAAAAAAAAACATAACTGTGACCAATAACTTACCAGGATGATATTTATTCCGGATACGCCTGACCCGGTTCATCTGGCGCCTCTTCAGGTCGGACCACTTTTTGAGGATCGCCATGCGAGTGTGTTCTTCGCCTAGTTCCTCAATCAGGGAGCTTATAACTCCCTGTTTTTCTTGCTGCCTCCGCAGCTCATCGTATCCTGTTTCCAGGAACTTCTGCAAGATGAAGAACAAAGTATATTGTAATACTTTTGTTGACAGCCTTATGGATATATGACATAAATGTATGCTATTCAACAATTGGAAGCATTCTCGCCTTATTAATCAATGACAGGGGTAACATGACAGATTTTATATACTGCCATTTCCGTCGCCACCTTTTTTACATAAATATAGCAGCCATTATCATTTGCATAATTATGAATATATACTAACTTTTAAACTAGACTAAAATGCAGTTGAAGATAATGAAATAACAGTGGTCAAAATACTTACACAAATCAGCAACTTTTCCTCAGATACAGTGAAATTACTTCCAACCATCTTGCTCTGCGATTGCGTTGCGATCATAAAGTTGGAAACTGGCAAGGGTCCAGGAAATGGTCGCGTGTTGTTCGCGTGTTGATTGCGCTGCTTGGACCGAGATGGGTCCATATGGCTTCGGCTGTATGGACCACAGTAACTCTTTTCCCTGTCAGGAGCCTAACGCCCCGGGGGGTCAGAGACGGGACCTTTTCGGAGGACCACTGACGTATGCAACCGTCGCAGTTTTTTGTGATGTCACTCTTTAGGTGTGTGCAAATTTTTCCTTGCACCGGGTGGAGTTTTTGGGTTGTGTTTTGCACGCCACAGGCTTTTCAACAGAAAATAACCAGCTGGAGGCAGAATGGTTGCAAAACACTACGGGTTTGTTACCTAACTCTGGGTTTCAAGACCAGTCCACCTCCAGCTGTTGCAAAACTACTACTCCCATCAGCCACGGTCTTTCAGTGCATGCTAAGAATTTTACTTTTGCTGCATCTAGGGTGCCACAGTTTAGAGACCCGTGCATAAAGGCCTGAAAAATGTGGGCCTGCAGAACTTACAATACTAGAAGTGCCAGCATTCCCAGGCATGCTGGAAGTTGTAGTTCTGCAACATCTAAAGGGCAATATGTATTCGAACGTCCTTGGGCCTTGAGGACACTGAAGTCAGGACGTTCGCATACGTCCTATGTCCAAAAAATTTTTAAATTCATTATGCTAAATAACAAGGAAAAGTGCCTAAATACACATTTGCCAACCAGGGTGTCTGCAGCTGTCCAGGCATGCTGGGACTTGTAGTTTTGTAAAAGCAGGAGACACATTTTTGGTTAAATACTAATATCTGATCATATATACTAACTTTTAAACTAGACTTAAATGCAGTTGAAGATGATGAAATAACAGTGGTCAAAATACTTACACAAATCAGCAACTTTTCCTCAGACTTTGAGAAATTGCTTCCCACCATGTTGCTGTAATATTGGGAAACTGGCAAGGCTCCAGGAAATGGTCGCGTGTTGTTCGCGCAATTGCGCATGCGCGATCGAAAAATCGCAATCGCAATATGTATTTTGGTTAAAATATCATACATATTCGATTTCAGAGTGCTGCTACAGCAGTTTTCGAAATATCTGCAATAAATTTCGCATTCGCATGTTGCGATATTTCGATAAAATATCAGGAATATTCTGAGCCAATCAGAGCGCTCCTCCAGCATATCTCGAAATTGCGCAATAAATATCGCATTCGCATGTTGCGATATTTCGATAAAATATCACGAATATTCTGAGCCAATCAGAGCGCTCCTCCAGCATATCTCGAAATTGCGCAATAAATATCGCATTCGCATGTTGCGATATTTCGATAAAATATCACGAATATTCTGAGCCAATCAGAGCGCTCCTCCAGCATATCTCGAAATTGCGCAATAAATATCGCATTCGCATGTTGCGATATTTCGATAAAATATCACGAATATTCTAAGCCAATCAGAGCGCTCCTACCGCAGTTATTAAAAAATCGCAATTATTTTCGCATTCGCAATAGCGAAAAATCGCATTCAATTAATTTCGATAAAATATCACGAATATTCGAATTTAGCGAATATATCTCGAATATTCGAATATATATTCGAGATATATCGCGAAATCGAATATGGCATATTCTGCTCAACACTATTTAAGGTATGCCTTTGTATTTTGTTCTAGGGGCTGGAGGTAGCGATCTATATACTGTCCCAATCTGGATGATAGGAAATCAATTGTTTGTGCTATTCCTGTGAATCTTGGGGATTGTGTACATAACAGGTATCCTATTTGTTTTAGGTATAAAGGGCCAGATTCACAGAACAAATACGCCGGAGTATCTACTGATACTCCGGCGTATTTTCAAATTTGCCACGTCGTATCTTAATTTGTGATTCACAAACAAGATACGACGGCTTTTGGCTAAGATCCGACAGGCTTACGGCTTTGTATGCCTTCGGATCTTAGGCTGCAATACTTCGGCCGCCGCTGGGTGGAGTTTGCGTCGTTTTCCAGCGTCGGGTATGCAAATTAGCATTTACGGCCAGCCACGAACCTACTCGCGAGCGTAACATCGTTTCCCGTCGCAAAGTTAAGCAATCTTTTTCATTGCTTAACTTTACACCAGCCATGTTAAAGTATGGCCGTCATTCCCGCTTCGAATTTAAATGTTTTTTTTTTTGGCGTAAGTACGTTACGCACGTCGCCATTCACAAACACGTCGGGGCGCCGTAATTTCGCGCAAAGCACGTCGGGAAAATTGCGAACGGAGCATGCGCAGAACGTTCGGCGCAGGAGCGCGCCTAATTTAAATGGTACATGCCCCATTTGAATTAGGTGGGCTTACGATACACCGCCGCAAGTTTACGGGTAAGTGCTTTGTGAATCAGGCACTTATGCTGAAAACTTGCGGCGGTGTAACGTAAACGGGATACGTTACGCCGCGGCACAGGTACCTGAATCTGGCTCAAAGTACCCTTTATCTTTTCCATTTATTATACCTTTACTTTTCCCCTCTTGTATAAGTTTTTTCAATTTTTTTTTTTGTATTGTTTAATGGGGTCCCCTTTCAGTAATTTGTAGGTCTCCCTACCGTTTTGTACTGAGATTTATTCCATACTACAATCCCTCCCCCTTTGTCGGCAGGTCAGATAACCAGATCCTTCCTATTTTCCAAAGTCTTGATTCCTTCCATAATATAATTCTGACTCGTGGGTTTCTTTATATGTAAAAGTTCCAAATCCTGTGTTACTAGCTTTTTGAACATATCAGTTTTGTATTTTGGGATTAAATATCGGGTGGGTGTAGGTTCTTGTATCTGATCCATTCAAATGCATTTTCACTGGATTTAGAGAAAAAAAAATTTTATGTTGATATTCCTAACAAACTTTTGTATTCCTTTGTATGTGTCAAATGTATTTAGGGTTTTTTGGGGCAAAATTTAGTCCTTGATCCAATACTTGGAGCTCCTTTTTAGTCAAATCAACCCCACTAATATTGAATATTCTCTCTCCTAATGTTCTCTTTTTCTTTTGGATCTTCCTCTCTCCCCTACATGCCCCCTTTCTTCTTTCCTCTCTCAGGGGCTCCCTCTGTTGGGGGTGATGTCTGGGTGGTGTTCCCCTTCTCTGTGTGATGTCTCTCCTTGGGTAGCCTCTGTCTAAAAAAGGTATCCGTGGTTCCCCATCTCTTTAGTATTCCTGCAACGGGGTATACCTATTGGGGGTGCTAGCATAATTCGGCTCATATTCAGGTGGTCTTTACCATCTGGGTCTTTGAGGTTTGGGGGCGTAGTAATGCCTATGCACATAGGGAGCTATGTGCATAGGAATGATTTTTATTGTTATATGGTCTCCATGGTCTGAGGGTATACTCCTGATTGTCCCTGCCCCATAATATCCTTGTGTATTATTGTATCCACCTTGTTGGGATTGCCAAGGTCTCTGGTTATGACCCCAAATTCTCCCACCCCCATTGTATCCTTGATGATAATTTCCATTCTGTTGAGGATGCCATGGTCCCCTGGGTGGTTGGTTATGATAGGGTTTCAGTTGGTGATTATTGTTGGAGACTTTATTTTCTTGTTTATCTTGCCTTTAACTAGGTGCATTTTGATTTGAAGTGCTTTGTACTACTTCAGCATATGTAACTCGCTCTGGTGTGGTGTAAGTGGAACTGGGTTGATTCTGGATAATCTGTTTTTGCCATTTAAAGACTTTCTTAATTTAAAAAAAATTACAATCCCTTTGGAATTTGCCAATTTTTCTTTGTTCTCCTTATCCTTCTGTGTCATATTTTTACTTGATTGCTCGGATTTTTTTTTTTTAAATCTGCTGTGTCCTTACATGGGGCCAGATTCACAGAACAAATACGCCAGAGTATCTACTGATACTCCGGCGTATTTTCAAATTTGCATCGTCGTATCTTAATTTGTGATTCACAAACAAGATACGACGGCTTTTGGCTAAGATCCGACAGGCTTACGGCTTTGTACGCCTTCAGGTCTTAGGCTGCAAAACTTCGGCCGCTGCTGGGTGGAGTTCGCGTTGTTTTCCAGCGTCGGGGGCGCCGTAATTTTCGCGCAAAGCACATCGGGAAAATTGCAAACGGAGCATGCGCAGAACATTCGGCGCGGGAGCGCACCTAATTTAAATAGTACACGCCCCATTTGAATTAGGCGGGCTTGCACCGGACGTCTTTACGATACACCGCCGCAAGTTTACAGGTAAGTGCTTTGTGAATCAGGCACTTACGCTGAAAACTTGCGGCAGTGTAACGTAAACGGGATACGTTACGCCGCGGCGCAGGTACCTGAATCTGGCCCATGGTTCCAAACTATCCTTAATTTCTTTAATACTGTTGCCACCTTAATCATTCTTCTCTGCTTCCTTTTCTTGATAAATATAAGAGCTTTCTTCCCTTTACCATGGAAGAATTTGTATCATTCTTTTATGTCTCTTCAGTTAACCCATCATTAATGGGAATTTCCCATCTAAATTTCCTTGAAATAATATCCTGTTTCATGTATTGCACAATGGTAATGACATCCCACCATAGGTTTTTTCTTTTTGTCCATCGTGTGGCCCATTTTCCTAAATAGTGCATGTGTATCACTATTTGGTATATTAGTGGTATTAAATAATATTGGGGGTATTTGGGGTCACTACATGTCCCAGAATGCATTGCTGCAATCTAGGTGGCTGTCTATTGGCTCCCTCCTCCCTGCCAATAAGGAAGCAGGGGAGGGTGCAGAGGGAGCAGCTCTGTGTGTGTCTCCCCACAGTGAGAAGAGGAGAGGGAGGGGGGAAATTCCACCGCAGGGGCTGACAGGCACTCTCTCCCTCCAGTGAGAGGCTCTGTCAACTTGGCATGGCTGTGGTAGATGCAGGGCACCCGCTACACAGGTTGTAATTACCTGCCCTGCACAATGGTTTTGCACAGAGCAGCCCTGATCCTCTTTTTCTTGGGTCTCTGTTGGAGCTTGTGGTTCCTCCCCAATGCTGAGTGCCCTGCATAGCAAGTGGCTTGCTATGGGGGCACTTGTGCATGCTCGCTCACAAGCCGAATCTGTATATCCATAAGATACACAGAGTGTGGCTTGGTCCGGGCCCTGCTCCCTCCTCACTGTCATTGACTGACAATGGCTCCCATTGTTGTGTCTGAGCCAATGAGAAGGGAAAGAGCCGAGAAAGCCTCTGTTCTCATGCACATTGCTGGATTGAGATCAGGCTCAGGTAAATATTTAGGGGGGAGGGGGGGTTGGGGGCAGCTGCTTGCAGAAGGTTTATTTTACCTTAAAGCGTAACTGCACTTCTGTTGAGAAAAAAAAACATCCCCTGTGGGTGATCTATGCACATTGCAAGGATTATAACAACCCGTGTTGCAGATGCCTATCTTTTTTTTATTCTGAAGAAATTCTTGTGTGTTTATCTGTGTTCTTGTGGGAAAGTGAGTCTAATGGAAGTGGTTTCATTTTTATTAGCACTTGCAGGGCACTAATGAGGAAAGCTGCTGGACCTGCATCTCTTTAGAAACTGACTTATATCTTAGGGCAGATTTCTGGGAAAATGGGGCCAGATTCACAGAACAAATACGCCGGAGTATCCACTGATACTCCGGCGTATTTTCAAATTTGCTGCGTCGTATCTTAATTTGTGATTCACAAACAATATACGACGGCTTTTGGCTAAGATCCGACAGGCTTATGGCTTCGTACGCCTTCGGATCTTAGGCTGCAATACTTTGGCCGCCGCTGGGTGGAGTTTGCATCGTTTTCCAGCATCGGGTATGCAAATTAGCATTTACGGGGATCCACGAACCTACTCGCGTGCGTAACGTCGTTTTTTCCAGTCGCAAAGTTAAGCAATCTTTTTCATTGCTTAACTTTACACCAGCCATGTTAAAGTATGGTCGTCGTTCCCGCTTCGAATTTAATTTTTTTATTTTTTTTCGGCGTAAGTACGGCGTAAGTACGTTACGCACGTCGCCATTCACAAACACGTCGAGGCGCCGTAATTTCGCGCAAAGCACGTCGGGAAATTTACTAACGGAGCATGCGCAGAACGTTCGGCGCGGGAGCGCGCCTAATTTAAATGGTACACGCCCCATTTGAATTAGGCGGGCTTGCACCGGACATCTTTACGATACACCGCCGCAAGTTTACAGGTAAGTGCTTTGTGAATCAGGCACTTACGCTGAAAACTTGCGGCGGTGTAAAGTAAACGGGATACGTTACGCCGCGGCGCAGATACCTGAATCTGGCCCTATGTGTACAGTGCAACTCCAGGTAGCCATATTGTATTGCATTTTCAGAAAATTACAGAACTGCAGATTGAAAAGGAAAGGTAATTTTTAATAACATTCTATTACAATATGATGTCACAATTGTATACGCTATATTATTATTTTTTTATTTGCTTTTTTTACCCCCCACGAAATTGGAGTTACCCTTTAGTGCAGAGAATGGATTAGGGTAAAAAAAAAAAAAAACTTCAGGCTTTAGAACCACTTTAGGATGGTGAAGGTTTATATAGATCACTTTTATGCGGTTGGAGGGAAAGGAGGTAGAAGTCAGGGAAAGGGTGAAGCTAATAAAGTAGTGATCAGAGAGAGGAAAATATTCACTGGAGAGGTTGCAGGGAATTGCATAGGTAGGAAAATACAAGGATCGGGGAGTTGCAAGTCTATTAGACCCCTGATGTCTCCCTTGTCCTTCAAAGCAGCTGATCAAACACTGATCATGTTTCAGCTACCCCCAGGTTATAACAGCCAGGGAATGACTGTCTTGAAACTGAAAGTGGCAAAATCCTTGTTTCATCCTTCTGTGTTCATCGCAATGGAGATGGGGGAATGGATGTTCCTCTGTTGTCTCTGCTGGAAGCTGCCCTGACCAATTAACATGGTCCTGGGCTCCCCGTGGCTGCAGTTATGACCCTGGTATAACCACTTGCTGACGGCACATTGTAATATGCACGTTGGCAAGCAAGTGGTTAATATCTTATATAATCTTTAACATGTAATGTACATTTAAAATTCCCATATGTTTTAAACTGCTGTTAAAATCTGGTGATTCTGTCATGAAAATTCATGTTTGGAAACTTCTTTTTACAAGTTGAAAATGCTTGGACCCTGCCGCACAAATTTTGTTCCAGGATTGCATTTGGACTTTTGCAGGAGACTACAAGTGACCATTTCAACACACATTAAGCAAACATGGCTCACTGCTGTCACCTTTAGGAAACACACCTTAGGAAATGTCATGTTTTCATGGCCGGACTGCATGATTGTAGAGAGGAGCCAACTATAAAGAAGCTTCAACACATCAGCAGCACTATTTATAAATCAAAATACACTATGTACAATTGTGAAAACAATCAATGTATAGGAATATCTATAGGTTGTTCCCACACCTACATCAATAATTTATATCCCAAAAGTGCCTTATGTTCTCACCTGGTGATATTCATTTATAAAGAAAAATAGGTCTCTCTGTACCCTTTAAGGGGTTAAATACCTATTTGTATTGCTCTAGTTGGTTCTAGGAACCTTATGAGACCAAGACATGGTGACAAGGCTGAGAGAGACATGTTTTCCTATATAGGTCAATATCTTCAGGTAAGAAACATGAATTGCCAGGTGTTGGAGCATGTGGGGTTCACAACACTGGATTTTATACACTCATACTTTTGTTGAATAAACTTATTGAACTTTTATACAATTCAGCTTAAAAAAAAAAGAGATACAATTGTTTATTTATACACAGTGCTTTAGCAAAATAACCGTCAGAGTCGGTTCATACTAGGGCGACACGACTTCCAGCACGACTTTCAGAGGCGACTCCGACACGACTTGAGCATGAACCACAGGGCGATCTGGGGCGATTTACAACACGACTTGAAGTCGTCTCCAGGATAGGAGACTTTCCAGTGGCCAATCAAACAACAATCAGCTCTAGGGGAGGGAGGGGGAGGGAAAGGTTTGCCTGAGAAATGTATGGTATCTTCCTGGAAAGTCGCTTCAGTTAAGACAGTGATCAGACTTGGATCAGACTTGGAGGCGACTTCCATTGAAATCAATGGGTACAAATCGCCTACAAGTCGGATTGAAGTAGTACAGGAACTTCTTTTAAAGTCGGAGCGACTCGAGTTGTGTGTATTAACACCGCTCCCATTCACTTGCATTGTTTTTCTCGACAGCGCGACTTGGGACGACTTGAGGCGACTTCAAGTCGGATCCCAAGTCGCCCCAGTGTGAACCGGCTCTCACTCAGTTCAAGTTTACATTCACTTTAAGTAAAACTGGTAATGACACAATATTAGTAAGTAGTCTCTGATGTACAGATACACTGAAATTCAACAGAAAATGCTGGATCATGATGCTTTTTTGTCCCATTTTTCTCAGAAAGGAAGTGTAAATGGGGTCATAACCTAATGTACAAAACTCATAAGCACATGCTTCATTCAGGCCTTTTAAACAACCACTGATTGTTTACAATCTTCTAAACTGCAATGTACAAGATCTTCACTCGCATCTGTTGGAGAAATTAGAACTCACTTTAAGGGGGTTGTTAAGAATAATGCTTTAATCATGTGATACAAAATGGAATATGTGTCTTATTATGTAATTGAACTGACTTATTGATCATCGCATCACACTAAAGACTAGTCCTATGCCTGGCATGTGATATGCAGCAAAATTCGTTGTATGAGCTGTAGCTCTGATATAAAAAAAAGTTTCACCTTAAAAAGCATGATGAAATTAAGAGCTCAAATAGGAGAATGGAAAACTTTATGCCCTGGTTCACACTGGGTACGATTTGGAACGATTTGAGATGCGATTTGACATGTCAAATCGCATCTCAAATCGGAGGCAATTGTCGGCAATGGCACTGTCCTAATCAGTGCGACGCCGCATCTGCGATTTCAAAAAGTAGTTCCTGTACTACTTTTTGCGATTTCGGGCCGCGATTTACATTAAATTGCGGCCGAAATCGCGGCAAAATCGCGGCAAAATCGCAGCCGCGAAATCGCGGTAAAATCGCGCATTTTAACGCGATTTTGAATTCGCAGCAGTGTGAACCTAGGCTATAAATGCGAATCAACTAGAAAGGCCCAGGTGTGTGGTTACATTGTCAACTGTTTTTCATGGCATGCCACTTATGTCTGCACTGCGCATTTGCTTTAAATTGTGAACATGTACACATGCATCTGTACATCTTTACCCCCATCTGTGCTTGTTCGCTTCACTTTGTTGTCCATAATATGTCTAAGTTGCCACCTCTGTAGGTGCATTTCTAATCTAGGTTCTTCCATCATATGCCCACTCTAGATGTAAAAGCAGGAGTGCAAGCATGATTGAGTGTCAAAGGTAGAGCCTAAAGTTGCCCATCCTCAAAAAGGGGAATGTGGGGTTTGCCATCATCTGAAAACTGCCAAGGACATGCATTCTAAATACTAATTAGAAAGCTTCACAAACTTGTACTTTGTAATGCAATGTCTGTGTGACTCAATCAGGGTAACATGTGGCTGCTTGTAGTCTCTGTTAGACTATATAATAACAGAGTCAAGCTAAAAAGTACTACTAAAAACTCTTCAGAATGCAGATACTTACAATTATCCTCATTTGTAATGAGCTGAACCAGGGTTTAGTTCAAGGCAGGTTTGAGGACAATATTACTGACCTTCAGGCACTGAATTCAAACCCCACGGAAGTTAATGTTAAAAAAAAACCACATAGCCATGTTAATAGACAAATAGGCACGAGATGGTCAAACAAATGACATGGAAAATTGGGTACTACCCTGGGAAATAAAGTACCAAAGCAAAACAAATTATAAAATACTTACGTTTGGTGGGGAGCAAATAAATTGCCTGTAAATGACAGCTTCCGGCAGCTTGATTTGAAAACAAAGTTGCCAGGGATTTCATGGTAGACCCCAGATCACAAAAACAAAGATGGCACTGGGTCCCCAAGAAAATTCCATTAAAGTCCATTCCAAGCTGGCATGGATTTTAGAGGGTTAACCCAATGAAAAACAACATAAAAAGTTGGCCCCCTAACCTGAGAATGCAGACATTGGGGTATGTGGGCACAACCAACCATCCTGAACTGCACTACGCCAAATGCCCTCAACATGGGGAGCGTACCTATCCTTGTATGCAACCCTATCTTTGTGGTTGTGGGGGTCTGCAGGTGGGGGTTTGTCAGAATCTGGAAGCCCTCCTTAAAAATAGCTACAATCACCAGATACCATCACCTCCACTTAAATAAGTACCCCTACTAATTAAAAAAAAAACATATTAATACACACAGACTTTTTGGCAAGTATTACAAAAATGGGAAAGCCACTTGTTATCACATTTTTCAGCAATGCAGATCCTCATCAATCATGTGAACAACACCTGCTAACTTGCCAACAGAAAAAAAACTTCTAGCTGTCTGATATGTCTGATCCTTACTGTGAATGACAGTTCCTGGGCCCACTGCTAAATGTAAACAATGGAGAGAGGTCTCCTGAGTGATATCATTGACCAAATATGGACATGATCATATATGGTTGGCCAATCCAATGTTTTTTTTTTCTTTCAGCAAGTCATTGGGCATTGTATATACAGTAATAGTAGATGAGGATTTGGGGAGATTCCATGACATTGTATTTGCTTATTTCATGGGGTTTGTGGGGTCCCAGTTAAAATCCATACCAGATCTGAAGCGTCTGGTATAAATTTTGGAAAGGGACACCACACTATTTTTTACACAACTTGTGCCCCTTTGTTTTTTTTTATTATTATTGAATCCTTGCACACACAAGATACATGACAGCTCTATGGATAGTCAAGAGCTTCCCAAAACTTCATATACATGACAAAATATGGATACCCCAAGGCATGCCTCACACAATGTGATAGTGGTTGTTTCTGATTACAAAGTGCCACTGCCAATCCCAAATACTCCCAAAAAATAAGGAGTAAGGCCCCTCTTCTCCTGCTCTTTTGTTTACATTCAAATGTCAACTGGGAATCCCCAGCTGTAAGCTGAATGGGCCTGGTGGAGATGACACACTGTTGGTTAGGATTCTAACATCCACCAACATCCTAACAAGTAGAAGCCTTGAGCAGGAAGCTGTCAGGCCTCGTACACACGGCCGGGGTTCTCGGCAAAAAACAGCAAGAAAACTGCTTCTTGCCGATATTTCCATTTGTGTGTACGAGGCATTCAGGTTTCTCGTCTGGAAATCAAGCAAAAATCTTGACGAGAAAAAAGGAGAACCTGCTCTCTTTTTTCTCGTCGAGATTCTCATTTGCCTGTTTCCAGACGAGAAACCCGAGAGTGTGTATACTTACCTGTCGCCATGGAAACAGGCGCATGCTCGAAATGACTTTGACGCATGCATGGTAGCTTCCATGGCATAGGTAGGGTGAAGCAAGATGGCGGGGACGGCATCGAATGTGACGAGCGCATGCTCGTCATACGCGATGACGTCACTGCGTTCTTTCCTTTCAAAATAAGTTTTTTTTTAAATGAAAGTCAGTACACTCCAGTGGCAAGAGTTTCTTGCCAAGAATCTCGTCATGGAAAACGACATGGTTTTTCCTGACGAGATTCTCGGACGTGTGTACGAGGCCTCACATATAGCAGTGGTAGTAATGCTGCTAAATGCTGCTAATACTGCTAATGCTGCTAAATTCATTAAATACTGCTTAAGCCAGAAGTTTGATCTGGCCCAACACCCATTTAAATCAGCCTATTCTGCAGAACCATTTGAACAGCTGAAATTAGGTCTGAACCAGGGTTCAGATTGACCCTTGAGCTCATCGCTAATCCTCATAAATATCGTCCCTCGCAGTGAAGTCCAGAGTACGTCTGGTAACACAAATGAAGTGATCCAAGGCCCAACAACAAAGGGCCATCTCACTGGAACTGAAGTACTTTAAAAGCAATCAGGAAGAAGGGGGGTGGGGACTTCCTACAGTAGCCTGGTCTTCTGGAAAAGCTGTGTGCTATGTAAGTTGCTGTAAGTTTCAAACCAAAAGGCCTGTTTACATGTGCTACATAATATAGTTTTTTAGCTGGTCTTTTCAGTAAGGTCTTTTCTTTTTAAATGCAAGCTTCTTTAACCCATTTGGCCCTGGCTGTATGCAAATATGCAGACTTTGGGCACCTGGTCCGTAGTGCAGAGGAGCTGCATAATTACATAATTTGCCCAACTACACCTGTGCCAAGAGTACGTGCGCAGCACACTCCTGGCACAGTTACCGCCACTTTACCGAAAGCTCCTGATCGCTCCTTGCTATCGAGAGTTTTCAGACCACGCGACCACAATGACAGCTAATCATGGCAGTAACATGATCTTAGGCTGCGTCCCGCCTCCCGGCATTATAAATCTCTTAAAGGGGGTTATACATATATTGAGTATATCACAAAAAAACATTGATAAAAAAAGCATCTCTGCAAAAAGAGTTAAAAAAACATAAAGAAGCTACAAATGTACCAGCCGGTTTTCTTTAAATTTATTAAAATTTGTGGAACATGAAAATACTGTATTAAACTGCTTCTTAATTATTCACTTAAACACGTTTACATATTAGGTACATATAAGGTAATGGCACATAGGACAACACTAATGGATAATAACACACCTCTAACCATTTCATGTGTTTTCAAAGGAACTCTCAGCAAAAGACAAAGATTTTTTCAGGCCACTTTCTCAGTCTCCATATGTCTCCAAAAATAAAAGGAAAAAGGGAATAAAAAAACAATACTTTTTCAATGCGCAAGGGAACAAGGTTATAAATAGGTTATAAATAAAACATTGTTTCCATAGGATGCATATGGTTAAGATATAGAGATATTTCTGCATGGAAGCTGCGGACAAACTTTTGGAACTATATTAATTCTGTATCAATATAATAATAATAATAATAATTATAATAATAATAATAATAATAATAATAATAAGACAAATTTTTGTTCCCTTAGCTTGACTAAAGCAATGAAACAAATAAAGGAGACTATAATGGAAAGGTAATGCTAAATGTGCAATTTATGCCAATAAAAGTGAACTAATCCCAGATAAGTAAAGTTGCTATGGAATCCTACCCAAACACAAGGTTTTTAATTTGAGTCACATACTTTTGGTGACATTTAATATCCATATCCAAAGAGATCTATTCTAGACTACTGATTATGCAATAATGGACAGGTTGTTCTGGGAAGCAATGCGATAAGCAATGAAATCAGCATTCCAAAAACAATTACTATATACAAGCAGATTTTCAAGTAATAATGCTCTATAAAAAGGAGGGATTATTGGATACTTGGGTAGTTGCTTGTTTACAACGGCAAGTCCCCAACAAGCCTCAACTAGCAGTGCATGTTGCTGTCTCATGTACATACCGTCTCCCAATCAACAGATGTCTAAGGTAAGATTTATCCATTTAAATCCATAGTCAATGTCTGTCGTTTTTTCAAAATATGTAAAAAATGAACTTATTTTTCATCACTGCTTTGGCATCCTATCGCTGGACGTTTCTCTGTCTTTCCCCTGAGGTGTGGGGTGATTTTCTCTTCCTTGCTGGATTTTATATCTACCATGCAGGTCTCCTTTCTGAGAGTACAGCTTTTCTCTCATTCCCTTCACAGCACCCGGTGGAAGAATAGCGGACCTTTCTTGCAATCGCTTCTGGTTGTTGTTATCAAATATATATATATATATATATATATATATATATATATATATATATATATATATATTGCTACACATCTAACTATAATCCATCCTTTAGCCTCACCACCACTCTGGTGGAAGTGGGCGAAATTTTTGTGCAACCAATTATGCTTTCCTGTGCATATCCCGAAGAAGCAAGATTTTTTCATTGAGAAAAGTAGCACAGCTATTTCAGATTGATGGGGGTCATCTTTATGGACCACATAGGTTCTATGGAAAGGTTTCTTTGTTGATCTCAGTTGAATACTATTTATATATATTGATGCTCATTTTAGTTTTTTATTATGTTTTGTTTTTAAATGTCTGCTAATACATTTTTCATATTTTTTATATATGACGTTTGAGGTGTGACTCATAAAAAGTCCTGTGGGCTAAATATTTTTTGTTGTATGCATTGTACTTATGTCTCCATTTCTCTACCCACCCTTCTACGAAGCTTCTTCAAACCTTTAAAAATCCTCCATAAAAGGGAGGATCACAAACCAGACCAAGTCAGCAGCCATCCAAGGGGAATACTGTAATACATAAAATAGTAAAATTTGGTGGGGGACACATGCGCGACGCCAAGCGAGATGGACGCCTGAAGTAGTAGTTCCTCACACCGCGGGACACTAACGGCTCACAGGGGGCTAATAACAGCTTTAATCTCCTTATCTTTTATCACCCCTCGACTCCTACAATCTCTGTGCTTGCCGTCATCCAGGGAAAATAAATCCGGGGGCCTCTCTCAGAAATTTCTGACACATTATCTCCTCCGCACCCGGGAGCAGTACAGTATGGCTCAAAATGGTGCTGAGGCCCAGACACATTCTCCAGCTCCGCCGGTCGCTCCAGAACCCACAATGCCAGGCTCTCCCCCGGATCAAGGCAATGAGTACACAGCTTCCCTTTCTAAGGCAGACCTAGATGTCAGCCTAGAGACTATGTATAATCGCCTAGCCTCCAAATTTCAGTCAGAGCTCCATAAAACCTCCAATGCTATATCACAGGAGATAGCGGCCCTGGGCACCAGAAGTGACAGGCTAGAAAATAAACATGATGAACTAGCTCTGGCCTACAATGACTTAAGCAGGGAGCATGAATCTTTACATACTGCCTTTTCCCAAATCCAGGCACAGGTCAAGGACCTCGACAACAGAAACCGACGCAACAATCTTAGGCTGTGTGGGATTCCGGAATCAGTCACAGATTTAATCCCCACTACCATTAAGCTGTTTAAATCACTTCTTCCTGACTGTGAATCGGCTGCCTTTACTTGCGACCATATCCACAGAGCACTCAGACCTAAACCCCCAGCAGACAAACCACAGCGGGATATTGTTCTGTGTATGAAGGGCTTTCTGGTCAAGGAGGATATCCTCAGAGCAGCTAGAAACCTAGAATGCCTAGAACCCCCCTATACACAGTCCAGATTTACCCTGATATCTCCCCTGCCACTCTGGACCGATGCAGGGGCATGAAAGAGATCACTGCCCCTCTACAGGCCGCCCGGATCCGGTATCGCTGGGGCTTTCCCTTTAAATTGGTGGTCCCCCACAATGGCACAACATACAGTACTCGGCTACCACTATCTTGGAGGACCAGGAGATCCTGGTGAAACTTGGTCTCTTGGAGGCCGAAGCTGTCCGTCGCCTGCCTCTGACACCCAGACCATCCCCGATATGGCACACGCCACTGACCAGACGTGACCAACGAAGGTTTCGGTATGATTACGCCTCTCCCCGGAATTCCGTGTTCATTTTCACTGCATCTCTGGACTAGACTAGCCCCTTGGCTTGGCACTCACTATCACACTGCACCCCACTACCTTGGAGCCTGTCCCTTAGTGCTGCTGCATGTTGTTCCCCCCCAGCAATGTCACTTCTTCTGCACCTTATTTTGGTTGGACTCCACTCACTATGCCCCTTTTTTAGTTTGGGCTCAAGTTCAGAACTATTGCTGGGTTTGAGACGTGACTGTCTCAGTCTTTTTTGGTGTTTATCAGAATGCCAAAGAGTTCCTGATCCTATAATTTTTTTCTTTGTTTTTTCATTCGTATCTCATACTTTTTGCTGTTTTTTTTTATTCCTTTTTCTCAGGTTGTAATGCAGTTTTACTATTGATCACACTTGTCATGTTTGATTGCTATCGAGTTTTTGAAATCTTTGTTCCATTAACATAGTTACATAGTTACATAGTTACATAGTTAACAGATGTGATGTTTATGCTTCAGAGGTTTGCTTTTTCTCCTTTGAGGCCCCGTACAGACGAGGGGACATGTCCGATGAAAACGGTCTGCGGACCGTTTTTTATCAGACATGTCCGCTCGGAGATTTCGGTCTGATGGCTGTACACACCATCAAACCGAAATCCCAGCGGACAGAGAACGCAGTGACGTAGACGACACCGACATTCTCTATCACGCGAGTTCAATGCTTCCACGCATGCGTCGAATCAATTCGACGCATGCGCGGGATTTCAGTCTGCTGGTTAGACGTACTAACCAGCGGACATATTTGACGGACAGCTCTCCAGCGGACAAGTTTCTTAGCATGCTAAGAAACTTTAGTCCTCTGGAAATCTGTCCGCTAGCCTGTACACACGATCGGATATGTCCTCTAAAAATGGTCCGCAGACCAGTTTCAGCGGACATGTCCAGTCGTGTGTACGAGGCCTAAGACATATGGCAGCACCCTTCAGCAGAGGATTGGACTGGGGAGTTTTTTTTTCCCACCCTTATAACAGTTACTCCAGGTTGGACTATATTTGTTCCACCTCCGCTATTCTAGCCAACTCTAAGGCCTTGTACACACGGCCAGACATGTCCGATGAAAACGGTCCACGGACCGTTTTCATCGGACATGTCTGCTGGCAAAATTTGGTCTGATGTGTGTACACACCATCAGACCAAATTCCCCACGGACAGAGAACGCGGTGACGTATACGACACCGACGTTCTCTGACGCGGAAGTTCAATGCTTCCACGCATGCGTTAAATCAATTTCGACGCATGCGTGGGATTTCGGGCCGCTGGTTATACGTCATAACCAGCGGACATGTCCGATGAGTCATACTGACCATTGGACATGGTTCCAGCGGACAGGTTTCTTAGCATGCTAAGAAACTTTTGTCCGCTGGAAACCTGTCCGCTCGGCCAGGAATCCGGTCCACTAGGCCCTACACACGGTCGGACATGTCCGCGGAAACTGGTCCGTGGACCAGTTTCAGCAGACATGTTCGGTCGTGTGTACGAGGCCTAAGTCAGACCACCACATTGCCTCTTTCACCACAGAGCTTGTTAGACAGGCCCCTACTCCATTCTTCTGGAGACTAAATGAAGCACTCCTCTCTGACCTTGTGGTGGAGATGGAGGTAGTCCAATCTATTGACACTTATTTTGCCCTTAATACCCTCCCTGAGACCCCCGTCCCCACAGTCTGGGTGGCACATAAGGCAGTGTTGAGGGGTAAGCTTATTAGCCTGGCCTTGACTCGCAATAGACTGAATAGACAAAAAATTCTGCAGCTCTCTAGGCAGCTGGATGTCTTGTACAAAAACTCTGCTGCCCTGTCGTTAGAGTCGACCAGATGGACTATTGAACAAAAACACTTGTTACTTTCTGATAAAGTTGAGAAAGCCCTGAGATGGTCGAAAGTCAGGTTTCTTTTACACAGTAATGCGTCTTCCACCATGTTTGCGAGGAAGCTGAACCAGTCTCTCCACCCCCACATGTATATAAAGTGTTTTCCCCCTCTCAGAAGCTAACCTCTGACCCTCGAGAAGTTCTGGAAATTTAAAAAAATTGTTATTCTGCGCTTCTGGGGACCCCCTAATCGGAACCCTAGACAGGTTCGATGAGATACCTCTCCCTACCCTCTCTGCCTCTCAGTTAGACAGACTTAACTCACTGATCTCCCCATCAGAAGTGCTCAATGTCATTAAAAGTCTTAAAAATGGCTCTTCCCCTGGGCCGGATTGCATCTTGGCCATATATTACAAGAAATTTGCCCCTCAACTCTCCCCCAGACTGGTTCGACTTTTTAACTCAGTTCTTCAGGGTGGCAGCGTCCCTGAAGAAATGCCATTGGCCAATATGTCTCTCATTCTGAAGCAGAATAATGACCACTCCTTGCACCAGAACTTTAGGCTCATATTGGTCATTAATAATGACTTGAAAATCTTTAGCAGGATATTGGCCGACAGACTTGGAGGGATGATTTCTTCCCTAATCTGTCCTTTCCAGTCGGGTTCTATCCCTCATCATTTCATCACGGATAATATCCACCTGGCAACGAATATTATACAGGATGCAAACCCTTTTTCCAAAAAACTGTTCATGCTTAGTCTTGACATACACAAGGCATTTGACAGTGTGTCTTGGAGCTATGTGTCTCTCCTATTGCAACAATATGATATTCGGGTGATTTCCTTCATGCCTTTCATGCTATGTATCATAACCCCAGCACTCCTGTCAGAATCCCCGGATATAGCTCAAAATATTGGATGTGCCACATTAAAATCTCTGTTGCTATTGCCCCATTTTAAGACTGGAATGACAGGAGGCCTACAACATTGCCAGGAGATGTTAGTAGTGGCAGATAGTGGGATGTATTAACAGTGGCTTTGTGTGCTCAAAGAGACCAGACATGGAAATTATATGAGATATATTTGGTGGCCTGAACCAGGGATGAAGCAAAAAATAGGGGTGGCAGGTTTCTTGAAATATGTAACTGCATCTGCAGCAGGGTCTTTGTAGTTTCAGTTGATCCAAGAGGTATATTTTCATGAATATTAGCTGGTCAACAGTGTCTGTGGACAGGCACACTCTTTTGTCTGTCACAAAGTCCTCGGCAGCACTAAATGTATGTTCAGAGAGCATGCTGACTGCAAGGAAGTCCAGCAGCTCAATTGCATATGGGGCAAGCTGTGGACATCCTAATGACCCAGTAGTTATTTTACAATATGAGGCACAAAGTGGGTAGAGAGTGCTTTGGTTGTAGGTAGTTCATATAGTGGCATGACCCAAGTTATAGTCATTCCTGCAGATTTGGGTAGGTCTGTGACAAAGTCTATAGTTAAATAGCTCCAAGGCTGTCCAGGTGTGGTGAGAGGTTGTAGAGTGTTTGGCGGGTGTTCTCCCCGCTGAACACCCTGCAATTAACTGCACAGTGCATTTTGCGCCCTGATTGGGCAAAGATTTGCCCAATCAGAGTGCAGTATAAGCTGGTTGTTAAGGAGCGGGGCCGGGAAGCCGGCTGGGGTGTCCTTAACAACTGATGAGTCACCAGCTTTCGATGGGTTTCCCCGCTGAAAGCTGAATAAAAAAAAATTGCCCAAAAAAATAAGGAAAAAATACATGTATTTTAAGGGGAACCCCATGCCGTTTTTATTGTTACACTTTATCCACTTCAATACAGGGCACTTATATACCCTTCTTGCCCGGACCAATTTTCAGCGCTTTCGCACTTTGAATGGCAATTACTCAGTCATGTAACACTGTACCCAAACAAGATTATTATCCTTTTTTTAACATAAATAGAGCTTTCTTTTGGTGGTATTTATTCACCACTGGGTTTTTATTTGTTTTGCGACATATGTGAAAAAATTACATTTTGGAAAAAAAAACACTATTTTTAGTTTCTATGATAAAATTGAGCAAATAAGTAATTTGTATTCATAAATTTGGGCCAAAATTTATACTGATAAATATCTTTGGTAAAAATAACCCAAATAAATGTATATTATTTGGTCCATGTGAAAGTTATAGAGTCTACAAGCTTTGGTGCAAATCATTAAAAATTGATCACACCTGATGCACTGATGGCCTATCTCATCTCTTGAGGCAATGAAATGCCAGGAAAGTACAAATACTTCCTACGTTCTCGGAGCGCTCGAAGTACAGTTTCAACATACTTCCAAATGCCCCCTTTTTGGAAAGTAGACAGTGTATTTATTTATGTATTTATTAAGAGGCATAGTGAGTTTTTTGAAGTTGTAATTTTTTCCCACAATTCTTGGGAAAATTAATAAATTATTATTTAAAATAATTGTCATAATACCAAGTTATTCCTCACACACATCATATGCATACTTCAAATTACACCCCAAAATACATTCTGCGACTCCTTCTGAGTATGGCAATACCACACGTGTGAGACTTTTTCACAACCTGGCCGCATAGAGAGGTCCAACATGCATGGAGCACCATCAGGTGTTCTAGGAACATAAGTTGCACATAACACTTTTAAAGGCCCTGGAACACCAGGACAATGGAATTACCAACAAAATTACCCCATTTTGAAAAGCAAACACCCCAGCATATATTCTATGAGGCATAATGAGTCTTTAGAATTCTTCATTTTTTCCACAAGTCTCGGGAAGTGTGGAATGAAAATTAAAACTTTTTTTTTTACAGTGGTAAATTTATAAGATATTTCTAACAAATAGCATGTACATGGCAAAAATGACACCCCAAAATACATTCTACTACATGTGTGAGACTTTTACACAACCTGGCCACATAGAGAGGTCCAACATGCAGGGAGCACCATCAGGCATTCTAGGAGCATAAATTACACAAATGTCCTAACAACAACAGTTTTGAAGGCCCTGGAGCACCAGGACAATGAAATTACCCTCAAAATGACCCAATTTTGGAACGAAAACACCCCAAAGCATATTATATTTAATATTATGAGTCTTTTGAATGGTTCATGTTTTTCCACACGTCTTTGGAAAACGTGGAAAGAAAATGAAAACGTCTTTTATTTTAAACAAAGGTGTCAATTTATATGATATTTCTTACACACATCATGTATATAGCAAACATTACACCCCAAAATACATTCTGCTACTCCTCCTGAGTATGGCAGTACCACACGTGGGAGACTTTTACACAGCCTGGCCACATAGAAAGGTCAAATATTGAAGTAGAACATTCAGGCGTTCTAGGAGCATAAATTACACACATAATTTCATTCCTTCTTATCACACTTTTGATGGTCCTGGAGCACCAGGACAGTGGAATTACCCACAAAATTACAACATTTTGGAAAACAAACACCCCAAGGTATATTCTTTGAGGCAAAGGCTGCAGATAGATACTCGGATACTCTGATGGGCTACATATAGGTACTCTGATGGGCTGGAGACAGGTGCTCAGGTAATCTGATGCGTGGCAGATAGGTACTCGGGTACTCTGATGGGCTTGTGACAGGTACTCCGGTACATGGACACAGCCGGTCATGTGGTTTCATTGGCTCTTTACCACGATCGGGGATTGGCTGTCAATGTGTCAGGGTGACAAGCCTTGTCCCTGAGCGCTGCTCTGCGCGCCCCTAGGGGCACACACAAGTGCCGTGCATGAGGACATTGCATGTCACCGGCTGTGATTGAACACAGCTGGTCACATGGTAAAGAGTCCAATTTTTATTGTCTCTTTACACTGATCTGGGATGGGCTGTGTCCTGAGGGACACGCCTCATCCCCAATCTCTGCAATGGCAGAGTGCTCCTGCGAATGTCATATGACTATAGTCTGATAGGAAAGTGGTTAAGCATCATTAACCATTTGCTTGCTGGGCCCTTCCTGACCAGGCCAATTAACAGCTTTCGGCCCTCTCACACTTTGAATGACAATCGCGTGGTCTCTCCCCCAACCCAACTTGCTGTAGGGTACCTTGGTTAGCTGCCAGCAGGTCGGGTAAGGGGAGTCCTTCACTATCGTCAGTGGACGGGGCGCAGATAGCGGCCACGTCCTCGGAGCGCTCAAAGTACGGTTTCAACATGTTCACATGAAAGGCTTGTCTGATCCTTTCATCCGAACATTTGGCCACAATATAGGTGCTGTCGCTAATCCGTTCCACCACTTTAAATAGCCCATGCCACGCTGCCTGTAGCTTGTCCTTTTTGGATGGTCTGAGGGCTAATACTTTTTGCCCTACTTCCAGGTTCCTATCTCGTGCTCCCCGGTCATACCATTGTTTCTGTTGTTTCTGGGCCACCTGTAGGCTCTCCCAAACTGATTCAGTCAGTGCCCGCAGGCGGTCCCGGAACTCCAGCATGTACAGCAAAACCAGGATCCCTTCCTCTCCTGTGTTGCCCTCCCAGTGTTCCCGTATGAGGTCCAGGGGTCCCTGGACTTTTCTCCCTTATAGGAGTTCAAAGGGGGAGAACCCGGTCGACAAACAGGAGATGGGGTAGAAATTTCTCCCATTGACCGCATAGTAGTACAGCTTTCCTGAGGCTGGAGGGTACAAACATATGACCAGATGGTACCTTCAGACCTCAGGGCACACAATTCTGGGCTTCCTGCAACTGCTGTGAAAGAGGTGTAGAGTTTTGTGCAAGGATTTTTTGAGGTGGAATTATGTACTGCTCGGTGACTGGAGCTATTTCGGAAGTCTCAAACTGCCTGGACAGGGCATCAGCTTTTTTGTTCTTGTGTCTTGGAATTTAAAAAAGGATAACGTTGAAACGGGAGAAGAAAAGAGCCTACCTATCTTGACATGAATTCAAACATTTAGCTGTCTGGATATACAGTGGGTTAGATTCAGAGAGCAATTACGCCTGCGTATCCAAAGATACGCAGCGTAATTGCTAAGTAGCGCCGGCATATCTACTTTCTGTATTCAGAAAGCTAGATACGCCGACTGTAGCCTAAGATACAACTGGCATAAGTCTCTTATGCCGTCGTATCTTAGGGTGCATTCTGACGCTGGCCGCTAGGTGACGCACCCGTAGTTGTCAGCGTAGAGTATGCAAATTGCATACTTACGCCGATTCACAAACGTACGCGCGGCCGTCGCTCGTTTTTTACGTCGTTTGCGTACGTCGTTTTCGCCGTAAGGCTGCTCCTGCTCTTAGGAGTCGCAGCCAATGGTAAGTATGGATGTCGTTCCCGTGTCGCGATTTTCAAATTTTGCGTCGTTTGCGTAACTCGTTCGTGAATGGCGCTGGACGCCATTTACGTTCACGTCGAAGCCAATGACGTCCTTGCCACGTCATTTACCGCAATGCACGTCGGGAAAATTTCCCGACGGAGCATGCGCAGTACGTTCGGTGCGGGAACGCGCCTAATTTAAATGATCCACGCCCCCTACGGGATAATTTAAATTACACGCGCTTACGTCGCCCCCTTTTACGATACGCTGCCGCAAATTATGGAGCAAATGCTTCGTGAATGCAGCGTAGCTCCAGTAATTTACGGAGGCGTAGCGTAAAAACGATACGCTGCGCCGCCGTATCAGTGCGCGCCCCTACCTGAATCTGGGCCAATAGGTTTTTGTGGTCAGTCAATATAGAAAAAGGCTTTAAAGTCCCCTGCAGAAGATGCCTCTGTTCCGACAAAGCAAGTTTAATTGCCAAGAGTTCTCAGTTCCCAACATCATTATTTTTTTTTTTTTTTTATAATTTAATCTTTTATTTGATTTTCGACAACCAGATACCAAAGAAAAACAGGGTCAACAAGACATTGCAAGTATAATCATCAATGAGAAAAAAATAAAGAAAGAAAAGGGACATTTTACATCTGTGCATTTTACACCTATCTTACTTCCTACACCTTCCGTTATCTGCTATGTATATTATACTTCCTATTTCTCAACATAATAGTTCATTTTGATAACCACCTTCGCCTTCCTCTCACTCCTATTCCCTCAATTCACACTCCTTAACTTTTCATCATCACCCAGTTGAGCGGTTAATCCCCCTCCCCTCACGACCCCCACCTCTTGTCCCCAAGCTGGAGGGGGGTTTCCTATCCCTATCTTATTACCCCTCTCCTTGCTTCTAATTGTCCTGTTTTGCCAACCACCCCCCACCCCTCCCCCCCAAAAAACAAAACAAAGAATAACCCCATGTCCCCTCTCTCCCCTCTCCATGTCTCAATCCATTAGCATCCGTTCAGTTTACATCTATAAGTGTCTTCCCCTCCTCAGAATATTTAAAGCGGTTCCACTCCCCCCAGGTCTCCAAATAAACCCCCCGTTTCTGCCTAGAGGTCCAAACTAAGTTCTCCATCTTATTCAAATCTTCTACTCGCTTGAGCCACATCACTACTGAAGGGGGCTGCGTCTGCTTCCACATAGCTGGAATACAAGCTCTTGCTGCATTCAGGAGATGACAGATGGGGATGAGCCGAACACCCCCCCGTTCGGTTCGCACCAGAACTTTCGAATGGACCGAACGATCGCACGAACATTTAGAACCATATTGACGTCTATGGGACTCGAACGTTCAAATTCAAAAGTGCTCATTTTAAAGCCTAATATGCAAGTTATTGTTGTAAAACGTCTTTGAGAACCCGGGTCTTGCCCCAGGGAACATGTATCAATGGAAAACAAGTTTTAAAAATGGTTGTTTTTTTAGGAGCAGTGATTTTAATGATGCTTAAATAAAAAAAAAAATGAAAAATTCCTTTAAATATTGTACCTGCTGGGTGTCTATAGTATGCCTGTGAAAACGTCTTTGAGAACCCGGGTCTTGCCCCAGGGAACATGTATCAATGGAAAAAAAGTTTTAAAAACTGTAGTTTTATTCAGGAATCCTGAAAAAACAACCGTTTTTAAAACTTTTTTTCATTGATACATGTTCCCTCGGGCAAGACCCGGCTTCTCAAAGACGTTTTCACAAGCATACTATAGACACCCAGCAGGTACAATATTTAATTTAATATATATTTTTTTATTTAAGCATCATTGAAATCACTGCTCCTGAATCTTTAGGTGCAAACTACAGAGCACACGGCCAGTACACACCAAGTAGCTTTAGGTGCAAACTACAGAGCACACGGCCAATACACACCAAGTAGCTTTAGGTGCAAACTACAGAGGACACAGGCAATAAACCACGTACGAATACTGCAACTAGCACAATCACCTGCTTGCCAGTAAATTAGGAAGAACTGATCTAGCTAAACTATACAGTGTATAAATATATGTACAACACCTGGGATGTATATATATCCTCTACACACTGTAACATTAACTGACTAGCCTGCCTGCCTGCTCTATCTACCTGCAAAAAATGACACTCTCTCTGTCCTCTCTTAACCACCGCAACACACTACACAAGGCCGACCTGCAGGCGGCCTTTTATAGTGTGGGGCGTGTACTAAACCCCCCGAGCCATAATTGGCCAAAGCCATCCTGGCTTTGGCCAATTATGGCTCTCCGTTTTTTGCAAGCTGTGATTGGCCAAGCATGCGGGTCATAGTGCATGCTTGGCCAATCATCAGCCAGATGCCGCAGTGAATTATGGTCTGTGAAACGTAACTCAAATTTGGCGCGAACGACCCGTTGTGTTTGTATATCGACGAACGATCGAACATACGATGTTCAATTCGAACATGAGTTTGACTCGAATACAAAGCTCATCCCTAATGACAGATAACCGATCTCCTATACCGTTTAACCGGCATATCTGATTCCTGTAACAGGAAGAAGGTCAGCTCCTCCGGCAGTTCCTCCTCCCTGAATTTTTTTAACAATTTCTCGCACCTCTTCCCAGAACCTTTGTATTCCTGGACAGCTCCAAAAAATATGTACTAACGTCCCTCCTCTTTTACCACACCGCCAGCATCTATCTGGCATATCCACATAACCTCTACTTAGAACAGCTGGAGTGCGGTACCACTGCGACAGAATCTTAAAGTTCATCTCCTGTGTTCTAACACAAACTGAGGATTCAAACATGTTTCGTATTATCTTGTTCTTTTGCTCCTCTGAAAAGACCCTCCCCAGTTCCCCTTCCCACCTATTAAAAAAAGGCAGTAGGAAGTCCTCGGCAGGTGTGTTTAACAATTCACTCATTTTGGAGAGAGTATGTCAAAGGATTCCATTCCCAGTACAATACTCCTCAAATTTTGTTAACTCTCGTTCGTATCTACTTGGTGAGCCCAAGGTATCTAGAAAGTGTCGCAGCTGTAACGCACTCCAGAAATCCAATTGATAGGGTACCGATCCTGTTATCATCTCCTGCATTGTGGGCCATACTCCTGACTTTACAAAATGGGATGCTTGAAACCGCCCTTGTTCTACCAGTTTACTAAAAGGACCCTTCCTCCAGCCTGGTCCTAACTGTGGATTCCCCAAAATGGGGAAAAGGGGTGAGTAATAACCCATAACCCATAACCCATATCCCAACCTTAAAGTCCAACCTAACAGGGGGTGCTTCTTCAAGTCTTTCGGGAGCTCCCTATAACACCATGTGGCTCGGTGAAGCAACCCGGTACACTGGGCTTGTTCTAACACAGGCCAGATTTTCTCCTCCCTATGTCTACCAAGCTTATATACTTGTGCCAGATCCACCGGTATGGAGGTACCTAAATATGTCAAAGCTTGATCTGTCCATTTAAATTTATAATTACCCTTCAAAGTATCCAGTTCTTCCTTGGGAATCCCTACTCCCATTGCTTCAGATTTTGTGTAATTAATCTTAGAATTTGATAAATTACCATATCTCTCCAATTCTTGAATCAAATTAGGGAGGGATACCATCGGGTTCGTCAGAATAAACATCATATCATCCGTGTATGCCGATATTTTATACTCTATACCTCCCACTGACACTCCCTAATATCTGGATTTGCTCTGATCCTACTTAATAGGGGCTCCACAGACAGGGCAAATAAAAGTGGGGATAACGGGCACCCCTGTCTTGTCCCGTTGCATAACTTAAAGCTTGGAGACATTACTCCATTCACCTTGACCTGTGCAGCAGGGTGGGAATAGTTACTTGAAATCCGCCGTATCATCCTATCACCGAACCCCATGTGTCTCAATACCGAGAACATAAATTACCAATTTATACGATCAAAGGCTTTTTCTGCATCTGTTCCTAAAAAGACACATGGGGTTTCGGAGTGTCCCCACCAGGTGTATTAAATTCAAGGTCTTGATTGTGTTGTTCCGAGCTTCTCTCATCTGCACAAAACCTACCTGGTCTTTATGAACCAGGCTGGGTATATGTTGTCGTAATCGTGTTGCCAGAATCTTAGAAAAGAGCTTCACATCCGTATTCAGTAGAGATATCGGCCTGTAGCTCTCACATTGGGAAGGGTCTTTACCTTCCTTTGGTAAAATCGTAATCAAAGCTTTCAAGGATTCTGTATGATACAGACTTGTATCTCCTAAGCTATTAAACATTTTCACCATAAATGGTCCTAAAACAGGGAGAAGAAGTCTATAATATTGCATAGTAAGCGCATCTGGGCCCTGTAATTTACCTCCCTTCCCCCCTTTCACTACCTCCTGAACTTCTCCTATATCAATCGGCCTATCCATTTCCTGACTAACCATTGGTAGCAGACTCGATATACCTGAGTTTGCTATATATTCTTCCATTGCGGCTTGGTTCTGAGATCCTGTTTGTAAGTTATATAGAGCTCTATAGAACTCTCCAAACCGCTGTGCTATCTCTCTGGGTAAACTACGTTTTTCACCTCCTGGTCCTAGAATCATAGGTATATACGTCTTTGTTGCTCCCTCAGTTAGCTAGTCAGTTGCTTCCCACACTTATTAGCAAATTCATAGTTCTGTCTCCTCCCTATCTGTATTGCCCTCTTTGCTTTATACCAGAGCAGTTCGGTAGTCTGTCTACGTGCCGCCAGGAGATCCCTTTGCAACTCTGGGCTAGAGCTCTGTTTATGTAAGAGTTCTAAACATGCGATATCTGCCAATAGGTTTGTTAATTTTACTTCCCTCTCTCTCTTTATCCTTCCCCCGTGTTTTATTAGGGCTCCCCTTATCACTGCCTTGTGGGCCTCCCAGATCACCCCTAAGTCACAGTCTGGAGTATCATTGGTCTGGAAGTACCACCTTACTTCCCTCTGTACATCTTCCAATACAGCAGCGTCCTGTAGGAGACTTTCATTCAGCTTCCAGGTCGCTGACCCAGAATGCTGAAAATCCCTCAATCTGTATTTCAGAACAATTGGTGCATGATCTGACCACGTGATTTTCCCTATTCCGACTTCTTTAACTGCATGCAACTGATTATGTGGAATGAGATAATAATCTATTCGAGAGTATATTTTATGGGGGATAGAATTAAAGGAGTAGTCTCTCTCCTGGGTGTGTCAATCTCCATATGTCTATTAACCTTGCGTTATGTATCTGTCGCACTATCCGTTTCCGAGTACCTGCCAAACCTGTCGAGCTCCTGGAAGATGTATCCACCCTAGGATCCAGGGGGATATTCAGATCGCCCCCCAGAATCAATTGTCCTTCATGAAAGCCCTCCAATTTATCCAGAAATTCCCCAAGAAATACATCCTGTTGTGAGTTAGGGGCATAAAAAGATGCCAGAGTTACCACTGCTCCCCCGATCCTACCTTTCAACACCATGTATCGTCCCCCGGTATCTACCAGGGAGTCTACACATACCCATGGAATCTTACTCGAAAAATAAAATTGATACCCCCCCCCTTCTTAGCCACCGGGTTCGTAGCATGATATACATTCGGATATGCTCCATTTCTAAGGAGGGCAAGACCCCCATCTCTGAAATGCGTCTCCTGAACAAATGCTATGTCGCTCTCCCTTCGCTTCAGCTCATGTAAAAGTATCCGCCTCTTCTCTGGGATATTCAACCCCTTCACATTAATTGATATTATTGAAAGTGTATCCATCCCGGATACGTCCCTGCAAGGTTATACTCTGCTACTGCAAAAAGAGCAAGGGAGATCAGGCACCAGAGAGGACGCCCCTCACAGGAGAGCCGTACTGTAGAGAGAGGGAGAAAGAGAGACAAAAAAATAAATAAAAAAAACACACAAAAAAAAAACCTTACTCAAACCCTAACCCCCCTTCCCCTCCCCTACCCTAATATCAAGTGGAGAGAGACCGAGAAGATAACCCCTCCCCTCTCCCCAATGATATGCAAAGCAAACTAGCTTTAGACACTCCTATTCCCCTCCTCTATATGAGTGTTGACCTACTATGGGGGATTGGTTGCGCAAAATCCTGAGAGAAGGGTGCCTGGTCCCTTCTCCAGCTCCTCCTATACAGCTCTTAATTCCCATTTGTATTGCCTAGTTTCCCACAGCCCACAGCCCTTCCCCAGACCTTATATAATCTTCCAAAAAAAAAAAAAAAGGGGGACCCCTTCCTGCCTCTTTAGAAATACTTATGGTGCATCCTTCAACCCCCCCTCCCCCCTTCCCCAATACCCTCCTCCAAAAGTGTTCACAGAAGCATTCATATTGGCTCATACTAACTAAACTCCTTTTAGTTTCCAACCCATTATACCAACTATAATCTATTTCTTAACATAGATTCTTAACATAGATTCAAAACATTCATAAAATATCATCAAAACAGAATAATCTACCAGTACTAACAATGCTATAACAATACTATAATACTTTATCATTTACCGGTAGGCATACATATCAATTGATTATTCATAAATAAGGGAACTAAGTAACTTCATACCCATAATAATATTCCTCCTCCGTAGTGCCCTCCTCCTCCGGTCTCCTACCCCCCTACCCCTGGGTCCAACTTACTTCCCCTACTATCGTCCCACTGTATCTCATAAAAAAAAAAAAAAAACATCATGTGACTTAATCTTTATATCTGTGGTTCTGGTGTATGATTGAGACATATATATATATATATATATATATATATATATATATATATATATATATATATATATATATATATATATATACATACACATACATATATATATCTCTTCTTTACCCCCCCCCCCGTATCTACCCCTAAAAAAAAACAAAAAACTTCTCCTTTATTACCTTTCTCCTCAGAGAGTTGTGCATCATTCTATTTTGTGTACATATGTGAGTTAAAAATTTGCAACTTACTGTACATTCAAAATACTGATTGATATCTATCTTAAATAAATGTAACTATATATAATTATCCTATGTGTGATATATGTGTTTAACCTGGACCCTTCATGGAGGGGGTAAAAAAGACCTATGGAGTTTGAAGCCTCTTCTTTTTTTTTTCACTTTAATCAACATTTTAACACACCCTTCCCCCCACCCCCCTCTACTTCCACCTTCTATGCCCCCCCCCTACTAAAACCCACCCCTCCCCTCAGTACCCCCTCTCCCTCAAAACATTCTTCCTAGCACATTTAAGACCAAAACAAAAACACATTATTAGACACAGTCCCCACTTTTGCCAATCTCCATAATTATTTCTTCTCATACCCAACGTGCTTCATAATACTTCAAAATATTTAACCATTATACACCTTATAACATTATACACCTTATAACATTATACACATTCAGAGTTTTATGGTGAGGGGGTCAGAGAGAACCCCTCCCCCCGTCTACTCTAATCCTTCCCCCCTCCCCCCCACTCACTCTACTCAGACCATACCTAAGCCTGACCATACCTAAGCCCAGCTCCCCTTCTCCCTATCCCACCACCGCCCCCAGCCCAATCCCCAAACCCCTCACCATTTAAACTCATTTAAACTCCCTAGAAAAAAAAAATTCCCCCCTTGGATCCCAAAGAGGAGGCAAAAAAAAAAAAAGATCACTCAAGTCCCTTAATTAACCCCTTTTTCCATTTTTGTATCTATACAAGTCAGATGTTCCTATGATCTGGGCATTCTTGGGTTTAACTGCATCCAGTCCGGTACTTCAAATGGCTCAGTTCCTAATAAAGAAAAAAGATCTGGAAGGTCCGCTCTGGAACGTAACCAGAAAGAGCGCTTATCTTTTTTAATCAAAACCGAGATTGGGAATCTCCACCGGTATGTCCCCCCACACTCCCTTACACGATCTAATAGTGGGCGGAGTAGTGCTCTATGCTACAAAGTGACGCTTGATAAGTCAGGTAGGATCTTCAGTTGCGCTCCATTAAATTCTACTGTTCCCGCATCCCAGGCCTTGCGCAGAATTGCCTCTCTATGCGTAAAGTAGTGTAAGCGGCAGATAATATCACAGGAACGGTTACTATCTTTAGCCTTAGGGCCCAATGCCCTGTGTACTCTGTCCAGCTCTCAATTTAAAGGCATAGTGTCTTTCAATATTTTTTTAAATACGTTTTACCGTATTCTGTAGATCTTCTTGGCCCGTCACCTCTGGGACACCTCGTATACGAATATTATTCCTTCGATTACGGTCCTGGAGATCCTCCAACTGCAGCTGTAAGGAGAGATTACTTTCCACTTGGGATTGACACTTTCTTTCCAAGAGACTCACTCGCTGCTCCAAGTCCTTCGAAAGGTTCTCCCCATCTGCTGAACGATCTGACAATACCTGTAGGTCTCCTCGGATCATTTCCAGGTCCCTACCGTGTGCTTCCTCCACCCTCGCAATAAGAGCTCCTATATCCGCTCTAGTAGGCAGTGCTTGGATAAGTATTTTTAAATCCTCTATTTCAGGTTTCAACCCCCCCCACCTCTCGTGGGGAGAGGGGAACAGTCCCGGACAATATTGCCGTCATTCGGGGGTCTGCGGTGCTGTTTGAAGGGCTTCCACGTCCCCCTTACTGACATCTGTGGCTGGCCCCCCTGCATTAGAAGACACCCACCAGACTGCCTCACCGCGTCCCCCTCTCCCCTCCTGCTTCCTAGCCGCGGTCTTTCCCCCTGTATGGTAGAGAAATAGTGGTGTATCTCCGGCTGATGTTCCGCTGATCTCTCTTGCTGTGCTGACTGGGCTGCTTTGCGAGCGGTTCGGGTTTCCCGCTGCTTCCCCAAGCTCATACCGCTGCACACCGCTGCACATCCACAGTATACACCGTGCGTCCGTGCCTCTGTAATGCAGGAACTTTCGCTATATGTCCCGCTATGCTTCTCGCATGTGGCCGAAGCTGCCATTCACCTCCTGTTATCCACGCTCGCTGACCCGCACAGACTATCTCTCCTAGAGCCGCTGGAGGAGCCTAGAGGAGCCGGGAACTCACACCTCTCTCACCCTCACCCAGACATGCGCAGACCACGCCCCCGAGTTCATGCCAACCCCAACATCATTATTACCTCAGCAGGAGAAAATGTATTAGAGAAAAGGGCTACTGGATGAATTTTACCTATTTTTGATTGCCTTTGTGATACCACTGCACCAGCCCCAACTTCTGGTGCATCCACTTTAACAATGTATTGAAGTTCTTTGTTTGGATGCTGAAGGATTGGGGCCTTGCTGAACATTTCCTTTAGCTGTTGAAAGTCTGACACTGCTTCTGGGGACCAGACTTTACAATTACACCCCTTTTTATTCATGGTAGTAAGGGGTGTGGCAGTGGTGGCAAAGCCTTTAATAAACTGTCTACAATAGTTGGCAAAGCCCAGAATGCTTTGAAGCCCTCCCAATATGTTTGGCTGTGGCCACTGCAGGACAGCTGTAAACTTTTGCCAGGTACATTTGAAAACCATCAGGGCTTATGATATAACCCAGAAATGGTATACAGGTCTGATGAGAGGTGGGTCTCACGCAGATGCTTTAGTAGAAGTTTCACATGGAAAATGTGTTCCCTGAGTGCTTTTGAAAATACTAAGATGTCATCCAAATAGACAATTACAAACTTGTTTCTGAAGTCATGGAAGACCTCATCCATGAAACAATGGAAGACAGTAGGGGCATTGCAGAGCCTGAAGGGCATTACTATATGTTCAAAATGTATATTGTGAGACTTGAATGCTGTCTTCCACTTGTCACCCTCTTGTATGTGGATCAGGTTATAGGCCCCTCACAAGTCTGACTTAGTGAAGATAATGGCTTCTTTCAGGAGGTCAAACAATTCCAGGATGAGGGGCAAAGGGTAAAAGTGCTTAACAGTGTTTGATTTAAACATTGATAGTCCATACATGGACAGAGTCCACCAGCTTTTTTTAACAAAGAAGAATCCAGTACCCAATGGAGAGTAAGAGGGAAGGATAAAGTTTCTCTCTAAGTTATCCTGAATGTATTCTTCAACAGATTTTTGTTCTGGCTGAGACAAAGGATATCTTTCCTTTCGGAAGAGGTGTCCCTGCAATCAAGTTAAATACACAGTCAAAAGTATGGTGTGGGGGCAGAACCTCTGCTCTCTTTTTGCAAAAGTCATCCATAAAGTCAGGCTATTCCTGTGGCAAGGTGGGAGATATGGACATAGAAGCCAGTGAACTGGGACAAAGTGCACAGTTCTGCTGGCATTATGTGCCCCAGGAGGTCAATTCCCCATTAAGCCAATTGAACAAAGGGCTTTGTAGTTGCAACAATTGATATCCAAGGATTACAGGAATGGAGAGTTGATAAGAGGTAGGATGATTCCCTCCTTATCCCAACCTGTAGGGTGACTATGAAGGACTCGAATACCATTATGCTTTTTCCTAATGGTTGTCCATTCAGTGTGGTGATGCTCAGTGGTCTCGGCTTGTGGACAAAAAGAATGTTGTTGAAATAAAAATAAATGCTCCCAAGGGTCTATAGGCAGCTGAAATAAATATTAAACTAGATCAAATATATCAAAGAATTCTCTTTATTGGGTAGAACTATATATGGAACACAAATTAAAAACTACATGAGCTCTGATATGCATGATTGTCAAAAAATTAGATGTCAATGTTACATATGCAGATAGCAAGAAATGCAAAGTATATTTCTCAATACTGGATGCTACCGCTCAGAAAATCCCAACGTGTTTTGATCGTTTTCTTCTGTCCTGATCTTCCTCAGGGGGGGGGTGAAGACATCTTCAAATTGAAATATCCTGTGTAACCAGAGCCAACTAAAAACAGAGACATGGTGCTTTCAAGGTCATCTGGAAGATCTTTATACACCAGTTCATCTTAAATCTGATCTGAGAGACCTTTACGAAAAGCTGCATGAAGAGCACCAGCACCACTTTGTCTCAGCAGCCAGTGTATGAAACTTAACAGCATATTGTGCGGCAGTTCTGGTGCCTTGCTTTATGTCCAATAGTGAGTATTTAGCATTCCAGGTAAGGAGGGACCAATGCCAGTGCCTTCCCCTTTAACAAGAATATTATATAGTCACTTTGGCAGAAGCTGTGCTGAACGTCTTAGGGAAGTGCTCCCAGGAAATGTTCAGAAAGCTTCTACAGTCTTCAATATCCCCTCCAAACTTTTCAGGGAGATTGGGAGGTGCAGAAGAGGCAGCTTGGGCTGGAGCAGGAGTCTGAACTTTTTTAGAGGACACTGGTAGCAAGAATGTATATCATAGCAGTCAGTGCATCCTGTTTAGTATCCAGAGAAGTAAGATGCATTTCACGAGTTTCAAGCAAGTGTCCCTGATGCAAAATTGCCTTAACCACTTTGGATGGGTCCACTGTCATTGTGGCCCCTTTGTTATGTGAGGTACCTTTAAAAGGTTTAGTCCAGAGCAGAGCTTTGACCGGGGGTTGAGGAGTTAGCGTAGTAAGGCAGGTCGGGTCAGCAGCAAATCCTGAAAATGTCAGAATCCATAAGCGTGGCTGAAGGCAGGCAGGGACATACACAGACTGGCAGAGTAATGTAAAATTGTCGGGCACAGAGAGTAATCCAGGAAACAAGCAGAAGTCAAAGTCCAGAAGTACAGTAACTCATCAGTTTAAATCACACCCAGCGAAACAGATCCGACAAATAGGCCCAGTACACAGGAAGTTCTGCAATTTAGGTTGGGACAATTGTGGATTTACAGCAGCTGGAACGCAGGTGGAGCTAGAGAGTCCCAGGAGCAGATGTACTAAGCATATTTTAAGATGCAGAGTCAGATTCCCCAGTGGCAGAGAGAACATGACCACAGCACAGAGCCAGAAGAGCCCATGTTCAAACCTAGGCACACAACAGCAGGTCAATAACTTCACAACAAACCATAGAAACTTTACAAGAAGACCTCAACAAAATAAAGGGGTGAGCAGCTACATAGCAAATTAGGTTTAATGTTGTTATAAATGCAACTTACCCGCTAGGAGGATATCTGTTGGGAGATCTAGGGATCATAGTAGATCACAGGCTCAGCAATGGTATGCAATGCTGCAACAAGCAGAATCATAGCATGCATTAAAAGGGACAAAGACACACATGTATTTCGAGCACTGTAGCCAAATGATCATCGGTGTGTGTATGGATATAAATGAGAACACCAAAGGACTGTCCCAGGCTGCTGTCACGTGTACACCTGGAGTAGTGTTAAAAGCAAGTAAACAAGCAGGAAGAGACAGTGCTCAAGGCCCTAGGGTCAAATATTGATATTAGGGAGATCCTCACTAGTGGCTGTGATGCTTGTCACAATAAAGTCTGTCCAGTAAATGAAAAAGTATAATTGTACTGGCCCTGCGAACAGCCTGTGACACACAGGCTGTTGACTTGCCACCTTCTGTACAGCCCCTACATCGGAATCATTAGTATTGATGCTTTTATCACAAATTTTAATCATTTGGCAGTACTTGAAATAAACAATTGTACGTTTGCATTTACTGGACAGACCTTATTGTGATAAGCATCACATCCACGTATTCCTGTGAATTTCACCCTAATATCTACATGTGCACCTAGGGCCCTGTGCGCTGTCTCTTCCTGCTTGTTTACATGCATTAAAAAGGGGATCTACTCAAGAGATACATCTATAATTCTATCACATTCTACCATCTTTTGGGGAACTCATCATAAAAAACAAACCACCAGGGTTCCCCCCACAATTTATAGGAGACCTTTCTGGTTTGGTATTCATTTTAAGTGGGTAGCAACAACAGAAAAAGGATATAGCAGGTAGGGATCAAGCAGCAATGTAGTCAGTAAACAAAAGGTCAGGAACAAGTAGTAGCTGGATAAGATCAGCCAAGAAGCATAGTCAGTGAACAAGCCAGGGGTCAGTAACGAGTAGCAGCAAGGATATGGGCAGCAGCAGGTATACAAGGAGCAAGATATCAGTTGGAGAGAGCACAATAGTCTGGCAAACAGGAAATGAAGAAGCATGATTTAAATCAGAAAGTTCATGGGAGGAGAAAAAGGTTGCAGGTCCAGTACCAGTACTTAGCATTTATTCTTGGCTCCCATGCTTATCCAAAAGGATTCTGGAGAGGAGAGCAGATAACTGAAAGGGTTTACAAAGCAGAGCTTCCAAGTGGGAGTTGGGTTGGTAATGGAGAATATGAAGATGCAGATTACAGTCCAGAATTTTCTAACCTTTGATAATAGCTAGCCTCCAAATGTAATGCATGGAGACTGGGTAAATATATTGACACAAAATATAAGGTTCATTTCTAGCCTGGCTCAACTGATCTCAAAAGCCCATGTACACTAACCTTCAGAGGGGAAGAACTACATATAAATTAGAGATTTTTTTTCATCGGCTATCCTGGTCCACGACTTATAAAATAATGTAATGGATGCAATAACTTTGATCTATGTGCTATTGTTTTAAAACTAAAGAGACACTAGTTTAAATTAGAAAGGATTGGATTCAAGCATGTGGTATTCAGACCATTACTTTTAACCAAAAATGTTTCCAAAAGATTATACATGCTTTTAAAATATTTTATGAATGTTATTTAACTGTTATAATATTGTTTAGACACCTTAAAGCAGCTGGAAAAAACATTGGCAAAGTAAGTGAAGGGACAGTGGAAACATAATAGAAGTGTAGGGAGAGCATAGGCGTGCACACAGGGTGTGCCAGGTGTGCCCAGGTACACCCTAATCACCCTGTGCAGCACAGATTCCCCCTACTGCTCTGGCACCTCCTTTCCTCTGCAGCACTTCCGTCTTCCCTCCTTTCCTCTCCTGCCGGATGTTGCTGTGGGGATGTTTTAGGATGAGCGGGGAAGGGGCTTGGTAAATATGAATTTATCAGCCCCTTCCCTTTCTGAATGAACATGGTGAGTGATCAGTAGTGTGTGTTTTGAGCTTTGGGATGCACACCCTAATGCAATAGGCTGCACACACCTATGAGAGAGAGTATTAGTTTCATGTATACAATAAAAATGTATTACTATCAGTTCATGTTGTCTTCGGAAGAGGAAGAGGGTGTTTTAAAAGCTTTCACTACAATCTATTTACTAGCTAATAAATGGCAATAGGGCTCTTTCACATGGGCAGACCGTATGTGCGCTTTTTCATCCATCCGTGTACAGATGAAAAAGGGACATACATTTGTCTCTATGAGATCACGCGTGTCAGCGGATGAACATCCGCTGACACCCGATCTCGCCCGGGTGCCGCAATCCTCCGATTCTGCAGACCGAGGAAAACCCTATTTTTCCATCCGTCTGCGGATCGGATGAACACGGAAAGGTGGTCCGTTATCATCCGATCCCCCCATAGAGGAGAGCGGAGAAAAGACAGGGCGGGGACCGCCCTGTCATCCGCCGGCTCAGTGGGGATCAACAAAGCGTTCCCCCGCTGAGCAAGCGGAGGTTCACAGGGCGGATCATCACTGATCCGCCCCGTGTGAAAGAGCCCTTAGTCTAAATCCAAATTTACAGCCTAGTTTAAACAAATTACTTTACTTTCTTTATGATTATAGGTTAAATTTTTTTCTTTATATATACTTAAACTCTGTTCACTACCAGCATTCACAATTTGGCAGGATTATTTTGGGGTTACAATCTTTACGTGAGTCTATGAGAGGGAGAAACCTAATGAAAAAAAAAAAAAATGAGAATGGACTTTAAAGGTGCCTAACAGAGTCTATAATTTTCTATGAAACAATACAAGTTTATCAGTTCAAAAATGTAAAATGTATGTGTTAATGTACATAATGATATAACATAAAAACATATGTCCTGTGCAGATTCATATGAGCAGGAACGTACAGCTTCCCCAAATTGTAATATCACCCCTTGATAACCCAAGCTACAAATTGTTTGATGCACGTACCAAAACATTGGTACGCATTAGGTTGAATTCAAGTAGTAAATAATAAGATGGGATGTTAAAGGGTGTCAAAGCCTCAACGAGTTTCACGTGAATGCCCTGATTCTTCGGGAGTTCTGCTGATTTATTTTGGCACACTTAACACAGATGGCAGGACAGAGCTAGATTTAAAGATCATTAATATTTGGTCGGATTGTTCAAAGAATTGAAAAAAAAAGATCTCATATGGAAGGGTCATGAAGCCTGAATGCTAATCTGAGTCATTAGGCAAATAAAGAGGTTGTACTTGTGGCTATAAAAGCACCAGAGGGAGAGAGTGTGCAAGTCAGGAGGGATTATTCAGTATTGCTACATTCCCCTACTAATCTTTAGTAAGCAGTTGATGAAGAAATGGGAGAAAAACATGCCGTACTTAACCAAGGGGAAGAGAATGAAATGGTGAGCAAACGGTTCATTCTTTGTATATATAAAAATGTACTGAACTTAGAAGCTTTTTATGGAACATTTTACATAACTGACATTAGAACAAAGTTTGCTTTGCTACCCCACTCAGCATATCCTGAGACCCATAACTGATAAACATTGATAATCAGCTTTACAAAGCATACAAAAGCTACCTATTATCACAATATTAAACGTATTATGTAATATATTGAGAAATGATCTGAAATACTAGATGTGATTACCTTGTTCCTCAAATTGTATGTCATTAAGCTTGTTGATTTTATCCTTTCGTGTATTATATTGTTTTTTTAACCCTTTTGCATGCAATATTTGTTTTATGACATGCATACAACCTATCTGTAAACTGACCGCATGACCCAATCAACTACAATATAACAAGATAAAAAACATAAAAAACAAAAACAAAGAACCTCCAAAAAATGTAATATTACCGTATATCTTGATTTTTTTTCTGTTACAAAATGCAGTATTTGCGTGATACCTGCCTGTTACCCTACTTGAATATTTAATGTGTCCTATTTTCTTATGGAAAATGCACCAATAATAGTGAGACTGCAGAGTGGAGAAAAGAGAGTACATTCACATTCTACTGACCACATTTCTGAAAAATAAATGAAAGCCAATGTTGCTTGATCCCAGCAGACTATGACAGAATTATCTGTTCTATTTAAACCAAATATATGATGTGGTCTCAAGATAATTGCAGTTTATCTAAGATGTCTACTTAGTAGTTGGGAGAAATAAAAAAAAATTCTATTACGTAATTATTTTTGGACCAATTGTTATCTTCACCATATGGTTAGTTTAAAAATATGAATTGTAATAACTTCTACAAATGTGTATATGCATTATTATTGATAATTATTAAAATATGTGTAGAAAATGGTTTCTCTATAATCAGAAAACAACGATTTGTTTTCTAAGAAAAAAAACCCTGCATGGAATGATTAACTTTTTGTATGACCTGTGTATTCCAGTTTTAGCAGATAGTGGAAAGTGAAAACTAGAATTTTAAGTGTTTGTAAAGTCAGTCAGTCATTCTATGCATGAAGATAAAAAAACTTCTGTGTGCAGAAGCCCCCCTCAGCCCCCCATCTTCCTCCAGTGATGTGCACGAGTCCAGGACTCTCCCTTGGCTGAGGCACAGCAGCGGTGCCATTGGCTCCCACTGCTGTCAATCAAAGTCAGCCAATCAGGAGCGAGAGGGGCGGGGTGAACCATAGCTCCATGTCTGAATGGACACACAGAGCTGCGGCTCAGCTTGGGTGCCCCTGTAGCAAGCTGCTTGCTGTGGGGGCACTAGGCAGGAGGGAGGGGCCAGGAGCGCTGGAAAGGGACCAGAGTAGAGGAGATTCTGGACTGCTCTGTGCAAAAACGTTGCACAGAGCAGGTAAGTATAACATGTTTGTTATTTTTAAAGAAAATAAAGGAGACTTTACTATTTTGGATCCACTGATATATAATGGTCTGAGAGCATTTTAGTCAGGCTCCATGTCAAGGTAAGCTCTTGCCAAAGATGCTTTTTGGGAACGTCAGAGTCCAGATAAAATACCAATTTTCTCTGGAGAGGGGTTAAGGGTAGAATGTTATTATCATCTTAAAATTTAACCAATTTTGAGCTACAGTTACCATTTTAGATAGGTTGGTATTTTAGCTGTGCAATGGCTTTCTTTAGAGGGAAAAGGTGAAACAGGAAAACAATAACATGCATACCAGCACAATATCATGCTTACCTGCTCCGTGCAGTGGTTTTGCACAGAGCAGCCCTGATCCCCCTCTTCTCGGATCCCCTGTCAGTGCTCCATTCCCCTCTTTCCTGCTGAGTGCTCCTATAGCAAGCAGCTTGCTATGGGGGCACTCGAGCAGGCTTGTTCCTGCTCCTGACTTACCACCATTGTATTAATCAAGGATCCTGGTCAAAATGCATTCTAATATATGAGGGGGTGAGGGTACCATATAGATCTGGCATAGAGCAGGGAGCTGAGCATAACCTGAGACTTGAGTGGAAGACACACTACCCTCTACACAGTCTCATAGGGAAACATGCACAGCTGAGGCTGCCAATCACCTGCTGTGTGCTGGGGGGGCAGGGTCATCTCCTGGGATTGTCTGATGTTGGCATAGACTGTCAGCAATGCACATAGCAGAGGGATGAGAAAGCAGACAGAAATCATAGTAGGTGCTTTAGATCACAGCAAGTAAACCTATGGAAGGATATGCTTTATTATTTCAAAGGTTTACAACCATTTTAAAGCGGACCTTCAGTAATGTTTTCATCTTTCCAGCTATTAAATCTTCTGCCCTTGTTTTATCTTTGGATAGTAAAACATGTTTTTCTGCCAGTAAGTACCTTCTACAGCCCACTTTCTGTTTATTGTCTGGTAAAAAGCTTAGGCTTATGACATCATGCACAGCTCTCTTTCACTCTTGAGAGAGTTTGCCGGGAAGGGAGGGGAGTGTGACATAAGAGGGCCAATGAGATCTGCAGAGCTGGAAGTGTGCCTCTGTGTGTCTGTGCAAATCTAGGAAGTGAACAGGCAGCATCTTCAGCTGCCCACAGTTTAAATGGTTGCAGCCAGACTCAGCGGAGAGAGATTTCTGCAGTATATTTGGCAAGTACAGAATCACAGTATATATAAAATAATATGCAAAGTGGTTGGAGGGAAGCTTCAGAATGGCAAAGGTGTTTTTATTACAAATTATGTGAGCAGACTGCAGTTCCACTTTAACCACTTGACATCCGCCCTATAGACAAAGTATGTCTACAGGGCGGTTGCTTAACTCTGGGAGGCCGTTATTTGGGGCGCGTTATTTGGGGCGCGCACACGGGAGTGTCCATGACCGCCGAGTCCAGAGTACCCGGCGCATCACGTATCACGGTAAATCGCCGCTGATAGCGGCGGTTTACCACGTGATCGCTCCGTCCAATGACGGAGCGATCACTTGTAAACAAACCGGCATCATGTGATGACGCCGGTTCCTCCCTCCCCTCTCTGTACCGAACGGTACAGTGTGAGAGGAGAGGGGAGAGAGCGGAGGCAGCAGCAGTGCTGTGGGCTGTATCTGTGATGAATGTAGTCAAGATCCAGCCATCCATCCATCCCTGCTCAGCCATCCCTGCCCAATACTCACAATACCCTGCAATACTCTGCCCCATACTGTGCAATACTCTGCAATACCCCACAATACTCTGCAATACCCTGCAATACTCTGCAATACCCCACAATACTCTGCAATACCCTGCAATACTCTGCAATACCCCGCAATACTCTGCAATACCCCGCAATACTCTGAAAGACTCTGCAATACTCTTCAATACCCCGCAATACTCTGCATTACCCCGCAATACTCTGCAATACCCTGCAATACCCCACAATACTCTGCAGTACCCCGCAAGACTCTGCAATACCCCGCAATACTCTGCAATACCCTGCAATACGCCCCCCTCCTGCTTCTACCTACTTAACACTGCGATCAAAGCCAGGATTGTTTCTTTTTTTAGGCTTCCCAGCCTAGAGGTGAGATGTGGGGTCTTATTGACCCCATATCTCACTGTAAAGAGGACCTGTCATGCCATATTCCTATTACAAGGGATGTGTACATTCCTTGTAATAGGAATAAAAGTGATGACATTTTTTTATTTTTTTGCAGGAAATGAAGTAAAGTAAAGTGAACAATAAAATATATATATTTTTTTAAAGTGCCCCTGTCCCCGTGTGCTCGCAGGCAGAAGCGAACGTACACGTAAGTCCCGCCCACATATGAAAACGGTGTTCAAGCCACACATGTGAGGTATCGCTGCAAACGTTAGAGCGAGAGCAATAATTTTTGCCCTGGACCTCCTCTGTAACTAAAAACATATAACCAGTAAAAATATTTAAAGCGTCGCCTATGGGGATTTTCAAGTAGCGAAGTTTGGTGCCATTCAACGAGCGTGTGCAATTTTGAAGGGTGACATGTTGGGTATCTATTTACTCGGCGTAACTTCACCTTTCACATTATGCAAAAACATTGGGCTAACTTTACTGATTTGTTTTTTTTAAGCACAAAACTGTTTTTTTTTTTTTTTAAACACGTTAGAAAAATTGCTGCGCAAATACAATGCAAGATAACAAGTTGCAACGACCGCCATTATATTCTCTAAGGTCTTTGATAAAAAAAACATATATAATGTTTTAGGGTTCTATGTAATTTTCTAGCAAATAAATGATGGTTTTTAAATGTAGGAGAGAAATGTCAGAATTGGCTTGGGTGCTCCAGAACGCCTGAAGGTTCTCCCTGCATGTTGGACCTCTGTATGTGGCCACTTTGTGTAAAAGTCTCACACATGTGGTATTGCCATACTCAGGAGGAATAGCAGAATTCTCAGTCTTTTTTCTCTTATAGCGCAAAAAATAAAAAACCCAACAGTGATTAAATACCACCAAAAGAAAGCTCTATTTGTGTGAAAAAAAAGGACGAAAATTTCATTTGGGTACAATGTTGTATGACTGAGTAATTGTCATTCAAATTGTGAGAGCACCGAAAGCTGAAAATTGGTCTGGTTATTAAGGGGGTTTAAGTGCCCAGTGGTCAAGTGGTTAAGTAATTTGAACTACTTCACTTATCATCAAAAAGTAAAAGCCTGGTATAATATATTGTCACTTGTGCAATAAATGATGGAAAATGCAAATTTTTATAGTCATTACTAGGGCAGGATGTGAGGTCAACGAGGGCACCTGTTCTGATAACGACTTTCTAAGAGGGAATTTGCCCTCATGTAAACATTCTCTCTCAATTTCTGTTGTGTCTATAGTGGAATGTATTCTCCTTAACTAGATAAAAAAAAAAACTGACGGATTTTTTACTATTCCCTAATTTTAAACATGAAAAAAATTTTTGGCTTGAAATTTACCTTAAAGCGGAGCTCCACCCTGAATTCAACTTTCGCTTAATATTCCTAATGCTCCTAAATAATGCATAATCGGCTATTTTCATATTAAACAGTGTTACAATACCTTGTGAAAAATAGAGCCTTCCGGTCTGCAGCCCCTCGGGTTTCCGTCGGGTTTTCTGTCCCGCGCTGTGTCTGCTGGGAGGGAGCCTGTGTCAGAGCTCCCTAATTATCATATTCCGCTCTGTTAGCACAAACATCGCGCAACTTCATTTTGCAGGTGACGCGGATGTAAACAAAGAAAAGGGCGGGCGTTTGAAAATTCTCCGCTGGTCCCCGTTGCTCGTGCGCATGCGCGAGATCGAACGGTGGATGCTGGGACATCAGCATCCACCGGAACAAGGAAATACCGGGCTGTGCTTATGCCCACAGCTAAAATGGTGCCGAAACCGGAAGGGGGAATATAAGTTTTTATTTCACACTGTATAGCAGCGGAGTGGCATGCGGAGACAGGACATGTGAGTTGCGCATATTAGGGTAAATTAACTTTTAAATAGCCATTCAGAAAAAAACGTTTTTGGCGTGGAGATCCGCTTTAACACATTTTTGTTCTCAATTTGCAGGAACTATTTGGTTACAAAACTGAAAGATGGCGAAGTATCCTGTGTCTAATTGGTTACATCTTTTCACTGGGGTTCCTGAAGCTTCTCTTCTATTGGAAGCCAGAGCTGGATGTATGGTGTCATTGTGTCCCATGTAGTTTAGCAAAAGCTGATGTTGTTTTGCTCAAAAGCACTGTAAGTATATTTATTTGTCTATAGGTCTTTCTCAGTCTGTAGATCTAATGCCGCGTACACACAACCGTTTTTTGGGTTGTAAAAAATTACGTTTTTTTTTTAATGTCATTAAAAACGATTGTGTGTTGGCTCCAGGGCATTTTTCACGATGTAAAAATTTAGAACATGCTCTAATTTTTCACATCGTTTTTAATGCTGTCGTTTTTAACGCTGTTGTTTTTAACGCTGTTGTTTTTAACGCTGTCGTTTTTAACGTCGTAAAAAATGGTCGTGTGTGGGCTTTAACGACGTGAAAAAAACATGCATGCTCAGAAGCAAGTTATGAGATGGGAGCGCTTGTTCTGGTAAAACTAGCGTTCATAATGGAGATAGCACATTCATCACGTTGTAACAGACTGAAAAGCGCAAATCGTCTTTTACTAACACGAAACCAGCAAAAGCAGCCCCAAGGGTGGCGCCATCCAAATGGAACTTCCTCTTTATAGTGCCGTCGTATGTGTTGTACGTCACCGTGCTTTGCTAGAGCATTTTTTTTTCACGATCGTGTATAGGCTAGACCATTAAAAATTGTATTTTTTACAACCCGAAAAATGGTCGTGTGTATGCGGCATGAGAGATAACATAATCATACTGGCAAGTAGACATCATTTGCTAATAATGTAGGAGTGAAATTGTGTAAAGTATGGTGACCAGATGTTCCCAGATTCAAGGGATGATCACCTGCAGGCTTTTTCCTGATAAAAGGCCCCCTGTTGTGTCCCTAGGACACAATGAAGTCCCCGAAAGCTGCATGTACCTTGCAAGCAGTCTGAAATCCAGCCTCCCAGTCGAATCTCTGCAAAGCACTGGGCAATGTGTTTTCTCTGCTGCATTTCCATCAGTGGACTCTCCTGTAGCCACTCCCCCAGTCCATTGTGTCTACTCCTCTCTGAATGTGTTGGGTTGTGAATTTTGTGCCTCACTTTCCCTACAATACCTATAAATAGCACAGATAGGTGCTCACAGCAGTACAGCAAGGATGAGAGCTTTACGTTCCACTGCCAGGACTGTACTATTCCTCATTTCATGTCACATCTGCTAAAAACTAGGGATGCGCTGCTGGTTTGGTCTGAACCCGGGTTCAGAATGAATTTTGCTTGTTTGGTAAACTGGAGCCCATTATCTGGGGCCCCCTTATATCTAAAGGGACTTCGAGATTCCAATAAGCCCCTCACTTGCAGACCCCCACAACTACTATGCCAAGGTTGTCAGAAAGAGGCCATGTCATCAACATTAGGTGCAAGTTGCTTTGCCACGGGCATCCCTCTGTTACAAATATCTGTAACCAATTGTGCCCCCAGAATATATATTTTTTCTGGTAACCTCAGTTTAAAGTGTAATATTAAGGGACAACAGACACCCTTAGGTTCCATATACCAAGTGGTAGAGTAAGAAAATACCAGTGATACCTTCAGTTGGAAAACATTCCAAACAAAACCACAGCAAGGAATGAATGCATTGTCTCTTAATATAGTGCATGTTTCACTGGAAATCATTTATCATGTAATAAATGTTCACTTGTAATAATAACAATTGGATATACATGGTAAAAAAACATAGATATGCAATAAAACAATAGTTTAACCACTTCCCGCCCGACCTATAGTAGAATGACGGTCGGGCGGTGGTTCTGTTATCCTAGCTGGGCATCCTATGACGTCCAGCAGGATAACATGCCAGCACGGGGGTGCACAGCGCAGTGATCGGAGGTGCTGTGTGTCAGTCTGACACACTGCATCTCTGATCGTGGTATGGAGCCTCTGATGGAGGCGCCTTACCACATGATCAGCTTTGACCAATCACAGCTGATCATCACGTGAACCAGAAAGTGACGGTAAACAGCATTCCTCGGTTTGTGTTGACAGGGAGAGACAATCGGCGGCTCTCCCTGTCAGTGGGGGGGGGGTCTGTGCTGATATTAATTATCAGCGCAGCCCCCATCACATGTGCCCATCAGCTGCAAATCAGTGCCCCATCAATAATGGCTGTCAGTGCCAATGAAAGTGCCAATCAGTGCCCATCACAGTGCCAATCAGTGCCCAGCAGTAACACCTGTCAGTACCTCATCAGTAACTCATCATCAGTGCTGTCCATCAGTGCCACCTGTCAGTGCTAATCAATACCACCTATCAGTGCCACCTGTCAGTGCCCATCACAGCCGCCTATCAGTGCCCATCATAGCTACCTGTAAGTGCCACCTATCAGTGACGCCTATCAGTGCCCATTAATTTTACATTTCAGTGCCTCCTCATCAGTGCCCATCAGTGCTATCTTATCAGTGTCAACTCATTAGTGCCCATCAGTGATGCCTCATCAGTGCCCGTCAGTGAAGGAAAAAACTTTTTTTTTTTTTTATTCTGTATTTTTTAGTTTGATTAGCAAAAAATAAAAACCACAGTAGCGATCAAACAACACCAAACAAAAGCTCTATTTGTGGGAAGAAAATTATAACAATTTAGTTTGGGTGCAGTGTTGCATGACAGCACAATTGTCATTTAAAGTGTGACATCGCTGGAAGATGAAAATTGTTCTGGGCAGGAAGGGGTGAAAGTGCCTGGTATTGAAGTTGTTACACAATGAATATCTTATATTAATCTTAATAATATATAATTGACCCAAATCTAATAAAGTATTCTTTTAAAACATACTGCAACATAACTTCCCAACATAGCGATACACATCTGTATGATGTTCCATGCTCTGCTTGTCTGCAGTTTGTGCCAGAGTTGCAAAGTGACATAATTTTTGGGTAAGATCCAGCTGTACGCTGGCTTGTTTTCCTGACAAAGGGACATTTGAGGACATCTATGGAGCTTTATTGACAAATTGTGAGATCCCTCTGTAATGATGAGTTGTCCTAATCCACAATCAATATTGTTTTCTGACTGCACAGGTTGTTATTTTTTTAGACAGCACATAAGGAAGCATGCTTTTAACCACTTCAGCCCCGGAAGGATTTACCCCCTTCCTGACCAGAGCATTTTTTGCAATACGGCACTGCGTCATTTTAACGGCCAATTGCGTGGTCGTGCGACGTTGCACCCAAACAAAATTGACGTCCTTTTTTTGCCACAAATAGAATTTTTTTTTGGTGGTATTTGATCACCTCTGCGTTTTTTCTTTTTTGTGCTATAACCAAAAAAAGAGAGACAATTTTGAAAAAAAAACTATATTTACTTTTTGCTATATTAAGGCCGATATGTATTCTTCTACATATTTTGGTAAAAAAAGAAAAAAAACGCAATAAGCGTATATTGATTGGTTTGCACAAAAGTTATAGCTTCTACAAAATAGGGGATAGATTTATGGCATTTTTATTATAATTTTGTTTTATTAGTAATGGCGGAGATCTGCAATTTTTATCGTGACTGCGGCATTGTGGCAGACATGTCGGACACTTTTGACACTATTTTTTCACCATTGTCATACAGCGATCAGTGCTATAAAAATTTACTAGGGGCGATCAAGGGGTTAAATGCGTCCTAGGGAGTGTTTCTAACCATAGGGGGGATGGTCTCACAACAACATGACCGAGATCACTGCTCCCGATGACAAGGTGCAGTAGATCCCTGTCATGTTGCAGGGAAATGCCTTGTTCACATCTCCTCATTCTGCCTCTCCGTGCGACGATCGCGGGACACCAGCGGACATCGAGTCCGCAGGAACCCGCAGGCATGGTCACGCAGTATGCAGTGGGCACACCCCACGGCGGCGCGCATGCGCCCACTAGCCCACAAATCAAAGGGGATGTAGAGGTACGCCCAGTTGGCCACCACTGCCATTCTGCCGACATATATCGGCGTGCGGCATTTGGCAGTGGTTAACGGATGTCATTTGAATGAGCCTCATGCATAACCTCTGCCGTGAGGGAAAAATGTATATGCTGTGCATAATAACAAATATATTCCAGATAGAGACTGGGAAATATAACATATTAGACTGTTTGTTAGAGGTAGCTTCTTCACCTGTGAATCTTTCTTACAATTGAAATGGGGGGGGGGGGGGAGCACTCAGAATGCATTGTAGTCAATCAGATTTTAACTTCAGTTGTTCAATTAAGCTTTGACAATAAAACCTGGAAACCAGTTGTTTTTTATTGTTTTTTATACAGAGCTACACCAGACTTTCCATGCTCCAGTTTTAGTAAATTTCCCCCAGTGTGTTTGCCATTTTTTGTTAGTCTGGTACCAAAATGTTATTCCTGCTACACCTGATAACTATAAACAATAGAAGCATTTAGCATAGAATATATTACAGCAAAACAAAGTATTAAAGGTACTGTGATATGGGGCGATCAAAGCGGAGTTCCACCGAAAAAAATAGTTTTTTTAATTAAAAGTCAGCAGCTACAAATACTGCAGCTGCTGACTTTTAATATTAGGACACTTTCCTGTGCAGGGCGCCCGCGATGTCCTCACCCAAAGCCGATCTGTCCCTCGGCTCCCGGCTACAGGTGCTGGCATCTTTAGAGGGTACTACAGTTGCTAGGAGAAATAGCACATACATCCGTTTCCGTCAGGGTTAATGCTGTCAGGTGCAAAACGCACCAATCCATAGTAACTTTATACGGAGACATCTTCTCCAGCCACACACACTGATTTGCTATACAGTTCACAGTGGAACTTTTTCTCTCACAGGTCCACCACATGCACATGATGTTTGTTGCCTGGCTTTACTGCACACAAAGCCAACAGTTCCTGTCATGAAAACTCACTGCTGGAGACCCAGGTTTCACAGTCTGTACGCCCGCATACTCCACCACCTGTGAATTGCGGATGTTTAAGCTTTTTTGGTAGAGTTTGTAACTAAGATCAGGTCAGTCTGAACTGTATTTTTTAAAGGCTTGGCGGCTCAGTTTTCTCCGCTCATAATCGATACTCCTGTACTCTGCACACATGTGAACCCTGTGTCCTTTTACCAATCAATTTTCAATTTTCATAGTGGCAGGACCTTAAGTACCCATATACAAACATAAGTTAACACAGGATGTGAACATTTCTAAAAAAAATATATAAATACAAATGCAATTTAGCCATTTATGTAAGATTACAACAAACTGTCTAGGACCATTAGGACATCAGTCTACTAGGCCTGGGAAGATGTAGGTGATTCCTATGGCGCAGAGATGATTATATTGAATTCAAACCTGAAAACAAACATTTAATATGTAGCAGTGCATCATTGTATTAGATGTGATAACTGCATTAGTTCCATTTATCTTTTTTTTTTTTATTTATGTTACCCTGACAATCTGGCCTGCTGTAACACACTTGCTCTCCTAGGGTGACAACACTTGCTCACTGCACTCTATCTATTGAGCAACATTTTTATGCTAGACTGATCTTCTGATTTGGATTTCAATCAACCACCAAACCCCCGCCCCCATTCATCCAAAAGTTCAGCTCTTTTTCCTCATCCCTCCGCTTCTATCACATTTGGACAATATTTTTTGTACCTAGTTTTTACAGGTACCTGCTCCCACTTAGGTGACCCAAGTGAAAGTTTTCCTGACTGCCAGCAGCCTTCTGGGTCACATCACAGGTTCCAGAACGCTACGGAATGATTTACAATGCTCACAGCGGCTCGCCCATGAGCAATGAGTAGCTGTGAAGCCTCAGGGAGTCACAGTCAACTGCACACAGTTAATATGCCGGCATTGGGGACCAAAGAAGAAACTGGTTGGAGTAAGCACATCGCTGGATCTCTGGGCAGGTAACTGTCTGTTTTTATCAGTTTTTGTAGCTGCTGATTTTTACATACCTGGCTGAAGCTCCTCTTTAAGTGCACAGGAAATTAAAAGAAGATAGCTAATTTGCCTGGGTTTGGTTTGAGAACAGTTTAGAAAATCTCAGGAAGGGTCATCTTGTTATTCAATTTTGGGGATTGCCAGAGAGGACAAATTAAGAAAATTAAAATTAAATTAAGAAAATTTAAATTAAAACAGTACACAGCATCTCTGCTTACACAGAACTGTCAGCTGCACATAACAACTTTACCACACATGGGCAAAATTGCTGCTGGTTAATACATTCATCCAAATTACTGGCTTCTGTGAATCATCTGGCCAGGGGCTACGTTATACAGTATGTGTTCTTTATTTCTGGTAGTAAACCTGCAAGGTTTTCATCTAAAATGTCACAGTTGAACCCAAACCTTATCCTAGTGTAGTACCCTCTAGTGTGCTAGAAAGTGTAAATAGTTTTTTTGTTAGTGTAAGTAGATTTGGCCTGGCTGAGAACCGGCTTGGGTTGAATCTGGGTCAGGATGAGTGACTCAGGGAGGCTGGAGGACACATCAGGCAGCACCTCTGGTGCCTCCCCCTACTTGCTGGAACCTTGGAGAAGCTTCCAAAAGAATAGGAGGGAGGTTAGGAGGAGCTGCCTGGAGTATTGAGGATCACCCCAGGAGAAGTCCTGTCCAGAGGCATGGTAGCAAGAGTGAGGACAGCAGGAGCCAGCTAGCACGTCCAAGAGATCTCCAGGGAAAAGACAGCCAGGTGGTTGGTGAGTGTGACAGTCTGGGAGGACTGTGGGAAGTAGCCAGGAGGGGTACTGAGCAGTACCTGAAGAGGTGGGGCTGGGATCAGTAGCCACAGGAACATAGCTGGACACTGGACTTTTTCTCTACACACCAAAGAGGCCGTGGGACCTGCCTGTAAAGGGCTTTTGCTTGATCTGGCCAGATTCATCAAACAGTGTTCTAGCTTGATCTACTGCAAGCAAGTGATATCCTGGAGGAAGAGTGTATACAGATAGTGTATATAGTTGAAGTGTCCCTGAAGAGGTGTGTTCCAGTCAAGTGGGTATTCCATAATCACCCCATCCCCATCCAAGTTTATTAACCCCTAATAAAATACAAACAAAAGCTGGACTGTTTCCTGTCTAAAGTGAGTCTGAAATTTGGTGTGCTTGGATGGGTGGGGGATCCCTATTCATCAGCGGCTCCTACGGGGGATGTGCCACATTTGGGGGCGTCATCTGAGATATCGCCAACGGTAGCCTGTACAGCCATTGCTCCTAGAAAACAGAGTTTCATCAAGCCACAACACTGCACTTTAATTTAAGACCACTGTGGGGGTTAAAAATAGGGACACAGATTTCTGTACCCTGCCTATTTGTAACTGTTTGCTATAATCAAGTGCCGATGCCCTTAGTAACCAGTGGGCCCTGCATACCCAGTTGCCCCAACTACCGCTGGGACAGACTAAATGCAAATAATGTGTAAGAGCATATAGGCACAGGTAACAGTCAGAGTTACCCAGGACAAACATTTAAATGCAGCCTCAATGCATATTCCATAGGCAAAGGATACATATAAAATTAAAGCTGCAATAAGCGTTATACATTGTTTCTGTGCCTTAGCACCACCTACAGTCATTATCTCACCTAAAGCTGTGGGTTCAGGAGCATGCACAACTTTGACAGAGTAGCAGACAAACAGTAAATCAAAGACTTTCTTGAGAAATGTTTGTGCTTGTAATTGTATAACTGCCATCCTTTCTCTACAGGATGATCTTAAACAGTACATAAAAAAACAGGTGATTGTGATCCAACCTACTATTATGGGAGAAAAACCATGTCATCAGCCTATTCAAGATGAAAATTCAATTTTCAATAGATCAATAATGAAGCCAGAAGGAAAGGTAAATGTACAGTCCCAAAACTTCTGTTTGGATGGGTAGATGATTGTTGGCTCAGAAATGCATGGAGAGCCCTGCCAGGATCCTAATCTCTTCTTAAAAAGTCTGTACTCCCTCTAATGTATCTCTACTCCTGCTGCCTTATCTGTAAAAGATAAATCAGAGACCTCACTCCCCAGATCGTGTAAGAGACATGAGTGGTTTATTCAAAGCCAATGCATCTACAGACAATTACAATATGTTAGTTTTGGATGGATTGACTCAAAATATGGTAATTAAATGCAATATCTAGCAAGCTTTTTTTTTTTTTTTTTCATGGTAATATGTATTACCACCTAATTTCATTATCAAAATGCACATAGCATTAATTATCATATTGATACTTTATTATAATACAGGTACGATATTTAGACGTTCAGAAAATACGTTATGTTTGGATTCCTTCTATAAGCATGTTTAAAAAGATTGGGTAAGTTAAATGGAATTAAAGAGGACAATGACATTTTATATTACCAATCACATACATAAGTGAATTCATGCCATATGTTGTTCTAATTCCAGCATACTAGATGAGTCTCTCTCCTGTGCAGATGTTCACACAAAGTATGGCTTCGGTTTAAGGAAAGAAGAACAAGATATAAGGTATATGCATTTAATAAACATAGACATTGAGTGTTGAAAAAATTATAGAAACTTGCAAGGTTGGCAAGAATTCTCCAGCTATTAGGTCTTTGTTAAAGGAGCCTCCCTCCTTTGTAAAAAATAGTGGTCAGAGGTGACTTCTGATCTGCGCAATGGTCTTTAGGGATGAGCCGAACACCCCCCGTTCGGTTCGCACCAGAACCTTTCGAACGGACCGAACGTTTGTGCAAACATTTAGAACCCCATTGACATCTATGGGACTCGAATGTTCGAATTCAAAAGTGCTCATTTTAAAGCCTAATATGCAAGTTATTGTTGTAAAACGGGTCTTGCCCAAGGGAACATGTATCAATGAATTTTTTTTTTTTTAAAACGGTTGTTTTTTCAGGAGCAGTGATTTTAATGATGCTTAAATAAAAAAAATAAAAAAATGAAAATTTCCTTTAAATATTGTACCTGCTGGGTGTCTATAGTATGCCTGTGAAAACGTCTTTGAGAACCCGGGTCTTGCCCCAGGGAACATGTATCAATGGAAAAAAAGTTTTAAAAACTGTCGTTTTTTTCAGGACTCCTGAAAAAACAACCGTTTTTAAAAAAAAATTCCAGCTTTTTTTCCAGCATCATTAAATCACTGCTCCTGAATTTTTAGGTGCAAACTACAGAGCACACAGCCAATACACACCAAATAGCTTTAGGTGCAAACTACAGAGCACACGGCCAGTACACACCAAGTAGCTTTAGGTGCAAACTACAGAGGACACAGGCAATAAACCATGTAAGAATACTGCAGCTAGCACAATCACCTGCCTGCCAGTAAATTAGGAAGAACTGATCTAGCTAAACTATACAGTGTATAAATATATGTACAACACCTGGGATGTATATATATCCTTTACACACTGTGGGCCAAATTCTCAAAAGAGATACGCAGGCGGAACTGCTGTTCAGCCTGCGTATCTCTGTGCCTAATGTTGGAAACGATCCTCAAAAGGATTTTTCCAAAGTTAGGCAGAAGATCTGACATCTGTAAGACACTTACACTGTCAGATCTTAGGATGCAGTACCGCATCCGCCGCTGGGGGCATTTCTCATTGAAATGCCGCTTTGCGTATGCAAATGAGGACTTAAGCAGATCCACAAAGCTTTTAAGCATTGTGGTTTCTGCGTAAGTTCCGATTTGCTTGCGCAAAATTAGGGCTGGTTTTACAATGTGGAAAGTTAGTACACCATGTAAAACCAGACCTTTTTTTCGATCGCCGCGATTTTTTTTTAAATTTGAATTTTTTTTCCCGGCGTGTATTTTTTTTCACCCGTCGCAACTTTATTGTCCCGTCGCAATCCACAAAGCCCGGCGTAAATTACGTTTGCGCGCTGCACGTCGGGAAAATTATGTCACACGCATGCGCAGTACGGCCGGCGCGGGAGCGCGCCTCATTTAAATTGTAATCGCCCCCCGGAGAGGAGGACCGCCTTGCGACGGAGGCACTTAAGTTACACGGCGTGTAATTTCTAGGTAAGTGCTTTGAAGATCGGGCACTTAGGTAGAAATTTAATGCCTGTGTTACTTAACTGCTGAAAGTTAAGTTAGGCTACGTTTTTTGGAATTTGGCCTTTTAACATTAACTAACAAGCCTGCCTGTCTGCTCTATCTACCTGCAAAAAATGTCACTCTCTCTGTCCTCTCTTAACCACCGCAACACACTACACAAGGCCGACCTGCAAGCAGCCTTTTATAGTGTGGGGCGTGTAATAAACCCCCTGAGCCATAATTGGCCAAAGCCACCCTGGCTTTGGCCAATTATGGCTCTCCGTTTTTTGCAAGCTGTGATTGGCCAAGCATGCGGGTCATAGTGCATGCTTGGCCAATCATCAGCCAGCGATGCAACAGTGAATTATGGTCTGTGAAACGTAACTCGAATTTGGCGCAAAAGACCCGTTTTGTTCGTATTTCGACGAACGATCGAACATACGATGTTCGAGTCGAACATAAGTTCGACTCGAATACGAAGCTCATCCCTAATGGTCTTCTAGCCTGTTGTTTAATTTAAAAAGTCAACTAATACTTGGCTGACCTTTAAAGTATGCATCTCTCCAGCAGGGACGTGCAGTGAGGTCAGTGGCTGGCGAGGCACTGGCTAGTATCAGAGCAAGATAAACACAAGTTACGCAAACTTTAGAACGAGGGCAATAATTCAAGCACTAGACCTCCTCTGTAACTCTAAACATGTAACAAAAAATTTAAAGCGTCATCTATGGAGATTTTTAATGAATGAAGTTTGCCACCGTTGTGCGCAATTTTAAAGCGTGACATGGTAGGTATTTATTCACTTGCGTAACATCATCGTTCACATGTTGCGAATGATTGCTACTAGTTACTATCATCTACCATATCACCCTGCTGCCAGACCTCCATATATTACTCTCAGAGACAATGAACAGTCATTTTGCTTTTGTTTTGTTTTTTGTTTACTTTTCTATCTTTGTTAAAGAATTGTTGAATTACATACAATCTTTACACTGCTCTTATCTCTGAATAATCCCAGGTGGTAGTTTAACTTTCTAAATGCTGGTAGGCCAGGGGCCTGCAGTACCCCTTCTTGGCAGGCCTAGTAGTTTAGCAGCTTTAGTTGGTGGACCACTGATCCCAGCTAGCCCGACTTGCAAATACCACAGGCACAGGCCATAACGATTTGACACAAAACCCCACAGTCTCTCTTCTGGCCTTGCATCCAGCTCCCCTGGCATGCCTCCTCCATATATCCATTGTGCCTCACTCACCGACCTTCTCCTGCCCTGAGACCTTGGTGAAGAATTTACCCAGACATGCAGCTCCTCTGTTCCAGGACACCACCTCCATAGCCGTGTAGGGAGAGAGACTCCCTTCCATCTCCTGAGCTCCTCCGCCGAGGTGCGCACCACCCCCAGATGGGGATGGGCCTTCTGCTGCAGTCCAACGCTCCATTCTATACTTCACCCAGCCAACAACTCCCCTCCAGTGGACTGGACCTAAGCTTATGAAGGAGGCCTGCCCCGTGCCAACTCAAGTTGGGGATTGGTCAGGGCTCCTCACATGAGATCCCTGTCACTGCTTCCAGAACATTCTGCCTGCAAGCAGGGGAGGCGCCCATGAACTAAAGGACAGGTGGTCACCCTGTCACCCCTGCCCCCCAGATCAAAAACAAGCAGGCCTAGCATGCAGCATAGGCCTGACTAAATTTACCTGCCTGGAAGCTATCACAGAAATCCTCACCTCTAACACTTACCTATGGTAAAGGGCGCTACGCACAATTTACCAAAAAAATAGGGATAACTTTAGTTTTATTACTGTAGCGATGACCCTGCGGGGTTGCTACGTGTTACAGCATCCACACATTCCACCCTGCTGCCAGATATCCATTAGACACATCTTTAGTCAATGAACAGTCTCTTGCTTGTTTTTCTTATTTTTATTAGGGGATTGAACTTGGTTGGGGAAAGGGGACATGGGATGCCCTAAAATAAATTAGTAACTGCGTCACACTTCTCAAAAGATGCCTGACCCTAAATTTGACAGACTTTTTCCTCGAGACATTTCTTCCTCCAGCATATTTCCTGACAGACTTTTACCTCAGAACACTTCTTCCTCCAGCACACAACTTTACTGTCCAAGTCTAGTAATCCTGTCACGCCATCAAAACATGACTAGGCCTCACTCTGAATATGTCCCAATTAATTTACTTTATGACCCTTTATAGGTCAGGGCCTGCAGTACCCCGTAATGGCAGCAACCGTTTACTTGAGAGGAATAAATGGTAATGGACTACTGATCCCAGCAAGTCTGACTTGCAAATCCTGCTCGCCTTCATGGCTGCATTAATTTGACACAAACTGTACAGTCTCTCCCTCTGGCTCTACATCCAGCTCACCAGGCATGCCTCTTCCAGATCTCTCCACTGTGCTTTCCACTCACTTACACCTGCCCTGGATCCTTCCTGAATGACTTTCTCCGGACTATGAATCGAAAGAAAGAAAAACATACATTTAACAAAAATACATATCAAATCAGACATTCAATTTCAGACAGCAAATGATGCAGGTATATTTTATGCGCTGTGGAGACCCCTTAAAATAGATCATCTTACCAAAGATGCAACCATGCGAGTGGCCCAAGGGAGTGTGGCCTGTCCCAGAGGGTATGGGAGCCCCACACACAAAAAATACACCAATTGAGAGTCTAATCAAAAAATGGAATTGATTTTGAAAAATGTATTAGCCACAGCAATTAATAAAATGAAATAAATGGTAGATAAGAGTAATTCCTCATACCAAAGAAAACTGGCTAAATCAAAAGATTAAAAAGACTCCACTGGACCTCTGTGGGATGTAATAAAGCCTAAAAGATAATTGAATTAATTAAATCCTCCACTCCATGCTTCGGGACGAGTCATTCTCCCTTGGGCCGCTCGCATGGTTGCATCTTTGGTAAGATGATCTATTTTAAGGGGACTCCACAGCACATAAAATATACCTGCATCATTTACTGTCTGAAATTGAATGTCTGATTTGATATGTATTTTTGTTTAATGTATGTTTTTCTTTCTTTCGATTCATAGTCATGAATTGATAATCGCTCTATAAATCCTTGTGAATATGTACAATAAAGCTCCTAAAGAAGCGGTAAACTTTATCTGCGAAACATGTAGAGCAATCAATACACAGATGGTATTATTGTCCTAATTGTCACACTTGCATGACTATAGAGCTAATGTTGGTTGATTAACTTGAGACTGTTATCTTTAGTTTTCATATGGTACCATCAAAGTCCATTCTAGCCATTTTCCTCATATTATAACCATACCTCATATTATACCATAACTAATATTTAACTATATTGTGGCACTTTTTCAATCAGGTTAACTTTAATGTTTTTAAAAAAAAAAAACACTTTTGAAAAATTGCTGCGCAAATACTGTGTAAAATAAAAAGTTGCATGGACCACTATTTTATCCCCAAGGGTGTCTGCTAAAATATATATATATATATATATATATATATATATATATATATATATATATATATATATATATATATATATATATGTGTGTGTGTATATATATATATATATATATATATATATATATATACTGTGTATGTATGTATATATATATATATATATATATATATATATATATATATATAATGTTTGAGGGTTCTATGTAATTTTCTAGCAAAAAAAAAAATATGATTTTTACATGCAGGAGAAGTGGACTGGGTGGCAAGTGGTTAATTACCATAAGTAAGTAATATACAAATAATTATTATATATTGTTTTTAAGGTAATATACTATAGTTTCAAAAACTGTACTCAAGCATAAGGCTTAAACGAAAAATTACTGAAGTTTGAAGTTATAACTTTAAACCAGTAATTTCACAGTAGATAATAGATAATACATTATATTTTAATATTATATTTTAATCAAGCAAAATCATATATTATTGCTATATGTTATAACAGTACCTTTTCAGCAGGCATCAGGTTCTAATTCTCCCTCTTAACTGTGTGAGAAAAACATGGGATTATGGGTAAATCTTATACCCATTAACCCATGTTTTTTCCTTGTAGTTAAGAGGGCTGGCCTGGATGGGAGCATTTGTCTTTCAGACACACTCCCCCTTCTATGACACTGCGGTGAGAGGCGAGCCTCCACTGCAGCATTTTTATAAGACAGCTTATTCCAATGGTGCTTTATCATTGGTACAAGGCTCCAAGCTGTCCATTAAGTTCAGCAGTTCTGACAAGAAGTTAAAGGCACTGTGAGCTCATCCTCTCAGTCTGCTACAGAGTGTGCCAGCTTGTATTTAAACTGGCCGCTCTGTATGAAGCTTCTGACAGGCTGCAAAATAAGCCCCATACTTCTGGAACTATAGGTGATGGGTTGGTCTTCAGCTACCTACCCCCCAAATTTGGGGTCTCTGTGACCCCAGGTTGTCAACTTACGACCCTTGAAGCTTGAGCATTTTTTTTTTCATGTTCATGACAAGTGCCTCCTCTGACTGCACATCCCTACTCTCCGTCTCCAGTCTGCAGCTCAAGCCTTGATATGTGAACTGTGTAAAAACCCTATTGTTTGTGTAGCTGCGCTGGCCCTTTAAATACATGTTAGTGCAAATAATTTATATGACCCTTTCAACAATTAAAGTATGGAATTTTGCGGAATGATGGCCATTTTTGTCTTTTGAGAAATAGATTAACTGGGGGATTGAGAGAGTGATCTGGGATTTGGTGGAGACATATCTATTTACCCACATGGAAGATTAAAGAAAGGCGCATACAGGCTTGTTTATCACTGCTTTTTGGTAAGCATATTGATTGGATGGTAGTGGTTGGTCACAGCACGTTTGTTTTGGAAGTCACCATTTGTTCAGCACGGAGGATTTATCCACTTGGACAATTTTTTTGATACCATATATGACATTTTTTATGGAACTTTATTTATTTGCATAATATGTTTTTTGATAGTAAACTATTAGTCTTAAAGGGCCAGCGCAGCTACACAAACTTTTTTTTTGTTCACTGATTCAGTGGTGAATATTACCTGCAGCATAGCCCACACTATAAAACATTTGAAAAGTATTTGGAACTTGTTTAGCACCGGTGGCAGACACTATATCAATAGATATGTGAACCGGCCAAGGTCAAAGCTTCCAAGCTCAATTCCTCTGCTCACTCATTGTCATGTCAAGTAATATAATTCTACAAGACTTTTGGCAGAACAAGATGACCCAAGTAAAATATGTATGTTTGGTTGTATTTTGCCAGACGACAGATATGTGGATTCAACTCAATTACAGTGAAGGTCATTCCAATCTGGAAACTACTTTTCAGAGAGGTAAGATAAAAATGCTTTATTATAAAATAAATGCACTCTTTTTTTATACGATTGTTCTAATGCTGTGTGTCTTTGCCTAAAAACCTTCATTATGACTGATAACTATCACAGAAGTGTTTATATTTATGTGTTTCATATTTTCTCAATGTACAGTAGGTTAAACAAGAGAAGTGATGTCACTATAAACTAATTGCCACCTTACCAGATCATTAATTGCCAGGGGTCTAACAAAATAAGTCCAAGATGAAGGAAAGAAAAGCAACATTGGTAGTGCTAATTAATGTAATTTGGTTCTCTTCTAATAAAACCTGTTTGCTTTTGTCAACATTGTCAGACAAGAGATCATTTCAATACAATAGATTAGATATTCAGCACTGTCATAGAATGTAGTCATAGCTTCTTGAACTGAACATTTAACAAAATTCGATAGCTTGGTACTCACAGGACGAATATCGGCCAGTTCAACCGAAACTCGTCAACATTCGGCCCATCTGTACACAAGTACCAGCCAGCCAGCTTCTGTTGAACACTCGTGCTGGATAACCAGCATCCGATTGGCATCTGATCAGCGCTTGCAGCCAATGAGCATTCACCGGTGTGTTCTGGCGGGGGGCAGTTCCCCTGTCATAACACAATATCTCACATTAGATGGATTAACACTAGATGGGTAATACAGCGAGCACCACCAGAGCGCCTCAGTTTTTTTTGTTCAGCCTGCTGGGTTGAACTAAGGAAAAACAATAGTGTGTACTAGGCTTAGGAGGACACATTTGCATACATACATTTACATGGCAGAACAGATTAAAAAAAAAGACAGATTTGTACATCATTTCAGGATAATATGATATCCATACTGCTATATATTTCCCCATATAGTACATGCTTGACAAAGGTACCGTAAGTATAGGCTTGACTACATTGTCTTTATAAAAATCGCTAATCGCCGCCATTACTAATAAAAAGAACATAACAATAAAAATGCCATAAAACTATCCCCTATTTTGTAGATGTTATAACTTTTGCGCAAAACAATCAATATACACTTATTGCGATTTTTTTTACCAAAAATATGTAGAAGAATACATATCGGCCTAAACTGAGAAAGAAATTTGATTTTTTATATATTTTTTGGGGATATTTATTATAGCAAAAAGTAAAAAATATAGCTTTTTTTCAAAATTGTCTCTTTTATTTTTTGTTTAAAGAGCACAAAATAAAAACCGCAGAGGTGATCCAATACCACCAAAAGAAAGCTCCATTTGTAGGAAAAAAATGACGTCAATTTTGTTTGGGTGTAACGTTGCATGACCACGCAATTGTCAGTTAAAGCAATGCTGTGCAGAATCGCAAAAAGTGCTTTGGTCAGGAAGGGGGAAAATTCTTCCGGGGCTGAAGTGGTTAAAAAACATGCTTAGGGGATTCCTTTAAACTGCACATGAAGATGCACACCATTGCAATGTCATCCTATAAAAGAGACACTGAAAAAAAATAACTATTTCTAAATGTTAGTCAGATCTGTCTTTAAATAATAACATCACCCAGCTTTCCCTGGCTGTTTCAATACACACAACAGCCAGTGGGGACCTGTCATTTGAAATAGGAGTAATGATAGAGGGGGCTTCCAGATTCTGATACGTCCTCCCCCCAAAAAAACACACATTTTGCTATACTGTCCCCCTTGCAAGGTACCCTCCCAATGTTGAGGGCACATGGCCTGGTATGGTTTATAGGGGATGGCTGGATGCTCACTGTCCCCCTCTTTCTGGCCAGCCAGGCTGAATGCTTGGATAACATTTTGGTATTGGAGTTGGAATCATAGACATGTTTTCCTTAAAGGGGCAGTACACATTGTTCCTTGAACAAAAAAATTCGGGGTCACCTTAAAATCCATACCAGGGCCTAATCCAGACATAAAAAATAACCCTTGTATCGAGAGACAAGGGTAATACAGTAGCTATTTTAATGACAAACATTCCAGTGGTTGGGTTATAGTAGATTTTTTTATTAATTATATTTATTTATTATCAAAAAATATTCCTCCAGATAAAAACAAGGATTCAAAAATCCACAGCTTTAAAGAACACACTTACCCACAAATAAAGTGCATACAGTCATGCATTCCATCCAAGCAAACAGGAAAAACAAAACATAGAACAAATATAACAAAAATCACCAAGAAGCCAAGTTTTTCAGACACACAGGGCTATACCATGGCATTTCGCCATTTAAAGTAATTTGTCAATCATGGCAGTGTATGGAAATCACCCCTGTGTGTGAAATCTCTTGGGTGCTCAAGCTAAACCAGATTCAATAAAGTTGTGGATTCCCATACACAATATTTCACTTGCTTAGTATCCGATCAACCTATATAGGTCCTGTGCGTCTGCTAAATAGGTATTTGTGTATTTTCATAATAGGGAACATGGCCAATGTCTAGTTAAATTCACATTAACATTTTCATACATTTATCTATTTACATATCTATGATCCAATCACTCTGAGGGATTTTTCCACAAATGTTTTTTGGGGTGAGCAGGTAGGTAGTGTCTATTAATGTACCATATGAAATGAAGATCACGTGGCAAAGGGCTGCTGTGATTGGCCCTTTACCCCAATCTGTGATCATCTGAAGTACTCAGCGATCACAGAGCACGTCACCCACGCGCCACAGGGAGCGCGTGGGATGTGTGATTACGGAAAGACATCTTGCCTCCCGAAGTAAGATTGTGCTGTAGCCGTCTTTTGGCTATAGCACGGACGGGATGTGGTTATACAGCAGTACTGGGGAACCTGGGTGACATTGTTGACCAAAAATTTCATTTAGAGTTGGTAAAGATACCGCTACTAAATGACAGACTTCCAGCTCCAGGAGCTGGAGGTTTGGGTGGGTAGAATAACGGACATATTTCTAAGTGAGAATAACAAACATTACAAAATTTACTTGCACTTGTTTGAAATATTGCATACAACTTTCATCGCTTACTCATCTGATTTGCAAATATATGCAGTTAAAGGCCTGTTCCCTTTTCTATAGAGAAAGGAGAATCACAACTGAACAATCACAGGATTATCCGAAATATGAGAAAATGTGATGTTGTAATAAAATCTGTGTGGCTTGTTATCACTTGAAGCCAGCAAAAGAACAAAGCAAATGCTCTGTTCAGGATTTATGTGCAAATATTGGGTTATATATAGTATGGCTGACTAAAGAGAGGCCCAAAATTCCAAATTACTTTTCCATAACTCATTGGTGAAATATGTCAGAAACTAAATTTTTTATTAGCATCATCGGAATAGTAGAAAAAATGAAACCACTTATGTTGTTTACTGTGACAATCTTGTGACTACAAAATATGTGAGTAAGGTTGTGACGTTAAAACTGTACAGTTATCAGAGCACAAATTGTGCTTTCAGAGAGGAAGAATGGGGAAATGCTGATGTAAACAATCATTCCCCCGTTCTGCATAATGACAGGACACTGATCACAGCTTCATGTGATCAGAAGCGGTGATCAGCGTCATGTCACACATAGCCCATCCCCCCTATAGTTAGAACATATCCCTAGGACCCACTTAACCCCTTCAGCGCCCCCTTCTGGTTAACCCATTCACTGCCAGGGTCATTTACACAGTAATCATTTTTATAGCACTGATCGCTGTATAAATGTGAATGGTCCCAAAATATCACCAAAAGTGTCCGATGTGTCCGCCATAATGCCACAGTCATGATAAAATGCTCTGGTCTTTGGGCAGCCAAATAGTCTGGGGCTGATGTAGTTAAATGTACCCATTATGCTACACTTAGAGGCTCCTCTCTTCTCTTTTACACTTAGTTATGAAATGACGCTACTTGTATTTCAAGACATCGCTCATTTAGCAAGACAAAATTTATAAACGAATGTTGTTTGTCTTACAAAAAACTCTAATGCCGCGTACACACCATCACTTTATGTGATGAAAAAAAACGACACTTTCTGTGAAGTAAAAAATGACGTTTTTTAAACTTAAATTTTCAAAGACGAAGTTGCCTACACACCATCGTTTTCTCACAATGATCTTGCAAAGTGAGGTTACGTTCCACCACGTTTTACCATTGAAGCTTGCTTCATAAGTAGCTTCTGGGCATGCGTGGATGAAAAAACGTCTTAGAAAACGACGTTTTTTGCTACACACGGTCAATTTCTGTGAAGTAAAAAGTGCACTTTTGAAAAACGACACATAAAATTGAAGCATGCTTCAATTTTTTTTGGTCGTTTTTTACAAGACATAAAACTACGTTTTCCCCCACACACAGTCAATTAAAGTGACGTTTTTAAAAACGTCATTTTTTTTCATCACATAAAGTGATGGTGTGTACGCGGCATAAGTTACCGTATATGCATTTTTTTGTGCTGAAAATGCCCCCCTCACCTTATACTCGGGTCACAATTTTGCGCCTGATCTCCCAGACTTTGGGGACCCGATACCAGCCAAACTTGGCACACATGCAGCCCCACTCTTCCTCTACAAGTGTGCAAAGTTTGTTGTCCGGGGGACCTACTGCAGGGGATCACCGATTTTTCAAAGCCGGGCACCAGGGGTGTTGCTAGGCGGCAAAAAGACCAGGGGCTTCAGCCCAAGGCCGGAACCAGGGGGGGGGGGTGGTGCGACTTACCTGACCTACGCGCGCATGTGTCAGTACACACACTAACGCACGTGTCAGTACACACAGACACACAAGTCAGTGTGTGTATGTATGTCAGTTACACACTGCATGAGATCAGCATGCAAGAAAGCTCTTAGGCACACTAGCATGTCTTTCAGGGTTGTTTCTGACACATGACCTACGTACACTGGCCTGACCTGTTCTACATACACTGATCTGACCTACATACACTGACCTGTCCTACATACACTGACCTGTCCTACATACACTGACACTGACCTGACCTGACCTACATACACTGGCCTGACCTGTCCTGACCTACATTCACTGTCCTGACCTACATACACAGGTCTGACCTGTCCTGCCCTACATACACTGACCTGTCCTACATACACTGACACTGATCTGTCCTGACCTACATACACTGGCCTGACCAGTCCTGACCTACATACACTGATATGACCTGTCCTGTCCTACATACACTGACCTGTCCTGTCCTACATACAATGACCTGTCCTGTCCTACATACACTGACCTGTCCTGTCCTACATACACTGACCTGTCCTGTCCTACATACACTGACCTGTCCTACATACACTGACCTGTCCTGTCCTACATACACTGACCTGTTCTGTCCTGTCCTACATACACTGACCTGTCCTGTCCTACATACACTGACCTGTCCTGTCCTACATACACTGACCTGTCCTGTCCTACATACACTGACCTGTCCTGTCCTACATACACTGACCTGACCTGTCCTACATACACTGACCTGACCTGTCCTACATACACTGGCCTGACCTGTCCTACATACACTGACCTGACCTAGCCTGACCTGTCCTACATACACTGACCTTTCCTGTCCTACATACACTGACCTGACCTGACCTGTCCTACATACACTGGCCTGACCTGTCCTACAAAAACCGCAGAGGTGATCAAATACCACCAAAAAAAACTCTATTTGTGGGGAAAAAAGGACGTCAATTTTGTTTGGGAGCCTTGTCGCACGATCACGCAATTGTCAGTTAAAGCGACGCAGTGCCAAATCGCAAAAAGGGGCCTGGTCCTTTAGCTACAAAATGGTCCAGGGATTAAGGGGTAAAAGAGATGTGTGGCCACAGATTTTTTGACCATACTTCTCTTCTGGGTAACAGTTGTGCACTTACTTATTTTCTCCTGTGACCCGGAATCAGCCAAGAGTGGACTAATTTAGCCTGCTGTCGGCTTACTTCACTGAGCCGCTCCAGGCGGAAGGATCCCAACCATATTGTAGGATCCACCTAGATGCCTGATTGCCAGCTGGCTCTGCCTATCAGCGTATGGCTGAGAACTGGAAACCAGACGCCCCCCCCCCTCCCCTCTTCTCCAGCTGGGCACACCAGGGAGCACTGAAGGGAAAGAGCAGAGATCAGCAACTGGCAGTCATAACTCTCATCTGAGAGAAGACCAAGAACTCCTGCCAATTATGTGCACTTTCAGGCACAACCGTGTCATTAATGGTGGTAGTGAGATATCTGTATGGTCAGTATAATATCTTTACTCAGCTGTACAAAAACAGTAAATGGTTGGTTGGATAGGAATTACAGTTGAGAGTAATACAAATAATATATTTAACAATAATTTCACAGTTGTGATAGAAAAACAATGTGCTAATTTATTAAGTCTTGTATTTTACAGGTTTTCAACCCATTTTATGTTTTTCAAGTTTACTCTTTAAGCATATGGATTGCTACAGCATACTATGAATATAGCTTAGCTATTTTATTGATGACTTTCCTGTCCATTTCTGCAACTGTATATAATCTAAGAAAGGTACGTATGTTTTCAATTAGTTTTTCAATGTTTTTTTTTTTGATTATACACTAAAAATAACTATAGATTTCATCCTATGTTTTTCCTTTAGCAATCTGTCAAACTACACAAAATGTCTTCATTCAATAACAGCATTATGGTTACAGTGCTTCACAAAAATGGAGGTAACAGTGATAGAGTGATAGACATATGTAAGGACTCGATTACTAATACAAATGAACAAATAAACACATTTGTATACTAATAAATGTCTATCCAGTTACATCTAAACACACCAATGAAACACTGGACAGTGAAAGAACCTCATCTTCTTAGTATGTTCCTTGTCAGCATATGTGCATGTAGGTCCCTGATTGGTCAGTACTGTGCTTTCCTCTCCAAGTCTGAATGTTGATGTTCAGTAGACGTGAAATTCGTTTTGGTCCAAATACAAATTCGGACAAATTTTTGGTTATTGGTTATATTTGGTTATTTTCCAAATAAAATAGTAAAAAATAGTAAAAAAATTATTTGAAATCTATTAAAAAGTTTTGTTTTTTCAGAATAATTAGAATTCGGATCTTTCAAAAAATGATCGTCCATTTCAAATTCTGTGTGAAGATATAGCTGGTTGTTAAAGGGGTGGTTCCCCCTAAAACAAATTTCTAACAATACATTCAGAAGACTGCTTACACTGCGGGTAGGCTGGCTTTTTTTTTTTTTTTCGTACATACCTCGATCATATCGCATATCGCCGGTTCATCCCTCGGCTTCCGGATACGAGTCTTGCTGGACCTAGTTGATTGACGTTCCTCCGACGGAGCAATAGAAAAGAGTTCCCACTTTAAGTGAAACAATAAAAATAAAACATTCCTTTAAATATAGTTCCTGGGTGGTCCCCTTAGTCTGATTGTAAGTGTAAAATGGCGCATCTGTAGCATTTACAGAACATGCTGCAGCAAAAATGGAATTTCTAAAGAAATAAATGAGTCAAATCACATTTAAAAAAATGCATGAAATGAAATTCCGGCAATACAATACAATTGCCAGCAATAATCTTATTTTTATTTTTTTAAATGGCATGGTGTCCCAAACCCCCCCCCCCCCCCCACAGTTCATACCAGGCCCTTCAGGTCTGATATAGATTCTAAGAGGAACCACGCCACAATTTTAAGGGGAACAATGCCAAAATTACATGGAGTCCACTCAAAATATATACCAGACCCTTATGCGGGCATGCAGCCTGGCAGGTCAGGAAAGGGGGGGACAAGCGAGCGCTCCCCCTCCTGAACCATACAGGGCCACTTGCCTTCAACATGGGGGGTGGGTGCTTTGATCGTGACAAGGGCCTCATCCCCACAACCATGGCTGGTGGTTGTGGTGGTCTGTGGGTGAGGGGCTTATCAGAATCTGGAAGCCTCCATTAACCACTTAAGACCCGGACCATTATGCAGGTAAAGGACCTGGCCAGTTTTTGCAATTCGGCACTGTGTCAATTTAACTGACAATTGCGCGGTCGTGCAAAATGGCTCCCAAACAAAATTGGCATCCTTTTTTTCCCACAAATAGAGCTTACTTTTGGTGGTATTTGATCAACTCTGCGGTTTTTATTTTTTGCGCTATAGACAAAAATATAGCGAAAATTTTGAAAAATAATGCAATATTTTTTACATTTTGCTATAATAAATATCCCCAAAAAATATATATAACATTTTTTTTCCTCAGTTTAGGCCGATACGTATTCTTCTACATATTTTTGGTAAAAAAAATCGCAATAAGCGTTTATCGATTGATTTGCGCAAAATTTATAGTGTTTACAAAATAGGAGATAGTTTTATGTCATTTTTATTAATATTTTTTTTCTAATAATGGTGGCAATCAGTGATTTTTTTTCATGACTGCGAAATTATGGCGGACACATCGGACAATTTTGACACATTTTTGGGACCATTGTCATTTTCACAGCGAAAAGTGCTATAAAAATGCACTGATTACTGTGAAAATGATAAATTGCAGTTTAGGAGTTAACCACTAGGGGGCGCTGAAGGGGTTAAGTGTGACCTCATATGTGTTTCTAACTGTAGGGAGGCGGGGTTGGACGTGTGACATTAGTGATCGTCTTTCCCTATATCAGGGAACAGACAATCACTGACATTGCCACAGTGAAGAACGGGGAAGCTGTGTTTACACACACCTCTCCCCGTTCTTCAGCTCCTGTGACCAATCGTGGGACACTGGCGGCAATCAGGTCTGCGGGTCCCACGGGCGTGGTCACGGAGCTTCAGACCAGGTCGCGTGCGCGTGTTGGCGGCGCGCGAGCGGCTGGGCTCTTAAAGGCGACGTATCTGTACGTGCCTGTGCCCAGACGTGCCATTCTGCCGACGTATATCGGCCTTGGGCAGTCCTTAAGTGGTTAACAAGGGGACCCCCAGATCCCAGCCCCCCTATGTGAATGAGTATGGTGAACACCTGGCTACATTACCCAGTGGCACCCAGTGGCAGAGCCCTCTTCTCATGTCACAGACTGGTACATGCTAGGTCCTTGTTAAAGGGGGCTTCCAGATTTCCATAAGCCCCCCTGACTGTAGACCCCAACAACCACAGCCCAGGGTTGTCGTGAAGAGTAGTGTTGAGCAGAATACACCATATTCGATTTCGCGATATATCTCGAATATATAGTCGAATATTCGAGATATATTCGCTAAATTCGAATATTCGTGATATTTTATCGAAATGAAATGATTGCGAATTTTTGCTATTGTGAATGCGAAAATAATTGCGAAATTTCGATAACTGCGGTAGGAGCACTCTGATTGGCTCAGAATATTCTTGATATTTTTTCGAAATTTCGCAAAATGCGAATGCGATATTTACTGCGCAATTTCGACAAATGCTGTAGGAACACTCTGATTGGCTCAGAATATTCGTGATATTTTACAATACAAAATAATTGCGAATATTCGGCAAATGCGGAAGCAGCACTCTGATTGGCTCAGAATATTCTTGATATTTTACAATACAAAATAATTGCGAATATTCGGCAAATGCGGAAGGAGCACTCTGATTGGCTCAGAATATTCTTGATATTTTACAATACAAAATAAAAAGTGTTTTGCATTGGTGGTGATTCTTCAGGCCCCATACACACGAGAGGATTTATCCGCAGATACGGTCCAGCGGACCGTATCCGCGGATAAATCCTCTCGAGGATTTCAGAGGATTTCTATGCGATGGCGTGTACACACCATCGCATTGAAATCCGCGCTGAAATCCTCTGCCGATGACGTGTCGCGCCGTCGCCGCTATTATGACGCGGCGACGGGCGCGACGCTGTCATATAAGGAATTCCACGCATGCGTCAAATCATTACGACGCGTGCGGGGAATCCCTTTAGACGGATGGATCCGGTAAGTCTGTACAGACGAGCGGATCCATCCGTTGGAATGGATTCCAGCAGATGGATTTGTTGAGCATGTCAGCAAATATCCATCTGCTGGAAATCCATCCCAGGGGAGATTTCTCTGCGGATAAATATCCGTTGGCGTGTACACACCATAGGATCTATCCGCAGAAACCCATTTGATGGGATTTATCTGCGGATAGATTCTATGGTGTGTATGGGGCCTTACTCTATCCATCTGTCACAGCCGTTTGTCAATCAAACACCTTGAAGATTGAACACGTTCATGCTGCATGCTTTGGACTTTTTTTCACTTCACATATCAAAGACATTTTTATGAAAGATTATTTTTCTATTATTGGGACTATATTTCTTTATATATTTGTTTCACTGTGTATTTCACAAGTTATTTGCGCTTCCTTATTTTATAATTTGCCCACATGTCTTGTCACTAGACATATTTTTTATTCTTGTAGAGCGACTCCATTTTCTGTCTTGTATTAATTTATGTTGTATAACATTTTTGAGTTGCTGCTGTATTCTCCCCTTTTTTTAAGGTATGCGCAATTTTTTCCTTCTTACAAAAAAAAATAATATCAAACATACAAATATTCATAACAAAAACATACACAATGCCCCCCCCCCCCTTTTGCATCAGAGACAATCAGAGTTCTCCTACCACAGTTATCGAAAATTCGCAATCATTTTCGCATGAGCATTAGCGAAAATTCGCAATTTTTTTTTTTTTAATTCGGCAACATAAAAGGATCGCCTCAGCTTAGCTACTCGGTCCAGGGTCTCTAATCATACCAGCAATGCTTTTAGACGTCGATAGGATGTGATCTGTTTTAAAAATAAAATTGAAAAAATGTGAATATTCGGAATAGCGAATATTCACCGCGAAATTCGAAATATATCGCAAATACTCGAATATGCCATATTCGAGCCGAATATTCGCAATACGAATATTCGTGAGCAACACTAGTGAAGAGGCCCTTGTCCCCATCAACATGGGGAAAGGGTGCTTTGGGGTGAGGGGAAAGAGCACCCCCTGCCCCAAAGCACCCACCCCCCCATGTTGAGGGCTTGTGTCCTAGTATATTTGGGGGGGTTAGCTCATCCCGCCTCCTTTCCTGACCTGCCAGGCTGCATGTCTGGATAACGGTCTGGTATGGATTTTGGGTGGTACGCCAAGCCATTTACTTTTTTCTATTGCCAGGCAATTGCAGGCATTGTTTTTTTTACATTCATCTGTCAGTGGGTTTCATTCCTGTTAAGGACATGCTGCTTAAAAAACAGCTATTTCTTTACACAGAATTTGAATCAGTCAACCGCTTTTCGGCAGATCTGAATCCTAATCGTTCTGAAAAGTTGGAATTCATTCGAAAATGTATAAAGAAAACAATTTTTAATGAAAACAAAACACATTTTAACAAAAACAAAACAAAACTAAATGAATCCTGAAACCAAACTAAACAAATTATATAACAAAACAAAATTAGTAACATAACAAATCTATTCAAAACTAAACAAAACAAATATTTCCGTTTTTCCACTTGTATAATGTTCATTGGATGACAAGGGGCTGAAGTAAAGTCAAATTCAGAAACCTCCTCTATTTGCATGAAATTCATATTTGAAATAAATACACAACTGCATTCATTAAAGTTGTAATATCTGCCTGAAGTTCAGATTTAAAATGTTTTGTTTTTTCTTTTTTATGAAAGAGGACCTTTCACTGAATTGACATGTTTTTTTTTCCAGAGGTTGAAGAAGTGCAGTCCCAGTCTTTGGTCCCTGGAGATGTTATTGTACTAGGTAGAAACAAACTTTTTCTGCCATGTGATGCCATATTATTAAGTGGTGGATGCACTTTGAATGAAGCAATGTTAACCGGTAGGTAACTAGTATTTAGAAGCAGCTCCATTAAACAAGTTGTATTACAGCCAGTGTGCCTGATTAAAAAGGAAAATCTAAAAAGAAATTCACAGGAAGAGATTGCCGTGAACTGGCAAGCTTGCATTGCCGGTTAGTCTTTGTGTACTTGAAATCAGAAGTTAATGAAATCAGTTAATATTCCAACTAAATTGTGCACTCTTGTTCAATGCAATCCATATTTGCAGTATGCATTGGCCTGACCATTCAAATATGGTTGATTTTGTGGATCATATATAGATATGTTACATTAAGAATATGTGTGTTAAATGTCAGCCTAAAAATGGGCAATGGGAGACAATCCTCAAACACTCTATAACTTTACCACAATCGGATTAAATCTTGAAAACAGCAGCCAAGTCTTCCCAATGTGTGGTATGCAAGAATATATATATAAAATATAAGTGTTCTGGTATCAAACTCCTAAAGGTTCTTCATTTTTTTAAACCAGAAGTGTCAGGGATATGTAGGCAATGTAAGATAAAAGACAGCAGATTATTTAGTTTTTATTCTATGCATTAAAATGAAAAACCTTCTGTGTGCAACTGGCCCCCTCAACCCCCCTAATGCTTACCTGAGCCTTCTCCAGCACAGCCACGTTGCAGGAGAGACTCATCTGTTCAGGACTCTCCCTTCTAAATGGCAGAGACACTGGCTCCCGCTGCTGTCAATTAAAATTAGTGAGCCACTGAGTAGAGAGCGGTGCAGGGCCGGGCTGCGGCTCCATGTCTGAACGGACACACAAAGCAGCTCAGGTGCCACCATAGCAAGCTGCTTGCTGTGGGGGCACTGGGCAGGAGGGAGGGGCCAGCAGCCCCTGCGAGGGACCTGAGAAGTGGAGGATCTGGGCTGCTCTGTGCAAAACCACTGCACAGAGCAGGTAAGTATGACATGTATGTTATTTTTAACCAAAACAAACTTTAGTATAGACATTAGTATCACTTTAAGCTGTTTTGTGATAAGCCCCTTCTGAGAGACAATATCAGGGATCCCTAAACAGTTAAAAAATGGAGAAAAACTGCGCTAACTCTAAATGGGTGAAAATAAGCAGCTACATACAAACAAACAAAGCCAATGAAAATGATAAATAAAAAATGTAGCGCTAATAAATACAAAAAATACCATAAAAATTACCATGTGAGGCAACAACTTAATAATAAATGTGCACATAAAGAGGAGATACCCAATATATAGGTAACCTGGAGAAAAGGTTTACAATGTGATAAAACGTTGCAAAAGTCTGGAATCACAGCATTGGATAAACAGTCTCTAGCCAAACCATTGAGTGAACTTCAATGGAAAAGTTGGTGCAGTGCATGGAGTGGACTGATGTCCAATGATTGGAAAGAAGGTGATCAAGTTGTCTGTAGAAATCTATGGACATCACAATCACATCAGGTGTAAGGTAGGTATAAACACGCTTACCAGATGAGTTGGACTCTACTACTATACAGCAAATAGTCAATTAGACGTGACTTTTTGTAGTCAGTGACATCAGTATGCATAATGTATATATTTTTTTGTAAATGCAAAAAAAGCTAAACATGTAAGATAACTCTCCAAAAAAGTAGAGAGAATCCTATTTTGAATACAGTTACTTCTTTACATAGCCAGCATACATTGAAATGGTGCTGAGTGTGCTGCTTAGCAAACCACATTTGACAGTAAACCAGCTGTATGTACACTACCAGAGCTGTGCTCATCACTGTATACATAGTCATGTTTGAACATGTTGCTGTTTTCTTACCAAATGATTGGTCATTTTGCCATGACTATCTTGTGATACATACACCTCTACTAGTATGTGCAACCTCCTGGGTCAGCATTACTTGTTCACATACTTAAAGGGGTTGTAAAGCATCGTGTTTTTTCATCTTAATGAATCCTATGCATTTAGGTGAAAAAACACCTTACAATCTCGGGCCCCCCAGCCCCCCCGTTTTACTTACCTAAGCCACAAAACTCCGTGGGCTTGTTCCCGCAATGGTTTCCCCCAGCTTGAGGTGGCTCGTCATTGAAGATTGATAGCAGCGCAGCCATTGGCTCCGGCTGCCATCAATCAAATCAATGATGCGGCGCGCTGGAGGGCTGGGCCGAGTGATACAGTCGGCGGCTAATGCCGCCGGCTATATCACGGGAGCGTGCCCGCAAGCTAACCCCCTTGGGAGAGCGCTTCCCAAGAAGGGGGTTAGCTCTTGCGGGGAGGAGCCGAGACAGCCGCAGAGGGACCCCAGAAGACCAGGATCGGGGACACTTTGTGAAAAACGAACTTACAGTGAAGGTAAGTATGACATGTTTGTTATTTAAAAGAAAGAATATATATACCTTTACAACCCCTTTAAGTGTACATCGGTGCAAAGGGCTGTGTTATCTCACATGAATGCATAGGTGTTCCATGCATCTACATGCAGGCAGTCTCATTCATGTCTATTGCGGCACATAGCCACATAGACACAGCCGTAACTTCCTATTTAACATCTGTGTGGGTGCAGATGCATGTTCCTTATTTCACAGTGTCTGCATATGCCTGTACATCCGTGCAACGGCCAAGGAAAATACTGTATCCTAGGTCAAAATTACATGTTCCTGGTTCAGAATTATGGTCTCTTACTGTCCCTTGCCCATATTTTTGTTAAATTACATTATTTATTCACAATACATACATTGAACGTGGAACCACAAATGTAAAGTCACCTTATTGACCTTTAGCATGTTTCCTCCTTTAGGAGAAAGTATTCCAGTGACAAAAACACCTCTTCCAAATATTGACAACTCCATTCCATGGATGGCACACAGCGGTGATGACTATAAGAGACATGTGCTGTTTTGTGGAACTGAAGTGATCCAGACAAAGGGAAATGGGCAAGATCTTGTTAAAGCTGTTGTCCTACAAACTGGTATGCTATATATGAGTTATTCTTGTAAAATTCTCTATATATACATGTAGCACTACCCCCGGAGGAGCTGCTGGTTTGTTTTGGGTGGCATGTTACCTCTGTGACTCCGCCGTCTAGGGTAGTTGATGAGAGCCGTAGTAATGGAATGTCCAGCAGGTGTCTTTATCTTGTGCTTTTATTTACCCAACAAAGTAAAGCAGTTGAACTTGGTGAAGAATAGAAGAATAGCAGAGATGGAGAACACAGATTCAGGTGTAGGTAAAAGGGAAACAGTCCTGCTTCCAACGACAAACTTTCACTTCGCCACTCCAGACGGAATTGGGTATAGCGCACCTGGAAAGGCCTCTCTCACAAGGCTGGCAGCCAGAATGACACTTGAACTTGGGGTTAAGTCTCTGCACAAACCCTCCCAATGGTCGCAGAAAATAGTGGTACGAAGTCCCCCTGACTGGACTTAACACCTGGATCTTCTTCAGGTAGTTTAGATTAGGTTACCGACTAATAGACGACCAAAATCCAGCCTCTCAGGCCTCGTACACACGGCCGAGAAACTCGACGGGAAAAACACATCGTTTTGCTCGTCGAGTTCAATGTGAATACGCCGAGGATCTCGGCGAGCCAAATTTTCCCATTCCCGTCGGGGAAAAAGAAGACATGCTTTCTTTTTGGCCCGACGAGATCCTCGTTGATTTCCTTGTCAAAGTGTACACACGACCGGTTTCCTCGGCAAAAAAAAACCCCAGCAAGCTTCGTGTGTACGAGGCCTCAGTGTCCGGTTCCCTTGGTCCCTGATGGATGGTCAGGCCCCTATTGGAACACCAGCCTCTCTTGCCACTCCTCAGGCAGACTCCACCGAACAGCTTCCTCCAACAGGACGGACAGCCCAGGACCTCTTTAGGTGGGGACCCAGTCAATTACTGAGTCCCAAGCGGCAGATCAAATGCTCCGGGCCAATGTGGTCCTGAAGCCAGGATCTCTGCGTAGCACGTCCCCCCCGGCCCGGAAGGCCATTTGCCGGGGCGCCGTTGAATGGCTACCCTGAAGGTGGGCGCCACACGAGGTGAAGACCCAGGAAAATGGCGTCTGCCCCATAAATACCCCTCCCAGCATGCACAGCGAGGAAGCCTCCTCCTGAAAGGCTGCTGGGGAAAAGTATCCAGTCCTTGAATCCACTGCTGCCACCTGCCGACCTGGGTTGGAACTGCACCCCAGGAACAAGAGCATGAGCCCACAGCACAGCCAAGCTGGGGCAGAAGCTCCAAATTTGAACTAATTTACAATGGTCAGAGTCACTTAACTCTGACCCCCTCTAAATTTCAATAGCACCAGTTCTAAAAAATAATGAGGCGCTACATATATGTTTTCGTTATAAAAACATTAGGGTGGATTTTGGGTATCTCCTAATTTTTGTGACTTTTCTTTTCTACTTAAACTTTGCAAAAAGGTGATTGACAGGGGCTTTAGCATGCATGAAAAAATGTAGGCATGGCTTTCTTTCCTTAAAATGTATGTATGTATATATGTATTGGGATAGAGAGGGGATGGGTTTAAACCCCTGCAAGTTTACTTTTTTTCTGTCTGTGTATCATGAGAGAGATTTCCCTTGCTCTAACCCAGCAGAGGTTGGAGGAAAACGACTAAAGTGAAAATTTCCCTTAAGGCCGGGTTCACACCTATGCAAATTGAATGCACGTTTCCCCACATTCAATTCTCTCTCTATGGAGCCGATTCACATATCTCCGCAGCGGGTCTGGTGTGCCTGAAAAACGTGTGCCTTTTTTGGTGCGTTTCAGGTTTCATTTCAGCCCAAAATTCGGGATGAAATCGGGCGTGAATAGGTGAACTAGCATGCACCGGACCCCTGCTGTCCGCCACATGCGGCAACAGTGTGAACCCAGCCTAAAACAGCATCCTTCCAGGTGTGTATCACCTCAAATCACCAGATGTAGATAACAAAGAAATGTAGATGACAAATGTGATTGTGCTGCTGAGATAATCTATATATATAAAACTCAACGTGTGTGTGTGTGTATGTATGTATGTATGTATGTTCCAGCATCACGTCCAAACGGCTAAAGATATTAACATGAAACTTGGCACACATGTTACTTATATGTCAGCAACAAACATAGGATAGGTGATTTAACCCTTACCCACCCCCATTTGCCATGGTCGGGGTTTTCCTTTAAAGTCCCATTCAACTCTATGGGAAATACATGTTACTTCATAACTTCCAAACGGCTGTAGATATTTCGATAACACTTGGTCACATGTTACTTATATTACCACTTAAACTATAGGATAGTTAATCTATCCCTTAACTACCCCCATTTGTGAGGGTCGGGGTTTTTGTTTAAAGTCCCATGCAAATCAATGGGAAATGTATGTTCCCACATAACTTCTGTACGCCTGGAGATATTTCAATAATACCTGGTACACATATTACTTATATGCCAAATAAAAATATATGACAGTTAAATTAACCCTTACCTACACCCTTATATAAAAGATGGGTATATTTATATTACTATGATTTTCCTCCCCAAAAGGTTAAGATAGGAAGACCGGGCAACGCCGGGTATTCAGCTAGTACCCTATATGTGCACAATGTATCAATTGGATATTAACTGCTTGAACACACCCTGTACAGTATACCAACTAATCCTTTTGCTGCCGGAGCCATTTTTCTCTTTTGCACACATGTTTAAATGCACATTTTAGGCCTGAAGATTATTTAAAACCTAATAAGCTAAAGTTAATTTCAGTGAAAACAGATGCTAAATATCATCATATTTTTGTGAAATATAAAAGATGAGGCTACACCAAGTAATGAGCAAATAAACAAAAAAGAGCACAAATCTATTGAAAGTCCACAATTACATAAACCATTTTTAAAATCAACAATGACTCCTCTTAATTGTATATATATATATATATATATATATATATATATATATATATATATATATATATATATATATATATATATATATAAATGTATCAGCATCTTCCTATCAATTTTCTACCTCTATTAAATACATATTTAATATTTTTAGTGCATAATGCTAAAGTACAATGCTAGAACACTATGTATGTGTCTATATAAACATAAAGTGCAAGTGTGAATATATATTATGTGTGTCAATCAATATGGGTATCACCACAATATTACAATATGAAGATTTCTTTGCAAGAGAAATCTAATAACTACAACTAACTGCTAATCAGTGCTGACAGAAAAGTGTATATACTGTATGAATATATTTTTAAAACTAAAAAAATATATAATAAATAAAAAGAGTAAATAAATATAATATAAATAAGTAAATAAATATAATAAATGAAAAGAGTGTCCCAAATTGCAAAAGTTTAAGAACCCCCCCCCCCCCAAAAAAATACATATATATATAAAATATCTCCAAATGCATGTGTGCAGCCAAACAAAATCCAAATTCCAATCTTCAACGAAAAAAAACTTGATCCAACAGTTCCTGTGTTCAAATATCTGATGTGCTTCTTCTTCAATAAAGTCCTAAAATAACTTACCAGAGGCTATGGGTGGTCAGATTATAAACCAGCAATAAGGCAGTGTTTATATATTAGGAAGATCCACTCTCCACTCTGCTGATATTTGACTGTATCCACCCGTCAGTTTCTCTCCCCAATTGAACAGCAGATAGTTATGGGGAAGAAAGAAGAGAAATCTCCATAGTGAAAATTAAACACAACATCCATCCAGGTGTGGACCGCTTAAATCACCAAATGCAGATGACCAATTGTCAGAGTCTATCATTTTTAAGAATTAGACAAAGGGCTTAACCCTTACCCACATCAAAAAACAAAAGAAAGTTTTGCTGAGTGATGCACTTTAATCTTGTCTAAGCAGCATCTGAAATTGTGTGGCCAGAATCTAACCAAAGATTAAAAGAACTGTTATATTCCTGATTTGAATGACAGTGTTAAATATGGAACTTCCTGTTTCCTATTTGACCTTAGTAATTCCTGGTTTAAATCAAAGTCAAACTACAGACAGACTAATGGCTAATATTTCAATATAAACACGGTTTTGCAGGCAGTAGGTTGGGCAAATATTAGTATCAAACATGAAAAATGTACAGTGCCAGAATAGCATGCATAATGATAATCAAACCCTTGGTTTGCTCGTGGACTACCAACAGAAACTAGTAAAGACTACTGAGTGCTTAGATCTATACATTAGATATTTGTACATAGGCAACAAGGTATTATGTGGTTTTACTTTTTGGTGTTCATCATACCAGATTCCCATGTGCAAAAAAAATTGATATTTGCACAAGTGTTGTAACAGGTTTATTTTAGAATCACTGAGATAGCTGAATTTATAGCCCAGTTTTGCATGTTCTAAGGGTCCAATAACTGATAGTTCAAAGACTTTTTACAGTTGCAGTAATTGTTTAAATATACTAATGATTTTTTTATTTTAGGATTTAATACAGCAAAGGGAGATCTTGTAAGATTTATTCTCTACAACAAGCCTATTAATGTAAAGCTGCACAAAGAAGCTCTCAGGTTTTTATCAGTACTTGTCTTTGTGGCTGTGTGTGCGGTCATCTATACTGCAATTGTGTTCAAAATGAATGGGGTAAGTACATTATGTATGTTCATCTGAAAATATGCCTAAAAAATCGAATCAGTTGACAAAGCATACCAGGTGGAATTGAATAGAGAAATAGGGACAGATTTTTGGTGCTATGGCCCTTTAAAATGGGCTGCACCGCAAAAAAAAACTTCACCGCCCGTTTTGGTAACTTTACCGACGTGTGGCAGATTTTTTTTACAAAAGTGGCGCTATTTATTCGCCAAATTAAAGAAAAAAACCCTTTCAAATCTGATTGTACAACATGATTATAAATTGTCTGTCCTATCCTATAAGAAGGAATACGAGGGATAGCTAAATTCTAGTTCTGGGAAATAATTCCTAAGTAATGGTCAATGTTTTTTTAATAATAATTTTTATATTTTTAGAATACGGATGAATTTGTGAAACAAAAGACATCCTTTTGTCACTTATATCCCTAGATCTGCTTGTATTACCCCTTTCATGCCTAAGCCTATTTCTGAAATGTGTTGCTTGCAAGTTAAAATCCGTATTTTTCGCTAGAAAATTACTTAGCACCCATGAAGTTTATATATATATATATATATATATATATATATATATATATATATATACATACACACTTTTTTTTAGCAGAGACCCTAAAGAATAAAATGGTGAATGTTGCAATATTTTATGTCACACTGTATTTGTGCAGCGATCTTTCAAACGAAATTTTTTGGAAAAAATAAACTTCAATGAATTAAAAAAACTAAACAGTAAAGTTAGCCCAATTTTTTGTTACATAGTTACATAGTTAGTCAGGTTGAAAAAAGACACAAGTCCATCCAGTTCAACCACAAAAAATAAAAAAAACAAAATAAAAAACACAGTAAAATCCTATACACCCAACTCCATACCCACAGTTGATCCAGAGGAAGGCAAAAAACCCCAGCAGAGCATGATCCAATTTGCTACAGCAGGGGAAAAAATTCCTTCCTGATCCCCCGAGAGGCAATCGGATTTACCCTGGATCAACTTTACCTACAAATCTTAGTACTCAGTTATATTCTGTACATTTAGGAAAGAATCCAGGCCTTTCTTAAAGCAATCTACTGAGCTGGCCAGAACCACCTCTGGAGGGAGTCTGTTCCACTTTTTCACAGCTCTTACTGTGAAAAAACCTTTCCGTATTTGGAGGTGAAATCTCTTTTCCTCTAGACGTAAAGAGTGCCCCCTTGTCCTCAGTGTTGACCGTAAAGTGAATAACTCAACACCAAGTTCACTGTATGGACCTCTTATATATTTGTACATGTTGATCATATCCCCCCTTATTCTCCTCTTCTCAAGAGTGAATAAATTCAGTTCCTCTAATCTTTCCTCATAGCTGAGCTCCTCCATGCCTCTTATCAGTTTGGTTGCCCTTCTCTGCACTTTCTCCAGTTATCCGATGTCCTTTTTGAGAACTGGTGCCCAAAACTGAACTGCATATTCCAGATGAGGTCTTACTAATGATTTGTACAGGGGCAAAATTATATCTCTGTCTCTGGAGTCCATACCTCTCTTAATACAAGAAAGGACTTTGCTCGCTTTGGAAACCGCAGCTTGGCATTGCATGCCATTATTGAGCTTATGATCAACTAAAACCCCCAGATCCTTCTCCACTACAGATCCCCCCAGTTGTACTCCCCCTAGTATGTATGATGCATGCATATTCTTAGCCCCCAAGTGCATAACTTTACATTTATCTACATTAAACCTCATCTGCCACTTAGTTGCCCAATTAGACAGAGCATTGAGGTCGGCTTGTAAATTGGAGACATCCTGCAAGGACGTTATTCCACTGCATAGCTTGGTGTCATCTGCAAAGACAGAAATGTTACTTTTGATCTCAGACCCAATATCATTTATAAATATATTGAAAAGTAAGGGTCCCAGCACTGAACCTTGGGGTATACCACTGATAACCTTGGACCATTCAGAGTAAGAATCATTAACCACGACTCTCTGAATTCTGTCTTTCAGCCAGTTTTCTATCCATTTACAAACTGATATATCCAATCCTGTAGACCTTACCTTACACATGAGCCGTGTGTGCGGAACTGTATCGAACGCTTTTGCAAAATCCAAATATATCACGTCCACAGCCACGCCTCTGTCCAGGGTTTTACTTACCTCTTCATAAAAGGAAATCAGGTTTGTCTGACAACTTCTGTCTTTCATGAATCCATGTTGTCTGCAGCTTAAATAGTTTTTTTTCCAGCAAGAACTCATCCATGTGGTCTTTTATAAAACGTTCCAGTATCTTCCCAACTATAGAAGTTAAACTAACAGGTCTATAGTTACTTGGTAAAGACTTTGTTCCCTTTTTAAATATGGGTACCACATTGGCCCTGCGCCAATCCAGTGGTACTATTCCTGTCTTTAATGAGTCCCGAAATATTAGATACAGTGGCTTTGAAATGACAGAGCTCAACTCACCTAGGATCCGTGGATGGATGCCATCAGGTCCAGGTGCTTTATCCACCTTTATTCTGTCTAAATATTTCTGGACCATATCACTTTTGAGCCATTGTGGATTTGAGGCTGTGTCACTCCCACCCCCATTTTGGACATGAGCTCCCCCATGCTCCATTGTATACACAGAGCTGAAGAAAACATTTAATAAATTTGCCTTCTCTTTGTCCCCAGTCACCCACTCTAGATTATTTTGTAAGGGGCCTACATGCTCAGACTTCACCTTTTTACTATTAATATATTTAAAGAATTTTTTGGGGTTTGTCCTACTATCTTTTGCAATCTGTCGTTCGTTTTGAATTTTTGCATCCTTGATTTCCTTTTTGCATATCCTGTTATATTCTTTGTAACATTTAAACAACACTAGTGTTCCTTCATTTTTATATTTTTTAAAAGCTACTTTCTTATTGTTTATAGCTTTTTTAACTTTGACCGTGAGCCACATAGGTTTTATTTTTAGCCTTTTAAACTTATTGCCCATGGGAACATACTTTGCAGTGAGGTTCCACACAGTCTTTTTGAAGAATTCCCATTTCTGTTCTGTGTTCAGCTGTGCCAATAGTCCCTCCCAGTCCAAGTCCTGGAGAGCAGCCCTCATCCTTGGAAAATTTGCTCTCTTAAAATTTAGTGTTTTAATATTTCCTGTATGTATTTCTTGCTTATAGTTAACATTAAATGAAATCATGTTATGATCACTGCTACCCAGGTGTTCCTTTATCTGAACATTAGTAATAAGCTCTGCATGGTTTGAGATTATCAGGTCCAACAGGGCATCATTCCTAGTTGGGGCCTCAATAAACTGCACCATAAAATTGTCCTGCAATAGGTTTTTAAATTTTTGTCCTTTAACTGTCCCAGAAGTGCCATTAATCCAGTCAATTTCTGGGTAGTTAAAATCCCCCATTATTATCACCGTCCCAGACCTTGCAGCCCTTTCCATCTGTGCAAGGAGCTGAGTCTCCACCTCCTCATTAACATTGGGTGGTTTATAACAAACTCCAATGATTAATTTTGAACTACGCACATCTGTATGCAGTTCCACCCATAATGCTTCAGCCTCATCACACTCTCCATCAACCAGGTTCTCTTTCACGCTTGCTTTGAGGTCACTTCTCACATAGAGACAGACCCCTCCACCTTTCCTTTTTACCCTGTCTTTCCGAAAGAGAGCATAGCCAGGAATATTAATAGCCCAGTCATGAGAGGATTGAAGCCAAGTTTCAGCAATACCGATTACATCATAGCTCTCCTCATGCACCAGAGCTTCCAGCTCACCTGTTTTGCTTGGCAGACTTCTGGCATTGGTGAACAAACACTTACATGTATTGTTACATTTTTCTCTGGTGTTTTTCATATAATTTATAGTAGTACAAATGGCACTATTATTTCCAATGGCTGTTTGCAACATGGGAACGTTCTTGTCACCTGCCATAACCCTTCCCCCATCTATCCCCATTCCACTCTCCATTAATGTCTGACCACTAACTGACCTGTCTGCTCGATGTAATTCTAATTCACCCTCCCCCCTCAATCCTAGTTTAAATACTCCTCCAGCATTCCCATAAACCTCTCCCCCAGCACAGCAGACCCCCTTCCATTCAAGTGCAAACCGTCTTTAGCATATAGGTTGCACCCCAATGAAAAGTCAGCCCAGTGCTCTAGAAACCCAAATCCCTCCTTCCTACACCAGGTCTTTAGCCATGCATTCAGCTCTCTAATCTCCCCCTGCCTTTCCTGTGTTGCGCATGGCACAGGCAATATTTCAGAGAATATCACCTTGGAGGTCCTTCCCTTCATCTTGCAGCCTAGTTCTTTAAATTGATTCTTAAGGAGCCTCCACCTTCCATGTATACTGTCATTGGTTCCAACGTGGACCAAGACAGCTGGGTCATGCCCAGCCCCTCCCAGTAATTTATCCACCCGGTCCACCACATGCCGAACCCTGGCACCAGGGAGACAGCAAACCATTCGGTTGAAGCGATCCTGGCGACAAATTATTCTATCAGTCCTTCTGATTATAGAATCCCCTATTACCACCAACTGTCTAGGCCTACCTGCACTCCCCTCCCCACCTCTACTAGATGGGTTGCTCTCCCGGCTGTTAGGGGTAGCAGTAACATCTAGGGCTGCCACCTCTGTGTTTGCCACCTCCACATCATCACCCAACTTGGCAAATTTGTTTTGATGCACAAATACAGGACTGGCCTTCCCTTTCTTCACGCCCCTTCCACTCCCTCTAACTGCATTAACCCATCTCCCTATCTGATAATCCTGACTTGCCCCTCCACCCTCCACATCAACCTTACTGACCACTTGCTCAGCGAGCAGAGGACCCCTTTCAAGGTTGTCATTTCTACCCAGTGTTGCAACTTGCTCCTCCAGATCTCTAATACGAGCTTCCAGAAGGGCAACCTGCTCACATCTGTCACAGCGGTATCCATCTTGGAGCTGTTGCACCAATTTTGCATACATGTGACACGCTGTGCACTGAGCAAAACCTTCAACCCTGCTAGCACTCATTTCCCAGTTACAATATAATTACTTGTATGAAGATTAAGATGATACTTACAGTTTTAGAAGACTCCTGTCTTAACTCTTGTTTTAAACTCCTGGTTTTTAACTCTTCCACTTGTATTCAAAAAATTCCACTTCTGGTCAGAAATTCCACACCAGATCTTAGCAAGGAGCCAGCTCTTATGGAGTTTTTACAGACACTTATATACTCACCTGTTAACAATTAGACACTCCCCTGTTAACAATTAAACACTCCCCTTAATTAGCCTTTAGAAAGGGAAAAAAAAAAGCTGTTTAAAAAGTGTCAGAGAAAAAAAGACAAACAATTGAACACTTGCAGCAGAAACAGTTAAAAGCAGCTAAAAGCAACTCCTGGTTTTTAACTCTTCCACTTGTATTCAAAAAATTCCACTTCTGATCAGAAATTCCACACCAGATCTTAGCAAGGAGCCAGCTCTTATGGAGTTTTTACAGACACTTATATACTCACCTGTTAACAATTAGACACTCCCCTGTTAACAATTAAACACTCCCCTTAATTAGCCTTTAGAAAGGGAAAAAAAAAGCTGTTTAAAAAGTGTCAGAGAAAAAAAGACAAACAATTGAACACTTGCAGCAGAAACAGTTAAAAGCAGCTAAAAGCAACTCCTGGTTTTTAACTCTTCCACTTGTATTCAAAAAATTCCACTTCTGATCAGAAATTCCACACCAGATCTTAGCAAGGAGCCAGCTCTTATGGAGTTTTTACAGACACTTATATACTCACCTGTTAACAATTAGACACTCCCCTGTTAACAATTAAACACTCCCCTTAATTAGCCTTTAGAAAGGGAAAAAAAAAAGCTGTTTAAAAAGTGTCAGAGAAAAAAAGACAAACAATTGAACACTTGCAGCAGAAACAGTTAAAAGCAGCTAAAAGCAACTCCTGGTTTTTAACTCTTCCACTTGTATTCAAAAAATTCCACTTCTGATCAGAAATTCCACACCAGATCTTAGCAAGGAGCCAGCTCTTATGGAGTTTTTACAGACACTTATATACTCACCTGTTAACAATTAGACACTCCCCTGTTAACAATTAAACACTCCCCTTAATTAGCCTTTAGAAAGGGAAAAAAAAAAGCTGTTTAACCTCCCTGGCGGTATGATTCTGTCAGAAAAAACATGCTAAAAGCGGTACCATTATTTGCAAGGAAATTTGGCGTTTTATATTGTAGGTCTGTAATTTTTAGAAATAACTCACTTAAATCTGACCAAACAAGATTCTAATAGGCATCCCAGGTATGACATTTTTTTAAAAACAAAATTATAAATTATAATATAATAAATAATTATAAATAATTATAACAAATAATAATATAATTATAATAAAAATTATTCAATAATGTAATCAAATCAAAATCACTGAAATTTGCTCAGTTGCAGAATTGTTGCTGTCATTATTTTTTTTTTTTTATGACGAATTTCCCCACAAATCGCTATCGCACAATTCTGCAAGTGATTATAATTTATTATCGCTGTTTTTTAGCTGATCTAAAACTATTTTTGACATAAAGGGACACTTTTGGTTGCTATGGACAATCTACAGTTTGCAGGGAGAAAGAAACGTTTTTATTATATAAAATGACATGCATGACACAGGACAGAGCACTAGGGACAGGGGGTGTGTGTTTTTTTTACATACAGTACTGTAATCTATAAGATTACAGTATACTGTATGTAAGGTGTTTGTTTACTTTTTTGAATTTGGCGCCGTTCTCCGTCCCCGTGCGTCGTAACGTCGCAGGGAACGGAGATCGGCGTCACACGGAGGCACTGTGTGAATCGAGCGAGGTCCTGCTCGCTCACACAGCGCGGTGGCATCGCTGGATCCAGGGACAAGGTAAGTAACTTGTGCCTGTGGATCTAGCGAGGCGATCCCGAGTCTGACTCGGGGTGTCCGCTCGCAGCAGGAAAATCTAACCCCGAGTCAGACTCGTGAAGACCGCCAGGCAGGTTAAAAAGTGTCAGTGAAAAAAAGACAAACAATTGAACACTTGCAGCAGAAACAGTTAAAAGCAGCTAAAAGCAACTCCTGGTTTTTAACTCTTCCACTTGTATTCAAAAAATTCCACTTCTGATCAGAAATTCCACACCAGATCTTAGCAAGGAGATGTGAAAGATGATGTTACGTAGAGTAAATAGATACCTAACATGTCATGCTTTGAAATTGCGCACTCTTGTGGAATGGCGACAAACTATGGTACCTAAAAATCCCTGTTACAGACCGATGGACCGCTTTCATCGGACAAACCGATCGCGTGTGGGCCCCATCGGTTTGTTTTCCATCGGTGAAAAAAAAATAGAACATGTTTTAAAATGTTCCTATGGATAACAAAACGATAGAAAAAAAGATTGTCTGTGTGGAAGTCTATCGATCAAAAATCCACGCATGCTCAGAATCAAGTCGACGCATTCTCGGAAGCACATGAACTTTTCTCAGCATGTCGTAGTGTTTTATGTCACCCCGTTGTACACGGTCGGATTTTTGACCGATGGTGTGTAGGCAAGACTGATGAAAGTCAGCTTCATTGGATATCTGACGAAAAAATGCATCGGATTAGATTCCATCAGATATCCGATCGTGTGTACAGGGCTTAAGGCTTCATGTACACTACAGCTCCTAAACTTGAGTTTAAGAGCTTTTGGCATTTTTTGTCCAGAAGACTATCATTGACACAGGAGGGTAAATCACAAAAGGTCATTGCTAAAGAAACTGGCTGTTCACAGAGTGCTGTATCCAAGCATATTAATGGAAGGTTGAGTTGAAGGAAAAAGTGTGTTAGAAAAAGGTGCAAACGCAACAGGGATAACCACAGCCTTGAGAGTATTGTGAAGCAAAGGCCATTCAAGAATTTGGGGTAGATTCACAAGGAGTGGACTTCAGCTGGCGTCAGTGCTTCAAGAGCCACCACACACAGATGTATCCAGGACATGGGCTACAACTGTTTCATTCATTGTGTCAAGCCACTCCTGAATCATAATTGTCTTACCTGGGCTAAGGAGAAAAAGGACTGGACTGTTACCCAGTGGTCCAAAGTCCTATTTTCAGATAAATGTACATTTTGCATTTAATTTTGAAATCAAGGTGCCAGAGTCTGGAGGAAGAGTGGAGAGGCACAGCATCTAAGTTGCATGAGGGCCAGTGTGATGTTTCTACAGTCAGTGATGATTTGGAGAGCCTTGTTATCTGCTGGTGTTGGTCCACTGTGTTTTATCAAGTCCAAAGTGAGCGCAGCCCTCTACCAGGAAATTCTAGATCACTTCATGTCTTCCTCTGCTGACCAACTTTATGGAGATGCTGATTTCATTTTCCAGCAGGACTTGGCACCTGCCCACACTTCCAAAAGTACCAATACCTGGTTTAATGATCATGGTATCACTGTGCTTAATTGGCCATGGACCTAAACCCCATAGAGAATATGTGAGGTATTGTCAAGAGGAAGATGAGAGACACCAGTCCCAACAATGCAGACAAACTGAAGGCCGCTATCAAAGCAACCTGGTCTTCAACAACACCTCAGCAGTGCCAGGGGCTGATCGCCTCTATGCAAAGCTGTAAAACATCCTACGCATTTCAGACATTAGTCCTTAGCCATGACTAAGGACTAACTTCAAAAACACATAGGCCTCGTACACACATCGTTTTCCTCGTCGAGTTCCTTGTGAAGCTGTCGAAACTCGACAAGCCAATTTTCTCTATTCTCGTCAAGGAAATAGAGAACATGCTTTCTTTTTGGCTCGTCGAGTTTCTCGACAGTTTCCTCGACGAAAATGTACACACGACCGGTTTCCTCGGCAAAAAAATATCTCCCAGCAAGTTTCTTGCTGGTTTTTGCCGAGAAACTCGGTCGTGTGTACAAGGCCATAGGCTTTTTTACAGCTTTCTACTTTCATTTAATAAAGAAATATTATTTTGGATATCACCCTGACTCCCAACCACCTCTTTCCTTTATTCTGGTATGTTGGAGGTGTCAGCAGCCTAAAGGTCTGAGCCACGGGCAGAGCTTTTATGTGGGAAGGTTGCAGTGCCTATACACCTGTTTCCCTATATAACATATGAGTTTCACTTTTTGAATTTAATTACTGAAACAACTTTTTCATTAAATTCCATATTTTTGTATGTGCCTGAATTACCTTGGGGTCTATTTATTCATGTTTTCAACCAAAATTTACACAATTTTTACCCATAATTTACCTCACACTAGATTAAATCGAAAACATTGATACATTTTGGGTTAAAGCTTTCTGAATCTTGGGTAAAAATAATTATAAATAGATCTCCTTGTTTTCTTCAATGGCTAGCAATGCTTTTTGTTTGCCACCTAAAATTTTGAGTTATACTTGTTTATGCAAGGTAGCTTTTATGAAAAACAAAGTTTACTGTGGTTAAGCAGATTTTTTCCTTGTTCTTCTTCCCCACAGGCCAGTGTACATGATATAGTACTGATGTCATTATTGATGCTAACAGCAGCTGTGAATGCTGCCCTTCCAGCCACCATTACACTTGGTCTTCTTTATGCACAAACAAGACTGAAGAAACTCGGTATATTCTGCATTAGTCCTCAAAGGATTAATTTAGCTGGGCAATTAAATCTTGTATGTTTTGACAAAGTAAGTTTAATCTTATAAATGGTTTGCATTCCATAAATGTTTTCCATGATCATAAAAAGGGAAAAGAAAATGCAAAGTAAAGCATTGCACTTGCTAGCTATTTAAATGATTTAGCTAAATCGTTTAGCTATTTCTATGTCAAAACCATTGCACAAAGCAAGTAAGTATGACATGTTTGTTATTTTGTTTTCAAAATTACCTTTACAATCATGTTAAATATTTTTGTTAGTTGCTATTACTTTTTATTTATTTTTTATGATTATACTTTTATCTGAATTGTGTAAGCCATGTGAAAACACTTCCCTTATCACTTCTTCACCTACATATGGCCTGTACTCCTGCATGTGATTGGAAACAGGAATCACACCGCATTCTTGTTCAAATCACATGCAAATCTTCAGCAGTGCGATTTGAGCCATTATTCTGTATAGTTTAAATCGCACTGAATTCATACCAAAATCATGCAGGACCCTTTTTTTGGTCCCACCAGAATCCGATTACAGGGGTGTTCTGACCCATGTGATCCAATTCTGCAAATTGCACTACATTTTGTGAACTCATTTCGGGGTGTCATACACACCTGCAACAATTTGCATGAACGGGGTTTGATTTGGAGGCAGTGCGGAATCCACACAGAACTCACTGCAAATTTGCAGTGCTCAAGTGTGAACCGACACTAAAAAAGGCAAAATGGGTTCGTCAATTGCACATGGGTCATAACAACAGAAACTCAAAGCAATAATAATATAACTTTTTTGCAAAGTAAATTGTATACTGTAGTGATGGGCTGAAGAACCCCAGTTCAGTTTGCACCAGAGTTCCCGAACATGGAAAAAGTTTGAACTGAACCATGAACCCTATTAAAGTCTATGGGACCCAAACTTGAAAAATCTAAAGTCCCCATTTTGAAGACTTATATGCAAGTTATTGGCCAGAAAAAAATGGTATGGGGCCGGTATGTATCAATGTAAATTTCGTTTTTTAAAGGAGCAGTGATTTTAATGATGCTTAACGTGAAATAAAACTGAAAAATTCCTTTAAACATGGGGGTTCTGCCTGTAAAGTGGTGCATCTGTACGGCCTCACACACACGACCGAGAATCTCGTTTGGTGAGAGACGATTCGTGCTTTTCAGTCTGTTACAGCGTGATGAATGTGCTGTCTCCATTACAAACGCTACTTTTACCGAAGGTGCGCTCCCGACTCATACTTTATTCTGAGCATGCGCGCGTTTCTAAGCATACACACGAACGTGTTTTTCGTCGTAAACCAGCCCGATGAGAACCACAACGAAAAAGCTGAGACTACCGACGAGAAAAAAGAGAACCTGTTCTCTTTTTTTCTCGTCAAGATCCACAACAGTTTTCTCGATGAAAAACATACACACAAGGTGCTTTGCCCCCTACCCCATAGCACCTTTTCCCCATGTTGGCAGAGCCTCTTCCCCACAACCCTTGGCTGTGGTTGTGGGCAGGGGGCCTGTCGGAATCTGGAATCCGGCGGTGTGGCAGGCATCGTAATTGACAATTGACAATCGTGATTGACAATATACCTCATACTCATTCACACAGAGGGGGCAGGATTTAGGGGGCCCCCTTGTTAAGGGTTGTGGGGAAAAGGTCCTTGTCCCCATCAACATGGGGACAAGGTGCTTTAAGGACCACTCATGTTGAGGGCATGTTGCCTGGTATAATTCAGGAGGGGGGTGCTTGCTCATCCCCCCTTTCCTGGCCTGCCAGGCTGCATGCTCGGATAAGGGTCTGGTATGGATTTTGGTCTGGTATGGATTGCTTTCGTCAATCAGTGTTTACAATGCTCTGTGCAGTGAGAAATGCATTATGGAGCACTCAGCAGGTGAACATCCCGCCAAGCACCCCACAAATTTGGATGTTCGCCGAGCACCCGAACGAGCACTGTCCAACGGCCAAACTGATGCTTAGCCTGAACCGTTCACTCATCACTAGTATACTGTTACCCAAAGTTATATACCTTTGGATGCTTTTAAATAACCTTTTGTTACCATAATGTCACTCATTTTCATGCAAAGTGTTGAGAGGCTAACTGCACAGAGTTTGGAGGGTAAATGTAAAAATGTGCAGATGTTATATGATTTTCCCAGGTTGATTTATGCAGGACAAAAGTTGTCTTCTTATATTGTATTTGAAAATAAGGACATTGCAAAATAAAATCGTTCAATCTGATGTGGCACTCCTATCCTTTCAAAACTTTAGACAACTTCTCCAAGGTCTAGAAGGACTCCACAGTTGCTGGTTAGCAGTGTCTAGGACTGAAAAACACCCATCATGTTATATTGTATCTCCATATTGCACACCTATATCTCAAAGATCTTTAAAACGAGAAAAGGTTTTTTAGCTGTTTTTTGGAGACAGTTTTCTCTCATTGTTTAGATAAACAAATCAGGCACCAACCTGGCAGAGTGGATTCCCCCAGCTTATTGACTTTTAGCTAGCATATTTTTTGAAACAAACATAATATACCTTCTCATTTACACATTCAATTACATTAATTACATTTCGATATTTCCAGAAGCAATCACAGTGACTGATATCTAACCAGGTAGATCACACACACACCTATCAATCATACTGTTTATTAGAGATATTTATATACATAACTAATTACATCTGCAATAGAAGAATTTGCATACAGTACTCCTCACATTGTAATAATTATAAGAATAATCAGTTTATTATTATTTATCCTAGACAGGCACTTTAACAGAAGATATCTTAGATTTGTACGGCATACTTCCTTGTGATAACAGCAGGTAAGTTTGAATTAGCCAATGAGGTAATATGAACTAATTCACCATACTAAATATATTGATTAACACAATTCTTGTTTTCTATTTTTATAATGCTACTGTAATTCAAAAATTCCAGTATGCAGCATCTATGGGTCATAATAGCACTATGCCCACTACTTGGTTACATGCAGTTCATTGTAAAGTGATCTCAGATGTCCTTGGGATTTCTTCTAAGCTTCCATTTTAATCTACTAACAGGAAAGAGCTAATCAAGCTCTGCCCTTTCTAGTCCTGCAGCAAAAGAGTGATCTATTGCTTGCTTATAATAGAGATTTTGCAAACTGAGAGCGTGCTGGGGTGGCATATGAGGGTATACATATGCAGAGATATTGCAAGCAGACAGCATGCTGGAGTATGGCCATGAGGGTGTAATGCAGAGATTTCAGTGAGAGAGCATGCTGCAGAAGCCATGATGGTGTAAATATATGCTGAGATAGCAGTCAGAGCATGCTGGAACAGCCATGATGGTGTAAATATATGCTGACATAGCAGTCAGAGCATGCTGGAACAGCCATGATGGTGTAAATATATGCTGACATACAGGGGCGGACTGACAGTTCATGGGGCCCCCGGGCAAAAGGAGATCATGGGGCCCCCTGTGTCTCCGCCCATGTGTCCCCGCCCACGTTAAAGCTACATTCACACAAAGTCCCACCTACATATTGCACTGCCCACATTGCAGGCGTTCAAAGAATTTCTCTACACACTGTTCAAAATACATGTTTATTATAGGAATTAAAACATTCTTCCCACTGATCACCAATGTAAGGAACATTCTTCCCACTGATCACCAATGTAAGGAACATTCTTCCCACTGATCACCAATGTAAGGAACATTCTTCTCACTGATCACCAATGTAAGGGACATTCTTCCCACTGATCACCAATGTAAGGAACATTCTTCCCACTGATCACCAATGTAAGGGACATTCTTCTCACTGATCACCAATGTAAGGAACATTCTTCCCACTGATCACCAATGTAAGGGACATTCTTCTCACTGATCACCAATGTAAGGGACATTCTTCCCACTGATCACCAATGTAAGGAACATTCTTCCCACTGATCACCAATGTAAGGGACATTCTTCTCACTGATCACCAATGTAAGGGACATTCTTCCCACTGATCACCAATGTAAGGGACATTCTTCTCACTGATCACCAATGTAAGGGACATTCTTCCCACTGATCACCAATGTAAGGAACATTCTTCTCACTGATCACCAATGTAAGGAACATTCTTCTCACTGACCACCAATGTAAGGAGCATTCTTCCCACTGATCACCAATGTAAGGGACATTCTTCTCACTGATCACCAATGTAAGGGACATTCTTCTCACTGATCACCAATGTAAGGAACATTCTTCCCACTGATCACCAATGTAAGGGACATTCTTCTCACTGATCACCAATGTAAGGAACATTCTTCCCACTGATCACCAATGTAAGGGACATTCTTCTCACTGATCACCAATGTAAGGAACATTCTTCCCACTGATCACCAATGTAAGGGACATTCTTCCCACTGATCACCAATGTAAGGGACATTCTTCTCACTGATCACCAATGTAAGGGACATTCTTCCCACTGATCACCAATGTAAGGAACATTCTTCCCACTGACCACCAATGTAAGGGACATTCTTCTCACTGACCACCAATGTAAGGAACATTCTTCTCACTGATCACCAATGTAAGGAACATTCTTCCCACTGATCACCAATGTAAGGAACATTCTTCCCACTGATCACCAATGTAAGGAACATTCTTCTCACTGACCACCAATGTAAGGAACATTCTTCCCACTGATCACCAATGTAAGGAACATTCTTCTCACTGACCACCAACGTAAGGAATATATATAGGGAATAACACTCACTTAGGCTGGATGAACACTTATGGCATTTTTAGTGCTTTTTGCATTTTGCAGATTTGCACTACAGAACATGTTCCATAGGAAACCATGATAAATGGATTGTTGTGCAAATCTGCAAAATGCACAAAAAATGCCATAGGTGTGAATCAGCTTTAGTCCAGGTTCGCACTGACAGCGGGAATGAAATTGTGAGACAGTTCATCTAAACTCGCATGATTTCATACCCGCATATCAGTGCGAATTTGGCGGGTGATTTCAGAGACATCTGTGAGGGTTGCTGCACAGATGTCTATGGAAATTGCACCAAGAAGTCGCCAAAAGTTGTACAGAAACTACTTTTGGGAATCGGCGCCACAAATGGGGCATCGCACCGATTCGGTTAGTGCCATTGCCATGCGATTTGACATGTCAAATCGCATGGTAAATTGCTTCAATGTGAACCAGGTCTAAGTGCTATTCCCTATATATAACACTGATATCTATACACTGAGTGGCATTCAGCGTACCAGATATCAGTGTGCAGGGGCGGATTGACCAGTCAGTCGGGAACTGCCCGAGGGCACCGTGGTGGCAGGGCCCGGGCCGGCTCAGTCCGCCACTGGAGGTGCCCGCAACAGTGGCAGCTTATCATACACAATAAAAAAACGGAGTCTGTACCCCCGAGAAAGCAGTGCCTTGAACCATTAAATCCCACTAGCTAGGTTGATGTGGCTGTTGTATATGAGGGGGTCGGGAGGTATGAGCTGACCGGTGTCCTGACGATATGGTTCCTCTATCTGATAGTTTCCAACCTCAACTGTGCATGCTCAGTCAGAGTCTACGGAAATCTCCGAGGCTGAACAGCTGTTTGTCCGCTGTAAATGGAGCATGCGCAATGCACTCGCTCCCGACCCGATGCTTGGGGCTGGTTATACACGGCTCCTCCACTCGATGGCCAGTGCTTTTGTCAAAGGGGTGGATGTCATATTGAGAATATCAACAAACTGGGGGCGTGTGTAACCAGCACCAAGCATTGGGTCGGGAGTGAGCGCAGTGTTCATTGCATATGATCTGTTTACAGCTAACAAACAGCTCTTCGGGCTTGGAGATTTTCGTAGCCTCCGACTGTGCAAGTGCAGCGCCTGCGCAGTCGAGGTCGGATCCTATCCGATAGGGGAACCATCTCGACAAGACACCGGGATGAATGGCTCATCATGTGCACTAGTGAATAGCCCCTGACCTGACCTGCTACCTGGTAAATAAGCACAGACACAGCACAGGGCAAGAAGGTAAACAATCAGCATGGGCACGGCTCTTATAACACAGATTAGACACTGTCACTGCAATCACAGGGCTTTCATTATTTATGACACTGACCTGCTAATCTGCACACAACACAAGGCAGGTCATTGTGAATGCCATTCATTCCTGTGTCTGTGCAATTCAGTGTGCTCTGCCTCTCCAGTCCAGCAGCAGCAGCTCCTTCACATGCAGTCCTCCGAGGCAGTGACTTATGGCCCCGCCCCCTCAGCTGAAGCACAGGGGAGAGAGGTGGCCGCAGCGCCTGTCACAGTGTCACTGTACATCCCTGCACGCACGGCTCACGGCTCTGATAAGCCATCCATCCTGGGAAGCTCATAACTCCCGAGCGAGCCTCTTATACAAGGCATCTCGGGAGTACAGACTCAGTTTTTTTTAATTGTGTAGATTAGCTGACGCTGCTGCGGGCACCTCCAGGGACGGACTGAGCCAGCCCAGGCCCCCCCCCCCACCACGGGCCCTCGGGCAATGACCGAATGACCGAATGGTCAGTCCGCCCCTGCTGACATAGCAGTCAGAGCATGCTGGAACAGCCATGATGGTGTAAATATATGCTGACATAGCAGTCAGAGCATGCTGGAACAGCCATGATGGTGTACATATAGGCAAAGATTGCAGTCAGAGAGTGTGCGGCAGCAGCCTTTAAGTTGTACATACAGGCATACCCCACTTTTAAGTACACAATGGGGTTTATTTACTAAAGCTGGAAAGTGTAAAATCAGGCTCACTTCTGCATAGAAACCAATGAGTTTCCAGGTTTTATTACCAAAGCTTAATTGAACAAGCTGGGGTTAGAAGCTCATTGGTTTCTATGCAGAAGTGAGCCTCATTTTGCACTTTCTAGCTTTAGTAAATCAACCCCATTGTGTACATAAAAATGGGGTATGCCTGTATATGCAGAGATTGCAGTCAGAGCATGCTGGCACAGCCACGAGGGTGTACAATGCAGAGTTTGTATTCAGACAGCGTACTGGAGTAACTTACCATCCGCTCCACCATGCAAATGTGGTTGTTACTGCACAATCGAAAGAATAACGCTGTCTTTAGTTAACGCAAAATTCTTAGTGAATTGAACTTTCACAACTGATTTACGGCATGCAGTATTTTACCGCATTTTATTTGCCATTATTTAACTCTTTGTGAATCGACCCCTATTTCATTTATTGGCATTTATAAAAATAAAATCAGTATTGCCTTAATGTATTTTTTAATGTTTTTAACTTATTTGATGGTGTTCATTTGGGACAAGGTATTTATTTATATGTGTTCTACAGCTAGTTATGTCTTAGCTATATGCTTATTTTAACTCTTTTAGATATGTTCCCTAAAATTTTCTTTACATCTTTGCAGGTTCCAGGATATTAATTTGCTTAAAAGCTCTAATAATTTGTCCTGGGGCCTAGTTCTTCAGGCTATGACTAGCTGCCATTCCTTAATCAAGATGGATGGGAAAATAAATGGAGATCCACTGGACTTGAAAATGTTTGAAGGGACAGGCTGGGTACATTATTTTCCTATATTACACTAATCTGCATTAAGTTGGTTTTTAATACTGGATTAAGAGTAGTAATCCAATTAAGGCATTTACTAAAATCATGTTATCTGCTCACTAGGATAATGTTCTCTTATATGACATTACTCATTATATGACATACTCTTATCTGTAATCCCATTAAATGTGCTAAAAAATCAGTGCATCGTATAAGGATAAAGAAACGTAGGTTATGATTAAGGTATACATTTTTCTTTTTTTAAATTTCACTGTTTGAAATTTGCAACAGGAACTTCAAGATTATCAAGCTAAAATTGTAGAAGATGGGCCACTGATCACTTGCACAATAGCAAAACCTGGATCTAAAGCAGTAAAGGCAAGTTTTTTTTTTTTTTTTTATATATACTATTTCATCTAGAACATGCAGGATAAAGAAACTTCTACAATGTAGCAATGTGGCAAGGCTGCATACATATTTTGTAAGAACTGTAATTCATTTTAGTACCGAGTTTAAATTAGCGAGTGCAGATTCCCCAACATAAAGCAACCAGAGACTAGAAGGAACAGGCATGTGTTAGAAGAGACTGTAGTGCCCATTGCTTGCTGGACAATAATGAATGATCCCAGACTAGATCCACACAATGCACATTTTGAAAGACTAAACAAACATAATGTTGGCTACATTGCATGGCCAAAAATCTGGAGACACCTAACCATCACACCTATATGAGCTTCCCGGACATCCCATTCTAAAACAAATGCCATTATTAAAATGTCCATCCACACCTCTTTTTGTGGCTATAAACCTTTCCAACAGATTTTGGAGAGTGTGTGTTTGTAGAAATGTGTGTCTACATAGAGCCAAAATAACATTTGTGTGGCCAGGTATTGATGTTGAATGAGAATACCTGGCTATTAATAGGCATTTCAATCTATCCCAATGTTGAGGTTAAGGCTCTGTTTAGGTTGTTCCATCCAAAATTTGTCCAACCATGCCTTTATGGATCTGGCTTTGTACACATAATGGAACAGAAAAAGGCCTTCCACAAACTTCTGCCCCGGGGTTAGAAGAACACAATTGTCTAAAAGGTATTTGTAAGCTGTAATATTATGAGGACCAGACCTTGGAACTACACAAATTTAATACATTGAAGACTATACAGTATGAAGGTCAGGTGTCCAGAAACATTCTGCAATATAATGTACATATAAATTAGACAAGGTTTCCACTATTACGACCTGAAAGTCGCACGATTTTGCCTAGAATTTTTACTCATTGGAAATCATGGGAAACAACTTGTCATGCGACTTTGCAGTCCCAAGTCGCATGATAAGTCGCACTAGCCTTAAATGTTACTTTAGGTATAAGGTTCAGCTTTTTATTATCGATATAAAGGCTTTTACATATCTGTATTAAAACACAGCTTTTCTATAGAAACATTTATTATTATTTGTTTTTACTTAATAAGTAACAAGACTTGATAAGATTTTTTGAAATTTAGATATGTGATAACCTGTATATTAATAGGTATAATACATATAGGGAGATGGCGCATAACCAGGAGAGCACAGTCAATAATTGAAAAGTACATATGTCATAAGGTCCATGTCAATAACTAAAAAATTAATGAATCAATAGTCCAATATAAGTCCAATAAGCACTTTAGTGGCAGCAAAATCCTGAAGCAGAAGCAGACTCTGAAAGATATGTATAAACAAAAAGAGAAAATGCGCCAACCTAAGTGCAGTAAGTGGGTATTTAATTCAAGTAATTTTTACACAATAAGAATGGCTACTCACAAAACCAGTGATAACACAGGCATGTAATGGAAGAAACGGCTGGTCCGGTGTCACAACGTGTCATCAACAGTTACAACAGGCTGGTCTCATATCCTGGTCCCCTGGGCGATGGAAATGAAGGTCCAAGGTGTTCAGGAGCCTTTGGGGGACCCCAGAGAGTGCAGGAGCCATGGATGCTGTATCAGAAGCGGCGTGCGTTCCAGCGTGGAACGCAACGTATCGCCGTACAACCGGAAGTGACGTAGGGACTTCGGACAGCCAATGGGAAGACGCGTTTCTCAGCCTCCGCTGGTTCATCAGATCTATAAGCGGTTACAGCAAAAGTTATTTTTACCTTTTGAGAGAAAGGTTTTACATAACATAAATAAAAGCTGACCATTTTAAGCATCCCTTTCAGTGGTAAATGGTTTGTCTCAACTTTCTAACTGCCACCTTTGCTGGATGGCTTGGTCTGTTAAGAGAGGGGGAGGGGGGTGTAATTCTGCTTTATGCATTCTAAACCTTCTAAATGCATAACAAAAGACCATTTGTAATCTGGGTAAAGTACACAGTAGAATATATTTTATATTCATTCAACATTTGTATCTATGTGCTTTAGGTACATTAAACGTACACTTTAAGCTCTCAGAGAGTGCAGAATAATTGTTTTAGAGTATATGGGTTTTTATCAGATTTTTTTTTATTACGATCAACAGGACCAGTTCATCACATGCACATCACATGCAGTCCAGTGCGTTTTTTTTTTTTCTGTATCAAAAACACATAGAAAGTAGGTTATATGGATTTCAATTGCATAGTTCACACCAGTGCATGCAGTTCCAGTGCTTTCCAGTTTCCAGAAAAAAAAGTAGAACATGCCACATTTTTCCTGAACTGGATGCACTGGAATGCTGTAATAGCATAAAAAACGCACTGGAATGCACCTAAACACACTGGAACACACATGTCCTTATTTAAGGTTAAGAAAAAAGAGGGGAAAATAATGCACTGGGCTTCATTAAAATTTCACGAAAAACTTGTGGAAAATGTGCATGCAGAAAAGCTCTTAATGTCAGTTAACACCTTTATGACCACGTAAAACATGTATGCATCGTCCAAGAGATGTGCTTTAAACCAGTCAGTGTGTTTAGGTAGGAAAAAACAAACAAAAACAAAATACATACTATTGTTTCTTGGTTCTACTATGGGCAGGAAAAAACAAATCACACACACATACGTGGTGTTGCCACAATTGTCAGGAGTAGGAAATACATTTTGCAGGTGGTGGGTCATGGCAATGGCACAAAATTATACGGCTAAACTAAAAATATATATATATATTTTTTACTATTTTGCACCAATTTTGATAAAAAGAAGAAAATTGGGAGATACTCATTAATATTTCCCACCACATTAAAGTCTAATTTGTCCTAAAAAAAAACTGATATAACCTACCTGGATACACAAAGTAATTGTGATGATACGTACAGTTATGTTAACAAATGTTGAAGTTGCAAAAAAGGACTAGTCATTAAGGTTTGTTTTGACCCTGGTCATGAGCATTCTCTCATAGGAGAGAAATGTAGGGTATATAAAACACATGTTCTAATGAACTATACTGTAAATGTATGGAGATGCACAGTTACCTATTTGTATGAAAAATACAAATTAAACAGTAAATTAGGGAAATATAACTTATGTCAGGTTACAACTAACCATTCTGGTCTAAATCTTCCTCTCCCAGTTATATGAATCTTCCCAAAGGGGAGACTTACCAAGTATATAACAAACTACAAAAACATTTTTTCATGTTAGTCTGTAAATGCTTAATTTTTTGAATTTTTGATGTTTAACTATGATCTTGTTGTGTATTATGTTAAATTTTAAATAACCACCTAATAAATAGTAAGAACAGTAAGTAACAGTAAATGTTATCATCTAGATACCCGTGGAAGGCATCATCATTCTACATCAGTTTCCATTCTCCTCCACTGTGCAGCGTATGTCAGTGATCACTCAGGTTATCGGAGAGAGTGACCTAACAGTGTTTATGAAAGGAGCTCCAGAAATGGTTATCCGTTACTGTAAACCGGACACAGGTTAATATTAAATAGTATTGAGGTTAAAGTTTGGTAAAAATAATGAAAAAATAAAAAAGAACCAGTTATGTGGTATTTCAGTTATAGGTGGAGTGTGGTGGGTGAAGTCACTTGCTGGCTTTTTATATACTGTATGTTAGAGACTGTTTTATAATGTTCTTCTCCTCCTTACTACACTTCTGCTTTACTGCTTATATTTACTGGACCTTTCTTTTACTACTTATGTGTTTTGTTGCTCCTTTGTTTACTTTTCCTCTGTTCTGTTCCACTGTATTGCTGCTCCTTTGTTTTGCCTCTTTTCTGCACCTCTGCATTTCTGATAGTCTTTACTGCACTTCTGCTTTACTGCTTCTGTTTGCTGCACCTCTGCATTACTGATAGTCTTTACTGCACTTCTGCTTTACTGCTTCTCTTTGCTGCGCCTCTGCATTGCTGATAGTCTTTACTGCACTTCTGCTTTACTGCTTCTTTTTGCTGCACCTCTGCATTACTGATATAGGTAGATTCAAGTACATCTGCCTAAACTTGCGGCGGCGTAGCTTAGCCTGTTTAGGCTATGCCGCCGTAAATTAGCTAGGCTAGTAATGATTCTCAATATACTTGCCTGCTAATATACGGCGGCGTAGCCTAAAGCGGGCGGGCGTAAGGGCGCCAAATTCAAATGTGTTGGGGGGGGGGGGCGTGTTTGATGGTAATGAGGCTTGACCTCACGTTATTTACGTTTTTTTTTAACTGCACATGCGCCGGGCGCCTACATTTCCCAGTGTGCATTGCGGCTACGTACGCCGCACGGGCCTATTGATTTCGACGTGGACGTAAACAATGTAAATCCCGATTCGCGGATGACTTACGCAAACGACGTAAAAAATTTGAATCTCGCGGCGGGAACGGCGGCCATACTTTAACATTGTTATTCCACCTAATAGGTGGAATAACTTTAGGCCTGCTAATGCTTTACGGAAACGGCGTAAATCGACTGCGGCGGCCGGGTGTACGTTCGTGAATCGGCGTATCCCCTCATTTACATATTCTACGCCGACCGCAATGGAAGCGCCACCTAGCGGCCATCCAAAATATTGCAATCTAAGATAGGACGGCGCAAGCCGTCGTATCTTAGATATGTTTAAGCGTATCTCTGTTTGAGCATATGCTTAAACATACGTCGGCGTAGATTCTGAGTTAGGTCTGCTTATCTACTGATAAGCCAGCCTAACTCTACCTGAATCTACCTAAACGTCTTTACTGCACTTACTGAATTCTAAATGCTGAGAGCATGGAAACATTTCTATTTGAAATACAATAGTACAAATGTGCACTGCAACAGTATGCAAGCAAAGATGAGAAAGTAATGTCAAAATGTACTTTCAACTAACTGTTAAAGGGAACGTTAGTCAGAAAGTGAAGCCCTGATGCCTGTCTTCATGCTGAACTCTTTTTCTGGTATAAGTATGTAAAATATTACAAAATAAGTGCCATTACTGTTTAAATTCCAATAATGCACAGTCTCATCCTGCTCTGCACAGCCTTAGTTGCTCTTCTTGGCAGTGTAACTAAAGTCAGTTAACAACAAGAGACGATCTGCTGACATCCTAAAGATCTGCTGCTGCTAAAAGTGTGTGTGTGTTTGGGGAGAGTTCAGGGAGATGGGGAGAGTTTTAAACAAGGAAGCAACTGTTTTGGGCTGTAACAAAATGGCAGCCTCCCACAAGAAGAAAGAAGAGCAATGCTGGAGGATATTTACAGCACACATTAATTTTGGTAGCATATTTATCAGTATGTAATGTATGTACCTTGCACCCACCGCTGTCAGAATACACTGGTCAGTGACTGCAAATGATTGTCTGCTTTGAAAAATTTCCGACATGTTCTTTTGACAGAAGTCAAATTAATAATTTACTTCTGTCAAGCATGCAAGGTCACAGACTGATCCAAATTTGGATGGTCCCTACTTGACCTGCTGTATTAACCAATTAAAGAGGAAGTAAAGCCTCATGAAAAAAAAAAACTGCAAGACAAAGGCATAATGAGCTAGTATGCATAGCATACTAGCTCATTATGAGGTACTTACCTGAGATCGAAACCCCCGCAGCGACCCTTCTCCATCGCCGCCATTACTCCCGGAGTGACTTCCGGGGTATTGTGGCTCCGGCGCTGTGATTGGCCGGAGCGGTGATGACGTCACTCCCGCGCATGCGCGCGAGAGCCACCAGTGATGGCACGATCGCCTTCACTAACGGCACACTCAGTGCGCCTGCGCCGTAAAAACATCAGTGCAGTCTTTTCTGACCATAGTCAGGCCATAGGATCACAAGTCAAGGAAATCAGGCCCTAGTAATAAAGTAAATAATAAATAAATAAAGTTGTTTAAGAGGTGCTCACAGAAGGTAGTTATGTGGCTAACAAAGGTAGTAAAAGATTGCTTGAGGAGTCTGCTCTAAATTTAGACTGTAAAAGTATACACAAAATTCCCACTTTTCAAAACCCTTAAAAATGATGCTTTTATGGTATGTATTTTATTTGTAATGCTTGTGAAATAATACTGAGGAAACAAAATTGGGGCTTAACCTGCTTATAATTAGGAAGGTACGCTTTTTGGCTATATATTTTTACTTTTCTCTGGGCATTTATGATCACAAATATGTTTTGTTTGTTAACTAGTTCCAGACAATTTTTATAAGCAACTTGATCTCTACACAAAGCAAGGCTTTCGCGTAATAGGACTGGCATATCGATCTCTACAAAAGGAGGGACTGCCACATACCTCCGACCTAGAAAGGTGAGAGCAATTTTTAGAATATTGTTATCTTTTAAAAATAACATGTCTTAATATTGCATATTAAAAAAAATCTGCATCTGCCTCCCAAACCTTCCTGTCATGGTAAAACCCCAAACTATTCTGATAAAGTTAGCTTCCACATCTCATGGCAGTTTAAGAGGTTGTCACTAAGCCCCATGCCCACCCACTCCTATTCGTTCATCACTACTGTACAATGGGAAGCTTTATTGACAAACAGGTATGTGTAAGCATTAGAAAGGGTAAGCAAGTTTAAGCACTATCTATAAACTTTTTTGGTTAGAACGGCCCAGATTTTAGATGTGACAGGAGAGTTTAGGAGGAATATACAGGGGTCACTGAATTGTGATGGCATATTCTGAGTTAAATAAAAAAGTTAAAATACTCAAAAAGTATTTGTGAATTGATGCTTTAAAATTTGTATTTGACCTTTTTCATTAGCGTTTTTGAAAAACACAGAGCACAAAGAAACACTTTGTAAAGTAACATGGAATAGGTGCCCTACCATAAACTTCACCAAAGGAATTTGCATGGTAAAATTTGATTAAATCAATAATATTGTGCCAAAATCAATTTTGCTGAAATCATTGTGCTCATTTCTAATTTTTCTTTTTGATTAATGTATCTTAATAAACAATATATTATTTTACATTTATTTCTACATATATTCTAAACACAGTCCCTGCAGGTGAACTACATATACTGAAATAATTTTACCAAATTTATTTCTTGGTTCTGAACACATAGATTGGTGCTCTGAAATAAGGTATAGAATGGCATTTTTTTGATAACGCACATACACTGGGCACATAACATTACTGAACACTAGGGATTGCATGAAAAGTTATTTTAGCAGTGGGAGGGGAGGGGTGGGTACTCATACAAGCTGACAGGCAGGGTGGTGGGGGGGGGGAGAGACAGCAGATGATGGAGGCTTGTAAACTGACCAGTATCAGTGGCTCAGCAGCTATGATAAATGTGGTCAGTTTACAGAGGGGAGGGCAGTACCAGGCAGGATCAGTCAGGTATTTTAGATGATACAAAGGGCCAAGTTACACAGCACATATTTTATATATATATATATATATATATATATATATATATATATATATATATATATATATATATATATATATATATATATATATATATATATATATATATATATATAATGCAAGGCAAGAGACATAATTAATTAATTTAGCTAATTACCGGTAGTTACATTGTTGATTCAAGGATAGATCATTCAAGTGACTATTTGATGATATCTGCTTATGGTTATAATGTAGGGAACATTATATATGCTCTTTATGTTTTCTGTATCTAATTGTATTTCTTAATGCTTCAAAATTTTTACATGCATAAATATGGTGTGGCAACTGATTAATCAATTATCTGATTGCCTGTGTGTTTAAAAGCCACTGTAGTCCAGTGTTGGTGCGTCCATAGAGGGCGCCGGAGCGCCGCCCCCTCTGGCTCTCGCACCGCCACTGATTACAATACATAGATTCATGCATTGCATGAATCTATGTATTGTTGCCGCTGCCACCGACTATTCAGATGGCCGGCCGGATGGTGAGCGCCGGCCATCTGAATAACGGCAGCTGGTTGACTGTGTGGAAGTGCCTATCAGAGGCCAGCGGCACTGATAGGCTTTCCGAGTACTCGGCTTCCAGATACTTATCTAAGGGACGTACAGGGGGTGCGTTCCTTGGATAAGACTGACAGGCGTCTCAGCCAATCAGGTTACCGGTAACCTGATTGGCTGAAGCATCATCGAGGGCGGGAGAAGACATCGAGGGATGTGGAAGGAGGATGGCCGACCCCAGAAAGGTAAGTGCCGGGTGGGGGAAGGGGCATTTTACAGGGCACAGTGGCATCAATTGGCACAGTGGCGACAATGGGCACAGTGACAGTGGCATCAATTGGCACAGTGGCGACATTTGGCACAGTGACAGTGGCATCAATTGGCACAGTGCCGACAATGGGCATAGTGGCGACAATTAAATGACACAGTGGCATCAATTGGCACAGTGGCGACAAATAAAGGGCACAGTGGTGACAATTAAAGGGCACAATGGCACAGTGGTGAAAATTGGCACAGTGGCGACAATTGATGGGCACAGTGGCTGCATTTGATGGCATGGCACAGTGGTGACAATTGATGGCACAGTGGCTGTGTTTTTTTGGCATGGCACAGTGACTGCGTTTGATGGCATGGCACATTGGTGACAATTGATGGGCAGAGTGGCTGCATTTGATGGGCCCAGTGGCTGCATTTGATGGGCACAGTGGCTGCATTTGATGGGCATAGTAAGGCTGCAATTGTTTTTTTTTTGTTTTTTTTTTCGTTTGTGCCCCCCCAAAAATTTTGAGCACCAGCCGCCACTGCTGTAGTCATTTAATTAAGCAACGCAATTCAATCAATTATCAATGCATTTCCCTTTGTAGAATTTTTTTCCGTAACCCCCCCCCCCCCCAGAACTTTTCCTAATTTGGGGACAGTTGCTTTCCCAAGACTGAAGGGGAAACTCCTCCAACACCCAAATCCTCTATGCAGGAGGCCAGGAAAAAGCGATCTTTGAACCAATAATGTATCACCACCACCTCACCTAAATCACCAAAAAAGGCTCCTCTGTGATTGACTGAGATCATACATATTCATAACTTGGATTGTTAACCCTTCTACCACAGACTAGTTGAATATCTTCAACTACACTAGCAGAAGCTGGCTGACTGCTCTCTGCAGAATTAAAAAAGCATAAATCACTCACTGTCTGTAACAGGATCCATACAACAAAATGGCCTATGTACTTGTAATATACTGTATGGCATAACATTTGTACAGCAAACACTTGTTTTCCTTTAAATCTTTCTTTAAAGTCAGCATTATTCATCTAAAATCTAAGTCTAGCATTTTTTCTCTTGCAAGCATGATTGTATATTCTCATTTTATAAAAGATTCAATTAAAACTTTTATTTACAATTTTTTTCTCAAAGGGAAGTTGTGGAGACCAACCTTATATTTCTTGGATTACTGGTCCTAGAAAATCGTCTAAAGCCAGAGACAAGTTCTGTATTAAAGGAACTAAGTGCAGCCAACATAAGAACAGTTATGGTTACAGGTATGTTTTGTTTTTTAAGCACATTTACAAGATTCAGAAGGTGTCTAATTATGCTAAAATATGCTTAAAGTGGTATTAAACCCAAAATCAAAAACATGTAATATATAGCAGCTTAAAAGTATTGCAATGAACGCCATTTTATCCTCTAGGGTATTAGAAAAAATATATATAATATTTGGGGGTTCTAAGTAATTTTCGAGCAAAAAATGCATCCTATGCATTAATGGTGAAAAAACACCTTGCACTCTCGGGCCCCCCAGCCCCCCGTTTTACTTACCTGAGCCACAAAACTCTGTGGGCGCGATGCCACAATGCTTTCCCCCAGCTTTAGGTGGCTCTTCATTGGAGATTGATAGCAGCACAGCCATTGGCTCTCACTGCTGTCAATCAAATCAATGACGCGGCTCGCCAGGGGGTGGGGCCGAGTGATACTCTTGGTGGCTATGGCCGCCACTGTATCACATGGGAGCGCGCTCACAAGCTAACCCCCTTGAGAGAGCGCTTCCCAGAAGGAGGTTAACTCTTGCGGGGAGGAGCGGAGACAGCCGCCGAGGGACCCCAGAAGACGTGGATCGGATGCAAAATGAACTGCACAGTGGAGGTAAATATGGTATGTTTGTTTAACCCTTACAACCCCTTTAAGGCTTTATTACCTCTGTTTTCATCGGGGGATCTGGCCAGTAAAAAGCCTCCTGTACTCTGGATGAAGGAACAACAGGGGTACCTTTGGACAGCAGCTTTGCTCGTAACGGAGAAGGGAGTGTTAGATGTATTAGCAGATTTCGAAACACTAATAAATTGAAGCCAAACTCCAGCTCACACTTTAAAAGCAGTTACAGCAACAATGTTGTTCCTTTTGGGATACATATTTAACATACATATATAAAAACTGACCATTGTAAGCACCCCTGTCAGTTTTGAAAGTAATGCAGCCATCACATAAAAAAATTGGTAAGCTACAATATAATAAATGCTTGATTTTGGGTTTAATACTGCTTTAAAGCTTGTGCTTAAAGATTGTAATCACATTACAAAATTGATATTTTACATGTGCATTTTTTATTCTGTTTTAATTATCATGCAATTATAATGTACTTTACTGGATTAGAGAAAATTGGGCTAGTACAGTTTAATGCAAATGTGATCATGGAAATTGCTCTAACCTAGTGGCTGGCTTTTTTCTGCTTAGTGTTAAATTGAACATTGAAAATTGTGTCATTAATGCCAACAAAACTACAACAATGTCCCTCAGATGATGCTCTATTACATATACTGTGTTTGCATAATTATTGCTAAATGTTTACACATGGTGTTTTACCTTTATATATTTTTTTACACAGGTGATAACCTTCAGACAGCTGTGACAGTTGGGAAAAATTCTGGGATGATACCTGACAACAGTGACATCATCCTGCTAGAAGCCTGTGAACCTGAAAAAGATTTACCTGCATCACTTACCTGGAATACCATGGATGGGAACCCATCAAAATCAAAAGTATGTTATATGCCTTTAAAATAAAAATAATACATTATACAACTATTAACCACTTCCCTACCGGCCCATAGTAAAATGACGTCCACAAAGAACCTCTGCCGTTCAGAGTGGACGTCATATGACGTCCTGGGCTTTGTGGGGGGGATATCTGAATGATGCCTGCAGCTAGAGGCATAATTCAGATATCCTTCTCTTCTGCCGGCGATTCTGCACAACGTAAGAACGATCATAGCTAGATCGTTCTTACAGGCGGCGGGAGGGGACATCCCCCCCTCCCGCCGCCATCCGGTGCTTCTCCGGGCTCTCCCGTGCCATCGGGGGCCCGGAGAACGAATCGTCCGGCGCTCGCAGGAAGCATAGAGATGACTGGTGACCAGATTGTCACCAGTCATCTCTATGACCGTGGGAGGACCCGGGCGCGATGTGATGACGTCACGCCCGGGTCCCCGTAAGTAAACAAAGCCGCGATTGCGGCTGCTAAGCAACGGTAAACATGAGATCTGTGAATTTTTTTTCACGATCTCATGCTTTCAGGCCTGGAGGAGAGATGTGAGGTCTTATTGACCCCGCATCTCTCCATAAAGAGTACCTGTCACACACATTCCTATTACAAGGGATGTTTACATTCCTTGTAATAGGAATAAAAGTGATAATCAAAAAAAAAAAAATAAAATAAAAAAGTGTAAAAAAAGAAATAAATATGTAAAAAAAAAAAAAAAGAAATACATTTTTTTTTTTAACGCCCCTGTCCCCAGTAGCTTGCGCACAGAAGTGAACGCACACGCAAGTCCCACCGACATATGTAAACGCCGTTTAAACCACATATGTGAGGTATCGCCGCGTGCGCTAGAGTGCCAGCAACAATTCTAGCACTAGATCTCCTCTGTAAATCTAAACTGGTAACCTGTAAAAATTTTCAAAGCTTTGCCTATGGAGATTTTTATGTAACGAAGTTTGGGCCATTCCACGAGTGTGCGCAATTTTAAAGCGTGACATGTTAGGTATCTATTTACTCGTGTAACATAATCTTTCATATTTTACAAATAAATTGGGCTAACTTTACTGTTTTGTTATTTTTTGAATTCATGAAACAATTTTTTTCCAAAAAAAGGTGTTTGAAAAATTATTGCGCAAATACCGTGCAGAATAAAAGGTTTCAATGACCGTCGTTTTATTCCCTAGGGTGTCTGCTAAAAAAACATATATAATGTTTGGGGGTTCTGCGTAATTTTCTAGCAAAAAAATTATCATTTGTACATGTAGGAGAGAAGTGCCAGAATAGGCCCGGTATGGAGGTGTGTATAAAAGCCCTGTATGGAAGAGGTTAAAAGAGCATTCCAATTACAGATATTTTAATCAAATACTATTCTATGCAAATGCTACTTAAAGTGCAGCTATATTTAGTTTTAAACTGTCTAAATACAGACACCACATGACACCAGTTATTAGACAGAAAGGACTTTGCTAATCTACTACATGCTCTCCCGAAGTTTGTAAATAAATGAGTGCCCTTATGTATTACTGCGGAACCATTGGACAGAGTGATGGCAGTTTATCAAAGCATAGCTATTAAGACATTGAAACCCAGGCTCCAGAAACAAAGTAAAAACGCTAAGGGAAGTCCTGGAGTTTTACCAACTAATATTATCCTGCCATCCTTTCCTCTAGAGGAGGCACACAGTATACCTGCTGACAAAGTGACAAAACCAATTTAAGCAGTGCTTTTAAAAGTTTAAAGAGGATACGGGTTGATTTAAGGTATTTGGCTAAAATCTGTTGGCTTCCAAAATGTTCACTTTACATAAACCCATCAAAATGTACTGTAATACGCAAATGACAAGATCCTAAGAAGACATTGGAATTTTTTTATTTCTATGAATGGCTTTTCATCATCTTCAGTATTTCTTCGATGGGTAAACGTGATCATGAAAATAATCAGTTGTCATGATGCCATAGAGCAGGGGTCTGGAACTGGTGGCCCTCCAGCTGTTGCAAAACTACAAGTCCCATTAGGCATTGCAAGGCTAACAGCTACAAGCATGGCTCCCACAGACAGAGGCATGATGGGACTTGTATTTTCGCAACAGCTGGGGGGGCGCCAATTTAAGACCCCTGCCATAAAGGCATACAAGCTTTTCCTTGTCTGAGCAGTGTGTTCTGTAAACACCATAATGTGATGGTGGTAAATATAGACATATAGATATATATAGACATGGAAGTGGTGATTTAGAAAAAGAATAGTATACTATCTAGCCAAATTACAATTAGTTTACTGAACCTTGGACTTTTTTTTTTGCATCAAATATCCAAATCCTAAAATTGTTTTTATATATACAGGTTTCTGGACTAAGTAAAAATGTTGCTGTTTACACATAATGCGTTTGATACTTTCCCATTGCATTGCATAATCCTGTTTTTTAATTAGGCTGTAGTTCAGTTTAAATGTAAAAACATAAAACATTTGTTACTATAAGACAGTGATAAACATATCATCTTTACTAACATAAATATATGTTTTAGGAGTCAAAAATAAACCTTGATGGTGGATGGATTAATAACCCCACTGCTCATGGAAATTTTCATTTTGTGTTATCTGGAAGGTCCTACCAGGTTATAAGTCAATATTTTTACCACTTGCTGCCAAAAGTAAGTATGTTGCCCGCAGTCTTCTATATACATATCTTCTTCATATGGTTGTAGCAAACACAGAATGCCCCACCTGAAAAGCAATGTCTAGTATGATGTTTCAAAAGAAAAAGAGAATTAGTGCAACTGGGATGGGTAAAGGGGAGGTGCTATGAATAAAAGGAGATGAAAGGAACACCGGAAAGCAATTGCTGTCATTTTCCTGGTGGTGACACCAATCATCTTACAGTATTTCATATCTGATTATTATTACTAAAGCCTCGTACACACGCATGGTTTACTCGGCAAGAAAACTGCTGGCAGAGCTTTCTTGCCGAGTACACCGGGCGTGTGTACGAGGCTTTCAGGTTTCTCAAGAAAACTGTGCAAAATTTTGACGAGAAAAATAGAGATCCTGCTCTCTATTTTCTCGTTGTGATTCTCTGCAGTATTTTCCTGCCGAGAAACCCGAATGTGTTTACTTACCTGTCGCCGTGGAAACCTGCACATGCTCGAAATGACTTTGACGCATGCACGGTAGCTTCCTAGGCATAGGTAGGGTGCAGCAAGATGGCGGCGATGGCATTGAATGTGACGAGCACATGCTCATCGTCCGCAATGACGTCACCGCGTTCTTGCCATTCAAAAGAACAGCAGTTCTTTTAAATGGAGTGTCTGTACACTCGGGCGGCAAGAGATTCTTGCCAAGAATCTCGTCAGGAAAAAACAACGTTTTTTTCCTGACGAGATTCTGGCCCGTGTGTACAGGTCTTAAGAGTCAAAAAACATAATACAACTCAATTTTCTTACCTCCTTATTCATACAAACTTTATAAATGGTTACATATAGCCCACCATAATAGTGTATTGTACATATTTTAATGTTTTAAAGATATTACTGAATGGAACCATTTTTGCCAGAATGATGCCAAAACAAAAGTCCAACCTTATTGAAGAACTTCAAAAATTAGAGTAAGTACAACCCCTTTGGGACCTTAAAATAATGGAATACATACGTTGTATAATGTTGTATAATAGATATATATTTTTTGGTTTTCTGGATAGCCAACACAGGCCATTACCAAGGACGAGAGAAAATGTGATACTGCGCTAACTAACTAAGTGAAACAGAAAATAAATGAGCTGCAACAAAAATTGTGATATACGCACAATATACAATCAAAAACGGAAAAAATAAGTAGCGCAACTTATTTTTTCCGTTTTTCATTACCAAGGACGGCTCGGCTGAGAACAGTATATACAGCCATACACCAATGTTGTTCCTGACTAGGTCTATAAACCTAGCACCAGGGCCGCCATCAGGGGGGTACAGGCAGTACAGCTGTAAGGGGCCCGGAGGTCCCCAGGGGCCCGGATGGCAACCCCCTATAAAAAAAAGGGCCCCAGGTGGCAACTCCCCTTTTATTTATATATATTTTTTTATTAACCTCCCTGGCGGTATGATTATTTCAGAAAAAAGTTGCTGAAAGCGGTACCATTATTTGCAAGGAAATTTGGCGTTTTATACTATAGGCCTGTAATTCTTAGGAATAACTCACTTAAACCCTAACCAAACAAGAGTCTAGTAGGCATCCTGGGTATGAATTTTTTTTAAAAACAAAATTATAAATTATAATATAATGAATAATTATAAATAATTATAACAAATAATAATAATATAATTAAAATAAAAATTATTCAATAATGTAATCAACTCAAAATCACTGAAATTTGCTCAGTTGCAGAATTGTCGCTGTCATTACTTTTATTTTTTGATGACGAATTTCCCCACAAATCGCTATCGCACAATTCTGCAAGTGATTATAATTTATTATCGCTTTTTTTCTAGCTGCTCTAAAATCACCTTTGACATAAAGGGACACTTTTTGGTTGCTATGGACAATCTACAGTTTGCAGGTAGAAAGAATAGTTTTTATTATATAAAAGTACATGCAGAACACTGGGCAGACCACTAGGGACAGAGGGGGTGTGTATTTTTTACATACAGTACTGTAATCAATAAGATTACAGTATACTGTATGTATTGTGTTTATTCACTTTTTGGAATTTGGCGCCGTTCTCCGCCCCCGTGCGTCAGGGAACGGAGCTCGGTGGCACACAAAGGCACTGTGTGAATCGAGTGAGGAGACACAGCTCGATCACACAGCGCGGCGGCATCGCAGGATCCAGGGACAAGGTAAGTAAACCCTGCCTGTGGCTGCAGCGAGGCGATCCTGAGTCTGTCTCGGGGTTACCGCTTTTGGTAATAAAATACCACTCCGAGACAGACTCGGGAATACCACCAGAGGGGTTAAGGACCAAGCTCTATTTGTGGGAAGAAAATTATAAAAATTATAAAAAAAAATTATAAAAAATTCATATGGGTACAGTGTTGCATGGCCACGCAATTGTCATTCAAAGTGCGACAGCGCTGAAAGCTAAAAATTGTCCTGGGCATGAAGGGGGCAAAGTACCAGGTGTTAAAGTGGTTAAAGATGTCTATTGCCCCTTCTTTTATCTTTGGCAAATATCTGTGGACCCAATGGATTAATATGGATCTTTTCACTGGTTGTGAGCTGCTAAGGGGACTGAAGTACTTCTTTTCCATTCTGTAAGTGAATTGGGGTTTCCAGGTTGATGAAAACTGAGTTATGCAAACCAATCAATGCACTGCAACCAGTGATAATGTTCTAGTCATTTAAAATATATTTGTTGTTAAGGGTTACTGGATGTTGTGTATCATCATTGCTCTTTGCACTGCCCTATTAAATAAGCCTTCAGGATCCCATATAATAGTAAATACTAGCAAGAATTACTTTGTCAATAAAATATATTTTACTGTCATTTTTTCAGTTACTTTGTTGGAATGTGTGGAGATGGAGCAAATGATTGTGGGGTAAGCATGCAGTATATTTGCTAATATTGTGAATACATATATATGCCCACTTAAAACTGTGCCAGTATCTTGCAATACAAATGCAAACCTAGTTTTATATATATACAGTGTATATATATATGAACTATACCTAAATCTTATTTTTATATTTCTAAACACTAAACCTGTTCTATGGACTGCAACTGACCACCTACAAATATCACACGAAGAAGCCGATTCTTCATGTTATGATTGCACATGCTCTATAGCAGTCCATAGAACAGGTTTAGTAGTTGGAAGTATATTGAAAGATAGATATCGCTAGACTCTGGAAACCCTGCAAATAACATGTCTAGAAGTCACCAAGATGTTTGTATGGATTATATCTCATTTATATAAAATTATGTTTTGCTTGTGATGGTATGAAGCTAGCTGCACTGAATTGGATTTACTAAAGGAGTAATATTTGTTGACTTTGCAAAGTGAATATTTGGTGATAAATAAGACGGCCCTCAACTGCCGGGTGGACGTCCCTGGACGTCCTTTTATTTGCATTCAAGTCAACAGTTATTTTGTTCCCATAAATAGAGCTTTCTTTTGGTGGTATTTGATCACCTCTGGGATTTTTATTTTCTGCAAAAAAAATAAAAAAATGAATGAAAATTTAGAAAAAAATAAGTATTTTTTTGTTTCAGTTATAAAAAATTGTAAATAAGTATGTTTTCTCCTTCACGGGTGGGCACTGATGGTACTGCACTGACAGACACTGATAAGGTGGCACTGATGGGCACCGATGAGGTGGCACTGATGTGGGGGCATTGATGTGCACTGATGATGGACACTAATATGCGGCACTGATAGGCGGCATGGATGGGCACTAATAGGCGGCATGGATGGGCACGGATAGGCGGCATGGATGGGCACTGATAGGCGGCATGGATGTGCATGGATAGCCGGCATGGATGGGCACTGATAGACGGCATGGATGGGCACTGATAGGCGGCACGGATAGGCATAGATGGGCACTGATAGGTGGCACTAATGTATGTGTTGTACTAATGGATGCCAATCAGTGATGCCCATTGTGGGCACTGATTGGCATCCATTATTTGTAAATTTTCATCCCTGGTGGTCTAGGGTGGCATACCTGTGGTGGGCATCCCTGGTAGTCTAGTGGCATCCCTGGTGGTCCAGTGTGGGCATCCTCGTGGGGGCTGTGCTGATAATAGTTCAGCACAAACCCCCCTGTCAGAGGAGCAGTCTATCGGCTCTCCTCTACTCGCGTCTGACAGACGCGAGTGAGGAAAAGCCGATTACCGCCTTTTCCTGTTTACATCGTGATCAGCCGTGATTGGACACGGCTGATCACGTGGTAAAGAGTTTCCGTCGGAGACTCTTTACCTAGATCGGTGTTGCGGGGTGTCAGACTGACACCCTGCAACAACGATCGCGCGCAGCGCTCAATATCCTGAGGACGCCATATGACGTCCACTCAAGATATTGAAACCACTTTGCTGATGTCTTTTTGCATAAGGCGGGCGGCAAGTGGTTAGACTCCCACAATGCATCACATTCCATAAATGGGTGGTAGAATCCTTTCATTCAACTGCTCCAACATTTCTCTGTAGCAGGGGTTGCAGGTAAGTCTCACAGCGTGGGAAGACAGCTGCTCAGAATAGTATCTGGCAGGTATGAGGAGGCACAACAGGCAGCAGCAGTCTGTGAGTAATGCAGTGCCGTTCCTGGCCCCCATGTCACATTAAAGATTAAAGTTGAGAAGCGGGGGAGGGGGTGTTCTGCTTTCGGAAATGACATCTTACATTAAAGCGAGAAGCGGGGGTGCTGACTTCTTACCTCTTCTCCCACGCAGCCAGCGAGTTGAGAAGCTGGGTGAGGGGCCGAAAATGACTTCTCACCAGGCGGGGCCTTTAGTAATTTGGGGGGCCCTCCACAGCTTTGCGGGGCCCTAAGCGGCTTGCATAGTGAGCCTATAGGGCGGATCGGCCCTGGAGGAATGGAATACATACATTTTATACATAACTAATGTGTATGGTACTGTCAGCAAAAAGTATATACTAAACTTCAGCTTTAAGTAAAGTGAGGAGAAACTAGTTGTGACTTAAAGAACCAATAAAATCATTACAAACAGTTGTGTAGTACTCCAGTGTTTCTTCTATTTTTCACTAATGTAATAATTTACCCTTTATCCATTCTCTACAGGCACTTAAAATATCCCATGCTGGAATTTCGTTGTCTGAATTAGAAGCATCTGTTGCTTCACCTTTCACTTCCAAAATTCCAAATATTCAATGTGTACCAATGCTCATAAAGTAAGTTTTTTGCTTGTTTACAATCTGCATAAGTTTTGGCTAGAAGAAACTGAATTAATGTTTTAATGTCAATTATAACTGACTTTTCACATAAAAAGGGATATGTCCTAAAGCAGTAGATAAAGTTTGCTTTACAAAGTGAATGCTGGCTGTGTTCATTTTAAATATGCAATTACTTGCAGGAGAAATAATATACAAAAAAAAAACAGGATTTTTGCTATAATTTGATTGAAGTGAACTTCTAAACTTCATAAGTTTAGAAAACATTTCAGATGATTTACTAAAAGAGTTTTACATTTTTACATAATCAGGCGCGTAAATGTTCACTTCAATTCTTCAATCCTGTGAAAAGCAAATTCCTGTTCACTTAACCACTTCAGCCCCGGAATGATTTACCACCTTCATGATCAGGCCATATTTTGCAATACGGCACTGCCTAACTTTAACTGACAATTGTGTAATTGTCCGCCACTATTACACAAATACAATTGATGGCCATCTATCCAGAAATAGAGCTTTATTTTGTTAGTATTTGATCACATCTGCGTTTTTTTATTTTTTGCGCTATAAATTAAAAAAAAAATAAAAAAAATTCTGCTATAATACATATACAATAATGAAATAGAAAAAAATGTCTTCATCAATTTCAACCAATATGTATTCTGCTACATATTTTTGGTAAAAGAAAATCCCAATAAATGTATATTGATCGGTTTTCACAAAAGTTATAGCATCTACAAACTATGGGATAGATTTAGGGACTTTTTATATTTTTTACTAGTAATAACTAGTGTTGAGCAGAATACGCCATATTCGATTTCGCGATATATCACGAATATATAGCCGAATATTCGTGAAATATACGCTAAAATCGAATATTCGTGATATTTTATAAAAAAAAAAAATTGCGAAATTTCGCTAATGCGAATGCGAAAATGATTGCGAGATTTTGACAACTCTGATTGGCTCTGATGCAAAAAAAGGGTGGAGAAAGTATTCGCGAATATTCGATTTCCGAATATTCGCGAATACTTTCTCCACCCTTCTTTTGCATCAGAGACAATATTCGCGAATACTTTCTCCACCCTTCTTTTGCATCAGAGACAATATTCGCGTATACTTTCTCCACCCTTTTTTTGCATCAGAGCCAATCAGAGTTGTCAAAATCTCGCAATCAATTTCGCATTCGCATTAGCGAAATTTCGATAAAATATCACCAATATTCGATTTCCGAATATTCGCGAATACTTTCTCCGCCCTTCTTTTGCATCAGAGCCAATCAGAGTTCTCCTACCACAGTTGACAAAATATTTCACAACTTTTTTTTTTTTGATAAAATATTCCGAATATTCGATTTCCGAATATTCGAGAATACTTTATCCGCCCTTCTTTTGCATCAGAGCCAATCAGAGTTCTCCTACCACAGTTATCAAAAAATCGCAATCATTTTCGCATTCGCATTAGCGAAATTTCGCAAATTTTTTTTTTTTAATTCGGCAACATAAAAGGATCGCCTCAGCGGCCCAGGGTCTCTAATCATACCAGCAATGCTTTTAGACGTCGATAGGATGTGATCTGTTTTAAAAATAAAATTGAAAAAATGCGAATATTCGGAATAGCGAATATTGGCCGCGAAATTCGAGATATTCGCGAATACTCGAATATGCCATATTCGAGCCGAATATTCGCAATACGAATATTCGTGAGCAACACTAGTAATGACGATGATCAGCGATTTTTTAGGAACTGCGACATTGAAGTGGACAAATCTGACACTAAGAGACACTTTTTGGGGACCAGTGACACTAATACAGTGATCAGTGCTAAAAAAAATGCACTGTCACTGTATAAATGACAATGCAGGGAAGGGGTTAACACCAGCGGTGATCAAAGGGTTAAGTGTGTCCCTAGGGGGTGCTTGCTAACTGTGTGGGGATGGTCTGACTGGGGAAACACAGAGATCCGTGTTCCTGCTTAGTAGGAACACAAGATCTCCATGTTCTCCCCTGACAGAATGGGGATCTGCCTTGTTTACATAGGCAGATCGCCTCTCTGAGGAGTGATTCCAGGTGGTTGTCGGACATCGCTGATTGGCTCTCCCTCTGTCCAATCAGTGCGCCCCACAGAAGCTACTGCATGGAGCGACATACAAGTACATCGCTTCACGCAGCTGGGCCGCCTTGCAGCAGTAAATGTGCAGAAGGCGGTCCAGAAGAGGTTAAATACATAATCATCTGCACATAAAATAAGTAAATGAGAATTTGCTTTTTACATAACTCGATAACTGACGTGAATATTTAGCCAATTTATTGTGTGAATACTTCAACTTCTTTAGTAGATCAGCCTTATTCTCATAGAAAAATAAATAGACTCTATATTCCTTTAGTAAATAAAACCTGTACAGGGGAATTCAAAACAGTCCTAACAACAATTTTACGTCAGCAGTCCACTTAAAAAATTAGCTGTTCCTAATTCAGACAAGCATTTGCACCAGTGGCGGTAACATTAGCAAAATACAATCCAATTAGCTATTACTACTGCCACTGTAAGAACCTGTTGCTTTGGCAGCTACAACTTCTTTAATAACTACTGCCAGCTCTCAGATTAGGAAACTAGGGAATTAAGACCAACTGTGAGCTGGCATTCAGAGGTATGCCAGTACACAGATTGTGCAGTTCCATGTGCTAGGAAACTGTATCTTGCAGATTCCATGGATGAAAGCTAAATGTATACAGGGCAATGCCCATATTTGGGAAATGACTAGTCACTGGGTGGGCAAATTATATAAAAAATGGAGATGCGCTAATAAATATATATAAGTGAAATAATAAAAAAAAAACACTTGAAAATATATGAAACATAAACCATCAAAATATTGAGCATAACCAGTCCAATACGCAGTTATAGTAAACCTTGATAGTTGAAATAAGTGAAAATATCACAATTGACACCACAACAAACGTGTGCACCTCCACCACACAGAGTGCATGCTTACCAGAGGGCAAGCATAGTGCGCTTGCGGCCATCAACCCAGCCAGGGCCTTTATCCTGGAAATATGGGAAATGCCCGCTCGCAGGAAGGTACTTGAATGTTGTAACCAGGATATGCATCAGGAGCCAATAAGTCTCGATCTCTCCAATGCTCATCAGCATAGGTTAACCACGTATACCCAGAAGTAAAAAAATGCTCTCCATAGTGTAAATCAATTAAACCATCAGGAATTTTAATTAAAGATTGCACTTACATAAAAAGCTTGAATGAAGCATAAAAATACATGTATTTGACAGCTCTACATTTTATTGACAGCTCACAACAGCTGTCAATTGAGCCGATTCCAAAGCCTCTATTGGAGTGAATAATGGACCTGCCCGTTTCAAAAGTAAAAACAATTGTAAAATGAGCCAGAAACGGAACTAGACTCTAAGTTCCCTATCAGGCTCCACCCACCCAAGTACAAATCTCCTCAGCCAAGCACCTGTCAGTGTGATGAGTGTGATGGCCAGGGAGGGAATGAGTGTACTAAGGAAGGAGTGTCTAGTGTGAACCCTCCTTCCACAGTGCGGATTCAGACAGAATGTATGACGGGTGCATTAATAGAGTTCAAGCACCATCACTTTTGCTGCTGTTCACTGACAGAATTAGAAAGGGTGTTTACAACATCATTTCATGAATTCTCTTGGTTGTGTTTTAAAGAAACAAGGAGGTTGATTCACTAAAAGAATAGTGGCTGTTCACGTTGCAATATGACTTTACTGAGTTTGGTGAATATAGTATAGCTGTGAGTACTGCAATCATCCAATCATGTGCAATTAACCATGATGTCATATGATTGGGAGTTTTAAGTGAACACAGGCCTACCTGTTTATATGAGCATTTACTTTATAAACAGAATATTGGCTTTTAGTTATCATTGTAGAACATTGCCACAGTTTTTAGCTCTTGTTCTAGACAACAATTTAAGGCCTCTTTCACACGGAGTGGACCGTTTTTGTGTCCGCTCCGTGTGTGTCCGGCGGCTCAGTGGGGATCATCCGTAATCCCCGCTGAGCTGTCGGCGGATAGGGCGGTCCCCGCACACTGTGCAGAGACCGCCCTGTCTCTTCTCTGCTCTCCCCTATGGGGAATCGGATGAAGACGGACCGTCTGTCCGTCTTCATCCGATCCGTTCCGCCGGACAGAAGAAAAATAGGGTTTTCTTCCGTACGAAAAACCGGATCCTGACGGACGCGGATGGTTGCGGACGTTAGCGGATGCTCCATCCGCTAACGGACGCGATCCCATAGGGATGCATTACAAGTCCGTAAGCTAATGTGAAAGGGGCCTTACAGCCAGAGTGTCTGCGGCTTGGGTGAATGATTTGCAAAATGTATGTTGGTATCTTATCTATCTTGTATACAGTATATCTATTCAAATTCACTGTTATGAGTTCTGGAAGTGAAATGATTCTACCTTCTGTATTGGCAATTTTCAAATTAAAAAGAGTCCAATAAAGGGGTTGTAAAGGTTCATGTTTTGTCACCTTAATGCATCCTATGCATTAAGGTGAAAAAACATCTGACAGTTACGGCCCCCCCAGCCCTCCCAGCCCCCCGTTTTACTTACCTGAGCCCGTTCACCTGCTGCGCTCGCCCCTCGACGCTCCTCTTCTCCACTCAGTCTGGCCATTGATTGGCTAGAGTGGATGGATTGATGGCAGAGCAGCCATTGGCTCGCGCTGCTGTCAATCACATCCAATGATGCGGGGGGCGGGGCCAAGTGATACAGTGAGCGGCTATTACCGCCGGCTGTATCACGGGAGCGTGCCCGCATGAACTAACCCCCATGGGAGAGAGCTCCCATGAAGGGGGTTAGTTCTTGCGGGGAGGAGCTGAGACAGCCGCCGAGGGACCCCAGAAGACCAGGTTCGAGGCCACTCTGTGCAAAACAAGCTGCACAGTAGAGGTATTGTTATTGTTTGTTATTTAAAAAAAATATATACATCCTTTACAACCCCTTTAACTTACTTGCACCCTCTTGTGCAGACTGGGTGTGTGAAAGTGCTGAATTTGAGTGATGATAGATCAACCTATATATTAAAAAATATATTTTCTTCTAATGTTTGCACGTACATTGTAAAAAAAATCCCTTTTTAAGAGACTGTCACCAAAACAACTTTTTACAATAATAATACAAGAATGCTTTAATGCCACAAATGTTGCCACACCTGGACAATGTTTTTATTACCTAACTGCAGAGTTATGAGAGTAAGTTCTTGGCACATCAATGTTGTGTGTAAGTAAATACTATAGTTTCTGTATGTAAAATTCATTTTTAGCACTTAGATCTTTTGATTTTTGTGGTTCTTTTAAATCACATTGATGCATGTTCCATTAGTAAAATGTCTTACTTAAAATAAAAATATCTTACTAACAAATAAAGAATATAGATATAAAATAAATATTCATATATCTAAGATAACTTCAGAGCCAGATTGTCAATTGCTATCAGTAGAACCAAATGGAATAAATGGTCCATGTTGTTATTTATTAATAACACCTCTACTTTTAGTTTGAGAAAACATTGTACTTGCTTAAAATACGTACAATACTGTGTACAACAATGTAATAAGACAATGTTCTTTTCTTACACAGGGAAGGAAGGAATACTTTGGTTACAACATTCTCTATCTTTAAATTCATGACCATGTTCATCTTTGTTGGTCTAACTTGCATAGCATATCTATTCTGGGTAAGGTTGCCTTAATTTAAAAGTTCCCTTACTGTTACTGTGAAGATGTTTTGAAGTGATTGCTTGCTGGATTATTATTTTTTTGGTTAGATGGTTAGAACATGGTTAGAGATGACACAAAGTAAGTGGCAATGCCTTAATCGTATATGTGCTGTAAAGGCCACTGGGACCTCTTCCATCCTTGTCAAGGAGAGTGCTAACCTTCTCTCCTTTCATACAACACTGTATTATTATTTTTTTACAATTGATTTTTAGATTCTCTTTAATTACTTTGTAATTATTTGTATAACATTGTCCCACTGTATTTAAGTGTTATTACTATATGTTCCAGATAGGCTAAATATATTGATAAAAAAGTACTTTTCTGATTATTCTTAACTTACTAAAGAGAAGGAATTGGCCTTTTCTTACCATGGGCACCAGCTCTAGATTTCTCTTACAGAGATATTAAGAGTACTTTATATTTTGATAAAAGAATCCAAAAACTGACTCCCAATCCGAAATGGCTCATTGCAATGTAAATAACTTTCAAAATGGTTTCTGGAGCTATCTCCTAAGTCCGAGATGTTAATGAGATGGCTCCATCATATTTTTCTGCACAGGTGCTGTGAGTGCAGGCTAGATTTTACCCAAAGGATGTAATCATCGGTTGTTCACATATGCTTTTAATGCATTTGCTTATTTCTACTTTTGAATAGAGTATAGAATAGATAAAATCCCCCTCTGATTTTTTTGCTGTCTGTGCCACATTGTGGAGATTTAATATTTTTTTTTGTCTCCTGTCCTGTAGATCAAACAGGAAGTAGGTAGGAATTTCTCCAAAGAGAGGAGAAGCCTTGTCGTAGGTCAGGGGTGCCCAACCAGTGGCCCGGGGGCCACATGTGGCCCACGGAGCCCTCTGATGTGGCCCGCGACCTTCTGTTCTGGGATGGCTGGTTGGCAAGCCCAGATTGCAGGTTGCCGACCTGCCAGCTCAGAGCATCAGTGTTGTGAATGAAGCCGGCAGTAGAGGAAGCAAGTGGCTTTTCAGAAAGTGCACCACACCTGCAGGATATGATAGAGGTCTATGGCAAAATGCAGCTAACTGGTGGAAAAACCACAGGAACACTGCGCCGCACCCACAGCGGGGGTAGACCGCAGACATTTAGTTTAAAAGCAGCCTTAGCAGGTTCCATTCAAAGCGGTCACAGGCGATCTGGATGATCATGGAATCCTACGCTTGTCGCCCGTCTCCTATTTCCCATATATTGTGGCTTCCGCCTAAAGACAGACCCACCATTTTATGCCCATCTTTATCATTTTCCTTGGATATTTGGGATAGAGTCTCTAGAACACAGGCTTTTAAATCGCCTCATTCCCCATTGGCCCCCCTGTTGAGAAATCGTGCTTTCACCCCAGGTCTCGACCCAGTTGCTTTCCAATGGTGGACGAATAAGGGACTACTGCGCATAGCGGACCTTTGCGACAAAGGGAAGGTTCTCTCTGAGCAGGTTTTGCGGGAGAAGTATCAAATGCCATTGATAGAATGTTACAGATATGTTCAGATATGTCACTTTATACAAATGTTGGCCCGCCAGGGAGACTTGGAGGTTCATACCCCCATGGAGTATCTTTGCGTTCGCTATGACAGTTTACGGGGACATATTTCTGAGTTATATGCGATGCTGATGTCGTCTTCCACTAAGCTGAATTACATGCTCCGGTGGGAGGAGGACCTGCAGGAAACCTTTGATCTAAATAAGTGGTGTGAGCTGGCAGAGACTGCTTCTAAGTCACTTATAAACACGTCCATTATAGAAGCCAATTATAAAGTGCTGCTTAGATGGTATATGGTGCCGGCCAGACTCGCTACCTTTGTTCATGGGGCCACCCCCAACTGCTTCCGGGGATGTGGCCAGGTGGGAACTGCCTATCACATCTGGTGGTCGTGTCCAAAGGTCAGAAGATTTTGGATTAGGGTATATAATTTTATCTACTCATTGACCCAGTTGAACATGACTAAATCTGCAAAGCAGGCTCTTTTGGGCGACAGGGTGGTGGAGGCATCTAAAGCCCAAAGGCGATTGCTTAAGTTTATCTTTATATCAGCTAAGATCACGATAGCCAGAAATTGGCGCGTCGCCTCCTTGCCGCTCGAACAGCTTAAACGGAAACTGTCATGGTTAATGCTAAATGAGAGATTGACGGCACTGATTCAGGACAAGCTGGAGATTTTCCATAAGGTTTGGGACCCGTGGCTGGCTTACTTGGCTAGCGATCTAAGATCGCTGGAGGTGTGAGCTACGGTCATGGATCCATTTGATTGATTTCTAAGGGCTGGTCGGTTGCTCTCCTATCTGTTCCCTCCCCCCTTTATCTTTTCTTTTCCTTTCTCTTTTCTTTTTCTTCTTTTCTTTTTCTTCTTTTCTTTTCCATATACGATACTGCTTATTTATGTTTATTTTTTACACCTCCATCTTTCCAACAGAAGCCTTACAAAGCGGGTCCTCCCGTTTGAATAGTAATAGAGGCAACAGAATGGATTTGGGGTTTCCAGATCCAGGTCTCTTGACCGGCAGGTCTTGGGCCTACTAAGGTTTGGTCATCGATAAATTGGGGAGAACCACACTTAGTGTTTTACCCTGGAGTATTTTATTATGCTTTTTGTTACGATGATGATGCCGAATAATATATGGTGTTATGTATTGGGATGGAGACCTTAGGCGTTTGTTAACACTTTTGTGGCGATGCTTCTGTGTTGTTGTAATGCTCATTTTTCTTTCAATAAAAACTATTGGAAATAAAAGCAGCCTTAGGCCCCTTTCACACGAACGGTCCAACCCAATTGGACCCTCTATTCACCTCTATGGAGCGGAAGATGTAAGACTTTTTGTCCATTTACACCCTGCCTATCTTGAATCCGATTTGCTAAAAAAACAGAAGTGGATCCGTCCCCTTCCATCTGATTTGATCAGAGGGCCCATAAAGTAGATTGGGCTGTGCCTGTGTCTGCTTTGCATATGCAGAGTGGACACAGACCTGTCATCTGCCCACTCCGCTCATTGTGGCCCGTGACTGGTTACTAAGTCGCTTAAGTGGCCCTCAGCCTTCAAAAAGTTGGGCACCCCTGTCGTGGGTAGTTGTCACTAGAATAACTGTAATGCTGCGTACACACAACAAATGTTCGATGTGAGCTTGTTGTCGGAATTTTGACCGTGCGTATGCTCCATCGGACATTTGCTGTTGGAATTTCCGACAACATAAATTTGAGAGCTGGTTCTCAAATTTTACAATAGCACAATTCAACGCACAAAAATTCTACACATGCTCTGAATCAATTCAACGCATGTTCAGAATGATTGAAATTATTTTTGTTCGGCTTGTCGTAGTGTTGTAGGTCACTGCGTTCTTGACGTTCGCAATTTCCGACAACATTTGTGTGACCGTGTGTATGCAAGACAAGTTTGAGCGAACATCCGTCGGAAAAAATCCACGGTTTTGATGTCGGAATGTCCGATCGCATGTAAGCGGCATTACCCTTTTTTACCTTTACCTCCTAATGAAAAAAACTGTAACATTTTGCCATAATTTTCTATCCCAGTGGAAGTGGTTCTCAGGACCAACAGAGAGAGCATATCTCCCCAGTGGGGACACAGACAGCAAATAATGGTTTTAATCCAAGGTTTTTAAATTCTGCTCCATTGAAAACAAAAAAGAAGTAACTTTGGATATACTATAAATTGTAGACTCACTGCTAAAAATGCAGCTCTGTATAAATATTTTGCAGGTTATGAAATTATTTGTTTTGCCTTACACAAAATGATTTTGTCTTAGAAACAAACCCTTCTTGGAAATTATCAATACCTATTACAAGATTTGGCTATCAATATTACAGTGGCCTTAACTTGTAAGTATCTGTTATTTTAGTATTTTATTGCTGACTTCAATAATACACTGTATGACACAACATTCTTATCCTCATATTTAGTAAGCTTGAATGGTCCAGCACCAAAGCTCACTCCATACAGACCTCCAGGACAGCTTCTTTCTCCTCCATTATTATTGTCCATTGCTATGCACTTTATCTTCACTTTGATTGTACAGACAACTGCTTTCGTCCTACTTCTGCAACAGCCATGGTACAATGAAACAGATGTCTTCAGGTAAATGATTACCACATGGTTTGTAGATCTAACCATTGCTTAGCCACCATTTGAAAAATGCAGTTTAAGGACAGTGCAAATATTTTTTTTTAAACTAATGTTGCCAATATTATACTCCCTCACATGGAGCTTTATTCAAATCCAGCAGTAGGCTAAAACAGGAATCATCAAACCGTGCCACGTGCACCAAGGTGAGCGCATCATGTCTTTTTCACTGAAACCTGGGCATAGTTGATCGTCAGCCCACAACCTTTCAACGCCCTGATATCATTAATGTGAGGATGTTAGTGTGTGAAAGAGGCCCATCCACACTCCCCTTTACTATGCAGCAGGTATTTGGAGTCCCTGCATTTCTGGGAGTGCAAAGTTTTGGTAGATATGAGGTCTGAAGGTGAAGAATTTGGGTGCATTCATTTGGACCAAACAGAGGTATGAAGGTGTAGACATTGGTGTTGATCTGAGGTCTAAAGGTGTAGGAATAAGGGCAAATTTGCGATCTGAAGAAGCATTAGATGGGCATATACTGTATGAGCTTTGAAGATGCATGCTTTGGGGCTTATTTGAGGCCTCAAAGTACATTATTTGGGGTTTATAGGAGGTTTGAAGGTACAAGCTTTGGGGCTGATCTGAGGTCTGAAGGTATATAAATTGGGGCTAGTTCACAGTAATAGTAACAAGAAACATGTTTTGTGTGTGCACTATTTGACCTTATTTGATGAGAGGTCAAAAATGGAGAGCATATTGTAATATCACATGGTGGAGTACACTGTTGTCACTGTGGGATTGCACATTCATAGCAGATTTTGAATTGATCACAGTTGCACACAAGTTTTGGAAGGTATATTTGGATAAAAGATTCATATGCCCCGTACACACGATCGGAATTTTCGATGGCCTAAAATCCGATGGAATTTTTCATCGGAATTCCGTTCAAGCTATCTTGCATACACACTGTCAGACCAAATTCTGACCGTCCAAAACGCGGTGACGTAAAACACTACAACGAGCCGAGAAAAATTAAGTTCAATGCTTCCGAGCATGCGTCGACTAGATTCTGAGCATGCATGGGTTTTTTCTCCATCGGAGTTGCACACAGACGATAGGGACAAAAAAAAAATGTTCTATCTGACTTTTTTCATTGTGTGCACGCGGCATTAGTTGTATTGGGACAAAACATATTTTTAACAGTTGAGGTAGTTATGCACTAATACACTGTGCATATATGTATTTTTAAGTTATGTTACACTATTTTAGTTTTTTTAATTATATTTAGGGGTGTGATGCAATTAATTATCAGTGTTTTAGCTGCAACCTGATGAGTTTATAGGAGTTTATGTAACACTGCACGGATTTCTACCCACCCTGACCTAATGTGTCATTTATTACACACTTTTTAGTACCCTGTTTTCTTACAGTACATGTAAATCCTAACAATGAACTTCTATTATATGGTCAATTTATGTTTGTTAAATAATACCATTGAAAGTGTTTTGTTATAACTGTTTATTAAGTTCAAAAATACCTGTTAATCTTGCCAGAAATTGTGTGAGTTGATTACTTTCTGCAGGGCCGGATTAACAATGGGGCTGATGGAGCTGCAGCTCCAGGCCCCTTTCTCAAGATAGGCCCATTTGCCCAAAAAAAAAAAAAAAAAAAAAATTTTTTTTTTTTTTTTTAAGATTTTTTTTTTTTAAGATCGAATTTGGGGGGTTGTAGCTCGATGACCAGAGGTCACAGAAACCCCACATTTGGGGGTAGGCATGGGAAGACCTACCCCACAACTGGTTAAAATATGGGACGGCTATCATTCATGGTTCTGGAGATACGGGCCTGCTTGCACAGCCTGTCAGAAGCTACATTCAGAGCGGCCAATATAAATACAAGCTGACACACTACAGCAGACTGATAGGATCACAGTGCTTATAATAATTATTTGTATATTACTCATGGTAATTAACCCCTTGCCACCCAGGCCAATTCTGACACTTCTCTACTACATGTAAAAATCATCATTTGTTTTTTGCTAGAAAATTACTCTATGGTGGTCTTTGCACTTTTTATGCTGCAGGGTACAGAGCTGCACGATTCTGGCTAAAATGAGAATTGCAATTTTTTTGCTTAGAAGATAGATCACGATTCTCTCACGATTGTTGCGGCGTAACATCATCTTTCACATTAAAACAAAAAAAAATGGGCTAACTTCACTGTTTTGTTTTTATGGTTTTTATTATTCATTGAAGTGGGAAAATGCAGTGTGACATAACATATTGCAGCAATAGCCATTGTATTCCCTAGAGTCTCTGCTAAAATATATATAATGTTTGGCAGTTCCAAGTAATTTTCTAGCAAATAATATTGCTTTCTAACTTAAGAAATAAGTGTTGGACTTTAAGTGGTTAAATTTAGTTACAATGTTAGTTAGTTACAATGTTTCATTTTGTTTACAAACTTCGCAGACTGCCCAGATTTGTTCTTTACACACAGAAGTGTATCCCTTTGATCTAAGAAGGAAGCATTAGTTACAATGTTTCCTGTTAAAAACTTGGCAGACTGCCCAGATATTTTCTTTTGACAGCTGAAAGTCTCTCCACTTGTTATATGAAAGAATCAGCAAACTCTGCATTGAAGATCGTCAGGGGGGTTGAATCGAGATCACGATTTTTTTAACGATTAATTGTGCAGCTCTAGCACGGTATTTGCGCAGCAATTTTTCAAACATGTTTTTTTGGAAAAAAATGTTTCATTCATTAAAAAAAAAGTTAGTTAGTTAAGTTAGCACAATTTTTTTTGGTATCCTAAGCGATGCTTTACATTTTTTTAGGTTACATGTTTAGAGTTACAGAGGAGGTCTAGTACTAGAATTATTGTTCTCGCTCTAACGATCGTGGCGTATGTGACCTGTGTGTATCTGGCTCTGATACTACCAGTGCCTACCCAGCCACTGACTAGTATCTCTCCCCAGCCTGTCCCCACACACCCTCTCACCTGCTGACCTGTGGATGGGGGAATCACTCCTGCAGTGTTATTGTGTTCTGCCAGTGCGTACAATGATCAGTGTTGCTAACTTTAGCTGGCAGCACTGATTGTTTTAAGAAAAAAAAAAACAGGCTGGTTGTACTCAAGTTGATTAATAGATTGACTTGTGTAAAACCAGCTAGCCCATACATAGATTGACTATGGCTGGTCTCTGCATAATTGGCGTAATTTCAATCCATGTATGACCCGCTTAACCACTACTCAGTCCCTAAATATCCTTCCACTCCTGTACATAGTGCTCACTGTCATACTCTCCACACTCCTCTCCTGTACATAGTGCCCACTGTCATACTCTCCACACTTCTCTCCTATACATAGTACCCACTGTCATACCCTACACACTCCTCTCCTGTACATAGTGCCCACTGTCATACCCTCCACCCTCCTCTCCTATACATAGCGCCCACTGTCATACCCTTCACACTCCTCTCCTGTACATAGTGCCTGCTATCATACACTTCTCTCCTGTACTTAGTGCCCACTGTCGCACCCTCCACACTCCTCTCCTGTACATACTGCTCACTGTCATACTCTCCACACTCCTCTCCTATACATAGTGCCCACTGTCATACCCTCCACACTCCTCTCCTATACATAGTGTTCACTGTCATACCCTCCACACTCCTCTCCTATACATAGAGCCCACTATCATACCGTCTACATTCCTCTCCTGTACATACTGCCCACTGTCATACCCTCCACACTCCTCTCCTGTACATACTGCCCCATCATACCCTCCACACTTCTCTCTGGTACGTACTACCCTCTGTCATACCCCCTCACTCTTCCTGTACATACTGCCCATTGTCATACCCTTCACACTCCTCTCCTGTACATAGTGCTTTTTTCCGTACCCTTTGTACTCCTCTCCTGTACATAGTGCCCACTGTTAGACCCTCCACATTCCTCTCCCTCACCTGCACATACTTCCCACTTATATACCGTCCATACTCCTCCCCTATGTCGCTTACCCACAAAAACAGTTCTTTAAAATTATACTGAATATCCTCAATGTTACCAGCTCTAGAATGGACACACTTTTGTTAGTTCAACTAAAGGAAATCTCAGTTCTCATATTTGTTCTGCCCCATTATTAGTACTCATTTAATTTTGTGATTACTACTATGATGTATAGAGGAACATCGGGGATCTCAGCTACTCTAAATATAGCACTTATATAAAAAAGTGGCCCTGAAAATATTTTTTAAATGTTGGCAACTGTGCACTTAGGCACTGCCCAAGGGCCACCGTCCACCGGGTCAGTAGGGGCCCCATGAGAGGCTCCTGGGATCCTGTGATAATAAAGCGGTAGTAAACTTTCCTGACATTAGTACTTTTTAGAGGCCCTGGGGTAGGTTATGCCACAACGTACAAGTATGCACAGCATATTAGCACATTAGTGTACACTTCAATTTTCAGACTGAGCCCTCCAGTGCTGTGATGAATCAGGCGGGGCCTGGACACTTCCATCTTCACCCGATCTTCCTTCTGGGTTCTGTGCCTTTGGTCACTTGCCTTGGCTGGGCTGCGTTCATGTCATTCCCACGCATTTATTTATTATTTATTACACCCCATTCACACCTCCGCGACAAAACGCCCGACGCCGGCCGCTCGTGCCGCTGGAGGGGAGAATTCCCATTGCTGTCTATGAGATGGTTCACATCTCATAGACGCCGTACACCTGCGGCATGAAAAAAAGTCCCGGACCCTTTTTTTCAGGCGGCATTGGCGTTCGGCCATACAAAGCAATAGGAAGGATTTGTAAAAAAAAAGTTACACTATTCGCGGCAAAATACGCGTTACTTGTCGCGGAGGTGTGAATGCAGCCTAAAAGGCCCCACCAAAATCCTCAGCACCAGGCCCATGATGTTCTTAATCTGGCCCTGACTTTCTGTGCTATCTGAATGTGTTAACTGTTTTCAGTTACACTCTTCTTATCTTTCTCTGAGGACTACATAACCATACCCTTCAATGTTAATAACAATAGGAAATGGGCAGGGTTCTGTGGTCCTATCTTGTTTATGTCATTATGATACTGAATGGTGAGTGAGCATTGTCATCTTTAGACTTGAAGCCTGTTACTTACAAAATCACCAGGTGAAAAAAGCCTGAAAAAAGAAAATTAATGCAGCCACCAAATTAAAAGGACTTGTAGCTGAAATATATACTTTTTTTTTGTTTTGGGTTTGGATACCTTAAATTGCCTCCAGTTTGTTGCTTCTCATGTCATTCTTATTGTGCATCTTAACCTAAAAAAAACTAAAATGTAATATATTGCAGCTTGCCAGTCCATAAATATAGTGGCTGCATTTGTTTTCTTTTTTAAAACGTTATTTCTACCTGGCGTCCCTGCTACCAGGGCTGTCTTAATAGCATCACAGGCCCCTGGGCAAAGTAATGCTCTGGGGCCCCTACAATGGAGAGAGTGCAAGTAAACAGACATCAAGTCGGTAGGAGGCACCTTTTGGGTGGAGCTCCACATTAACTACATGAACAATCATTCTGTACAGCAAATGAACTGTGGGAAAATACTACACACATAAAGTAACAAAGCTGTCCTGTGCATATAATATATCTGCTAGATTGTTGCCTCCCCAGCACTCTGACCCCTCTACACCCCAGATATCCCGCCCATCGCTCTCAGTGCCATTATGGGGCCCCCAATTTCGGGGCAGCGTGGGCTCAAGGACCTGCTGCTTTGGGGAAAGTGCAGGGGGCCCCCATGCAGCTGGGGCCCCTGGGCAGTGCCCAGGTGTGCCCTCTCATTAAGGCACTCATTATAAATTATCTAATTTTAAGCTGTATGCTCCTGATTTGAACACCTCATCATCTTCTCATCATCTTCATAACATAGAGGGATATTATATTCCACAGAAATACATTTGGTAGAGCTGATGAAAAAGTTTCCGAATTTATTGTAGGATCAAGGGGTATTTTTGTGTCATGGTTTGTCATTTTTAAACAGACAAAACATGGGGAAATGTGCATACATTGATAAGATTTACTAAATATGTTTTGTTTTTACTGTGTTCATACATACACTTTAATTTAAATTCAAATAAAATAATCCAAGTGAGTCTGTATATCTTTGAATCCCAGTTTACTACCAGTTTTTTACTTTTAAATGATAATAACCTGTATATGCTTTTATAAATGCAGCAGTTTTACAATTTAGACAAGAAACAGTGGTTACCATCTGGTGGGTTTCAAAATAGCCCTAGCATGTGGTAGGCTACTAAATAGTAAAGGGACAGAGGGCCAGATTCACAAAATGGATACAACGGCGTATCCCTGTTTTTATCTATGCGACTGATTCATAGAATCAGTTACGCATAGATATCCCTAAGATCCGACAGGTGTAATAGTTTTACACTGTCGGATCTTAGGATGCAGTACCGCGGCCGCTGCTGGGGGGATTTTGCGTCGTAAACCAGCGTTGGATATGCAAATTAGCAGTTAGGGTGATCCACGAAATGTTTTCCTGTCGTTACGTTGCCGCAAGTGTTAGTTTGCCGTCGCAAAGATAGGGCTGCTTTTACAAAGTGTAAACTTAGTACACCATGTAAAAGTATACCTGTCTTTCCCGCGTCGCTTTCAAATTTTTTTTAAATATTTTTTTTTCCCGGCGCAAGTCTTTTTTACCCGTCGCGATTCACAAAACATTGGCGCGTCGTAACTTCGCGCAAAGCACGTCGGGAAATTTGCGACGGGAGCATGCGCAGTACGTCCGGCGCGGGTGCGCGCCTAATTTAAATGGGACTCGCCCCATTCGATTGGGCACGCCTTGCGCCGGACGGGTTTAGGATACACCGCCGCAAATTTCCAGGTAAGTGCTTTGTGGATCGGGCACTAACTTGGAAAAATTGCGGCGGTGTAACTTAAACCAGTTACGTTACGCTGCGCCCGGGCTATGTGAATCTGGCCCAAAAGGCTCCATCCCCTGATAACTACCCAAGCTCAAGCTCAACTTCTCTTAGTAATTATCATTTTTAATTTTTATAATTGCATAAACTGATGTCATACTTGACCTTACAGGAAAACTGAAGCCTAGGCCTTGTAAATATAGTGACCTTGAAGTTTTTATAACTGGCAATTAATGTAGTGATGTAGGAAACAGAGGAGCGGTAAGAGCCAAAGCAAATCTTAGAGAAGCATCTTTAAGCAATCGCGTTTTCAAAGGTAGGCAAACACTTGTGAAAGTACTCCCAAACCTCCTTACAGTAGGTGTCCAAGTCTACTCAGGAGCAGCTATAACTCTGCAGCCTGTGCACTGAAGAACAAAGCCTGTGCTCAAAAAACTCTAGTATATTAGCTTTTTGTATGCATCTAATGCTCCTATAGACATTGATCATCATAAATGTCAATAAAAGTTTTTTTTTTTTTTCCAAGAGACTCATACATTTGAGAAGTGACCTTTGCTTTCTTGTACAAACAAAAGTGTGGCTGTCTTCACTTCAATAGACTTAAACTGAGATTTCAGTAAACAGTCAAATCAGTTAAAAGCGGGAAGTGCTCTGACTGGCAAACTTTAAAAAACATAAGAAGAACATTGCCATGTTGCCAGATGAAGTAGAAGTAGAATGAATTTTCTGCAAGGAAGAAATGATTCACTTCAATATATTTTTCTCTTATCTACTTTAAAAAAAAAAAATATTTCACTTGAACACCACGTTTTCCTTTTGTGCCTTTAGAAACTTTGAACGTTTTCAACCTGTAGCAAATGTAAAATAAATAAATATATAGGGGCCAGATTCAGGAACGTTTTACGCCGGCGTATCCATTGCCGCGTAAGTTAAAAGATGCGCCGTCGTATCTATGCGCGGTATTCTTAAAACAAGTTACGCCTGAAGCCCCATACACACTATCAGTTTTCCTGCTGGTTTTCTCTTCAGGTTTACCAAAACCATGTAGCACAAGGACCTGCCTGATTGCATTTAAAGTGAAACGCTTAAGGTTTGACCTCATATTAGATGGTTTTGGTAAACCTGAAGAGAAAACCATCAGGAAAACTGATAGTGTGTATGGGGCTTGAATTTTGGCTTAATACGACCGATGTAAGTCTCCTACGCCGTCGTATCTTAGGTGCATATTTACGCTGGCCACTAGGGGCGCTTCTGTTGATTTACGCGTCGAATATGCAAATGAGCAAGATACGCTGATTCAGAAACGTACTTGCACCCGTCGGATTTAGCTACGCCGTTTACCTAAGGCGTATGTCCGGCGTAAGTTTACCCCTCATAAAGCAGGGGTAAGTCATGTTAAGGTATGGACGTCGGAAACGTCTGAACAGCGACGACGTATCTTAGGGAGTATTTGCGACGTGATTCTGAGCATGCGCGCGCATACGCCGTTCGTTCGGCCCCTCATTTACATGGGGTCACGGCTCATTGTAATACAACACTGCCCACTGCCTTGATAATTTGAATTAGGCGGGCTTACGCCGGCCCATTTACACTACGCCACCGTAACTTAGGGCGCAAGTTCTTTCTGAATACGGTACTCGCCTCTCTAAGTTACGGCGGCGTAGCGTATATGAGATGCGCTACACCCGCCTAAAAATACGCCAGTCTTTCTGAATCTGGCCCATACAGTATATATTTGAATAAACTTGGCACAGTTTGACTTTTCTTTATTTCCAATTGGCAGTGCCTGTCTACCATTAAACCATAGCATGGAAAATGTTACCATAAAAGAACATCGGTATGCAGAGAACTTCATCACCACAACAATGTTCCCTATAACCGGATTCAACCTTATTATTCTAGAGTTTGTCTTCTCCAAAGGACGGCCATTCAGACAGCGTTTATATACTAACTGTGAGTTGCAATTTCATGTCTGAATATAAAATATATAATTCAATGTATGTTTATACCCTTTACCTCTACGCTCCTGCTGACATCATTGCTGCGTGTATGATAGAATGCAGTGCAGAATTTGTGTCCCCCCCCAATGCCAATCACAAAACACAATCTCTGATGATGCTTTGGCTCTGCACTTTGTGTTAGCCAAGAGTAGTTGGTGTTCTATCTAGTGGGACTAATAGCTGCAAAACTATAAAAAATGCTACTGAAATTGGACGTTTGGCTAACTTATTGACTATCTATCTATCTAATATTTATTATAATGCATTTATATTTTTCTTTTTAGATCTACTTACCTGTTTGCTGATTGTGCAAGTGACAGTTTATGTGTTTGTGTTGTTTGCTGACATTGAAGATATGTACACTGTTCTGGAGGTATAGTATTTTGTAACAATTGTCTTAATTATTGTAAAAGCCCAGCATAAAATCTGCGTAACTATGAGGACCTATTTTAGCTATATTATTTGATTAACCTTAGGTAATTGATGAGTATATATATATATATATATATATATATATATATATATATATATATATCTTCTCCATTTAAGCCCTGCATCAAGTCACTCTTCAAATCCTTGCCAATTTCACTCTCTTCTTACTCTTGCCCAGGGCCGATCCAGGGTGCATAGGGTGCTTTACACCCAGGCGCCTGCAGAGGTGGGGGTGCCGAAGTGCCAGAGTTCTCCCCTCCCTCCTTCTCTCCTTGTTTGTGTCTGTCCAGAACTAGTGTTCTGAGCATAGGTGTGTGTCCGTCCAGAACTGATGTGTGTGCATAGGGCAGCCCATCCAGTCTGGCAGTGCTCGGGGGAGGGGTCGCTCCTCTTCCTGACACAAGGGTTCTAGTTTTCAGTGACTGCTGAGTGCTGATGTGCTTCTCTTCCTGTATGTTGTCTATTGTTAAGAGATCATGTAAGGATCCCAGGTTAATGAAGACTTTGTGGGGGAGCATCTCTGTGGTTCAGTCATTGCCATAGAAACATATGTAAAGGGGAGGGGTTAGTAAAATGGCCATGCCCATGTGGGGGCGCCAGAAATATTTCTGCACCCAGGCGCCTGTGACCCTAGGATCGGCTCTGCTCTCACCAACTCCCTCAGTATCTAACATTCCACTTTTCCAATACCTCTGGGTTTCTGATTTCTTAACAAATACAATTTTAAATATTGACAATAACTTACAAGGCCATCTAAAACTCTGTCCCCAGCTATATTAACAACCTCATCTCAAGAACCAAACCAAACCATCCTCTTCACTCCTCCCAAGACCTCTCTTGCTCATATTCAAGACTTCTTCAGAGCCTCTCCCATCCTCTGGAACTCCCTATTCCAATCTGTACTGCTATCTCTTACAATGTCAGCCTTTAGGTGATCCTCTTCAGTACAGGCAAGTCTATATTTTCTCAGTCAGCTCATTCCCACACATCTACCCTTTGTATCACTTCACCCCCCCCCCTTAGATTATAAGCTTTCATGAGCAGTGCTCTCCAAACCCTTGTGTCTTAAATTGTATTGTAATTGTAATGTCTCCCTTCATTTTGTAAAGCACTTTGTTTAACTGTTCAGATAAACCATGAACCCATTCTGCAGGGAACATTTTTTATTGCTGTAGTTCCACCTCAGAATTAGGTGCTGGATGTTTTGGGTTGTTTTTGGATGTTTTCTATATAATACTTTCCAACAACAAATTGATTTAATCATTACCAACCTGTATCTCTATTTATCTGTCTATCTATCTATACAGTATTTTCCCTATGTTGCAAAGTCCACAAACATTAAAACCAAAAGTAACATCATGTAACATCACATAAAACTAGCAACGCAATATTACGTGACACATGCTTGCTTCTGTGTTCTAACATGTGTATGTTACAAAGCGACTGACAGAATGTTTTCTATATTTCCTCAATTAATAAATTATTATTATTGGTTCTGTCTTTGTTCTCAGCTGGTGTGTACCCCGTATTACTGGAGAGTGAACATCTTTATCATGATGGTTGTTTTATTTATCATGTCGTACATTGGAGAGGTAACTTAACACATTAATTTCTTACAGTTATGAATGACTATAGTAAACGGTACTAAGAAAAGTATGCAGTGTCATGACATACAGACAAAAGTCACAACAAATCCAAATCGTGTCCGATATCTCCAACAGTACTATCCCCCCATCCCCATAATTAGCATTATTGAAATGATTGAATTTAGAAATTGACAACCTCTCTCCCCTCAACAGACTTGTCGCTACGCATATCCTTTTAGTAACAAGACTTTGTGTAGCTAGACATTGGAAATTTTCTAGCCCCTTTATGATTTTCAAAACTATAGACCTAGTCTAGAATCAATGCTACCACAAAATGATGATGGCCTCAAGTAAATGCCGCTATGCCCAGGTGGTTCTCCTCTGGCAGCCTTGGACACAATGGTTATAAAATAAACACCATGCTGATATCACATAATGCGCACTAAGCTCTTTTCCTAATGTAGCTGTGTATTGCCACTAGTTACTAACATCCACGCATATCCACCCTGCTGCCAGGCTTCCATACATCACTCTCCAGTAGACAATGAACAGCGTGGTTTTGTTTTTGTTGTTTATTTGGGGGATATAACTTGGTTGGTGAAGGGGTATGGGATGACCATAGAACAAATACAATTTTCCATGTTACAGCAGTTGCACTTTAAACTGGAAATGGTCCTTGTGACTTTGCTGATTAACTTGAAGAATTGCTATAGCGGTTGCGCTTTGCATATTTTGAATAGCACTTAGAAGAGAGATGGACCCTAACCTTGACAGACTCTGACTTTACACTTCTCCTCTGCACAACTCCTGCAGACTGTTACTCCTCCTCTGCACAAACTCCCGTAGACTTTTGGGACCATTGTCATTTATATAGCTATCAGTGCTATAAAATTGAACTGATTACTGTGTAAGTGTCACTGGCAGGGAAGGGGTTAAACACTAGGGGGCGATCAAGGGGTTAAGTGTGTCCTAGGGAGTGATTCAAACTGTAGGGGGGATTGTCTCACTAGAACATGATAGAGATCAATGCTCCCGATGACAGGGAACAGTAGATCCCTGTCATGTTGCTAGGCAGAACAGGGAAATGCCTTGTTTACAATCTCCCCATTCTGCCGCTCCGTGACACAATCGCGGTCCCTGGCGGACATCGAGTCTGCGGGACCTGCGGGCATGCTCACGGAGTATGCGGCATGCGCCCACTATGCTGCGATTTAAAGGGTGATGTACAGGTACGCCCATTTGGCCAGCCATTCCATTGTGTAGATGTATATCGTCATGCGCTGGTCGACAAGGAAGCACACTATTGCTGCTCTCCAACTGACTGAGGGCTCATATACACAAGCATTGCCAGGGACCATTCATGCCGCTGCATGTGTATATCCCTTTACAGCTGCCATTACAGCTTGGAGGGGTAGTCAGTTTTGAAGGCGGTAAAAATACAGCTCAACCATCTATTCTTATCGCCCTCTAACCACAAGTGTAAATTAAGCCTCAGTGTTGCAGAATGTGATGATGACTATTTGTAGCTCACTTGTTCTTTGGATTGAAATGTTTAAAATTAAATGTTATGGCAGTGTTGGCGGGAAGTAAAGTGTAAACCATTTAAATTTGATTTGATTTCTCTGGATTTTGCTTTAGGAATTGTTCATTGAAAACCGAAAACTCTGGCTCTGGTTTAAGAGAATATTTAACTACAAATCAAAAAGTCAGTATAGGAAACTACAGAGGAAACTGCAGAAAGATTCTGAGTGGCCTCCAAATAACAGGACAGACTATGCAATTCAGACTGTTCCCGTAAAGAGCACTGATATCGTTTACAGTAAGCCCAATTACAGCAACTCACCACATGGGAAAGAAGTGACTTCAGAACATACAATTGTAACAGCCATGTGAGTGCGGAAATTAAAGACTTTTCAAATCCCAAGACTTTTTTTGTTGTGGTGTTTACTGACTACACTAATATCCAGTGACATCTAGTCTCATGTGAATGTTATTTTTTTTCTTTCAGTCTAAAGCAGGCCATACACGGTCGAATTTCGAACAAATTTTCTTTTAAAAATCAGAAAGTTTGTTTTTTTGTTATCCTATGATGCCACCATTGATTTTCTAAATTCGGCCGACCAAACCTTCATGTTGCTACAGAAAATAAATTTTGTGGTAATATTCTTTTCTCTCCGGGAATTTTCTTTTCTTGGACATGCACATTTTTTTTCTTGCACGATTCTCCTATCATTGATTCGAAAATTGTTTGTTTTTCCAAAAAATTTCGACATGTCCTATTCCTCAAATTTGATTGCCGCATGAAAATCGGCTGTTTCTGCAACCAACCAACGGTGCGAAATTCGTACGAAAATTATTTGATGCGATTTTCGAAAGAAAATTCTTTCGAAATTTCGAACCGTGTATGGCCGGCTTAATTCTAACAACTTATTTCAAATGCACATTTAAATATGGGTCCACATTGTTTTGCTTCCTAGCATTTTGTAATTAAGATATCAAAACAGGGTTTGTGTTTGCTGAACTGTGCAGAAATTCTGATGGTGATCAAAAGGTTCACCTTTTCTAAACCACCTAATTTTTAAAGCCCAACTCTAAGCAATTTTGTTTTTTTAAATAAAGAAGCTTCTCTGGCTGCAAACTCACCTTCTCTCCAATGCTATCCCCTTAGTAATTTGATTCCACAACTTAATATCCTCAGTCTTTCAGGTTAAATGACTCACCTTGGCACTGCATCACCGTTGCACTGCATCGTGGTCTCTAGCGGGGGCATCACCACTGTGCCCACCACTTATAGATAAATGATTCAGAGAGCTGTTCATTAAACCAGACCTTCTATCTGCATCATTGTGGATTGCCCATCCCTGGGAGAAGATCCAAAGAAGATGTATCAGTGCATCATGTGATTGGCGTGAAGACATCTGAACAAAAGTAAATATAAAAAAATGTAAAAAAATAAAACAACAAACGAAAGAGAAATCGCGCTGACAGGTGCAAATTGAAGCCACTGGCAAGAAGCAGTCAGATAAACTGTGTGGCAAAATAAATAAAAAACTTGCCACGCTAATTGTGATGATATATAAACAGACTAATCATACCAATAAAAGTGAAATTTCACATTTCACATTTTGTATTTGTATTCTGTTTACATAACATCACGGTTAACGCGGCAAGTTATTTACAAAAAGAAAAAGGAGCAGAGTTGGGTAGGAATGTATAAATTTGGGTCTAAAATATTATGCACAGGAACTTTTTTTGCCCGAGAGTCCCAATGGTCTACACCTCATTCGTTTCCATTTTAGTTCAGTTATGACGCTTCCAAGTCTAGATATGTAAATATCACAGGTATTCTTCACTTTTGTAGAGTATATGTTTGTAATCTGCAAATTTAGATTCATTTTATGTAAATCTTTTTATTTTATATTTTTCAGGAATTAAATCTGAATCTTCATGTATGTCACTGCTAAAACATTTGTCTTGCTGCTTTTCTTTTTTTTGTATCAGCATTTCATCCTATATTTAATATATTTTGTGTATTGCTTATATTATTTGCGGCATATTCCCTGATGTCATCTAATAGGTAGCTTATAATATATTATATATTTTTTAATCATTAAATATGAATGTCCTGTATTTTGTTGTGTTGTATTTTTTTATAATTATTTCAGTGTATTTTTAAACCATGATAATTGTAAACAACTTTGTCCATGTTAGGGGATGCAGATAACTGTGAGCATGATAACAGTACCCCAGATGTAATCCTATACTTTTGTATTACTTACCGGTGCCCAACACCACCCCTTTTACCCCAACTAAACCTACCAAAAACCATGACACAAAATGTTGGAGTAAAATTTACCATTTTGACCCCTGTATTAAACAATAAGAAATATAACAGACACTCCTTAAAGGGACACTAAAGGTTCATGTTGTTTCACCTTAATGCATCCTATACATTAAGGCACATACAGCCGTTGGCTGTATCACAGGAATGTGCCCGCAAGAACTAACCACCATGCGAGAGAGCTTGCATGAAGGTGTTTAGTTCTTGCGCGGAGGAGCCGAGACAGCCACCGAGGCACCCCAGAAGATCAGGTTTGGGGCCACTCTGTGCAAAACGAGCTGCACAGTGGAGGTAAGTATAAGATGTTTGTTATTTAAAAAAAAAAAAAAAAATGCCTTTACAACTGCTTTAATAAAGGAAAGCAAAATACTACAATAAACATCAAATTAAAGTTGTCGATCCTTGGAGGCTACAAATATCAAATTATCCCTTGGTATCTGCATACTGCTTCCACGGCCCCCAGCCACATCACACCGGCTCGGGGACGAACCACATTCTGCAGATACCACCATTGTTATTAATCCACCATAACTGGCATTCCACCAGGGACTCCATACCTTAGATGGGTCCCTAATAACATTATCACAGCAGGTTATTTCAAAATGCCTCCAAAGACCCCAACCACAATGGCCTGAAAAAACATACATACGACAAACCAAATCGATATACGGTGGGCGGGAAATCTTCTCCTCTTCATGCCTGCCCCCCCCGACGGATATCCGCCACCCCGTACAACCAGGACTGATCATGCAGACACTCCCACCCCACTGGCCGACCAATGACCCAAGCATAGATGAACTAAAAATGTTAACCCCTGGCTTCCCGGATTGCCCTGTGTACACTTCTCATGCTAGCCCTACGCTTATTTTTATTAATTTTTTTGCTGCAGTCTATACTTGAAAGGGGGTAATGCTTAAGCATTTTTATTGCCAGGGACCTACAGCTCTGGTTTCCTAAAGTATGAGGCTACCAGTTATATCAGTTCATGGGACTCTTGTCCACCTAATACTGGCTTGCAAAGTTGAAAACCTAAAAGTATTCATGACTCTGGGTTTCTTCTGTACATGTCATAACTGTTTGTAACAGGGGAGAGTGCAGTGTCATGTGAGTGTTTTAAAGAGAATTTTAATAAAGAACTGTGAATTTATGGAAAACACTATGGATTATTTTCATAATTATTTCTGATCCTGATATCCATAACAGCCTAATTGTTGATTGATGTTTATTGATGGGTCAATCTGATTGATAACCTTTGGGGGAACAAATGCGATTAGACCAAATAGAAATATGGGATTCACCATATTAGGGCGACTTCAAACTTCGCCGCTGCGTTTTGGCCGCAGTGCAGTGTACCCATGTTTTGGTTTGGGTTGCCTGCACTTTTCTATGGAATTCTATTATGTCGTGTGGTTTTGGTGTATTTTCTGAAAGCGCACCAAAAGTCCTGTATGCAAGACATTTGGTGCACTTTCAGAAAATGCACCAAAACTGTGGGACATAATAGAAGTCAAAGTGTAGCTAACCCTCACCAAAATCATGGGTACACTGTGCTGCATCCATGCAGAGGCCAAAGCATAGTGGGGCAGTATAAAGCCACCCTTAGGAAAGAGTCTGGCCACTGCGGGTGAACTGCAATTCACACAGTAGGGTGTTCTAACAAACAAAGCATGTGGGAATACAGTGAATAGTGGATGGCATAGGAAGAATATGCTGATACTGGTTTCACTGTGGATGCACTTTATGACCAAATCACTGGGGTTGGTTTACTAAACCTGGAGAGTGCAAAATCTGATGTAGCTGTGCATGATAGCCAATCAGCTTCTAACTTCAGCTTGTTCAATTAAGCTTTGACACAAAAAAAGTACTGGAAGCTGATTGGTTTCTATGCAGAGCTGCACCTGATTTTGCACTCCGGTTTTAGTAAATCAACCACACTGTTATTTAAAGTGTCACTTTGTGGATGTATTGTAAGGGTTTTGGATCACATGATATACTTTGATATAGTTTATTATTTTATTAACACCAAAGCCACAGATGACATTTTAATAAAGCACACACATTTTGTCATAGGTATTATTGCCGCCGTAGTGAGACCGTGTCAGTAATCTTGACATTAGTGTATAGCTAGAGTAGGGACAATTCAGATAGTGTCAGTGTAGTGACGGTGGAACACTGTCTATTTGATTATGTTACTGCCTGTTAAACGCCATTTACTTTTGAGTGCGTTACTGCCAGTTAAACGCCATATTGTTTTGCGTGCGTTACTGCCAGTTAAACGCCATATCATTTTGCGTGCGTTACTGCCAGTTTAACATCATATAGTTCTGTGTGTCACTGTACATTTGGCGCATTATATTGCAGTATATTATATTGTATCCGTGGAGTATGTCTGTGTAGTGTGAGTAATCAAATTAAAGGGCACCAAACACCTCTTTACATTAATTAAAGTGCATCTACGTACAGATTTCCACTTCTTCTTTACATTTGCTTATAAGCACCGCCCCCTCCCTCCAATAAGGTCTGGGAGGATGGAACTGTAAGGGGACCAGCAACAAATGTGTCCACAGGCAAAGGTGGACGTGGTGGTCAAAGACCAATGTTTCAGTACCTGTCTGACAGGTGCATATCATTGCAATTTTTATCTCTATAGGGTTACAGTGGGAAGCCACCACCAACACCCAAAGACCAATTTTAGTCAAAGTGACACCAGAATGTATCCAAAAAATCTCTAATCTTGTTCCCAGTGCACTACATTGTGGCCTCATTTCACACCAGCTCCCCAGCTGTTGCTGAGCAAAATAAAGGCAGCTTGCAAGAAAAAAAAAAAACAGCTTACCTGTAAAATCCTTTTCTTGGAGTACACCATGGGACACAGAGCCTTAAATCATTACATAATAGGTTGTATGGTCGCCAGAGGTGATTGGACACTGGCACAACCAATCAAAGATAGTTCCCCTCCATATAACCCCTCCCATCAAGGAAGTACCTTAGTTTTGCAGCAAGCAATAAGGTTCCCATAAGAAGGGGAACCTTATTGTGGTGTCCTGTGGTGTACTCCAATAAAAGGATTTTACAGGTAAGCTGTTATAAAAAATCCTATTTTCTTTATTGTACTCCACAGGACACAGATCCTTAAATCATTACATAATGGGACGTCCCAGAGCAATACTCAATATGAAGGGGGGGAGTCCCAGATCCGAGCCGGCCATAAATGGACAAGAAGCCCTGCCTGCAGTATACTATGCCCAAAGGCAGAATCCTCATGTCCTCTTATATCTATTTGATAGAATTTGGTGAATGTATGAATTGAAGACCAAGTTGCAGCTTTACAGATCTGAGCCATCTAAGCCTGATGATGCACTGCCCATGAAGCACTCATAGCTCTGGTCGAGTGCGCCTTAACAGAAGAAGGAGGAATCTTGTTCCTTAAACCATAAGCTTGAATAATTACTTGTCGAATCCACCGCGCAATGGTGGATTTGGATGTCAATTGCCCCTTCTTGGGACCATCTGGCAAAATAAACAAAACATCAGTTTTACGTATTTGAGCGGTTGCCTGCAGATACGCCTTTACTGCTTTCACTACATCTAGAGAGTGCAATAACTTTTCTTCCGCTGTCTGCGGATTCGGAAAAAAGGAAGACAAAATAATATCTTGATTCAAATAAAATGTCGACACCACCTTTGGTAAAAAGGTTGGATGGGTTAGTAGAACAACCTTGTCCTTTTGACAAATTAAATAAGGCTTTTTACAAGAAAGCGCTGCTAATTCAGATACTCTTCTAGCCGAAGATAGAAATCAAAAAGGCCAATAGGTTCAAAAGGTTGCTTCTGCAACACTGACACTACTAAATTCAGATCCCATGGGCACAAGGGAGACTTGACTGGCGGATTAATCTGCAGTAACCCCTGAATGAAAGCCAAAACTAGGGAATGAGTTGCCAGCGGTCTTTGAAAAAAGACTGATAGAGCCGATATTTTACCCTTAGTGGTACTAAGGGCTAATTTCATATCCACTCCTGGCTGGCAAAAGGCAAGAATACTACTTATGTCATATCTTTGAGGATTCCATTTGTTAGTTTCACACCATGAAACATATGCATTCCAGCTATAGTAGATAAGCCTGGAGGCTGGCTTTCTGGCATTAATTAGTGTAGAAAGCCCTGGACCCGAGATCCCTCGTTTCCTCAGAATGTGGGTCTCAGCAGCCAAGCCGTCAAATTTAGCTCTTGTAAGGAAATGTGGAACACTGGACCTTGTGACAGCAGGTCGTGACGAAGCGGAGGCTTCCAAGGTTTTCCTACAGCCATCTTTATGATTTTGGTTTACCAGGATCTTCTGGGCCAATTTGGGGCCACTAAGATTACAGGAATTCTTTCCTTCTTGATCCTGCAAAATAGCCTTTGTAAGAGAGCGATTGGCGGAAGCGCATAGATCAGTGAAAACTGATTCCACTGAATTATTAGAGCATCCGATCCGTAGGCCAGAGGATCTCTCGTCCTGGACACAAAGTTGTCCAACTTCCTGTTGAACCTGGAAGCTAGCAGGTCTACATCCGGGGTCCCCCATCTCTGGCATATGGCCTTAAAAACATTGGGGTGGAGAGACCACTCTCCTGGTAGTAGTTGCTGGCGACTAAAATAGTCCGCCTGCCAGTTTTCTACCCCTGGAATGAAGATTGCAGAGAGACAAGGAACATGTTCTTCTACCCATGCCAAAATCCGATTCACCTCTTTCTGGGTGCCCTGACTCCGGGTGCCTCCCTGGTGATTGATGTAAGCTACTGCAGTAGCATTGTCGGATTGAATCCACACCGGGTGGCCCTGTAACCTGTGTGTCCAGGTTCTCAGGGCTAAGTATACTGCCCGCAACTCCAGTATGTTTTTTTTTCTTTCAATCTTCCTTTATTTGATTTTAAACAGCAAAGCAAAACATTTACAGAAACCTAGGAGGCATTCCTCTGGTTTAGTCCCATCAATTCATATATAACAGAAATATCAACATACCATTCAACAAAAAAAAAAAGGAAAAAAGAAAATGAAACCTTTTTTTCATCATATCATTCTCCGAATGTAAATGGGGAGAGAAGAAAAACCATAGTACATTTCAAATATTCTATCTTATCCCACTTCCCTTCCCCTCCCTCAATCACCAGGGGTCTACTCCACTAATCTACTCCACTAGAACCATCTTTGCCTCAGTACAATTTTGCCCCGTCCCACCGGGAAACCCAAGTCCGGAATTGGGGCAATTAATCTGTCTCTCTCTGCTTTGCCTCCCCTATACCCCCCCATCCATAACATAACCCAAAAGCAAAACCCTAAACAAATACGTGAAAAAAAAATAAATAAAAGAAAATGAGAAAAAGAAGAAGAAGAACATCTCCCCCCCCCGGACCCCCCTGCGTCCCCCCCCCCTCAGTCCGCATCTATCAGAGCCTTTCCCTCCTCCGAATATTTAAATACATTCCACTCCGCCCACGTTTCCAAGCATACCTTTCGTTTATGCCTTGAAGTCCATACCAGGTCCTCCATTCTATTCAGGTCTTCCACTCTATTAAGCCACATCCTTATAGTTGGAGGCCGTGTCTGCTTCCACATCCCTGGGATGCAGGCACGGGCCGCATTTAAAAGATGACACACTACTGTTTTCCTCACTGACATCTCCATATCCTGCAACATAAAGAAAGACCACTCATCTGGAAGTTGCTCCCCGCTAAATCTTTGCGTTATTTCCCGGACCTTGCTCCAATAGCTCAAAATCTTGGGGCAGGCCCAGAAAATATGCATTAAAGTTCCTCCTGTCTTCCCGCATCTCCAGCATCTGTCTATCATGTCTGGGTAACACTTGTTCAATACCTCACCTTTACACACATAGATGATTCAAAAATATTCCGCATCATCTTATTCTTTTGCTCTTCTGTGAAGGGTCTTCCCAGTGCATGCTCCCACTTATTAAAAAAGGGTATCTGAAAATCCTCTGTTGGGGTATTCAATAGCTCACTGATTCTTGCTAGGGATTGTCGTAAGATCCCCCTCCCACTACAATACCTCTCAAACATTGTCAGTCTTCGCCCATATCTAGCTGGGGATTTTAGAGTGTCAAAATAATGTTGCAATTGTAAAGTCCGCCAGAAATCCAATTGATAGGGCAACTCACCCATTACCATCTCCTGCCTAGTAATCCACGCACCCTCCCTCAAGAAGTGCAATGCCTGGAACCACCCCTGTTCTATTAATTTGCTAAATGGTCCCTTCATCAAGCCTGGTTTGAACTTCGGGTTTCCCAAAATTGGGAAAAGCGGTGAGTCCTCGGTTCACAGTGTCCCCCTGACAAATAGCTTATGTGCCACCCGAAGGGTGGGGCCTATCAACGGATGCCTCTTAATATCTGTTGGAAGCCCCCGATAACACGCCAGCTGCAGCATACTGCCACATTGATCTTGCTCTAACCCTGGCCATAACTTTTCTCCAGAGTATCTACTCCAGTCAATAAGTCGGCACAATAACGCCGCCTGGTAATATCTGTAAATATCTGGGGCTGCTATTCCTCCATCCTGTTTAGCTAATGATATTATACGGGCCTTGATTCTTGGGCGTTTATTCGCCCATATGAACCTGTTAATGAGGGACTGTGCTTGCTTAAAAAAAATGTAGGTATTGCGATCGGGAGGGTCTGAAAGAGGTACAGAAATTTAGGTAACATACTCATTTTGATGATGCTCGATCTCCCAAACCACAAATGGAACCCCCTCTGCCAACCATCCAGGAGGGCCCGTGTTTTCGACAACAAAGGTAAAAAATTAAGTTTGAAAACTTGTGTTAGGTCCGCCGGGATGGAAGTACCCAAGTATGTAAGGGAGGTGTCAGACCATATGAATCTAAACTTTGATTTCAATATCCCTAATTCTCTCCCCGGAATCGCCACTCCCATCGCCTCCGATTTATCGTAGTTAATCTTGAAATTTGACAAGGTTTTTCCCTCTCCTGGCTCATTTCTGATGTTAGGCTTTAATTGCCCATTTCCGCCTGGTCCTGCAAACTTGTTTGCAAATTATATAGGGAGCTGTAGAAGTCCCCAAATCTCCCTGCTATCTCTTTAGGCAGTACAATTTTCTCCCCGCCTGTACCCTGAATCATTGGAATATAAGTCTTGGTCTGTTGTTGGTCTGTTGTTCCTTTAACGAGCTGGCCAATTGTTTCCCACTTTTATTCCCGAATTCATAATTCTGCCTTCTTCCATTTTGTATTGCTCTTTTGGCTCTGTATAAGAGTAATTCTGTGATCTGTCTACGTGCCGCCCGTAAATCCCGTTCTAACTCTGGATTGGGGTTCTGTTTATGTCTTGTTTCCAAGCTTGCAATTTCTGTCATAAGGGTTGTTACCTTTAGCTCCCTTTCCCTCTTTATCCTTGCCCCATGCTTCATCAGAACCCCCCTTATTACCGCCTTATGAGCCTCCCAAACCACTCCTAAATTGCAATCTGGGGTCTCGTTGGACTCGAAGTACCACTTTAGTTCTTTCCGTACCTCCTCTAATACAACCTCCTCCTGTAGTAGACTTTCGTTCAGTCTCCAGGGCCCGGGCCCCGGAGGCCGCGAGTCCCCTAGCGTATATCTCAAGATAATTGGGGCTTGGTCTGTCCACGTGATCTCTCCTATTCTGACTTCCTTTACGGAGTGTAACTGATTATGTGGAATGAAATAATAGTCTATACACGAATAACTCTTGTGCGGGATGGAGTAAAAGGAGTAATCTCGTTCCCCGAGTGCATCATTCTCCATATATCTATTAATCTCGCCTGTTGCAACATCTGCTGGATTCTCCTCGTAACTGATGATCCACCAGTTGATGTATCTACCTTTGGATCCAGTGGCATGTTCAAATCTCCTCCCATTATCAACTGTCCTTCCTGAAAACCTGCCAATGTGTCCAAAAACTTTCTCAGGAAGCGATCTTGTTGTATATTGGGGGAGTAAAAGGTGGCCAGGGTTGTTACCATGCCACCTAAAGTCCCTTTTAAAGCTAAATAATGCCCCCCTGGATCTACCAGGTATTCTGTCAATAACCATGGGGTATTATTTGAAATTAAGATAGAAACTCCCCCCTTTTTAGCCTCTGGGTTCGTCGCATGGTATACCAGCGGGAAGGATCTACTTGTGAGAAAGGAGGGCCCCCCAGTCCTAAAGTGAGTCTCTTGTACCAATGCAATGTTACTTCCCCTTTTCTTCAAATCCTGCACTAAAATCCTCCTTTTTTCGGGTATGTTTAAACCTTTGGCGTTAATTGATATCACTACTAGAGGGTCCATCTCCAGGCCGATAGACTACCCTATAAGGGTACCTCAACGTTCCTACACCAACGAGGTCGGGTCGGGTCCCGACAGGAGGGTCCGTGGGGAGGACAGAAAAAGAGAAGGAGAAAAGAAGAAAAAAAACAAGCCCCCCCTTCCCCCTTAAAAAAAAAAAAGAGAAAAGTATATACAAACCCCTATTCTAATGTGATATCACCGGGCGGTGGGGTGGAGAGCGTAAGCCTCCCCCCTCCAGGGATATCACTAAGCCAAAGCTTTTGACACTCTCAACCCCTACACCCTATGAGTGTTGGCCTAACAGGGGAAGATTACCCGCGCATCCCCCGGTGAGGGATCCTCCTCGTCCCCCTCCCCAGCTCCTTCCAGCCACTATTTAACATATTGGAGGATTAATCCCCCTGTAAATTAAAGCGTTCCTCCTGGGGGAAAAAAGAGAAAGAAGAAGGGGGAGATGGCCTTAAAAAAAAAAAAAGGCCCCCCGCCCCCAAAAGGGGGGGCGAGACAGAACTGCCTCCTCCGCTGTCTCCTATAACCGTCGCAACCACAAATTTAGCCTTGTGATGTCTGTCTAATAATAAAAAAAATTGAAAAAATGATATCCCCTTTAAAGTACCCCCATCCCCAAATACCCCCCTACCCCCGGATTCCCATCTTCCACCTTATGCAACCTTTAAACTGCCCCCCCCCCCCTTACTCAAGCATTTCATACTCGTTCTTCGTCTCATTGTTGCAATAATAAATTGAAACAGTTAGTACCTGCCCCGTCTGTAGTTTTAAGCACAACGTCCACATTTTCCCTGCCGGCGGGTCCATATTATTATCAATTATCAATTATTATCAATCAATTAGTATGGAGGAGGAGTTCAAGGAAAGTTCAAGCTGACTGTACAGTATATCCCTCCTTCCTGCCTTCCTTGCTCCTTATCCTCCTCCTCCTCTCCCCCTCGTCGTTCTCCAGTACCCTCCCATCCCCTCCACCCCCCCTACTCTAGCTACCCCCCTTATATACCTGTGCTCTTATTGTGCTATTCCTTACGACCAGTTTACCAAATTGAACTGGAATAAATCAGAGTCTAGTAACCTCGAGAAAAAAAAAAAAAGGAGAAAGGGAAGGACAAAGAAGCAAGGCTAGTAGACTCTATACCCCCCCTGCCTCCCTTTCCCTCCCCTTGTGTGTACTATGTTTAATATTAATATTCCCCCTCAAATTTCCTCCCCTCGCCTGTGGTAAGTGTCAGCCCATCCACTATATTACCCTCCCTTCTAACTTACTCTCTCGGTGCATCCCAACCCACAACAAAAAAAAAGAAACCTGTTGGGTTGTTTAGAAAAAAGAACTCCCAACCCCCCACCCCTTTCCCCTTTTTAACCACCAACTGAAGCTTTGGCGCACTTGTGAACACAGGCGCATGGGTAGATCCAGATCTTCCTCTTCCAAGGTGGCTAAGATACTGCCTTGAAGTCTCAAGTGAAACTGGGCATAAGGGATAGCCTCATAAGAAGGCCACCATCTTCCCTAGTAGCCTCATGCAAAAGCGAATAGATGGCTTTTTCTTTCCCTTGACCTTTTGGATCAGGTCCCTTAGCGACTTGATCTTTGGTTCTGGCAGGGATACCCTGCCTTGGGCTGTGTCTATGATCATGCCCAAATACTCTACCTTTTTTTGGGCTTGTAGAGAGGATTTTTGTAGATTTACAATCCATTCTAACTGTTCCAGGTATTTTATTGTGGTAAGCACAGTGTGATCTAATGCTGCCACTGACTGATCTATCACAAGTAGATTGTCTAGCTAGGCAGTTACTGCTATGCCCTGTACCCTCAGATTTGCCAACAGAGGGAATAGTACCTTTGTAAATACCCAGGGGGAGGTAGCCACCCCAAATGGCAGAGCCACAAACTGGAAGTGGCGATGTTCTACCACAAACCTTAAAAATATTTTGTGCGCAGGATGGCGACCACTGATTGAATAGTTTCCATTCGGAAATGGCGAATGTTCAGAAACTGATTTAGAGATCTTAGGTCCAGGATGGGTCTGACGTCTCCATTTGGTTTTGGAATCACAAAGAGGTTTAAACAAAAACCTGAACTTTACTCCTTCAGGGGTACTTCTGTGATCACCCCTTGGCACAGCAAGTGATCCAATCCTTTGAAAAAGGACACTCTTTTTAGTGGATCCTTGGAGAGTCTTGAGCTTTGGAATTAAGAAGATGGGATTTCTTGAAATTTCAGTTTGTATCCTAGGGATACTATGGATACTACCCACTTGTCCTGGATTTCTGTCTGCCATGCCGCTGAAAACTGCCGAAGTCATCCCCCCACTCGAGCGAGCGAGCTAGGGCGCCTCTTCATGAAGAGGCTTTGGGGTTTTGCTTGTTAGCCTTTGAACCCCACTGCTTCTTGTTTTTCTGGGCTTGGTCTACCTTAGCTTTTGTGGCTGGCTGAAAATGCCGTCGCCACTGGCTGGAGCTAGATCTACCAGGAGCCGGGGGGGGGGGGGGGGGGACGACGCTTAAAACGAGGTTGCTTGTTTTTCTTCTTCTCTGGTAAAAGGGTAGTTCTATTGCTCGATATCTTTTGGATATATTTCTCCAAATCTTCCCGAAAGAGGTGTTCGCCATGGAAGGGGAAGCTGCCCAAAAGCTTCTTGCATGGAGCTTCTGCTGACCAATGCTTTAGCCAAAGAATTCTGCGCATTAGCACCAGCTGCAGCGTTAGGTGGGATGCCTGTTGGACGGAATCTCTAATGGCATCCACTGTAAAACATAAGGCCCTAGGCATATTCTCCCAAAATTTGATCTGTTCAGCAGTCAAATCTTTCATCCCCTGTTTCACCTGGTTCTTTAAGACCTGACACATACCCACCCCTGCCACAGCAGGTTGGGTTACTGCGCCTGCCAGGAAGAAGGATGATTTTAGTAAAGATTCCAACCTTTTTTCAGAAGGATCTTTAAATACCTGAGCATTGTCCACCGGACAAGTTAGGCCTTTGTTTACAGAAGAAATCGCTGCATCCACAAAAGGCAGACTCCACTTCTTGGTAAACTTCTTCTCCATAGGATAAAGCACTTCAAACTTCCTAGGAGGAGAAAAATGCTTGTCTGGGTTTTTTCAGTCTGCGTAAATCAGATTCTCCAATAAGGCTGGGTTCACACTACTACACTACTTTCATCCTACTTTGCTCTGTGTTCAATGTTTCCCTATGAGAGCGTCTTGTAGTGTCCTACACAAGTCGGTCCGACTTTGAAAATGCTCCCTGTACTACTTTTGGTCCTACATTGATCCTACTTCAGGCCCATTGAATATCATTGAAGTCGGACCAAAGTAGTATCCTGTTCATGAAAGTAGGATGGATGTAGGACCAATGTAGGATAAATGTAGGACCAATGTAGCAGAGCAAAGTAGGATGAAAGTAGTGTAGTAGTGTGAACCCAGCCTAAAGGATGAATCGGAAAGGCACAAGCAGCCTGTGGGGATTTTAATGAGCATAGAGAGGAGACAGGTGATTCAGTTAACTCCTTAGAGAGTAATCTGAATGTGGAGCGCACTGCTTCAGTATAATATGACACCTGTAATTTTAGCACCCGAGATGCAGAAAAAGGTTCCTCTGATAGCTCTGATCCCTCCGAGTCCTCATCCCTTGATGGGGCCTTATTCTCCTCAGATCTTTCTGTAAGGAGATCTAATACAACAGAAGGAGATCTGCTTTGCTTTTTGTCCTTTACTGAGGACTTTGCAATTAACGCAGCGATTCTCCCTTCTAAATTGTTTAGGGCTGTTGCCAAAGTGTCTTCAGTGACATATGCAGGCACAGGCACAACAGGAGAGGCTGCAACTCCTGATAGAGGTAATGGATCATCCTGTATAAATACTTCAGGTATTACAGGAGATGAGGGTACCGAGCAGGCACGGCTATGAGCCTCCTGTCAGCGATGCATTTTTGCTTCTCCCAGAGCCTCTTATTTGGGAAGACATATTGCTAAGCAAAGCCAAGGTACCAACAAATGCATATACTACTGTGCTAGTTTAGCAATCTACATATAAGTATGCAACTAATAACACACAGTTTCATGCCAGAGTGGGTGCCTTATCCTTGGGGAGTGCTCAGCCAACCACATGGAGATCTTACATGCCCTTAAACGCTGCTGTGTCCCTTGCAGGGAAGCTCCAGACATGTGAGGTTTGTTCCTTCCTGTCTGACCTTCATTAAAAGTATGCTCTTCGGGCACGCCCCTCCCCCTCCTACTGAGATTGTCATAAAGTGCGCCCCCATACATGCGCGCATTCTAGAGGCATCCTCCACACCCCTGTGCGGTTCATGGCATTCTCCTGTGTTTGGAGCTCATTAAGCTTTCTGTGAAAGAGGGAGGAGGGAAATGCAGCGCTTGCAGCGAAAGGAGTGTGCTTGTCGTTTGGACTGACACTGATTTGGAGCTTGGTGAGTGAAAAACTCAGCTCTTTACTCCCTCCAGTGGCAGCTTAAAAAATTACACCCACTCTTAATAGGAAAAGTCCTTAAGTTTAAAACTCAGGACTTTTTCCTAACTCACCTTGCCCCCGCCGCAGGTTCTCTGTCAGGCAGATACTAATCTTCCCCCCATCTCGGCAGGGTCTTCATGCCAACCTTCAGGGGTATGGAAGGAGACCTCTTCCCTGGGCCTTGTAAAAGGCTCTTACCAGGACTTTGAGCGTATAGAGCGAAAGTGCTGGACCCCAGTCCTCCGGAGAGAGACATTACAGGCAACACCTCGTCCATGAGGTTCGGATACCATCCAGTTTTGGCGTAATATAATTAAGCATCTTGGATGGACCCACAGTGTAGTTCTCTACCCTAATAGGGCTTCTTAGGCAGAGTTTTCTTCAGCACATTTTCCTCGCGTCCAACACCTTAGACACTGGCGAAAAAACTAACGTACTTCCCTGATGGGAGGGGTTATATGGAGGGGAACTGTCTTTGATTGGCTGTGCCAGTGTCCAATTACCTCTGGTGACCATACAACCCATTATGTAATGATTGAAGGCTCTGTCAGGACCTGGATTTGAACCTGGGACCTCAGCTGTGTCTGGCAGTGAACCTTCTCACTGAGCTATCTGGGATGCTGGACAGCTCCCTGTTTTATCTGCTGGACAAACCCATCTGATCCATTGAACATTCCTGCCTTGTGTCTTGATTGTCTTGAACCTTGAACCCCTTGCTCCTCCCACGAACTTCCTGATATAAGCCATGTCTCTGCACTTCCTCCTTGCCAGAATATTGTGCTATCTCCAGCCTGTATCTTGCTCCTGTCTTCCCTGCTGCCGTCCATATTTGCTACTGCTCGTTACCGACCCCTTGGCTTGTTATCGACTACGCTTCTGCCTGATCCAAACCTACAAATACTCATTACCGACCCCTTGGCTTGTTATCGACTACGCTTCTGTTTGATCCTTATCTGCTTATCTGCTATTGTACCCCGGCTTTCTCACCTCCTGGTGGGGCAATCCTGAGGACCGCGACCTGGCGCTAACACGCAGCAAAATCCATCTTCACCTTCAGAAGCTCTGGTGAACACCGGTTAGCGCTTAGATTCCGCACCTCAGGTGACCCCGTGTCATCAGCCAGGGTGACCTGCTCTGCTGCTATAGCTACTGGCCTCTGAGCCTGACCCCAGACCGTGACAGGCTCTGTGTCCCGTGGTGTACGATAAAGAAATTATATATTTTTTTGGCTTTATAAATTTAATTATTGCTGCACCAGATTCTAGAAATGGTACAGATCTGCCACTTTACAGTTAGACTAAGGCATAGGTGTCAAACACAAGGCCCGCGAGCCGAATCCAGCCCTTTAGGCCATTTCATGTGGCACTCGCACCTCCAGCCCTCCTCTAGACCCTTACTTTCTGCTTTTAAGCAATGCATCCAGCTGCTTCCCAGCAGCAGCACAAGGAAAGGGGGTGCACTGTGGTGTAAGGCAGAGTGGGGGACTCAACATCTGATGGTGGGGGCTCTTGACATGTAATATATGGGGAGGGGATGCGCTAGACATCTAATCTTACAGATACAACCGGCCCTTTTGAGAGAAATCATAATGCTGATGCGGCCCACAATGAAATTGAGTTTGACACCCCTGGACTAAGGGGACCCCCGGGCACTATATTAAAAAGGAATTTTTCATTTTTAGGCTTTCCCTTTAAAAATCCAAAAATCGCTGCTCATTTAAAAATGAAGTTTTTCACAAACCTTTTTTTATTGATACATGTTCCCCAGGGCAGAACCCAGACCCCCTATAACCATTGTGTGCCCAGTTACTTGCATTTAAGCCTTCAAAATGGGCACTTTTGATATTTGACGTTCGGGTCCCATTGACTTTAATGAGGTTCGGTATTCGGGTCCAAACTTTTGCCGTGTTCGAACGTTCGGGTCCGACCCAAACAGGGGTCCGTTCGGCCCATCCCTAGTGTCAAATACTCCTGGGAAATTACTTTCTCAGCTCATTCCTCACAATTATTACCTTTTGTATCAATTAACCCTCCCTCCTAGATTGTAATCTCTAACGTAAGGGCTGTAATACCAAGATTTTGGAGATCTCCTGACCCCCCCAGGAATAGTAGAGTGGATAGAGGAAATGCAATATGGATGGAAGAAATTAGTGTAATGATAAATGACAATAGCGAAAAATTTCTCACAGAATGGTCCTCATGGAAATCTTTCTTTGCATCCTCGAAGGTGAGGAAGTTGTTGGAAGTGGGTTACACTGAAAATTAGTTCTTTGGGGGAGGAGATGTTTCAATAATTCTTCCCCTTCTTAGAGACTCTAAGGGCCAGATTCACAAAGGACTTATGCCGACGTATCTAGAGATGCGCGGCGTAATTGAAATTTGCACCGCGCGTATCTTTGCGCCTGATCCTCAAAACGAAATACGCCTGAAAACCATTTTTTTCCGTCCTACCTAAAACAATTACACCGGCGCTTCTTCCAGCGCAAAATACGCTAGACACACCATTGTTTTGCTAGGCAAATATGCAAATGAGGGAGATAAGGCGATCCACAAAATTAAGTGTGTGCGGCGTAGGCTACGCCCTGTGGGCATCTGTTAGTTTACCGGAGTATTTTTACACTTTATAAAAGGTGCCTTAACTTTGCTCCAGCCGTGTAAAGGTCAGCTAAAGCAATACCATTAAGGAAGAGCTGAGCACACACACTTGCCGGACTACAATCTGTCTGCCAACATGCCAGGGGCATCCATGCTCATAACTATACTAGTGACTTTAGAGGCGCAAAGAAGGAGGAGGGAACAGAGGAGTAGGAGGAGGGCACAAGAGAGGGTATACCGCACACGCCTAGATGTCTTTGCCATGGGGAAGCAGAGGTGTGTCGCACCTTCAGATTCAGCCGTGAAGCCATCCTGGAAATAACCAGAACCCTGCAGGATGACCTCACCAGCCCAACACAACGCTCACATGCAGTGCAGCCACTGATCAAGGTCATGGCCACACTGCATTTCTTTGCCACTGGCTCTTTTCAGCGCACAAGTGGAGGTGTGGCTGGGATGTCACAATCCTCCATTAGCAGATGTGTACACCAGGTTGTCCCTGCAATCCTGAGATGCATGGCCAACCAAATCATCAAACCCTCCCAGGAGGTCCAGCGAATGAAGACAATTACAGATTTTTACAAAATTGCAGGATTCCCACGCACCATCGGGGCCATTGATTGCACACATGTGGCACTACAGCCCCCCCATGAGACAGAGCACATGTACCGCAATCGGAAGCATTGGCATTCAATCAATGTTCAGGTGATAGTTGATGCCCAATACCTCATATGGCACGTCTGTGCCAAACACCCAGGATCCAGCCATGACAGCTTCATATACCGTCACAGCAACATCTCCAGAGAATTTGAACAGAACGTGTATGGGGACAGCTAGCTGGTTGGTAAGTGACATGGGTGTCAGGTATGACTGTCCCCCCCCATGATGCAGACATCACGAGGGGCACATGCATGACTAACATCCTCCTGTCTTTTCCCTTTCAGGTGACTCTGCATATGCACTGGGGCCCCATCTTATGACTCCATACCGGAACCCCCAAACCCCAGGAGAGGAAAGATACAATGATGCACACATACGTACCCATGGAGTGGTGGAACGCACATTTGGCCTCCTGAAGTCCCGTTTCCGATGCCTGGATAAGTCTGGGGGTACCCTGTTGTATTCCCCAAACTTTGTGTGCCAGATCATAGGGGCATGTTGCATGCTGCACAACTTCGCAGTGAGAAGGGGCCTGGAGATTGACCTATGTGATGACCTGACCCCCGAACCAGACATTCCCCCCCCAACCAACTCTACCCGGTCTGCTGAGGGAACAGCAGCCAGGAGACGCCTCGCAGAAGGCATCTTTGCACAGTAAACACACACATTAAACATGGCACAATGAGAATGCATGCATGCACACCCACTGTGGTCCCTAGCACAGACACATCACATGCACATCTAATTGGATTGGACCCTAGAAAACCACATGGTATTAGGGAGCAGTAACGCCATGCCACAGCTCCAATTATGTCACTGTGCATTCATACATCTTTCACATGGACCTGGGATCACTTCTCCCTGGTCCTGGGGATCCCTAATCCACCACAACTGAGGGTGACACCATTTTTCACCAGGAATGTCACCCCCACATACATCATTCACACACAAAAAACAAATCAGAATCACAAAAAAAATCTGAAAAAAAAAGAAAAGTACACCCAAAATCTCAATGGCGGCGGCGTGAGCTACGCCTGGGCCGGCCACGGCCCCTCAGGGGAGACTCATGGGGGGAGGCAGGGGTAGGAGGAGCCTCATGGGGGGGGAGCAGGGGAAGGAGGAGCCTCCCCGGGTGGCTGGTCACCTGCTGGCCTGCCCTCAAGGCCATGGCGATCCTGGTCAGGCCCAGAGTGAGGGCTGCCGTATTGGCCTGGAGAGCCTGGGTATTGTCCTGGACAGCCTGGGTCAGGGCAGTCACCTCAAGGGCCACGCCTGTTGTGGTGGCCTGCAGCTCAGAAAAACAATTTATAAAAGCGACAGTATTTGTGCCCACGTCACTGACTGACTCCTTGATGGAGGCCAGGCTCTCCTCCATCTGGGCCAAAGTCCGGTTGACCTGACCCAGATGGTGTGTCTGACGGGCCTGGTCCCTCTGCAGATTTGCAGGCAGGAACTCGGCCACCCCCCTGGTCTTCTGGGTGGCCTTCCTGTCTGCAGTTGAGGCTTGTGGCCTGGGAGGAGGGGAGCCCCCTGGGGGGGCAGCCCTGTTGGGGGAGGAGTGGGAGGGGCTACCCCTGATGGTGGCCTGACTGCCTCCAGCTGAGGCTTGTGGCCTAGGAGGAGGGGAGCCCCCTGGGGGGGCAGTCCTGTTGGGGGAGGAGTGGGAGGGACTGATGGTGGCCTGACTGCTGTCAGCCACAAGGGAATCCTCATCCCAACACAACATCACTTTTCTGGCAAGCTCCATTGGATCATCCTCAACCCCCCCCCCCTCATCCTCCTCCCCCTGAACCTCCTCCTGAGGTGAGGTGAGGTGTGGCCACTCCCCTGCCCTGGGGACTCCGGCCTTTCTTGGGGCTCCTCAGCAGCCTGTTGTCCTGGGGGTGGTGCAGCCTGGCCTGATGGACCAGCAATCTCCTGGCCTGATGGACCAGCAATCTCCTGGCCATCTGTGGAGGACACAAAACATACACAGGTTGGAGGATCCACACACTTGGCACATATTCCCTTCCCCCACCCACACATGCTACTCACCAGATGGAAATAAAAAAAACTTACCTGTCCTCACAGGATCATCAGATTGAAAGCCAGGCAGGCCCACCACTTGCTGGCTGTGGAAGCAACGGGCCACCGCAAGTTCCTCCTCAGTCCACCTTATGGTGCATGATGGACCTCCTCCAGTGCCCCTGGCATGGGCTGCTTGCTTGGCCAACTTGTCACGGACCAAACTCCTCAGATCTTCTTCTGAATCCCACTGGGGGTCCTTGTCTCCCCCCCCTCCGCATTGGTCCGATCAGTAATCTCTTTGATTATTGCCCTCTTCCTGGCCGGGGTGACGTCCCGGCTGTCAGGGCCATGCAAAAATCTCCCAAATTGGGTGATCGCCCTGGCCAGCAAGTGCTTCTCTCGCACCGAGAAGTTTAATTTTCTTCTCTTAGGTGCCATCTCACAACACAGCACTCAGCAACAGACACAAAATTCAAACAGAACAAACAAACACAAACACACACAGAACAAACAGACAAAAAGACACAGAACAGACAGCCAAAAAGACACAGAACAGACACACACAAAAATCAGACAGCAAAAAAACAAAAGAACAAGCAGACAGCTAATACAAATTCAAACAAAAAACACAGAAGAAACAGACACAAAAAACACTCAGAAAATACACACAGCTTCTACAACCTCCTACTACAATAAATCTTTAACTACTTAACCCCCGGACCATATTGCTGGTCAAAGACCAGAGCACTTTTTGCGATTCGGGACTGCGACGCTTTAACTGACAATTGCGCGGTCGTGCGACGTGGCTCCCAAACAAAATTGGCGTCCTTTTTTTCCCACAAATAGAGCTTTCTTTTGGTGGTATTTGATCACCTGCGGTTTTTATTTTTTGCGCCATAAACAAAAATAGAGCGACAATTTTGAAAAAAAATAATATTTTTTACATTTTGCTGTAATAAATATCCCCCAAAAAATATATAAAAAAAAATGTTTTTCCTTAGTTTAGGCCGATACGTATTCTTCTACATATTTTTCGTAAAAAAAATCGCAATAAGCGTTTATTGATTGGTTTGCGCAAAAGTTATAGCGTTTACAAAATAGGGGGTATTTTTATGGCATTTTTATTAATATATTTTTTTTACTAGTAATGGCGGTGATCAGCGATTTTTTTTCGTTACTGCGACATTATGGCGGACACTTCGGACACTTTTGACAAATTTTTGGGACCATTGGCATTTTTATAGCGATCAGTGCTATAAAAATGCATTGGATTACTATAAAAATGCCACTGGCAGTGAAGGGGTTAACACTAGGGGGCGGGGAAGGGGTTAAGTATGTTCCCTGGGCGTGTTCTTACTGTGGGGGGGGTGGCCTCACTAGGGGAAACACTGATCGTCTGTTCATACATTGTATGAACAGAAAATCAGCATTTCCCCCGCTGACAGGACCGGGAGCTGTGTGTTTACACACACAGCTCCCGGTCCCCGCTCTGTAACGAGCGATCGCGTGTGCCCGGCGGCGATTGCGCCCGCCGGGCACACGCACGGGAGTCGGGGGCGAGCAGGGGGCGCGCACGCGCCCCCTAGTGGCCGCTCGAAGAGCGGACGTATAGCTACGGGCTCTCGCCCAGGAGAGCCGACCTGCCGCCGTATAATGACGGTGGCTGGTCGGCTAGTGGTTAATATAACAATACACTCACCAACAAACAGCCACAGACAACAGAGCAAAAGACACTTGCTTTAGGAAGGGAAACACAGGGATGTACTTTTGCAAGGGAAGTGCGTTTGTCTGGGGCTATTTAAGCACAGGGCGATTCTCAAAGTAAGTATGCTTGGCCTTTTTCCTATCTCACTGATTGCGCCGAGCCGAGTTCTGCACATGCCCAGTGAGGTGCAGATTCATGCGCGCATGCGCAGTACGGCCGGCCCTTCATTTGCATGGGCTCACGGCTCATTTCAATGGAGCACGCCCACTTCCTTTCCACTTGCAATTACCCCACCTTATGCCTCGGTATTTACGTCGCGCTGGCGCAAATTTGGGCACAAATGCGCTGTGGATACGGCACTTACGTCACAAAATTAAGGCGCCGTAACTTAAATGATATACGTTTGGAGTAACTTAATTTGCGCCGCTCTACGTGAATCTGGCCCTAAATGTATATATGGTCCTTTCTTTGATAATGTAGATTGTGGTGAATTTATTCAGAAATAGAGAGACACATGATTGAAGGCTATGTGAAAGGTTGTGTTTGTGTTAATACTGATACAAAACTTCAATAAAGATTATAATGATGGCTATATATATATATATATATATATATATATATATATATATATATATATATATATCTGCTGCATACCATTTAGTTTGTAGGATATTATTGATTTGTGTTTCCTATATCTTTATTGTACCTTCTATAACTACTTTATCTTGTTTCAAAGCCATTCTATCACCTTTTCTGTGGTGTAATACAATTATGCTTACTACCATTTAAATGCATAATAATCATTTTATTGAGCAGGTTCAAATGACAGCCAACATGTTACATCTTTACAAACAATATAATTTCTAATGCATGGAATATATTATAATTTATACATGACATAGTGTAAAAAAAAATATAATGTAGCATGTTTTGGAAATCTGACAATTAGATCAAAGGATGGGGTCCAATTTGCTAGCATATAGTGCATGGTACAGAATCAAAAATAGAAAGTTTGACTTAATTTGGATATTTAAAATACTGTAATTTCATTAGCTTCATTTAGGTATTCATCATCCTCAAAAGCAAGATTAACCTGAGCCCCTGATGCTTCATTGACAGCCTTCATGTTGATGTTTTCGCTGGTGCTTTTTACAGGTGCACCACTGTTATTTGTATTGTCATTGTATGCCAGATTTATTTGACCTTTGATCTTATCACTTTCCTCCTGTGTTCCACCAACTTTACTTGTCCTGAATTCCTGTTCATTGTCAATTTTTTGATAGAAATTTTCATTAAGTGCCATGTTCAGTTGGTCTCCAGGTTCATAAAATGAAAGACGTATAGATCCATGGTTTGAGCTGTTTCTTCCACTTTCAGCCGACTCTATAAATCTAGCCTTCTTTCTTCTGTAAATGGAAAGCACATAGCAAATTATTAAAATAAAATTGTGATCAAAGGTTATTTATGATGCTGTCTGTCTATAATAGTACAAGAGCACTAATTGTTTATCTAAGCGCCCGTAATGTAGCATTAGTGTTTTTTGATCCTTCCAGTTGATCTGTGGATTTTTAACTTTTTTTCAGAAGGGTGACAACACTGTTTACACTTAAAGCGGTGGTTCACCCTCCATAGCAACATTTTAGCATAAAATTAGGCATAGTAGCGCGAGCTACAGTATGCCTGTCTTGATTTTTTTAGCCCGGTACTCACAGTGCAATCGTACATTGAAGATTCCGACTCCCCGCGGTGAATGGGCGTTCCTATCCAGACGGAGGATGATTGACGGCCGGCTATGGCGCGTCACGCTCCCGAAGACAGCCGGAGTAGGTCTCGGCTCTTCACTGCGCTATACGGCGCCTGCGCACAGACTATGCGCAGGCGCCGTGAAGAGCCAAGCCTATTTTGGCTATTTCCGGAGAAGCGTGACGTGCCAGAGCCGGCCGTCAATCATCCTCCGTCTGGATAGGAAAGCCCATTCCCCGCGGGGAGTCGGTATCTTCAATGTACGATTGCACTGTGAGAACCGGGCTAAAAAAATCAAGACAGGCATACTGTAGCTCGCGCTACTATGCCTAATTTTATGCTAGAAGAAATTATTTTATTTTTTTTTGTTTATAGGGTGAACCCCCGCTTTAAGTGATATTGCTACAATGTTACACCCCTTGACCTGGACTTTCCCCCTTTAAAACTGAGTCTGCATGTAAATATAAATAAAATATAAATAAAAACATGTGAAATAAAAAAGGAATTCAAATAGCAACCACATATCATTACTAGAATAGGACATTTGTTTGGTAAAGTGTTCCTTTAAATCTAACCACGAGTTATAAAATATAATAATCAAATGTAATTTTATACTTTTAGCAGTAGACCCCCCCCCCTCCCTCATTTTTAACATCCCCTCCCTTTCCCCCCTTTTTTTTTACACACATAAAAACACTGTAGATCACATATTAGATAAATGAAAACACGTAAGATAGGAAGGGAATGTAGGCCTTCTGTTTGGAATGGGGGGGACCCTTCCTTTCTGTTTTAATTTTGTATTTTTTTATTCTTTCGCCTCCCGTTCTCTGTGCCTTGCTGGCTGTGGATTCGTCCATGTTCAACCCCCGTCTGCATGTTCTTATCTTGTTTTATCTTTTGCCTTTTTTTTTTTTGCAATATGGTATGGCTGGTTTTATACATTTTGTATACAATGGAATGTATATAGTAACAATAACAATAGAAACAATGTATAGGAGTATGAATGGAAGTATATGTATAATGGTTTACTTATTTATTTATTGTTTTTTTTTGTATAGATTGTGGATTTTTTTTATAAAACTGAATTATAAAAACATGTAAAAATTGTATTTTATGTGTGACCTCCAAAATGATATGCTTTATTTTCACTTTGGTAGCCAACACTGTTTATAGCGGAGTTCCACCCTAAAAATGTACTTTTTTTTTTTACTCACTTCTATCTGGCTGTTACTAGGCAGTATTCGTAATCTGCCTAGTTCCTGGTTCTAGGTGGTTCAACTTCCTGTACTAAGACCCCATTGCCTCCTGGGAAATGATAACACTCATTTCCCAGGAGTCTCTGGGTATTACTGTGCCTAAAAATCGCCCAGCATGCACCGCTCCCTGAAAACCAGGAAGAAAAAGAAACTGGGCTTCACATGCCCACACATATGATGGATACGGCCACAACATGAGCTGGAGGATATAAGGCAAGTGTTTGCAATGATTTCTGGAACGATTGGGGAGCTATTAATGTTTTAGGGACAATTTAACGTGATTAATTTTAGCGTGCAAAAAAAATAAAAATTATGCCCGGAACCCCACTTTAATTAGAACATGAATTACTACTCGTAAAAACTGATACTCATGGTAAGTGTGAACCAACTGGAACCAGAAATTGTGGTAAGACTAGGCTCCTAAAAACAACGTATTTCATGTTTTTAAAATATCAATCGGGTTGTGTTAGCTTAACTAGACATACATGAAAAAGGTATATATGTACCAGATACACTATATTGCTTATATAATCTCCTGTGTGTGGAAAAATATACATACTTGGATTTCAAGTAGAAGTATGCAGCAATAATAAAGACAAAGCTGATGACTAGGGTTGATTGAACCCGAACTGTAAAGTTCGGGTTCGGTACGGACTTTGGGTTTTTCCCGAACCCGGAACCGAACCCGAATAGTTGGAAAAAGTCTGGGTTCGGGTTCGGTGTTCGGGTATGTTTCGGCGTGCTGCACGGCAGCCAATCGCCATTCGTGTTACAACTGTGACTGGGAACTGATCACAGCCATGCCTACTTATGGCATGGGTGTGATTGGCCAGTGCAGCATGTGACCCATCATCTGACGTGCCTCTATATTAGATAGAGGCACACAGCACAGATCGTCACTCTGCTTCACTGTAGATAGGGAAAGGCTGGTGGAATCTGCTGCATAGGGAAAGTTAGGTGTATCTGGCTGGATTTCACTTATGTTAGGGAAAGGTTCCTGATTGTTCTTCTGAGGGAAAGTGTTAGGTCTATGCTGTTCTACTGATCCAGAAATATCAAGAGGCACACTTTATTAATTTGATATCTGTATCATCTTATTTCTGAATATTTCAACAACAGTACACCTGCCACAGCACCTGTGCACCTGTCATATACTGTGTTTCTGTCAAGTACCTTAGCAGGCAGGCACAGTTTGCTGAAATATTTGTTCTGTAGGGGCAGTCAGCACTAAAGGTGACTGAGTATTTCAACAACAGTACACCTGCCACCCCACCTGTCATATACTGTGTTTCTGTCAAGTACCTTAGCAGGCAGGCACAGTTTGCTGAAATATTTGTTCTGTAGGGGCAGTCAGCACTAAAGGTGACTGAGTATTTCAACAACAGTACACCTGCCACCCCACCTGTCATATACTGTGTTTCTGTCAAGTACCTTAGCAGGCAGGCACAGTTTGCTGAAATATTTGTTCTGTAGGGGCAGTCAGTACTAAAGGTGACTGAGTATTTCAACAACAGTACACCTGCCACCCCACCTGTCATATACTGTGTTTCTGTCAAGTACCTTAGCAGGCAGGCACAGTTTGCTGAAATATTTGTTCTGTATGGGCAGTCAGCACTAAAGGTGACTGAGTATTTCAACAACAGTAGACCTGCCACCCCACCTGTGATATACTGTGTTTCTGTCAAGTACCTTAGCAGGCAGGCACAGTTTGCTGAAATATTTGTTCTGTAGGGGCAGTCAGCACTAAAGGTGACTGAGTATTTCAACAACAGTACACCTGCCACCCCACCTGTCATATACTGTTTTTCTGTCAAGTACCTTAGCAGGCAGGCACCGTTTGCTGAAATATTTGTTCTGTAGGGGCAGTCAGCACTAAAGGTGACTGAGTATTTCAACAACAGTACACCTGTCACCCCACCTGTGATATACTGTGTTTCTGTCAAGTACCTTAGCAGGCACAGTTTGCTGAAATATTTGTTCTGTAGGGGAAGTCAGCACTAAAGGTGACTGAGTATTTCAACAACAGTACACCTGCCACTCCACCTGTCATATACTGTGTTTCTGTCAAGTACCTTAGCAGGCAGGCACAGTTTGCTGAAATATTTGTTCTGTAGGGGCAGTCAGCACTAAAGGTGACTGAGTATTTCAACAACAGTACACCTGCCACCCCACCTGTCATATACTGTGTTTCTGTCAAGTACCTTAGCAGGCAGGCACAGTTTGCTGAAATATTTGTTCTGTAGGGGCAGTCAGCACTAAAGGTGACTGAGTATTTCAACAACAGTACACCTGCCACCCACCTGTGATATACTGTGTTTCTGTCAAGTACCTTAGCAGGCAGGCACAGTTTGCTGAAATATTTGTTCTGTAGGGGCAGTCAGCACTAAAGGTGACTGAGTATTTCAACAACAGTACACCTGCCACCCCACCTGTGATATACTGTGTTTCTGTCAAGTACCTTAGCAGGCAGGCACAGTTTGCTGAAATATTTGTTCTGTAGGGGCAGTCAGCACTAAAGGTGACTGAGTATTTCAACAACAGTACACCTGCCACCCCACCTGTGATATACTGTGTTTCTGTCAAGTACCTTAGCAGGCAGGCACAGTTTGCTGAAATATTTGTTCTGTAGGGGCAGTCAGCACTAAAGGTGACTGAGTATTTCAACAACAGTACACCTGCCACCCCACCTGTCATATACTGTGTTTCTGTCAAGTACCTTAGCAGGCAGGCACAGTTTGCTGAAATATTTGTTCTGTAGGGGCAGTCAGCACTAAAGGCGACTGAGTATTTCAACAACAGTACACCTGCCACCCCACCTGTGATATACTGTGTTTCTGTCAAGTTCCTTAGCAGGCAGGCACAGTTTGCTGAAATATTTGTTCTGTAGGGGCAGTCAGCACTATAGGTGACTGAGTATTTCAACAACAGTACACCTGCCACACCACCTGTGCACCTGTGATATACTGTGCTTCTGTCAAGTACATAGTCAGGCAGGCACAGGTTCCTGAAATATTTTTTCTATAGGGGCAGTCAGCACTCTATAGGTGACTCTGTATATTTCAACAGCACTGCACCTGTCCCCTGTGATATATTGTCTGTGCAGTACATTGTTTAGTGCTGGCTTCCTGCTTCTTGCTATAGGTGGAGAAATATATAGGTGAATCTCTGCCTATTTCACCAGCTTACACTTTTTTGTATTTAAAATTTCTCAAAATTAGGGCAAGACCCTATATTTGAGAAATATGAGGAAACCGTCAAATAAGGGACGTGGCCGCGGGCGTGGTGCTGCTGGTGGAGCTCCTGTTACAGGGAGAGGACGTGGTCGATCTGTGCCAGCTACAAGCACAAGTGAAACACCTTTCTCAGGTGCGAGTAGCCAACAGAGCCTGCAGCGGTATTTGGTCGGGCCTAATCCAGCTCTACGAATGTTGAGGCCAGGAGCAGAACAGGCGGTAGTAGATTGGGTTGCTGACAGTGCCTCCAGTTCCTTCACATTGTTTTCCAACCAGTCTTGTGCTGAAAGCTCAGAGTTGGCGCCTGCAGCCGATGTCCACCATCAGTCTTTCACCTCACCCCCTTGCAAATCAGCCAAGCAGTCTGAGCCCCAAAGCATGCAGCAGTCTCTTCTTCTTTTTGATGAGTCTGTTAGCATGTGTTCCCAGGGCCATCCAACTAGCCCAGGCCCAGAAGGGGAAGAGATTGAGTGCACTGATGCCCAACCACTTATATTTCAGGATGAGTTCATGGGGGGACCATCACAGCATGTCTTGCATGATGATGATGAAACACAGTTGCCAACTGCTGGTGCTTTTGCAATTGTGCAGACCGATAAGGAGGGCAGTGGTGAAGACTGGGTGGAAGATGATGTGCAGGATGATGAGGTCCTCGACCCGACATGGAATCAACCTCATGCAGGTGACCCATGTAGTTCGGAGGAAGAGGCGGTGGTCGCACAGAGCCACCAGCACAGCAGAAGAGGGAGCAGGGTGCCAAAGCAGAGCGTCCGTCCCCTAGACAGTACGCCTGCTACTGCCCAACCCAGCAAGGGACCGAGCACACCAAAGGCACGTCCAAGGAGTTCCCTAGCATGGCAGTTCTTCACACAATGTGCTGATGACAAGACACGCGTGGTTTGCACGTTGTGCAATTAGAGCCTGAAGCGAGGCATAAACGTTCTTAACCTGAGCACAACCTGCATGACCAGGCATCTAAGTGCAAAGCACGAGCTGCAGTGGAGTAGACACCGCAAAAACCAAGAAAGGTCTCTGGCTCCTCCTGCTTCCTCTTCTGCATCAGTCTCGGGCCTCTCTGCCTCTTCATCCACCTCCGTAGTGACAGTGCCACCTGCCACCCCTCAATTAGAGGACCGGCAAGCAACACTACCACCTGGGTCACCAAACATCTCCACAATGTCCCATGGAAGCATTCAGCTTTCCATCTTCCAAACACTGGAGCGTAAGAGGAAGTACCCCTCTACCCACCCGCGATCCCTGGCCCTGAATGCCAGCATTTCAAAATTACTGGCCTTTGAAATGCTGTCATTCCGTCTGGTGGAGACGCAGAGTTTTAAAAGCCTGATGGCATTAGCTGTCCCACAGTACGTCGTGCCCAGCCGCCACTACTTTTCCAGGCGAGCCATCCCTTCCCTGCACAACCAAGTGGGGGACACAATCAGGTGTGCACTGCGCAACGCCATCTGTGCTAAGGTCCACCTAACTACGGATACGTGGACCAGTAAGCACGGTCAGGGACGTTATATCTCCCTAACAGCGCACTGGGTAAATGCAGTGGCGGCTGGGCCTGAGGCGGATAGCAGTTTGGCACATGTCCTTCCACCACCGAGGATTGCAGGGTGCTTCAGTTTGCCTCCTGTTCCTAACTCCTTCTACTCCGCTTCCTCATCCTCTACCGCCTCTTCATCCAGTCAGCATAACAAACTCACCACCAACTTCAGCACAGCCATGGGTAAACGCCAGCAGGCAGTTTTAAAACTTTCCTGTTTGGGGGAAAAACCACACACCGCGCAGGAGTTGTGGAGGGACATGGAACAACAGACCGATGAGTGGTTGGCGTCAGTGAGCCTCAAGCCGGGCCTGGTCGTGTGCGATAACGGGCGAAATCTCGTAGCAGCTCTAGGCCTAGCCGGTTTGACGCACATTCCTTGCCTGGCGCATGTGCTGAATTTGGTGGTGCAGAGTTTCCTGAGAACATACTCCAATATGCCACAGCTGCTGCAGAATGTGCGTGCCGTCTGTGCGCACTTTCGGCGTTCTCACCCTGCTGCTGCTCGCCTGGCAGGGCTGCAGCGTAACTGTGCGAGCAGCAGCAGGCGATAGTGGAGTTCCAGCTGCAGCACGCACGCGTGAGTCGCTCTGCGGAACACAACCACTTTACCACCAATAACTGGGCCTCCATGCAAGACCTGTGTGCCTTGTTGCGCTGTTTTGAGTACTCCACCAACATGGCCAGTGCCAATGACGCCGCTCTCAGCGTGACTATCCCACTTCTATGCCTCCTTGAAAAAACGCTACGGGCGATGATGGAAGAGGATGTGGCACAGGAGGAGGAGGAGGAGGAGGAATCGGGATCATTTCCAAGGCTTTCAGGGCAGTCATTCATAAGTGGCTCCGAGGGTGGGTTCGTGCACCAACAAAGGCCAGGTACACAATTGTCTAGCAAGGGCACAGTTCTGGAGGATGACGCGGTGGAGGATGAGGAGGAGGAAGACATGGAGGAGGAGGAGGAACCATGTTCACAGCAGGATGGCATCCAGACCAGCTCATGGCCATTACTGGTGCGTGGCTGGGGGGATACAGAGGACACAGATGATACACCTCCCACAGAGGACAGCTTTTCGTTGCCTCTGGGCAGCCTGGCGCACATGAGCAATTACATGCTGCAGTGTCTCCGCAATGACCGGCGTGTTTCGCACATTATGACAGGTGCTGATTACTGGGTGGCCACGCTGCTGGATCCCCGTTACAAGGACAATGTACCGTCCTTAATCCCCTCACTGGAGCGTGAACGCAAGATGCGCGAGTACAAGCGCACGCTGTTAGACGCGCTGCTGGTGCAATTCCCACCTGGCAGCGGGGCCACAGTGGAAGCAGAAGGTGAAGGCAGAGGAGGAGGAATAGGTCGCCAACGCAGCAGGGGCACCGCCAGCACCTCAGAAGGCAGGGTTAGCATGGCCGAAATGTGGAAAACTTTGTCAGCACGCCACAACAAACAGCACCACCAGCTGATATGGAACGTTTTAGCAGGAGGCAGCATTTCAGCAACATGGTGGAGCAGTATGTCAGCACACCCCAACACGTACTGAATGACGGCTATGCCCCCTTAAACTTCTGGGTCTCCAAATTGGGCACATGGCCTGAGCTTGCCCTTTACGCCTTGGAGATGCTGGCCTGCCCTTCGGCCAGTGTATTGTCTGAACGTGTATTTAGCACGGCAGGGGGCGTTATCACAGACTAGCGCAGCCGCTTATCTAGATCCAATGTGGACAAGCTCACATTCATTAAAATGAACCAGGCATGGATCCCACAGGACTTGTCCGTACCTTGTGCAGAATAGACACCGGGCCGGCCTTACCCAGCCATTGTTTTTTTCTGAGCTTTCTAGGGTTGCCATCTCATCCCTTTCAAAGAAAAAACATATTAATTACACAGGTTCTCTGGCTGATTAAGGTGCTGTTAATTAAACTCACTTGGTGCCTTATCGAGTCTATCGAAATTAAATTAGCCCCAGAACCTGTATAACTCTGTGTTCAGGTTTAAAGGGATGAGGTAGCAACCCTAGATCTGTCTAACTATTTTGGGGTTTACCCTAATTTAAAAACTAAATCAATTAAAAACCAAAACCTGCTGTGTTGGCTACCTCCTCCTCCTCCTCCACCGCCGCTTCCACCTTCAGTCACATTCTTAGGGTTGCGCACTGCAACTGCTTTCTTTAAGTCCCACCAGAGGTTCTCAATCGGATTTAAGTCTGGTGACTGCGATGGCCACTCCAAAATGTTCCAGCCTTTAATCAGCAACCATGCTCTAGTGGAGTTGGAGGTATGCTTGGGATCATTGTCCTGTTGAAAGGTCCAACGTCTCCCAAGCCTCAGGTTTGTGTCGGACTGCATCACATTGTCATCCAATATCTCCTTGGTACTGAAGAGAATTCATGGTACCTTGCACACGCTGAAGCTTCCTTGTACCTGCAGAAGCAAAACAGCCCCAAAGCATGATTGACCCCCCGCCATGCTTCACAGTAGGCAAGGTGTTCTTTTCATCATAGGCCTTGTTCTTCCTCCTCCAAACATAGCGTTGATCCATGGGCCCACACAGTTGTAATTTTGATTCATAAGTCCACACAACACAATCCCAAAACTTGTGTGGTTTGCTGCCCACATGACTTTCGGCATACTGCAGTCGACTCTTCTTATTCTTTGGAGACAGCAAGGGGGTGCGCCTGGGAGTTCTGGCATGGAGGCCTTCATTACGCAGTGTGCGCCGTATTGTCTGAGCAGAAACTTCAGTACCCACATCTGACAAATATTTTCTCAGTTCCTCAGCAGTCACACAGGGACTTTTCTCCACTCTACGCTTCAGGTAGCGCACAGCAGTCAAAGTCAGCATCTTCTTTCTGCCACGACCAGGTAGCGTTTCAACAGTGCCCATTGCCTTGAATTTTGCATTTACTACTGTATTACAAAACCAATTGATATCATATTAGTTGCATATGGTTCAAGTCCTTGCAGGATTTCATTCTGAATACAATTACAAATGTACACTAAATTCCCTAAAACCCTTTACAGCATTGGGGGGTTGAATAATTTTGAACAAAACTGTATGGACCTCGTCCTCCAAGGTCAAAATCATTATATTTTTTATTTTTATTTTTTTTATGTTATTTTAAGTTATTTCCCTATCCACATTTATTTCCAGAGTACTTGCCATGCTCTTCCCGACATTTTTCTGCCATTTGCAGCCCTCCAGCCCTTTCCCTTAGTTTTTTAGAGACATTTTTATAGTCAAAAGTCCGGGTCCCCATGGACTTCAATGGGGTTCGGGTTCGGGTCAAAGTCCGGGTTTGGGTTCGGTCCCGAACCCAAACTTTTTTTTCAAAGTCCGGGTTCGGGTCCGAACCCGAACATCCAGGTGTCCGCTCAACTCTACTGATGACAAAGACTCCAAGAACGACACCAATCACAATGTATATAGCTGTGTTGTTTACTAGAAGCAAGAAAAAAGGGAAACATTTATTAGAATGGGGCAATTTTAACAATACCAAGTATGTAAAAAAATATGATGATAAAATTATAGCAACAAAAATCATTTTCATTTTGTAAGTACTAAAACAACAACTAAATATCTCTTTAACTCTTTCACTGTCAGGTCAGTTTGTCATACGAACCTGACAGCAGGGGGTTTTACACATACTCAGGGGCAGATCCTCAAAGAAATTACGCCGGCGTATCTCTTGATACGCCGCATAATTTCAAATTTTGCGCGTCGTATCTTTGTTTTGGTATCCACAAAACACGATACGACGGCATCTGGGTTAGATCCGACAGGCGTACGCCTTAGTACGCCGTCGGATCTTAGATGCAATTTTTCTGCGGCCGCTGGGTGGCGTTTCCGTCATATTCCGCGTCGAGTATGCAAATTAGCTATTTCCGACGATCCACGAATGTACGAGCGGCCGTCGCATTATTTTACGTCATTTCCGTTCGGCTTTTTCCGGCGTATAGTTAAAGCTGCTATATGGTGGCGTACTCAATGTTAAGTATGGCCGTCGTTTGCGTAAGTCGTCCGTGAATGGGGCTGGACGCCATTTACGTTCACGTCGAAAACAATGACGTCCTTGCGACGTCATTTGGAGCAATGCACCCTGGGAGTTTTTACGGACGGCGCATGCGCAGTTCGTTCGGCGCGGGGACGCGCTTCATTTAAATGAAACACGCCCCCTACCCGCCGAATTTGAATTCCGCGCCCTTACGCTGTGAGAGATACACTACGCCACCATAACTTACGGCGCAAATTTGTTGAGGATTCAAACAAAGGCAAAGTAAGTTACAGCAGCGTAGCGTATCTGACATACGATGCGCCCAGCGCAGATGTATGTGGATCTGCCCCTCAGTGTGTGTATATCTGACTGATGAAAGCAGTCTGGCACATCTGGTCATATTGCCTTCACATCCCCTGGTAATGTGTGCCACCATGTATCTCTGGCTCTTCTTGCCCATCTGTGAGCCCGGGACCTGCATAGCAGGCGGAGTGGGGGGGGGGAAGGAGCTGAGTGTACACATGTCTGCTCTTCTCCCCTTCTTGTTGCTGACCCAGAAGTGACGTGTTTGATCTAATTTCCTTATCTCCCTGTCAGCTTCCCTGGCCAGCATGGCCCTGAAATAATGTAATGCAATGTGATCTGAGGAGTACAGGGGAGTACATGGGAGACATCTGGGGTATTTTAGACCCCAGATTTATTATTAAAGTGACGTTGCCCCTCATGTGAGGAAAAAAAGTTAAGTAAAACATTTTTTATTTTCAATTGTAAAAAATGAAGGTTACTCCCAAGCATATAAAATCTCCTACCACCAAAAATTGAGACCCCCAACTCCCACATATACGCACCTACAAACTTAAATGGCACCTACTCATGAAAACACTGATTGCAATACACATGTTACATAATGCCACACATGCCGGAGTGAGAATAATGGGCCAGATTCACAGTGAGAGTACGCCGGCGTATATACTGATACGCCGGCGTACTTTCAAATTTGCCGCGTCGTATCTTTATTTTGAATTCTTAAACAAAGATACGACGGCATTTGGCTAAGATCCGACAGGCGTACGGCTTCGTATGCCTTCGGATCTTAGGATGCAATACTTCGGCGCCCGCTGGGTGGAGTTTGCGTCGTTTTCCGCGTCGGGTATGCTAATTAGCTGTTTACGGCGATCCACGAAGCTTCGCGCGCTCGTCGCATTCTCTTACGTTGGCTTTTCCCGTCGTAAAGTTACGCATGCTATTTCAATGGCTTATATTTAGACTAGCCATTTTAAAGTATGGCCGTCGTTCCCACATCAAATTTTTTATTTTTATTTTTTGCGTAAGTCGTACGGGAATAGGAAAAGACGTAACGCACGTCGCCGTTCAAAAAAATACGTTGGTGCGACGTCATTTCGCACAAAGCACGGCGTGAAATTACAAAGTGGAGCATGCACAGTACGTTCGGCGCGGGAACGCACCTAATTTAAATGATACACGCCCCATTTGAATTAGGCGGGCTTGCGCCGGACGGATTTACGTTACACCTCCGCAAGTTTACAGGCAAGTGCTTTGTGAATCAAGCACTTGCGCTGAAAACTTGCGGCGGTGTAACGTAAATGGGATACGTTACGCCGCCGGAATTCTACGTGAATCTAGCCCAATATTTCTACTATCAGACCACCCCCGTAACTCTAAAGTTTAAACTAATGACCTATAGGGGGCTTTTAAAATATCACCTATAGAAAATATAGGGTATTGAAGTTTGTCGCCATTACATGTTGGGTATCTATTTACTTTGTGCAATCTCATTGCTTATATTTTACCATAAAAAATTGCAATTTATTGCATTTGTGTGCCGTAAAATTTACTTTAGTGTATTTTTTTTACCAAAATGTTGTGTTTATTTATTGCGGTATTATCGTGTAACAGAAAAAAACTGGATCTACTACTATTAGACTCTATAAGGTATCTGCCTTCAGAAAATATATATTTTTTTAGGGGTTTTATGCAATCTTCAGGCCTAAATTTATTTTTTAAACGTGTGTAAAAAAATGCAAAAACGACTCTAGCAGCAAAATGTTTAAAAAGTGCACAGTCCAGTATGCGCAGTTATGGCCAGCAGTCTGATGATGTCTTTGCCAGACTAAAACATGGATTGGTTGCTACAGGTTATTGAATGAATATTCCTACTATTTGTACTATTTTATTAAATAGATGGCACTTTTTTATTAAATAAGTGCCAATAATATTTCTTGGCACAGTGAAGAAGAGTTCTGGCCATCCAATATAAAATATTTTATCCAAAAAAGCAAAAGCTGTGATCTTATTTCATTAAAGCGACACAAATACTGCATACTCTATCTTAATGATTGCAAAAAGATATATATTTGTGGCATAAATTAACCAGTAACTTACTTTCATTCTCCTCCTCGCAGTAGGTTCCTTTGTGGGTGCTGGGGCACATACAGTGCATGCCATCAGTCGTATTGTCTGTTCCTGACAATTCCACACAGGTACCACCATTCTCACAAGGGTTTTCCAGACATGGGCTTGCTGTAATCACAATATACAATATTAGAAAGTTGTACAGTACATTTTACTTTTTACAGATTACTTGTAAAGGAAACTTCACTGTTTTGTACTGCGCAAATGTCATAAGGGGTCTATTTTTTAACTTCAAATTCTGATAAAAAGAATTATAAGCCCACTTACGTATATAGCATCCACGAATCTGACTGGCTGTAGTACATTCCTCCCATTCTTTACACTGCTTGTCCTCACAAACTACAGAGGAAGTATCTGCGCAAGTGCAGTTCTGTGAACAGTCATCTTTAATGAAGCGATCACCAGTCTGCAAGAAACAGATTCAATACATAATGGCCCAGATTCAGGTAGAATCGCGCAATATTTGCGTGGGCAAAGAGCAAATTTTTTTCTCTGCGCCCACGCAAATATTGCGCTTTGCCCGCGATTCACGGAGCAGTTGCTCCGTAAATTGCGCGGGCAATATGCTAAACAGCCGGGCGCAAGGCTGCCTAATGTAAATGATCCCGCCGGGGGCGGGAATCATTTAAATTAGGCGCGCTCCCGCGCCGAGCGAACAGCGCATGCTCCGTCGGGAAACTTTCCCGACGTGCATTGCGGCAAATGACATCGCAAGGACGTCATTTGCTTCTAAGTGAACTTGAATGGCGTCCAGCGCCATTCACGGTTCACTTACGTAAACGACGTGAAATTTAAATTTCACGGGCGGGAGGCGCAGCTATACTTTAGCATTGGCTGCGCCTGCTATTAGCAGGAGCAACCTTATGGTAAAGGCGCCGTACAGAAACTCCGTACCTTGCATGCGCAGGGCCCGCACAACTTTTGTGAATCGGTGGTAGTATGCAATTTGCATACTATACGCCGATCACAATGGCCGCGCCCCCTAGCGGCCAACGCAAGAATGCAGCCTGGGATGTGAAGGCATAAGGAGGCTTATGTCTGTCACATCCTAGGCTGCAGTCGGTGTAACAAGGTTCCTGAATCAGGAGCACTCGTTACACCGGAGCAAGTAAGCACTTGCGCCGCGCAACTATGGTTGCGCGGGCGCAAGTGCTTCTTGAATCTGGGCCCCTGTTATTATACTAAAGTAAATATAAGCCTGCCCTAACAGTTCGCGTTTAACTACTTCAACCAGGAAGGATTTGCCCCCCCTTAAAGACCATGCCATATTTTGTGATACGTCACTGCGCACTCTAACTGACAATTGCGCGGTCGTGCGATGCTGTACCCAAACAAAATTGACGCCCTTTTTTTGCACAACTAGAGCTTTCTTTTGGTGGTATTTGATCACCTGCAGTTTTTATTTTTTGCACTATGAACAAGCCAAAGAATGACAATTAAAAAAAAAAAAAAAAAACATTTATTCATCAGTTTGATCCAATTTATATTGTCCTACATATTTTTGTTAAAAAAAAAAATACAATAGGCATATATTGATTGGTTTTTGCAAAAGTTATCGTGTCTACAAACTATGGGATAGATTTTGGGACTTTTTTTTTTTACTAGTAATGGCGTCAATCTGCGATTTTTAGCAGGACTACGAAATTGCGGTGGACAAATGTGACCCCCAAATTACACTTTTTGGGGACCAGTGACATTATTATATTGATCAGTGCTATAAAAATGCACTGATCAATGTAAAAATGACACTGGCATGGAAGGGATTAACACTAGGGATGATCAAGGGGTTAACTGTGTTCACTTGGTGTGTTCTAACTGTAGAAGGATTGGGCTCACTAGAAAATGAATGATCACTGTTCCTGATCACAGGGTCTCTGATCTCTGATATGTTCCCTGTGAGAATGGGGATCCGCCTTGTTTACACTGGCAGATCCCTATTCTGTCACTGTACTAGGCGATCACGAGTCACCGGCAGACATCGAGTGTGCCTGACCTGCGGGCATGAGCATGCTGCTGGCGGCACGCACCCGCCCGCAACTCACCATTTCTTTTAATGCATGGGAAACACTTTTGCAAAATATGCTTTCGCCAGTCTTTATAAATCCAGAGATTTTGGTTACTGCGAGTTTATGTTTAGCTTTAGTAAATTTAATCAGTGCAACACAGCAATGTTATTTAAATGTGGATAATCTAAATATAAGTGTTATTACCATGTAGTATTTATTGAGGTAAGTACATCCACACTCTTTGTATGGCACACAGTCAAATCCACTGAGTATGAATCCAGGCTCACACTGGCATCCTTCATAGCATGGTGCCTCACATTCAGACTCTGATGCCATGTTGCTGCAGGATGCAGGACAGGCACTTGTGCATTCCTTGTAAATGCTGTTATCAGTGCAGGTCAAAGCTGTTTGAAAAAAATAAAGGAGTTACAACTATGGAGTGTTTATTATACTCTGAGTAGAAGGAATCTGTGGAGAGGTATACCTTGAGCGCATGGGCATCCGCTCCATAGGGCAAGGGAGGGCGCTTGCCCCCCCCTAGAAACCAGTGCCATGATCCTCGGGGAGAAAAACAGCGGGCAGGAAGCAAGGCAGTGGCATGGCGAATCCAATTAGAGCCACTCTCTCACTCTTCTAGCTCCAGATGACAGAGAGAGGGAGGGGGGTGTTCGGGGGAGATTTACAGTACAGCCAGCCCGCGGCTGTCCTCTCCCTGTCACAGCGCCGCTGCCGAGTCCTCTGGTAAATGGAGCAGCGGCCAATCAGAAGATTCTGGTGACTGGGGGCATCATTGGAAATGTAGTCCCTTAAGAGTGGCGGCCCCAGCGTGTCCACAGACACCATGCTTAAGCCCCCAGCATGCAAGCACTCTGCTGGGGGGGTTACAAGAGGAAATTTGACCGGCTCTACAAAATTCGGCCCCTCATAAACCAACGTTTTGCAGCCTTGTTTAATCCCCAGCAGGTTGTATGCGTTGACGAGTCCCTAATTACATTTTCTGGCCGCTTGTCTTTCAAGCAGTACCTTCCCAACAAGCGTGCCAGATACGGGGTCAAGCTCTATAAGCTTTGTGACAGGGCAACAGGCTACACATGGAGCTTTAGGGTTTATGAGGGCAAAGATAGTGAGGTAGAGCCGGAAGGATGCCCAGATTACATGGGGTGCACTGGCAAGATCGTTTGGGACTTGGTGTCACTCTTATTCGGAAAGGGGTATCACTTATACGTGGACAATTATTACAGCAGCGTGCCACTTTTAAGTCACTTGTTTGATCATCAGATTGGAGCACGTGCCACCGTGCTACCTAATCACCGGGGCTTTCCCCAGAGGCTTGTAGATTCTCATCTAAGGCTGGGAGCGAGAGCCTGCTTCAGATGTAATAATTTGCTCGCTGTGAAGTGGCGGGACAATAAGAATGTTTTCGTTCTTACCACCCTTCACGCAGACACGACAGTACAAATTCATACGGCAACTGGTGTTGTGGAGAAACCCCTCTGTATCCACAAATATAACCAAAATATGGGAGGGGTGGACCTCAACGACCAGTTGATGGCGCCGTATCATATTGTCCGTAAGACGAGACGCTGGTACAAAAAAACGCTGGTACATTTATTTCAATTGGCTCTACTGAATGCTTTTGTCTTATACAAAGCTTCAGGACGGAATGGATCCTTCATTCAATTCCAGAAGGATATCATCACAGAACTCCTGTATCCAGGCGGTACTGTACCTCACTATCCCCTACCAAATGCAGTAAGCCCTACCAAATGCAGTAAGGCATTTTGTGTATGCCCTCGAGAGTACCCTTACCCCCTCGAGAGTACCCTTACCCAACGAGCCCCCCAAAGAAAATGTTGTGTCTGTAGAAAGCGCGGATTTAGGTGTGACACCGTTATTTTTGTCCCCGCTGTCCTGACAATCCTGGTCTTTGTATTGGTGAATGTTTTGAACACTTCCACACACAAGTTAATTATTAGTGTAGGGTAAAACATTTCACAGGCTAAGTACACTTACACAGGGTCTCCCAAGATGCCACCGCATTTTGAGAGACCCAAACCTGGAACCGAAAAGTTGAACAGTTAGTTACAAAAAGAAGTGTTAAAAAAAAAAGTAAAAAAATAAAAAATAAAAAATAGTTTTCGTTTTATTGTTCTCTCCCTCTCTATTCTCTCTCTATTGTTCTTCTCTTTTTTACTGTATTCTATTCTGCAAAGTTTTATTGTTGTTATGTTTTTTCATGCTTGCTTTTCAGGTATGTAATTTACTTTACTGTTTTCAGGTACGCCATTCAGCTGTTGCGCGGACTTATTTATCTTGACAGCAACAGCGTTTGCTCCCACAATATATAAAGCCGCGACTCCAGTGCTGTAGGAGGTGATTTCACCACCACAGTTAAAAAAAAAGAGCATATATGCCGAAGCATGGGGGCATTAGGGGCGGAAGAGCGATTTTGCTCCTAATGCCGCGTACATACGGTTGACATTCCTACGGAGGCTTTCCCGTGGAAAAGTCTGACCATGTGTACACGGCATAGAAAAGTCCGACCGTGTGTACGCGGCATAGAAAAGTCTGACCGTGTGTACGCGGCATAACTTTTTTGCGGGAGGATGCCCCCATGCTTCGGCATATATATATATATATATATATATACTGTATATATATATATATATATATATATATATATTTTAGGCACAGGTTGCGTTAAAAAATGTTTTATTTTTTACTTTTTTATTGGTATTTGCTTTGCTGGTATGGTATGATCTTACTGTTATACTGGAATGTTACTTTGTTTTAATGTTAACCATCATTTGCTTAGCAGGTACGCCATTCAGTTGCAGGGCGGATTTATTTAGCGTGATAGCAACAGCGTTTGCTCCCACGATATATAAAGCCGAAACTCCAACGCTGTAGGAGGTGATTTCACCACCACAGTTAAAAAAAGAGCATATATGCCGAAGCATGGGGGCATTAGGGGCGGAGGAGTGATTTTGCTCCTAATGCCGCGTACATACGGTTGACATTCCTACGAAGGCTTTCCCGTGGAAAAGTCTGACCATGTGTACACGGCATTGAAAAGTCTGACCGTGTGTACGCGGCATAGAAAAGTCTGACCGTGTGTACGCGGCATAACTTTTTTGCGGGAGGATGCCCCCATTCTTCGGCATATATAAATGGTGCATGTATGCCCATCATTAGAAGTGGGTGGATGAAGGGAGGTATTCTAATGGTGGGCATACCCACCGATCAATCTTTTTTTCGTTCAGCCAACAGGCTGCATGAAAAAAAAAGGTTACAATACATGTCCAACAAGAACCATCAACGTACTGGTATGTTGCTGGATTTTGAATGGTTATACCAGAATGATGCCTGCGGGTTAAGGCATCATCTTGGTATCATTCTTTTCAGCCAGCGGTCGGCTTTCATGTAAAAGCAGTCCTAGCATCTAATTAGCCTCTAGACTGCTGTTACATTCAGTGGGAGGGAATGTCCCCCCCCCGGATATAAACAGCGCCATTGGGAATATGGGAAAGCATTTTATCACACCGATCTTGGTGTGGTCAGATGCTTTGAGGGCAGAGGAAAGATCTAGGGTCTAATAGACCCCATTTTTTTAAAAAAAGAGTACTTGTCACTAACTATTGCTATCATAAGGGATATTTACATTCCCTGAGATAACAATAAAAATGGTAAAAACTAAAAAAAATGGAAGGAACAGTTAACAAATAAAATAAAAAAAGCGAAATAAATATATATATAAAAAAAAAAAAAGCATTCCTGTCCCGCCCTGCTCTTGCGCAAAGGCGAACACAAGCGTCGGTCTGGAGTCATATGTAAACAGCAATTGCACCATGCATTTGAGGTATCACCGCGAAGGGCAGATCGAGGGCAGTCATTTTAGCAGTAGACCTCCTCTGTAAATCTAATGTGGTAACCTGTAAAGGCTTTTAAAGGCTTTTAAAAATGTATGTAGTTTGTCGCCACTGCGCGTTTGTGCGCAATTTTAAAGTATGTCGTGTTTGGTATCCATGTACTCGGCCTAAGATCATCATTTTTATTTCATCAATGATTTGGGCAATATAGTGTGTTTTAGTGCTTTAAAATAAAAAAAAAGAGTTTTTTTCCCCAAAAAATGCGTTTGAAAAAACGCTGCGCAAATACTGTGTGGAAAAAAAAATTGCAACATCCACCATTTTAATCTGTAGGGCCTTTGCTTTAAAAAAATATATAATGTTTGGGGGTTCAACTTAACTTTCTTGCAAAAAAATAATATGTTTTTATGTAAACAAACAGTGTCAGAAAGGGCTTTTTCTTCAAGTGGTTAGAAGAGTGGGTGATGTGTGACATAAGCTTCTAATTGTTGTGCATAAAATGCCAGGACAATTCAAAACCCCCCAAAATGACCCCATTTTGGAAAGTAGACACCCCAAGCTATTTGCTGAGAGGCATCTCAAGTCCATGGAATATTTTATATTTTGACCCAAGTTGCGGGAAAAATAAATATATATATATATATTTTTTTTTTTCGCAAAGTTGTCACTAAATGATATATTGCTCAAACATGCCATGGGCATATGTGGAATTACACCCCAAAATACATTCTGCTGCTTCTCCTGAGTACGGGGATACCACATGTGTGAGACTTTTTGGGAGCCTAGCCGCGTACGGGACCCCAAAAACCAATCACTGCCTTCAGGCTTTCTAAGGGTGTAAATTTTTGATTTCACGCCTCACTATCACAGTTTCGAAGGCCATAAAATGCCAAAATAGCACAAAAAAAAAACAAATGACCCCATTTTGGAAAGAAGACACCCCAAGGAAACTGCTGAGAGGCATGTTTAGTCCATTGATTTTTTTTTTTTTGTCCAAAGTGATTGAATAATGACAAAAAAAAAATGTTGTCACTAAATGATATATTGCTCACACATGCCATGGTTATATGTGGAGTTGCACCATAAAATACATTCTGCTGCTTCTCCTGAGTACGGGGATACCACGTGTTTGGGACTTTTTGGGAGCCTAGCCGCGTACGGGACCCCGAAAACCAAGCACCGCCTTCAGCATTTCTAAGGGCGCAAATTTTTGATTTCACTCCTCACTACCTATCACAGTTTCGAAGGCCATAAAATGCCAAAATAGCACAAAACCCCCCCAAATGACCCCATTTTGGAAAGTAGACACCCCAAGCTATTTGCTGAGAGGCATGTTGAGTCCATGGAATATTTAATTTTTTTGCCCCAAGTGAAAATATAAATGTACAAAACATTGTCACTAAATTATATATTTCTCACACATTCCACGGTTATATGTGGAATTGCACCCCAAAATACATTCTGCTGCTTCTCCTGAGTACGGGCATACCACATGTGTGGGACTTTTTGGGAGCCTAGCCGCGTATGAGACCCCGAAAACCAATCACCGCCTTCAAGATTTCTAAGGACATAAATTTTTGATTTCACTCACACAAATCTTGAAGGCAGTGCTTGGTTTTCGGGGCCCCGTACGCGGCTAGGCTCCCAAAAAGTCCCACACATGTGGTATCCCCGTACTCAGGAGAAGCAGCAGAATGTATTTTGGGGTGCAATTCCACATATAACTATGGCATGTGTGAGCAATATATCATTTAGTGACAATGTTTTGTACATTTTTTTTTTGGTCATTATTCAATCACTTGGGGCCATAAAATGAAATATTCCATGGACTCAACATGCCTCTCAGCAAATAGCTTGGGGTGTCTTCTTTCGAAAATGGGGTCATTTGGGGGGGTTGTGTGCCTTCTTGGCATTGTATGGCCTTCAAAACTGTGATAGGTAGTGAGGAGTGAAATCAAAAATGTATGCCCTTGTTTTTGGGGCCCCGTATGCGGCTAGGCTCACAAAAAGTCCCACACATGTGGTATCCCCGTACTCAGGAGAAGCAGCAGAATGTATTTTGGGGTGCAATTCCACATATAACTATGGCATGTGTGAGCAATATATCATTTAGTGACAACTTTGTGCAAAAAAAAATCAGTTTGTCATATTCCCGCAACTTGTGTCAAAATATAAAATATTCCATGGACTCGACATCCCTCTCAGCAGATAGCTTGGGGTGTCTACTTTCCAAAATGGGGTCATTCGGGGGAGTTTTGTGCTATTTTGGCATTTTATGGCCTTCGAAACTGTGATAGGTAGTGAGGAGTGAAATCAAAAATTTGCGCCCTTAGAAATGCTGAAGGCGGTGCTTGGTTTTTGGGGCCCCGTACGCGGCTAGGCTCCCAAAAAGTCCCAAACATGTGGTATCCCCGTACTCAGGAGAAGCAGCAGAATGTATTTTGGGGTGCAATTCCACATATAACCATGGCATGTGTGAGCAATATATCATTTAGTGACAACTTTTTGTAAAATGTTTTTTTGGTCATTATTCAATCACTTGGGACCAAAAAAAAAATATTCAATGGACTCAACATGCCTCTCAGCAGTTTCCTTGGGGTGTCTGCTTTCCAAAATGGGGTCATTTGGGGGGGTTTTGTACTGCCTTGCCATTTTAGCACCTCAAGAAATGAGATAGGCAGTCATAAAATAAAACCTGTGTAAATTCCAGAAAATGTACCCTAGTTTGTAGACGCTATATTATTTGCGAAAACCAATAAATATACGCTTATTGCGATTTTTTTTACTAAAGACATGTGGCTGAATACATTTTGGCCTAAATGTTTGACTAAAATTTGGTTTATTCGATATTTTTTACTTTTTGTTATAAGAAAAATCATTTTTTTTCAAAATTTTCGTTTTTTTTTCCGTTTATATCGCAAAAAATAAAAATCGCAGAGGCAATTAAATACCATCAAAAGAAATCTCTATTTGTGGGAAGAAAAGCAGAAAAAAATGGGAAAACGTTTCGAATCGAGTATAAGCCTAGGCCGTCCATCTGCATGCCTTACTGTGCCTCACTTTGCCTCACTGTGTCCATGTGCATGCCTCACTGTGCTCATGCCTCACTGTGACCATGCCCCACTGTGTCCATGACTAGACTTACGTTTAACATGGGAGTATATAGAAGAGGTGCCCAGCTTTGAAAAATTGGTGATCCCCGGCTGTAGGTCCTCCAGACAGCAAACTTGTAGAGGAGAACTGGGGCTACATGAGTGCCAAGTTTCGGGTCCAGGGGACCTACGGCCGGCCGGTACCAGGTCCCCAAATTTACTGGAGAAATTACCGTTTAACATGAAAGTCTATGGAAGGAGTGCCTGAATTTGAAAAATCGGTGCTCCGCGGTCGTAGGTCCCACGGACAAAAAACTTTGGACACTTGTAGAGGAAGTGTGGGGCTACATGTGTGCCAAGCTTGGGGTCCAGGGAACCTACGACCAGCCAGTACCGGGTCCCCAAAGTCCAGGAGATCAGGCGCAAAAAGGTGACTCAAGTATAAGCCGAGGGGGGCATTTTCAGCACCAAAAAATGTGCTGAAAAACTCGGCTTATACTCGAGTATATACTCTGTAATGAAGTTCCTATTAATTTCTCTCAATTCTGTATAGGTCTTTTGCAAATATACACTCTTTTATCTCTTTTCCTCAATCCCCTTTTAGTAAGGTTTTACTCAAAATCCTGGATACGGTCACAATTTCTCTTCTTTCTCATCAATTGACCTTCGGGATAACTTGATATTGGCTTACGGTGAAGGCAAATAAATGTCAGTATATAGCAATTTAGGTAATTTTCTATGAAAAAAGTTTTCAATATGTATAATTTCTAATCCCTTAAAAATCACCCAGTCTAAAAAAATTATAATACCAGCTCCCTATAAAGCTAATACCATATTTAACCACTTAATCACCGCCCTATAGACAAAAGACATCTACAAGGCGGTTCCTTAACTCCATGGACGTCCTCCCAGAATCGCGCGCACACGGAAATGTCTGTGACCTCCGGACCCGGCGCATCACGGATCACGGTAAATCGCCGCTGATATCCCTCCCCTCTCTGTACCGAACGGTACAGTGTGAGAGGAGAGGGGAGAGGGCTGGATCTGGATCTGGAGATGTGGGCTGGATCTGTGACAAATGCAGTCACAGATCCAGCCATCCATCCCTGCTCAGCCATCCCTGCCCCATAACAATACTCTGCAACATAACCAAACTGTGCAATACTCTGCAATACCCCACAATACTCTGCAATACCCCACACTACTCTGCAATACCCCACACTACTCTGCAATACCCCACAATACCCTGCAACGTCGCCTACGGGGATTTTAAAGTAGCGAAGTTTGGCGCCATTCCACGAGCGTGTGCAATTTTGAAGGGTGACATGTTGGGTATCTATTTACTTGGCGTAACTTCATCTTTCACATTATGCAAAAGAATGAAGAAAAAATACTAAATTTGCTAAATTGTTTAACAGAAACAAAGAAAAATTTATTTTTTTTACAGAATTTTCAGTCTTTTTTCTCTTATAGCGCAAAAAATAAAAAATCCAACGGTGATTAAATACCACCAAAAGAAAGCACTATTTGTGTGAAAAAAAGGACGAAAATTTCATTTTGGTACAATGTTGTATGACTATGTAATTGTCATTCAAATTGTGAGAGCACCGAAAGCTGAAAATTGGTCTGGTTATTAAGTGGGTTTACGTGCCTGGTGGTCAAGTGGTTTATCTCGTTAATGTGTTTCAGGAATTCTTATGCCGCGTACACACCATCACTTTATGTGATGAAAAAAAACGACGTTTTCTGTGAAGTAAAAAATTACGTTTTTGAAACTTCAATTTTCAAAGACGAAGTTGCCTACACACCATCGTTTTTCTCACAATGTTCTAGCAAAGCGAGGTTACGTTCCACCACGTTTTTCCATTGAAGCTTGCTTCATAAGTAGCTTCTGGGCATGCGCGGGTGAAAAAACGTCGTTTTAAACGACGTTTTTGCTACACACGGTCAATTTCTGTGAAGTAAAAGTTGACGTTTTGAAAAACGACACATAAAATTGAAGCATGCTTCAATTTTTTTTGGTCGTTTTTTAGAAGACATAAAACAACGTTTTCCCCCAAACACGGTCAATTAAAGTGACGTTTTTAAAAACGTCATTTTTTTTCATCACATAAAGTGATGGTGTGTACGGGGCATTACACTTGTTTATCCACTTCCCAATGACCTGGCACATATATGCAGCCTCTCCTGGTTTTAAGGCGGAGCAGAGCTACATATATGCTGCCCCAGATAAACACTTTACTGTGTTGGGAGCGCTCTCCTTGCATGCTCCCAGCACAGTAACGAACAGGTACCTGAAAGTTCCTGATGCATACGTGCAATCAGGAGCTTTCCAATCATATGACCGCTGCGACTGCCAATCACAGCGGTCACATGATCAGAATGTCCGCCTCCACCTCCCAGCATTTAGATCCATTTAAAGGTTCAGAAGTCAGCGGCTGGAAGGGATTAACTGTTTCTTACCATATTATGAAAATATTGCCTATAAAACATTTATATAGTCGTAGACCAGAGCATTTTTTATGATATATGTGCTCTTCTTCCTATTAGGCAATGAAGGTGTTTGCCACACTTTCCACATATATTTCACCCATTGTGATACCCAGAGGCCTCCCAGTCAGCATTTTGCACCCATACACACAAATATGATTGAATACATACAAATGTAAACGCTAGTAAATACATCCAAAAATGCTGATGTTCAAACATCAGTACCGTGTGTATGAGGCCTTAGTCTGAAAATAGAATTAGCTTTCTATATCAAAAATAATTTCCCCCTCATGACAAATTTCAAACTTTCCCACATAAAGTCCACTTGTTTTAAATGTAATCTTGATTTGTCCTCCAGGCTCCATCTTACTGATTGTACTATCTGTTTTTTTTATGTGTGTACAAGGAGTTTACTTGCACTGTTGTGAATACATTATTGTCTTCATAGGGGATGACCTTTAGGTCATCAGAAATGCTGATGTTCAAACATCAGTACCGTGTGCAAGAGGCCGTAGTCTGAAAATAGAATTGACTTTCTATACCAAAATGAATTTCCCCCTCATGGCAAATTTCAAACTTCCCACTATAAAGTCCATTTGTTTTTAATGTCCTCCAGGCTCCATCTGATTGATTTTACTACATCTCTTTGTTTTATATGTGTGTACAAGGAGTTTACCTGCACTGTTTTGAATACATTATTGTCTTCATAAGGGATGACCTTTAGGCTGGGTTCACACTGTTGTGAATTGGATGTGGGTTTCCCTGCATCCAATTCACATATCAGGAGATTGTGACCGGCTCTCAATGGAGCCAGTTCACACATCACCGCAGTGGCTCCTGTGTGTCTTTTGGTCCGTTTCAGGTCTGAATTCAGCCAGAAATTTGGGCTGAAACTCAGTGGACTCCTGCTGTGAGCCGGTGCTACAGTGTGAGCCCAGCCTTAACAAAGTGATAAAATCCTTACTATCCGACAAAAGGAGGAGGTTGTTACAGCCACCTTTTGCTGGGGCGATCTACATTCTCTCCCATTTTTTGAAATGATGAGTCAGCTCCACTGACAATCAGTTAATTTTATTCTTGTGTATTTTTAGGACCTCATAAATTGTTGGAAGCCTAGGAGTACTGGGAATTACATTTTACCTTTTTTTTATCAAATTTTCCTGTTTCCTAAAGTTTCTTAGAAATTTTCAACATGAAACCTTCCCTCAAAACCAAATTGGTATCCTCATCCAATCTGCATTTTTTTTTCATAGTCAACTTTGTCCAGTGAAACTATACTTTGACACCACTGGCAGTGTACAGTCATAATAAATAGTTAAAACTAAAACAATACATTCAAAACCAACAACTAGTATATCTCATGTATTATCCCTACATTAAAAACCTCACTTAAAACGAACTTTCCTTTGACAATTCATCTTTAGAGGGAAAAACTATTTTGTAGCCTATTAGTCCAAGCCTGAATGAAGTCTGCCTGAGGGGAGTGTGAAGAAAAAATAATGGCCAGGATGTATAACACCAATATAATAAAAACTATTTTATCGTACAGTGGTAGAAATTTAACATCAATTCTTGAGAAAGTCTGTTGCACCATAAAATCATTTGAAAAAGAAAAGATGCTGCTAAGCTTTCCTGACCAGATATGAAATATTTATTTTTACTGCAGGTCATATTCTCTGATTTAGGAACACCTAACATGTATAATGCCGCGTACACAAGACCGTTTTTCGGATTGTAAAAAACTACGTTTTTTTTATGTCATAAAAAAAAACGATCGTGTGTGGGCTCCAGAGCATTTTTCACGATCTAAAAAATGTCCATTAAAAATTTCGAACATGCTCTATTTTTTCACAACGTTTTTAAAGTTGTCGTTTTTAAGGTTGTAAAAAATGGTCGTGTGTGGGCTTTAACGACGTGAAAAAACCGTGCATGCTCAGAAGCAAGTTATGAGACGGGAGCGCTCGTTCTGGTAAAACTACCGTTCGTAATGGAGTAAGCACATTCATCACGCAGTAACAGACTGAAAAGCGCGAATCGTCTTTTACTAAAACAAAATCAGCAAAAGCAGTCCCAAGGGTGGCGCCATCCGAATGGAACTTCTCCTTTATAGTGCTGTCGTACGTGTTGTACATCACCGCGCTTTGCTAGAGCATTTTTTTTTCACGATCGTGTGTAGGCAAGGCCGTTTTAATGATCGGGTTGAAAAAAACGTGTTTTTTTTCTAGACCCTTAAAAACTTAATTTTTTAGAAATCATTAGATGATATCAACCCCACTATTGCTGAATCATCTGCAAATGTAATCAAAGCATTAGTGCTATAGGTAACAATACAATCATCAGTATAGAGTGAATAGAGAGGTGGACCAAGTACGCAGTCCTCAGGAACACCCGCGTTAAGAACAATGGACGCTAACATTTAAACATCAAACTTAACATATTGTGACCTATTTGACGATAAATTAGTGAACAAAATGCCATACTTAACCTCTTGCTGCCACCTCCTCCCAGCTCCTAAGGAGAATCTAAATGCTGGGAGATGGAAGTGGGCATTCTAATTTTGTGACCAATGTGATTGGTTGTCACAGCAGTCACCAGATTGTAAGTATGAATTAGGAGCTTCTCGTGACATCTCAGTACTCTTTTGAGAACACGCGGTGAGTGCGCTCTCAGCACAAAAAACTGTTCCCTGTGGACACATAAATGTGGCCTCTCAGTGTTTAAGCCAACCTGCCCAGTGACTGCATATGCATATATGTGTATGGCCAATGGGAACATGTTAAAGAAAACATTTACGCTTACTATCACTTTTAATAGTTTGTTTGGGCTAAGCTGGCCCAAAAATGCATTTCCATGCCTCTGGCGTCATTAACTACATACATAAGTGTCACTGTGTTCCAGCAGTAGTATGAGATACTTCCTTTTTGTTGTTGGGTGTAGATTGAGTTGTCCTTTTATTGGTTGGTCTTGTCGATTGGGTTGGAGCCTTGCATTTTTATCAATATATGCAAAGATTCCTATGATTTGCCAAGATGGAGAGGTGGTTGGAAGATGTCAGAATCTCCACCATGGCAAATTATAAGTGAATCTTGAATTCTACTAAGGACCAGCCACCGCAGTTGTACTGCGGCAGGTTGGCTCCTCTGCGTGAATCGCCATCATTGCACTTCGCCTTGCGCAGGCTCAGAAGGGGGTGTGCGCTCCTGATGAATGGCTGTATTGCCAAGAATTGCGTTGAGTGCCACTAGATGCCAACAGTTACTTGTTTATATTATATATGTTCTTCAATCTATGTATTTTATTATGTCTATTTTCCATTTGTATTGCATGCTATGAGCAGCATATTTAGTGTAAGTCATGTGACTACCTATCTATTTTATACAAAATATCTGATATGAATTCTAGATTGTAATGAATCAATCATGTATTCCAACTTAATTTCTATGTTGTTATTTTTACATAACATGGCAGTGCCTCATTTAACGTCGCACAAACTTCTCCTTCCTACCAACCAAATTAGGTATGGAGGCCTCCATGTTTTTTTTAGTGTGTGTGTGTCAGGTCACACCCATTCACTGTATGTATATATATCATATGATAAGTGATACTGTATGAGTCAAAATTTTAAATGGTAAAATGATACCATGATTATTTTGTAGTTTTCAAACAGACCAGTAAGTGGTGCCAGAGAGAGATCACATGATGAGGGAACATGTAGTAAACTGAGTGTTGTGTGAGGTCAATAATCCTTTTTTTTTTTTTTTTCCTTTTAGACCTTTGTTTACAATAGAACACTCTGGCAACATATAAAGAGGATTTCAGGTTACAAGTTGAAGAGTCAATACAAACAACTGCAGAGCACATTGGTAAAGAACACAGACTGCTCTTTGCAAAAGGAAATGTTCAGTTCAAGCCAACAATTTTCAATTATGGCAAATGAGTGTGTTTAACCACTTGCCACATACACGTCTCTTGCAACGTACTTCCTGGTTTAGTGGTGTGCATGCACACTCCCCTAACTGACCCGCGTTGTGATTGATCACAGCACACGTTTTTCAGCAGGTTACAGCCAATAATTTTGGCTGTACATATGCTGATATGGTGTGACCAATCACAGCACATATATCTGTGTTTACAAACAGACACAGACAGCAACCTGGCTGTTTCTTCTTTCTGAAATCAACTCGGGGAATTCAGGAAGTAAAAGCAGCCAGATCTGTGGGTAAAATCAGCACACATTACACGTGTTAGGCACACAGTTAGCCCCTAGATTGACCATTGATGTTAGTCCCTTCCCAGCCAGTGTCATTAGTACAGTGTACAGTATTATCACTAATAGGCCCCGTACACACGACCGGACAATTGTCCGGCGGATCGGACAGTTTCCAACGGACAAAAATTTCTTAGCATGCTAAGAAACCTGTCCGCTGGAAACCTGTCCGTCGGACGTGTTCGGTCGTCTGTACAGACTCACCGGACACGTCCGACCGACCGCCATCCCTTGCATGCGTCGTACTGATTCGACGCATGCGTGGAAGCTTTGAACTTCCAGGGCCGCCCACGTCGCCGCGTCATCGTCGCGGCGACGGCGCGGCCACGTTCCCGGGTATTGTTTACGCGCGGATTTCTGTCTGATGGTGTGTACAACCATCAGACAGAAATCTCCGGGCGGACATGTCTGCTGAAAACGGTCCGGCGGACTGTTTTCAACGGACTGTCCGTCCGTGTGTACGAGGCCTTAGTGTCTCTAGCAACATCAGTGTCCATTAGTCAGTTAGTGTCCCTCCCAGCCTGTGTCTGTTAGTGCCAGATTTTCCACCACATTATCGCAGTTACACTATACAGTAAGTCACTGATTGCCGCCTTTACTAATATAGTGTCAGACTATACTAGTGTCCCAAAAACTGTTTGTTTTTTAACAAAGACATGTAGCAGAAAACACTTTGTCCCAAATTTATGAAGAAATTCGATTTTATTGTATATGTTTTATAACAAAGTAGAAAATATAGTTTAAAAAAAAAAAAATTCAGTATTTTTTGTTTATTAAAAAAAATCCCCCAATGAGACAGGACAGCCCGATGAAGTTGTGGAAGGTGGTGGGAGGGGGGATGTCCCCTCCCGCTGCTTATAAAATAAACAGGTATGTCGCTGGTTGGCAAGTGGATAAAAGCCAGTTAAAATGATTTAGAAATAGAGTTAAGAAATGCACTTCTGATATTAAATTCAGATACTTCTATGATTTATGAGAATATGGAAATACAGTGTTTTCAAGGCATTTGTGATGGGAGTCACTTTGGGTGGGGTGCCCGTGGAACTCAGAACCCTTGTTTTAGCTCCCCATGCACCTCCTTTGTCTAAGTATCTATTAGGGGCACAGGGTAACAGAGAAAATGATGAACAGCTACTTATTTATCCACAGTATCTCCCAGGAAATATACAAAGACTATTCCTGGTTTATTTGATTCTGAACTATACATGTTAATTGAAAGAGCTGATCACATTGGCCTCTATACAATGTAGGAAATGGATAGTATGCTACTGGTGGTCTCCTGCTACTGCGTGAAGGTGTTCTGTGTTTATACTTATGATAATGTGTATCATAGTTTGTGAGCTAGCTCTGTGTCGCCCAGGTAGCTAATTAACGTAATGTTTATAGTATATGTCTGTTGTAATTATATTCCTGTGTGCAGTTTGTATTGTTAGGGTAATCTGATCAGGAGGGGGGAATGTCCTTCTCAAATGTATAAAAGCCTGCATTCTTGTTCAAATAAACAGTTATTATTCTGGTTTACTCCAAAACTGGTACTGCCTTGTTATTGGGGTAGCTATAGCTAGACTTGTGGGTCTTGTGTTCCTGAACTTGGGAAGCAGCTTCTTGGTGGCGATACCCAACAGGTTGTCCAAATTCCATCACAGCGTTCACTTGTTTTGTGTTTATATCTCCCACGCAAAGGTCATTACATAGAACTCAGTGGCAGCTTTCACAATTGCAGGTTTAGAAACACAACATTTCAGCTAACATTGTGTCACGAACCAGGTTTGATCAGAACTGCATGGATAGCAACAGAGGAACACAAAAAACATGTAAAGTGAAAATATAGTGATTTATTAAGATAAGTAAATAATATAAATACAACCACCTCCAATATGACACAGTACACAATAAACAAACCAACAGACAGAGGCCCACAAATAACAACAGTCAGACAGGTATATACAGTAAATGGGAAATACCGGAATCCTAAACAATAGCCAGGCCAGGGTGATTCACAGGAGATCAGCAGTTGGGGCAAGGAGCAGGACAGGAGAGGGAGAGGATCGACAGGAGCAGACTGCAGGGCAGGGATGCAAGATAACAGGTTCGACAGGATAGGGATTAGGACAGTGAGACAGGGTCAGGTACACAGGTAACATGTTTAGTGTACAGAGTACGGGGGTATAGGGACAGGTTCAGATTCTCAGGCAGCAGGTACAGATCAGGGCACAAGGATGATACCAAGGCAACTTGTGTGTGTGTTGCTGGGTATTTATACACATCTCCTACAATCGGGCTCAGGTGATGCCTGATTGCAGGAGATAACGTTGGCTCCCCACTGCTGAGAAACACCCGCAGGTGGACATCAGTATTGTGCCCCAAAGGTCAAATAGTGTCACCAGAATTGCAAACCAAAGCACCACCAGCAGATGGAACCTTTCCTGACACATGGTCTATTATATATTTGATTGTAAAGACAAGTTCAATGTCTTAGAAAATAGTAGCCCTCAAATCTTATTCATTTTCTACCTTCCCGGAAGTGGAAACATTGCTGAAATGCCTGGGCTTCATTTTTTGTTTGTGAATATTTGTAAAACCTTGTAAACTTTTATATATAACAAATGAAGCTGCCAACACTCCCCACACTTCCTGATATTGTGACAATACAAATCTAAAAACAATTTGTGCAGAGCTAAATAAATAAATAATGACAATTTGAAATCCACATTCAAAAATATGACATGCAATATCTGATAAAGTGAAACATATCTGATAAAGTGAAACATATCTGATAAAGTAAAACATTTTATTGAATAAAGTGCAAAAATACATCTATCAAACATAAAGTACAATGTGCTTTGTACCCCACACAGTGTCCTTATTTCATCAAATGCGTAATGTGTCACCTTTGTGCAAAAAGATCCTAGTGCTGCCCTCCACCGGTTGTGCCTTCACCGTATAGACTTAATTAAAGTGCTTGTGACAAAGATTAATCCTCTGGGGTACTGGGGTATTCCTTCTTCTTTTCCTCCTTCCTATGGTTGTCTAGGTGCTAATGTTCCCAGTTCATACACCCACCAAGATATCCTTTGGCTGAATGTCCTAACTAAATTGCTACCCCTCCAGTGTCTTTTATACATTTTTTTAATTCCCCAAATTTCATCCCTGATACTTCTTTTTTGTGTTGTGTTCTAAAATGTTGATATAGATAATGCTCCTTTTTTCCTTTGATTATCTGATACACATATTCCTTTATTCTTACATGTATGGCACTCTTTGTTCTTCCTACATCATGCCACATGGGCATTCCAAAGCGTACACAACCCCCTCTGTATTGCATGATATAACAATTTTAAGGATGTATTGTCTCCCATTTTTGCTATTAGTAAATTTATCAAGTTTTTTTAATATTACTAGTGACTGCCTTACAACTGTAACCTCTGACACAGGCATAGAAACCATCAAATATAGTGATTTTATTGTTGACATGGGGCTCCACTACATTTTTAACCAATCGATCCCTTAAATTAGTGTCTCTTTTATACAATAACCTCTGGGATGAGGGTTTTCAGGATATCATCGTGCTTTAGTATATCCCAATATTTCTCAATAATCCTTTCCATTCGTTTGTTTTGGAGGTTGTAATCTATTATCAGAGCTAGAGGTAATTCCCTACTTGCCCGTACTTGTTTATTTTCTAGTAGTAGGTTTCTCCCTGTTTTACCAACTTTATGTCTTTTCTTCTTAAAGTGGATGTAAACCCAATTATTTTTTTTGATGTCACAATGTAGAGTATAAGATTTCCTATCATCTGTGCCCAGTCTTGCCACACAGAGTTAATCCAGCTCTAAGCAATCCTCTTTTATTGTTCAGTGAAAATTAACAGACTTCCAGATAAAACCCTGTCTAAATATAAAGTCCATTCCTCTCTCCTTGCTTTGAGTGACAGGTTATTTACATATCTAGCTTGGACATGTTTATCGTATGTTATGTTATGTTTATCATAATATGAGGTGATCCACAGAATAAAAAGTGAGAAATCCACCCCTCCCCCACATAACACATCCTGGTAATATACAATGACCTGTGGATCACCTCATATTATGATAAACATAACATAACATATGATAAACCTGTCCAAGCTAGATATGTAAATAACCTGTCACTCAAAGCAAGGAGAGAGGAATGGACTTTGGCCTGGATTCACAAAGCACTTACGCAGACGTATCTCGAGATACACCACGTAAGTGTAAATATGCGCCGTTGTATCTGTGCGCCGTGCCCACAAAACTAGAAACGCCTGAAAATAGGCTTCATCCGACCAACGTAACTTTCCTACACCTTCCCCTGCTTCCCCCCCATGAGTCTCCCTTGAGGGCCCGTGGCCGTGGCTGTGGCCAGCCCAGGCGTAGCTCACGCCGTCGTTAGGGGTGTGCTTTTGATTTCCTTTTTTTTGTTTTTGATTTGTACTGTGATTATGATTTGTTATATTTATGGTGAATGATGTATGAATGTGGGGGTGACATTCCTGCTGAAAAAGGGGTGTCACCCTCATTTTTGGTGGAGTAGGGATCCCCAGGACCAGGGAGAAGTGATCCCAGGTCCATGTGAATGGTGTATGAATGCACAGTGACATAATTGGAGCCTTGGCGGGGCGTTGCTGCTCCCTAGTACCATGCGGGGTACTTCGGTCTAATCCAATTCGATGAGGATGTGGGGTGTGTGTGCTAGGGACCACAGTGGTGTGCATGCATGCATTCTCAATGTGCCATGTTTAATGTGTGTGTTTACTGTGCAAAGATGCCTTCTGCGAGGCGTCTCCTGGCTGCTGTTCCCTCAGAAGATGGGGTACCCTCGGTCAGGGGGGGAATGTCTGGTTGGAGGGTCAGGTCATCACGTATGTCAATCTCCAGGCCCCTTCTCACTGCGAAGTTGTGCAGCATGTAACATGCCCCGATGATCTGGCACACAAAGTTGGAGGAATACAACAGGGTACCCCCAGACTTATCCAGGCATCGGAAACGGGACTTCAGGAGGCCAAAGGTGCATTCCACCACTGCACGGGTACGTATGTGTGCAGCATTGTAGTTTTCCTCTCCTGGGGTTTGGGGGTTCCGCAATGGAGTCATGAGATGGGGTCCAAGTGCATATGCAGAGTCACCTGGAAGGGAAAATACAGGAGGATGTTAGTTATGCATGTGCCCCTTGTGATGTCTGCATCATGGGGGGGGCAGTCATACCTGACACCCATGTCACTCACCAACCAGCCAGATGTCCCCATACAAGTTCTGTTCAAATTCTCTTGGGATGTTGCTTTAACGGTATATGAAGCTTTCATGGCTGGATCCTGGGTGTTTGGCACGGACGTGCCATATGAGGTATTGGGCATCAACTATCACCTGTACATTGATGGAATGCCAACGCTTCCGATTGCGGTACATGTGCTCTGTCTCACGGGGGGGGCTGTAGTGCCACATGTGTGCAATCAATGGCCCCCACGGTGCGTGGGAATCTGGCAATTTTGTAGAAATCTGTCATTGTCTTCATCCGCAGGTCCTCCTGGGTGGGTTTGATGATTTGGTTGGCCATGCGTCTCAGGATTGCGGGGATAACCTTGTGCACACATCTGCTAATGGAGGATTGTGACATCCCAGCCAACAATCCACTTGTGCGCTGAAAAGAGCCAGTGGCAAGGAAATGGAGTGTTGCCACTACCTTGACCAGTGGCTCCAGTGCATGTGAGCGGTGTGTTGGGCTGGTGATGTAATCCTGCAGGGTTGTGGTTAATTCCATGATGGCTTCAGGGGTGAATCTGAAGTTGCGATACACCTCAGAAGCAGCCATGCCAAAGACATCTAGGCGTCTGCGGTATATCCTTTCCTGTGCCCTCCTCCTCCTCCTCCTCCTCCTCTGTTCCCTCCTCCTTCTGCATGCCTCTAAAGTCACTAGTATAGCTATGAGCATGGATGCCCCTGGCATGTTGGCATACAGATTGTTGTCCTGCAAGTGTGTGTGCTCAGCTCGTCCCTAACGGTGTTGCTTTAGCTGACCTGTACACGTCTGGTGTAAAGTTAAGGCAGCTTTTATAAGGTGTAACTTTCCGCCGGGAAACCAGCAGATGTGCACAGGGCGTAGCCTGCGCCACACAAACGTAATTTTGTGGATCGCCGTATCTCCCTCATTTGCATATTTAACTAGCAAATCAATGGTGCGTCTAGCGTATTTTGCGCTCCAAGATGCGCCGGTGTAATCATTTTACGTCGGACGGGAAAAACTGTTTTTCATCTCGTTTTGAGGATACGCTGCATAGATACGCGCGGAGCATTTTTCAATTACGCCGTGCATCTCTAGATACGTTGGCGTAAGTGCTTTGTGAATCTGGCCCATGGTGATTTCCAGGTGGCGATCTTTCCGGAAAATGTGCAGAAGGTCCAAAGGGACCCACAGAAAAATCACACCTAATGGATGGAGCTAGAGAATCACAGGAGCAGATGTACTAAGCATATTGTAAGATGCAGAGTCAGATTCCCCAGTGGCAGAGAGAACAGGACCACAGCACAGAGCCAGAAGAGCCCATGTTCAAACCTAGGCACACGACAGCAGGTCAATAACTTCACAACAAGCCATAGAAACTTTACAAGAAGACCTCAACAAAATAAAGGGGTGAGCAGCTACATAGCAAATTAGGTTTAATTTTGTTATAAATGCAAGTTACCCGCTAGGAGGATATCTGTTGGGAGATCTAGGGATCATAGTAGATCACTGGCTTAGCAATGGTATGCAATGCTGCAACAAGCAGAATCATAGCATGCATTAACAGAGACAAAGACACACATGTATTTCGAGCACTGTAGCCAAATGATCATCAGTGTGTATGGATATAAATGAGAACACCAAAGGACTGTCCCAGGCTGCTGTCACGTGTACAACTAAAAGTAAACAAGCAGGAAGAGACAGTGCTCAGGGCCCTAGGGTCAAATGTTTATTAGGGAGATCCTCACTAGTGGCTGTGATGCTGGTCACTAGAGTTGAGCGGACACCTGGATGTTCGGGTTCGATGGGTTCGGCCGAACTTCGGAAAAAAGTCCGGGTTCGGGACCTGAACTTGACCCGAACTTGACCCCGAACCCGAACCCCATTGAAGTCAATGGGGACCCAAACTTTTCAGTACTAAAATGTCTCTAAAACACCAATGGAAAGGGCTAGAGGACTGTAAATGGCAGAAAAAAATGTTGGTAAGAGCATGGCAAGTACTCTGCAAATAAATGTGGATAGGGAAATAACTTAAAATAACCTAAAAAAAATAAAATCTTGACCTAGGAGGACGAGGTCCATATATTTTTTGGCCCTAAATGGGTGTTTTTTTAATAGAACAATAGAAGAACACTAGCTAAAGTGTTTATCTCACACGTACAGATATGGAGGAAACGCTGCAAACACTGGAGGAAACACTGCAAAACATTTTTTTTCCCTAAATGGGTGTTTTTTGAATAGCACAGTAGAAGAAAAGTATATAAAGGGTGTATCTCACAGTAACAAATGCAGTGCTGGTGTAATATGATTTGTGAAGCAGGACTGACTCCTATATATTTCTCTCCCTATAAGCACAATCAGGAACCATTCCCTAAATTATCTAATGCAGAGTATCTCACAGGAACATATGCAGTGCTGGTGCAATATGCAGAGTATCTCACAGGAACATATGCAGTGCTGCTGCACTTTGATTTGTGAAGCAGGACTGACTCCTATATATTTCTCTCCCTATAAGCACAATCAGGAACATTTCCCTAAATTATCGAATGCAGAGTATCTCACAGGAACATATGCAGTGCTGGTGCAATATGCAGAGTATCTCACAGGAATATATGCAGTGCTGGTGCAATATGCAGAGTATCTCACAGGAACATATGCATTGCTGCTGCAATTTGGTTGTGAAGCAGGACTGACTCCTATATATTTCTCTCCCTATAGGCACAATCAGGAACCTTTCCCTAAATTATCGAATGCAGAGTATCTCACAGGAACATATGCAGTGCTGGTGCAATATGCAGAGTATCTCACAGGAACATATGCAGTGCTGGTGCAATATGCAGAGTATCTCACAGGAACATATGTAGTGCTGCTGCAATTTGATTTGTGAAGCAGGACTGACTCCTATATATTTCTGTCCCTATAAGCACAATCAGGAACCCTTCCCTAAAGTATCTAATGCAGAGTATCTCACAGGAACATATGCAGTGCTGCTGCAATTTGATTTGTGAAGCAGGACTGACTCCTATATATTTCTGTCCCTATAAGCACAACCAGGAACCTTTCCCTAAAGTATCTAATGCAGAGTATCTCACAGGAACATATGCAATGCTGGTGTTATATGCAGAGTATCTCACAGGAACATATGCAGTGCTGCTGCAATTTGATTTGTGAAGCAGGACTAACTCCTATATATTTATGTCCCTATAAGCACAATCAGGAACCTTTCCCTAAAGTATCTAATGCAGAGTATCTCATAGGAACATATGCAGCGCTGGTGTAATATGATTTCTGAAGCAGGACAGTCTGACTCCTGTCTAATTCTCTCCCTCAGATCAGATCATCATCATCAGCAGCAGCAGCCTTCCCCTACCCTATCTAAAGCAGAGTGACGAGCTGTGCTATGTGCCTCTAGCTTATATAGAGGCTGGGTCACATGCTGCACTGGCCAATCACAGCCATGCCATTAGTAGGCATGGCTGTTATGGCTTCTAGATCACACGAGTGAAACAAATGGTGATTGGCTGCCCTACAGCGCGCCATTACATTGCCCAACACCGGACCCGAATCCGAACTTACAGCAAATTGTTGGGTCCGGGTACCAAAAACCCAAAAGTCTGGTACGAACCGAACTTTACAGTTCGGGTTCGCTCAACCCTACTGGTCACAATAAAGTCTGTCCAGTAAATGCAAAAGTACAATTGTACTGGCCACACGAACAGCCCATGACACACGGGCTGTTGACTTGCCACCTTCTGTACAGCCCCTACATCGGAATCATTAGTATTGATGCTTTTATCACTAATTGTAATCATTTGGCAGTACTTGAAATAAACAATTGTACTTTTGCATTTACTGGACAGACCTTATTGTGACCAGCATCACATCAACCTATTCCTGTGAAATTCACCCTAATATCAACATGTGCACCTAGGGCCCTGTGCGCTGTCTCTTCCTGCTTGTTTACATGCTATAAAAAGGGTATCTACTCAAGAGACACATCTATAATTCTATCACATTCTACCATCTTTTTGGGAACCCATCATAAAAAACAAACCACCAGGGTTCCCCCCAAAATTTATAGGAGACCTTTCTGGTTTGGTATTAATTTTAAGTGGGTGGCAACAACAGAAAAAAGATATAGCAGGTAGAGGAGAGCAGATAACTGAAAGGGTTTACAAAGCAGAGCTTCCAAGTGGGAGTTAGGTTGGTAATGGAGAATATGAAGATGCAGATTACAGTCCAGAATTTTCTAACCTTTGATAATAGCTAGCCTCCAAATTTAATGCATGGAGACTGGGTAAATATATTGACACAAAATATAAGGTTCATTTCTAGCCCGGCTCAACGGATCTCAAAAGCCCATGTACACTAGCCTTCAGAGGGGAAGAACTACATATAAATCAGAGATTTTTTTTTCATCGGCTATCCTGGTCCACAACTTATAAAATAATGTAATGGATGCAATAACCTTGATCTATGCGCTATTGTTTTAAAACTAAAGAGACACTAGTTTAAATTAGAAAGGATTGGATTCAAGCATGTGGTATTCAGACCATTTCTTCTAACCAAAAATGTTTCCAAAAGATTATACATGCTTTCAAAATATTTTATGAATGTTATTTAACTGTTAAAATATTGTTCAGACACCTTAAAGCAGCTGGAAAAAGCATTGGCAAAATAAGTGAAGGGACAGTGGAAACATAATAGAAGTGTAGGGAGAGCAAAGGCGTGCACACAGGGTGTGCCGGGTGTGCCCAGGTACACCCTAATCACCCTGTGCAGCACAGATTTCCCCTACTGCCCTGGCACCTCCTTGCCTCTGCAGCACTTCCATCTTCCCTCCTTTCCTCTCCTGCCAGATGTTGATGTGGGGATGTTTTAGGATGAGTGGGGAAGAGACTTGGTAAATATGTATTTATCAGCCCCTTCCCTTTCTGAATGAACATGGTGAGTTATCGGTAGTGTGTGTTTGAGCTTTGGGATGCACACCCTAATGCAATAGGCTGCACACACCTATGAGAGAGAGTATTAGTTTCATGTATAAAATGAAAATGTATTACTATCAGTTCATGTTGTCCTTGGGAAGAGGAAGAGGGTGTTTTAAAAGCTTTCATGTCCGCTGACACCCGATCTCGCCCGGGTGCCGCAATTCTCCGATTCTGCAGACAGAGGAAAACCCTATTTTTCCATCCGTCTGCGGATCTGATCGGGTGAACACGGACAGACGGTTTGTGTTCATCTGATCCCCCCATAGAGGAGAGCGGAGAAAAGACAGGGCGGTCCCTGCACAGTGTCACAGGGGACCGCTCTGTCATTCGCCGGCTCAGAGGCGATCAACGAAGCGTCCCCCGCTGATCAAGCGGAGGTTCAAAGGGCCGATCTTCACTGATCTGCCCCGTGTGAAAGAGCCCTTAGTCTAAATCCAAATTTACAGCCTAGTTTAAACAAATTACTTTTATAGGTTACATTTTTTCTTTATATATACTTAAACTCTGTTCACTACCAGCATTCACAATTTGGCAGGATTATTTTGGGGTTACAATCTTTCCGTGAGTCTATGAGAGGGAGAAACCTAATATAAAAAAAAAAATTGAGAATGGACTTTAAAGGTGCCAAACAGAGTCTATAATTTTCTATGAAACAATACAAGTTTATCAGTTCGAAAATGTAAAATGTATGTGTTAATGTACATAATGATTAGGGCTGTGTAAATTAACTTTTAATTAATTGATTAATCTTGAATTTTTTTGATCGATCAAAATCTTTTTGATCGATTAAAATTCTTTTGATTGCTACTCACCTCTCCGCTGGCTTCTGGGCATTCAGGGAGTTCCGTCGGAGATCCAGTAACGTCACAGACACCGGTGGGGCTTGCCGTGTCCATCTGAAGGGCTCCTTTGCTGTGCCTTCATATCTGCATGCCGGTGGGACCTTACCATCTGCCACATGCAAGGGCTGTTACACTTCCCTCTATCACTTCCCTCTATCAACCTGGGATTCTACAACCATCCACTGGGAGTTGTGATAGTTCCCTTCATGGGACATCTATATGCCGACGGACTGATGTTAACCTCTCCTCATCTGGATTCAGCAGTGGTATCATTGTTGTCATGGGTTTTGGCGAAGATAATAATAATATATTTTAATATTTTCCGACAAAAATATGAAAGATCCATTAGGCCTAAAATGTGAGACGAAACACTGAAATGAGAACTTTTCAGAAACGAAGTCATATTTGACCAAGTTCCCAATACATTAACTATCTCTAACTTTTACAAGCTTGGGTGAAAGTCTGAACAATGGAAACTCTCATCACAGAACAATGAAATGGCTTTCTCACCAAACAAGGTGTTTAAACTGGCTTCAAGTGAGTAGATATACCCATTGTGGGGTAGTTTTCATGGACACTAGTGTTGGCTTTAGCCATCCTAACACAATGGACCATGTTGACCAGCGAAAAGTCTCTAAGAAGAGGATATTTACACAGCTGAGCTATTAGACTGTCTTTATTAAAGCGGGGGTTCACCCTATTAATACAATTTTTTTTTTTTTCCTCTAGCATAAAATGAGGCATAGTAGCGCGAGCTACAGTATGCCTGTCTTTATTTTTTTAGCCCCGTGCTCACTGTGCAATCGTAGAGAGAAGATTCCGACTCCCAGCGGGGAATGGGCGTTCCTATGGAGAGGGAAGGTGATTGACGGCCGGCTCTGGCACGTCACGCTTCTCCGGAAATCACCTTCCCTCTCCATAGGAACGCCCATTCCCAGTCGGAATCTTCTCTCTACGATTGCACAGTGAGTACGGGGCTAAAAAAATAAAGACAGGCATACTGTAGCTCGCGCTACTATGCCTCATTTTATGCTAAAATGTTGTTATGGAGGGTGAACCACCGCTTTAAGAAACAGTTTAAAGTCCAAGCGTCACAAACCAAGTTTTGCAGTATTAATACACAGTATTAATACACATGGTATTAAAAGAATATATATCGACATGAAATAAATAAAAAAGTAATGTTTAGATGATCAATGACATCTTAGGACCGAGGGAAATATGGGCCAGATCCACAAAGAGCCGGCGTAACGTAAAAATTCCCATTTAAGTTACACTGCCTTAAAATTTCTACCTAAGTGCCCGATCCACAAAGCACTTACCTAGAAATTTTCGGCTGTGTAACTTAAATTCCACCGGCGCAAGGCGTTCCTCTTCAAATGGGGGCGATTCCCATTTAAATTAGGCGCGCTCCCGCGCCGGCCATACTGCGCATGCTCGTGACGTCATTTTCCCGACGTGCATAGTGCGAAATTACGTTACGCCAAGCTTTGTGGATCGCGCCGGGTCAATAAAGTTGCGTCGGGAAAAAAAAAAGATACGGCGAAAAAAAAAAAATAAAAAAAAACGCGTCGCTGGACAGAAGGGTCTGCTTTTACAAGGTGTAAACAGTTTACACTTTGTAAAAGCAGCCCTAATTTTACGGTTGCAAACTAAAACTTACGGAGAAAAAACAAAGCGTAAAAGCTTTGTGGATCTCCGTAAGTGCTAATTTGCATACCTGAGGCGGCATTTCGACGCAAAATGCCCCCAGCGGCAGATGCGGTACTGAATCCTAAGATCCGGCAGTGTAAGTCCCTTACACATGTCGGATCTTCTGTCTATCTCTTGGAAACTGATTCTGTGGATCAGTTCCAAAGATAGAAACAGGGATACGCCGGCGTATCCCTTTTGAGGATCTGGCCCTATATCCGTTAAGTTAGAACTTTGTTCGAAGAAAGAATTATATGAGGAATTTGTTTTATAACAGAAGTGTCTAAAATAAGCAAACCCACATTATGAAAGATATCAAATGGTGATCATAAAAATGTGAATTAATCTGTAACACATATTCATCAAACACATATCAAAATGATTCATGTATCCACATTAATAATTATTTTGCATTGATTGAGATATAAACCTATGCATGATTGGAAAGAATGTTGTTGGGAAATATACGGTTATACAGGAATGTAAATAAGCATATTATGTGGGATGCAAAGGTATACTAATTGTATTTTATGAAATGTAGAGTTGCCAGAATGGGTATGTGGATAGGTATATATGTATGCATATATATAGATAGTTTCCCCAAAAATATAAATATTAACGAATAGATTATCTCACAATAAAGGTGAGACACCTAGTGGTTGGAAGTGATATTACTTGAGGTTCTCAAAGCCCAGAGAACAAGTTAATTATTAAGCTGTCAGCCAATCGAAACCAGACACGTCTTGACAGGAACTCCCATATAGACCAGGGGCCTATGAGTTAAGGACAGTTGTTAGATGGGCAGAACTGGGTATAATCTTTATAGTCCTATTGTTCGAATCGATATAAAAAGGGAAAGCCCATAGGAATGGGAAGAATGAAAGAAGATCCCAAGGAAGACCCCATCAATAGGAGCGCCCCATGAGAGCAGGAATGAAGCAATGACTGAAGTATGATACAGGGAGGACTGACTCCGATGGGGAGGGGGCACACTTGCACTATGCAAGAAGACTGCAACCATTTTAGCTCTGGTCACTTGCCAGTAGGAAATAGCCATTTTTGGAATTGGTAACTATGTCATTTTAGATTTTATCTGAAATCTATTGTTGTTCCCTAGAAATGTTGAAATATTGAAGTATTGAATATCCTGTAGTAATGATTTGTTCTCATAATCAATAACTGGTAATTTTTCCTTAAAGAGTACAATTTTAATTATATTTTATTTTTACATAGTTCCAATTTTATTGACAAAACAACCGTCCAATATATTTCACATTGTTAACCACTTACTTACCTGCAGTAAAGTAACGGTTGGGCATGTGAAATAGACGCTTTTGTTTCATTGTCATTTACATAAAGTTATCTTGAGAACTTACCATGACACAAATCAAAGGTACTGCATGCCCATTTTGGGGGTATTTTATTGATTTTCAAGTCGTTAATGTAACGCAACTGGTATTTTAATTTCATGTAAATATTCAAATTTTGTCTACCAATAAATTAGCTATTTTGTATGATCATACGTCTCCGTGAATACGTTTCATATTACAGACTATGTCATATAGGTTGTCTTGTATTTAAAAATATCTTCGTTATCAAAGAATTCAAAATAAATTACTGTGCGGGGAAATATGACCTTAAAAAAGCACAACATTGTACACATTTTTATACCAGTATCATACTTGGCTACATGTTTTTATGACTGCTTTTGGTACCATTTGGTATTACTCGCACCATTTTTACAGTTTATGTAGCTACATCGATTTTATCTCCAGTGCCATATTTATTTTGTTACCTACTTGAAGACTATAAAAGTTTTAATGCTATTCCCATCGAGCGCTGCCTTTGTGTGTTTTTTGTATTCTGCTATCCATTTTTCCAGTGGTTGGTAGCTGCACTGGGAATCAGCCTGCAAGGAGATCAGCTAAAAGTCGTTGGATCTGTATGTGCGTTATAATTAATCTAAATTAGTCGATTAATTGATTAAAAAAAAAAGATTAATCGAACAGAAAAATTTTGATCAGTAACAGCCCTAATAATGATATAACATAAAAACAGATTAATATGAGCAGGAACATACAGTTCCCCCAAATTGTAATATCACCCCTTGATAACCCAAGCTACAAATTGTTTGATGCATGTACCAAAAATTCGATACACATTAAATTGAATTCAAGTAGTAAATAATAAAATGGGATGTTAAAGGGTGTCAAAGCCTCAATGAGTTTCACGTGAATGCCCTGATTCTTCGGGAGTTCTGCTGATTTATTTTGGCACACTTAACACAGATGGCAGGACAGAGCTAGATTTAAAGGTCATTAATATTTGGTCGGATTGTTCAAAGAATTGAAAAAAAAGATCTCATGTGGAAGGGTCATGAAGCCTGAATGCTAATCTGAGTCATTAGGCAAATAAAAGAGGTTGTACTTGTGGCTATAAAAGCACCAGAGGGAGAGAGTGTGCAAGTCAGGAGGGATTATTCAGTATTGCTACATTCCCCTACTAATCTTTAGTAAGCAGTTGATGAAGAAATGGGAGAAAAACATGCCATACTTAACCAAGGGGAAGAGAATGAAATGGTGAGCAAACGGTTCATTCTTTGTATATATAAAAATTTACTGAACTTAGAAGCTTTTTATGGAACATTTTACATAACTGACATTAGAAGAAAGTTTGCTTTGCTACCTCACTCAGCATATCCTCAGACCCATAACTGATAAACATTGATAATCAGCTTTACAAAGCACACAAAAGCTACCTATTATCACAATATTAAACGTATTATGTAATATATTGAGAAATGATCTGAAATACTAGATGTGATTACCTTGTTCCTCACATTGTATGTCATTAAGCTTGTTGATTTTATCCTTTTGTGTATTATATTGTTTTTTTAACCCTTTTGCATGCAATATTTGTTTTATTACATGCATACAACCTATCTGTAAACTGACCGCATGACCCAATCAACTACAATATAACAAGATAAAAAAGATAAAAAATACAAAAACAAAGAACCACCGAAAAATGTAATACCGTATATCATGATTTTTTTTTTGTTACAAAATGCAGTATTTGCGTGATACCTGCCTGTTACCCTACTTCAATATTTAATGTGTCCTATTTTCTTATGGAAAATGCACCAATAATAGTGAGACTGCAGAGTGGAGAAAAGAGAGTACATTCACATTCTACTGACCACATTTCTGAAAAATAAATGAAAGCCAATGTTGCTTGATTCCAGCAGACTATGACAGAATTATCTGTTCTATTTAAACCAAATATATGATGTGGTCTTAAGATAATTGCAGTTTACCTACGATGTCTACTTAGTAGTTGGGAGAAATAAAAAAAAAAATGTCTATTACGTAATTATTTTTGGACCAATTGTCATCTTCACCATATGGTTAGTTTAAAAATATGAATTGTAATAACTTCTACAAATGTGTATATATATATTATTATTGATAATTATTAAAATATGTGTAGAAACTGGTTTATCTATATTTAGAAAACAACGATTCGTTTTCTAAGAAAAAAAAAACCTGCATGGAATGATTAACTTTTTGTATGACCTGTTTATTCAAGTTTTAGCAGATAGTGGAAAGTGAAAACTAGAATTTTAAGTGGTTGTAAAGTCAGTCAGTCATTCTATGCATGAAGATAAAAAAACTTCTGTGTGCAGTAGCCCCCCTCAGCCCCCCATCTTCCTCCAGCGATGTGCACAAATCCAGGACTCTCCCTACTGATTGGCTGAGACACAGCAGCAGTGCCATTGGTTCCCACTCCTGTCAATCAAAGTCAGCCAATCAGGAGCGAGAGGGGCAGGGCGAACCATAGCTCCATGTCTGAATGGACACACAGAGCTGCGGCTCAGCTTGGGTGCCCCCGTAGCAAGCTGCTTGCTGTGGGGGAACTAGGCAGGAGGGAGGGGCCAGGAGCGCTGGAAAGGGACCAGAGTAGAGGAGATTCTGGACTGCTCTGTGCAAAAACGTTGCACAGAGCAGGTACTGTAAGTATAACATGTTTGTTATTTTTAAGAAAATAAAGGAGACTTTACAATTTTGGATCCACTGATATATAATGGTCTGAGAGCATTTTAGTCAGGCTCCATGTCAAGGTAAGCTCTTCCCAAAGATGCTTTTGGGAACGTCAGAGTCCAGATAAAATACAAATTTTCTCCGGAGAGGGGTTAAGGGTAGAGTGTTATTATCATCTTAAAATTTAACCAATTATGAGCTACAGTTACCATTTTAGAGAGGTTGGTATTTCAGCTGTGCAATGGCTTTCTTTAGAGGGAAAATATGAAACAGGAAAACAATAACATGCATACCAGCACAATATCATGCATGCTTACCTGCTCCGTGCAGTGGTTTTGCACAGAGCAGCCCCAATCCCCCTCTTCTCGGGTCCCCTGTCAGTACTCCATTCCCCTCTTTCCTGCTGAGTGCTCCCATAGCAAGCAGCTTGCTATGGGGGCACTCGAGCAGGCTCGTTCCTGCGCCTGACTTACCACCATTGTATCAATCAAGGATCCTGGTCAAAATGCATTCTAATATATGAGGGGGTGAGGGTTCCATATAGATCTGGCATAGAGCAGGGAGCTGAGCATAACCTGAGACTTGAGTGGAGCAAATAGACACACTACCCTCTACACAGTCTCATAGGGAAACATGCACAGCTGAGGCTGCCAATCACCTGCTGTGTGCTGGGGGGGGGGCAGAGTCATCTCCTGGGATTTTGATGGGATCGATGTTGGCATAGACTGTCAGAAATGCACATAGCAGAGGGATGAGAGAGCAGACAGAAATCATAGTAGGTGCTTTAGATCACAGCAAGTAAACCTATAGAAGGATATGCTTTTATTATTTCAAAGGTTTACAACCATTTTAAAGCAGACCTTCAGTAATTTTTCATCTTTCCATCTATTAAATCTTCTGCCCTTGTTTTAACTTTGGATAGTAAAACATTTTTTTCTGCCAGTACAGTGCCGGCCCAAGACATTGTGCTGCCTGGTACCAAGAATGAAATGCTGCCCCCCCCCAACAAAAAAAAAGAGTGGGAGCAGCCAGGTGGAGGGGAGGACAGACTGGGAGCAGCCAGGTGGAGGGGAGGACAGAGTGGGAGCAGCTAGGTATAGGGGAGGACAGAGTGGGAGCAGCCAGGTGGAAGGGAGGACAGAGTGGGAGCAGCCAGGTAGAGTGGAGGACAGAGTGGGAGCAGCCGGGTGGGGTGGAGGACAGAGTGGGAGCACTTGGGTGGAGTGGAGGACAGAGTGGGAGCAGTCGGGTGGAGTGGAGGACAGAGTGGGAGTAGCCAGGTGGAGGGGAGGACAGAGTGGGAGCAGCCAGGAGGAGAGGACAGAGTGGGAGCAGCCAGGTGGAGTGGAGGACAAAGTGGGAGCAGCCAGGTGGAAGGGAGGACAGGGTAGGAGAGACCAGGTGGGGAGGAGGACAGAGTGGGAGCACTTGGGTGGAGTGGAGGACAGAGTGGGAGCAGTCGGGTGGAGTGGAGGACAGAGTGGGAGCAGCCAGGAGGAGTGGAGGACAGAGTGGGAGCAGCCAGGTGGAGTGGAGGACAGAGTGGAAGCAGCCAGGCGGAGTGGAGGACAGAGTGGGAGCAGCCAGGTGGAGTGGAGGACAGAGTGGGAGCAGCCAGGTGGAGGACAGAGTGGGAGCAGCCAGGTGGGGGACAGAGTGGGAGCAGCCAGGTGGAGGACAGAGTGGGAGCAGCCAGGTGGAGGGGAGGACAGAGTGGGAGCAGCTAGGTGTAGGGGAGGACAGAGTGGGAGCAGCCAGGTGGAGTGGAGGACAAAGTGGGAGCAGCCAGGGGGAGGACAGGGTAGGAGCGACCAGGTGGGGAGGAGGACAGAGTGTGAGCAGCCAGGAAGAGTGGACAGAGCGGGAGCAGCCAGGTGGAGTGGAGGACAGAGTGGGAGCAGCCAGGTGGAGTGGAGGACAGAGTGGGAGCAGCCAGGTGGAGTGGAGGACAGAGTGCAAGCAGCCAGGTGGAGGACAGAGTGGGAGCAGCCAGGTGGAGGACAGAGTGGGAGCAGCCAGGTGGAGGGGAGGACAGAGTGGGAGCAGCCAGGTGTAGGGGAGGACAGAGTGGGAGCAGCCAGGTGGAAGGGAGGACAGAGTGGGAGCAGCCAGGTGGAGTGGAGGACAGAGTGGGAGCAGCCGGGTGGGGTGGAGGACAGAGTGGGAGCAGTCGGGTGGAGTGGAGGACAGAGTGGGAGCAGCCAGGTGGAGGGGAGGACAGAATGGGAGCAGCCAGGTGGAGAGGACAGAGTGGGAGCAGCCAGGTGGAGTGGAGGACAAAGTGGGAGCAGCCAGGTGGAGTGGAGGACAAAGTGGGAGCAGCCAGGTGGAGGGGAGGACAGGGTAGGAGCGACCAGGTGGGGAGGAGGACAGAGTGGGAGCAGCCAGGAGGAGTGGAGGACAGAGTGGGAGCAGCCAGGTGGAGTGGAGGACAGAGTGGGAGCAGCCAGGTGGAAGGGAGGACAGAGTGGGAGCAGCCAGGTAGAGTGGAGGACAGAGTGGGAGCAGCCGGGTGGGGTGGAGGACAGAGTGGGAGCACTTGGGTGGAGTGGAGGACAGAGTGGGAGCAGTCGGGTGGAGTGGAGGACAGAGTGGGAGCAGCCAGGTGGAGGGGAGGACAGAGTGGGAGCAGCCAGGTGGAGAGGACAGAGTGGGAGCAGCCAGGTGGAGTGGAGGACAAAGTGGGAGCAGCCAGGTGGAGGGGAGGACAGGGTAGGAGAGACCAGGTGGGGAGGAGGACAGAGTGGGAACACTTGGGTGGAGTGGAGGACAGAGTGGGAGCAGCCAGGAGGAGTGGAGGACAGAGTGGGAGCAGCCAGGTGGAGTGGAGGACAGAGTGGGAGCAGCCAGGTGGAGTGGAGGACAGAGTGGGAGCAGCCAGGTGGAGTGGAGGACAAAGTGCAAGCAGCCAGGTGGAGGACAGAGTGGGAGCAGCCAGGTGGAGGACAGAGTGGGAGCAGCCAGGTGGAGGACAGAGTGGGAGCAGCCAGGTGGAGGGGAGGACAGAGTGGGAGCAGCTAGGTAGAGTGGAAGACAGAGTGGGAGCAGCCGGGTGGGGTGGAGGACAGAGTGGGAGCACTTGGGTGGAGTGGAGGACAGAGTGGGAGCAGCCAGATGGAGGACAGAGTGGGAGCAGCCAGGTGGAAGGGAGGGCAGAGTGGGAGCAGCCAGGTAGAGTGGAGGACATAGTGGGAGCAGCCGGGTGGGGTGGAGGACAGAGTGGGAGCACTTGGGTGGAGTGGAGAACAGAGTGGGAGCAGTCGGGTGGAGTGGAGGACAGAGTGGGAGCAGCCAGGTGGAGGGGAGGACAGAGTGGGAGCAGCCAGGTGGAGAGGACAGAGTGGGAGCAGCCAGGTGGAGTGGAGGACAAAGTGGGAGCAGCCAGGTGGAGGGGAGGACAGGGTAGAAGAGACCAGGTGGGGAGGAGGACAGAGTGGGAGCACTTGGGTGGAGTGGAGGACAGAGTGGGAGCAGCCAGGTGGAGTGGAGGACAGAGTGGGAGCAGCCAGGAGGAGTGGAGGACAGAGTGGGAGCAGCCAGGCGGAGTGGAGGACAGAATGGGAGCAGCCAGGTGGAGTGGAGGACAGAGTGCAAGCAGCCAGGTGGAGGACAGAGTGGGAGCAGCCAGGTGGGGGACAGAGTGGGAGCAGCCAGGTGGAGGACAGAGTGGGAGCAGCCAGGTGGAGGGGAGGACAGAGTGGGAGCAGCTAGGTGTAGGGGAGGACAGAGTGGGAGCAGCCAGGTGGAGTGGAGGACAAAGTGGGAGCAGCCAGGGGGAGGACAGGGTAGGAGCGACCAGGTGGGGAGGATGACAGAGTGTGAGCAGCCAGGAAGAGTGGAGGACAGAGCGGGAGCAGCCAGGTGGAGTGGAGGACAGAGTGGGAGCAGCCAGGTGGAGTGGAGGACAGAGTGGGAGCAGCCAGGTGGAGTGGAGGACAGAGTGCAAGCAGCCAGGTGGAGGACAGAGTGGGAGCAGCCAGGTGGAGGACAGAGTGGGAGCAGCCAGGTGGAAGGGAGGACAGAGTGGGAGCAGCCAGGTGGAGTGGAGGACAGAGTGGGAGCAGCCGGGTGGGGTGGAGGACAGAGTGGGAGCAGTCGGGTGGAGTGGAGGACAGAGTGGGAGCAGCCAGGTGGAGGGGAGGACAGAGTGGGAGCAGCCAGGTGGAGAGGACAGAGTGGGAGCAGCCAGGTGGAGTGGAGGACAAAGTGGGAGCAGCCAGGTGGAGTGGAGGACAAAGTGGGAGCAGCCAGGTGGAGGGGAGGACAGGGTAGGAGCGACCAGGTGGGGAGGAGGACAGAGTGGGAGCAGCCAGGAGGAGTGGAGGACAGAGTGGGAGCAGCCAGGTGGAGTGGAGGACAGAGTGGGAGCAGCCAGGTGGAAGGGAGGACAGAGTGGGAGCAGCCAGGTAGAGTGGAGGACAGAGTGGGAGCAGCCGGGTGGGGTGGAGGACAGAGTGGGAGCACTTGGGTGGAGTGGAGGACAGAGTGGGAGCAGTCGGGTGGAGTGGAGGACAGAGTGGGAGCAGCCAGGTGGAGGGGAGGACAGAGTGGGAGCAGCCAGGTGGAGAGGACAGAGTTGGAGCAGCCAGGTGGAGTGGAGGACAAAGTGGGAGCAGCCAGGTGGAGGGGAGGACAGGGTAGGAGAGACCAGGTGGGGAGGAGGACAGAGTGGGAGCACTTGGGTGGAGTGGAGGACAGAGTGGGAGCAGCCAGGAGGAGTGGAGGACAGAGTGGGAGCAGCCAGGTGGAGTGGAGGACAGAGTGGGAGCAGCCAGGTGGAGTGGAGGACAGAGTGGGAGCAGCCAGGTGGAGTGGAGGACAAAGTGCAAGCAGCCAGGTGGAGGACAGAGTGGGAGCAGCCAGGTGGAGGGGAGGACAGAGTGGGAGCAGCTAGGTAGAGTGGAGGACAGAGTGGGAGCAGCCGGGTGGGGTGGAGGACAGAGTGGGAGCACTTGGGTGGAGTGGAGGACAGAGTGGGAGCAGCCAGGTGGAGGACAGAGTGGGAGCAGCCAGGTGGAAGGGAGGACAGAGTGGGAGCAGCCAGGTAGAGTGGAGGACATAGTGGGAGCAGCCGGGTGGGGTGGAGGACAGAGTGGGAGCACTTGGGTGGAGTGGAGGACAGAGTGGGAGCAGTCGGGTGGAGTGGAGGACAGAGTGGGAGCAGCCAGGTGGAGGGGAGGACAGAGTGGGAGCAGCCAGGTGGAGAGGACAGAGTGGGAGCAGCCAGGTGGAGTGGAGGACAAAGTGGGAGCAGCCAGGTGGAGTGGAGGACAGGGTAGGAGAGACCAGGTGGGGAGGAGGACAGAGTGGGAGCACTTGGGTGGAGTGGAGGACAGAGTGGGAGCAGCCAGGAGGAGTGGAGGACAGAGTGGGAGCAGCCAGGTGGAGTGGAGGACAGAGTGGGAGCAGCCAGGTGGAGTGGAGGACAGAGTGGGAGCAGCCAGGTGGAGTGGAGGACAGAGTGCAAGCAGCCAAGTGGAGGACAGAGTGGGAGCAGCCAGGTGGAGGACAGAGTGGGAGCAGCCAGGTGGAGGGGAGGACAGAGTGGGAGAAGCTAGGTGTAGGGGAGGACAGAGTGGGAGCAGCCAGGTGGAGTGGAGGACAAAGTGAGAGCAGTCAGGAGGAGGACAGGGTAGGAGCGACCAGGTGGGGAGGAGGACAGAGTGGGAGCAGCCAGGAGGAGTGGAGGACAGAGCGGGAGCAGCCAGGTGGAGTGGAGGACAGAGTGGGATCAGCCAGGTGGAGTGGAGGACAGAGTGGGAGCAGCCAGGTGGAGTGGAGGACAGAGTGCAAGCAGCCAGGTGGAGGACAGAGTGGGAGCAGCCAGGTGGAGGGGAGGACAGGTTAGGAGCTACCAGGTGGGGAGGAGGACAGAGTGGGAGCAGCCAGGAGGAGTGGAGGACAGAGTGGGAGCAGCCAGGTGGAGTGGAGGACAGAGTGAGAGCAGCCAGGTGGAGTGGAGGACAGAGTGCAAGCAGCCAGGTGGAGGACAGAGTGGAAGCAGCCAGGTGGAGGACAGAGTGGGAGCAGCCAGGTGGAGGACAGAGTGGGAGCAGCCAGGTGGAGTGGAGGACAGAGTGCAAGCAGCCAGGTGGAGGACAGAGTGGGAGCAGCCAGGTGGAGGACAGAGTGGGAGCAGCCAGGTGGAGGGGAGGACAGAGTGGGAGCAGCTAGGTGTAGGGGAGGACAGAGTGGGAGCAGCCAGGTGGAAGGGAGGACAGAGTGGGAGCAGCCAGGTGGAGTGGAGGACAGAGTGGGAGCAGCCGAGTGGGGTGGAGGACAGAGTGGGAGCAGTCGGGTGGAGTGGAGGACAGAGTGGGAGCAGCCAGGTGGAGGGGAGGACAGAGTGGGAGCAGCCAGGTGGAGAGGACAGAGTGGGAGCAGCCATGTGGAGTGGAGGACAAAGTGGGAGCAGCCAGGTGGAGTGGAGGACAAAGTGGTAGCAGCCAGGTGGAGGGGAGGACAGGGTAGGAGCGACCAGGTGGGGAGGAGGACAGAGTGGGAGCAGCCAGGAGGAGTGGAGGACAGAGTAGGAGCAGCCAGGTGGAGTGGAGGACAGAGTGGGAGCAGCCAGGTGGAAGGGAGGACAGAGTGGGAGCAGCCAGGTAGAGTGGAGGACAGAGTGGGAGCAGCCGGGTGGGGTGGAGGACAGAGTGGGAGCACTTGGGTGGAGTGGATGACAGAGTGGGAGCAGTCGGGTGGAGTGGAGGACAGAGTGGGAGCAGCCAGGTGGAGGGGAGGACAGAGTGGGAGCAGCCAGGTGGAGAGGACAGAGTGGGAGCAGCCAGGTGGAGTGGAGGACAAAGTGGGAGCAGCCAGGTGGACTGGAGGACAGGGTAGGAGAGACCAGGTGGGGAGGAGGACAGAGTGGGAGCACTTGGGTGGAGTGGAGGACAGAGTGGGAGCAGCCAGGAGGAGTGGAGGACAGAGTGGGAGCAGCCAGGTGGAGTGGAGGACAGAGTGGGAGCAGCCAGGTGGAGTGGAGGACAGAGTGGGAGCAGCCAGGTGGAGTGGAGGACAGAGTGCAAGCAGCCAGGTGGAGGACAGAGTGGGAGCAGCCAGGTGGAGGACAGAGTGGGAGCAGCCAGGTGGAGGACAGAGTGGGAGCAGCCAGGTGGAGGGGAGGACAGAGTGGGAGCAGCTAGGTGTAGGGGAGGACAGAGTGGGAGCAGCCAGGTGGAGTGGAGGACAAAGTGGGAGCAGCCAGGGGGAGGACAGGGTAGGAGCGACCAGGTGGGGAGGAGGACAGAGTGGGAGCAGCCAGGAGGAGTGGAGGACAGAGCGGGAGCAGCCAGGTGGAGTGGAGGACAGAGTGGGAGCAGCCAGGTGGAGTGGAGGACAGAGTGGGAGCAGCCAGGTGGAGTGGAGGACAGAGTGGGAGCAGCCAGGTGGAGTGGAGGACAGAGTGGGAGCAGCCAGGTGGAGTGGAGGACAGAGTGCAAGCAGCCAGGTGGAGGACAGAGTGGAAGCAGCCAGGTGGAGGACAGAGTGGGAGCAGCCAGGTGGAGGACAGAGTGGGAGCAGCCAGGTGGAGGACAGAGTGGGAGCAGCCAGGTGGAGTGGAGAACAGAGTGGTAGCAGCCAGGTGGAGAACAGAGTGGGAGCAGCCAGGTGGAGTGGAGAACAGAGTGGTAGCAGCCAGGTGGAGAACAGAGTGGGAGCAGCCAGGTGGAGTGGAGAACAGAGTGGGAGCAGCCAGGTGGAGGACAGAGTGGGAGCAGCCAGGTGGGGAGGACAGAGTGGGAGCAGCCAGGTGGGGAGGACAGAGAGGGAGAAGCCAGGTGGATGGAGGACAGAGTGGGAGCAGCCAGTGATAAAGTCCTGTACCTCTATGGAAGCCTGCACCCCCCCCCCCCCACAGTTAAGTTCTTACCTTGCCTAGTAAAATCACTGTCACTTTCTCTCTGGCTCCCTCCACCCGACAGCCTTATGGTTACTCTTCTCTTCTCAAGTTCTCACAGTCCGCCTCTCTCCTCCTCCCGCTCGGCATGTTGGGGGCTGCAGGGCTGCATCCTAGGCCTGCTGGAAGGTTAGGAGAGGATAGAGGATTATAGCGGTGCCAATTATAGAAACCAGACGTGACGTTATATAAAAAAAAATAGAAAATTTTATTCAAATTTATACAAAAGTTTAAAAATAAATGTAGTAACATTCACAGGTGGGAGCTAATTATGGAGACAATTATTTTTTCTTGAACAAGTCTACCCTACTAGTCTCGCCCTTAGGCTTCTTCAGGGGTTTTACGACTTGATCGTCTCAAAGACAAAGCTCTGGAATAAAGCAAAACAATTTTTACAATCATCAAATAGACAGTCATTTATGATTTAGCAGTCAATGTTGAGTAACAGCAAATAATACCGAGTTTGGCTGGGATAAATGGCCTGGCGTCAAAGAAACCATGGTCCCAGAAAAAGGGGGGGCACCAATACATGTCCCAAAAGGTCCACCCCCAAACCCCAGTGCTGAACCACCCTGTAGAAAAAAGGGGGGGACATACACACCCATAGGGATAGAAGGACACCTACCCAAAATACTGCATACGACCTAGTAAAGTTGCCCAATCAAAAACTGAATGAAACAATTTGGCCTCAATATGGCAGCTAGAACAGAACATTAAAGAAATGACATATTAGTATTGCCAATGATGAATCCATATCAGTTATTCAGCAACAGAGACCAATAATTAAAAAACTTTCATAGTAAAGAAGGAAATCAGGCTCACTTGCTATAGATTTCCTTCTTTACTATGAAAGTTTTTTAATTATTGTGCCGCGTACACACCATCGTTTTCTGCGATGGAAAAATGCGACGCTTTATGTGCTTTAAAAAAACGTCATTTTTCAAACTTCAATTTGAACAACGACGTACCATACACACCATCGCTTTTTCACAACGCTCTAGCACAGCGCAGTTCCGTCAATCACGCACGACGTCACTATAAAGGGTCGTTTCCATGCGGAAGACGGCCTCTTTTGCTGATATCGTGTTGCTGCGTGTTAGTAAAAGTTTGGTGAGATACGATTCGTGATTTTCAGTGACTGTGCTTTAAATTTCGTTTTCTTGTCTATAAGCTGAAATACACCTTAACGAATGTGCTGATTCCATTCTGAACAGTCGTTTTACATGAATGAGCGCTGCCGTCTCCTAACTTGCTTCTGAGCATGCGCGGGCTTAAATCGACGTTTTTACGTACACACGGTCAATGTTTAGAACACAGAAAACGACGTCGGCCAAAAACGACACATAAAATTGAAGCATGCTTCAATTTTTTTCTGTCGTTTTTTAGAAGACATAAAACGACGTTTTTGCCCACACACGGTCAATTAAATTGACGTTTTTGAAAATGACGTTTTTTTCCATCGCAGAAAACGATGGTGTGTACGCGGCATTGGTCTCTGTTGCTGAATTACTGATATGGATTCATCATTGGCAATACTAATATATCATTTCTTTAATGTTCTGTTCTAGCTGCCATATTGAGGCCAAATTGTTTCATCCAGTTTTTGATTGGGCAACTTTACTAGGTCGTATGCAGTATTTTGGGTAGGTGTCCTTCTATCCCTATGGGTGTGTATGTCCCCCCCTTTTTTCTACAGGGTGGTTCAGCAATTTTATGTAAATGTTCTGTGACCCGACGTGACTGATGTTTTTCACGAACGGCGCATGCGCCGTCCGTGGAAATCTCATAGTGTGCATTGCTCCTAATACGCCGCAAGGACGTATTGGTTTTGACGTGAACGTAAATTACGTCCAGCCCCATTCACGAACGAGTTACGCAAACAACGTAAAATTTTCAAATTTTGTGGTGGGAACGACGGTCATACTTAACATTGGTACGCCGCACTTACGCCACCATATAGCAGGGCTAACTTTACGCCGGGAAAAGCCTAACGTAAACGGCGTATCTGTACTGTGTCGGCCGGGCGTACGTTCGTGAATTCACGTATCTAGCTGATTTGCATATTTCTACGCGTAAATCAGCGTACACACCCCTAGCGCCCAGCGAAAATATACAGTTACGATCCAACGGCGTAAGAGACTTACGCCGGTCGGATCTAATAGAAATCTATGCGTAACTGATTCTAAGAATCAGGCGCATAGATACGACCGGCCAGACTCACAGATACGACGGCGTATCTGGAGATACGCCGTCGTATCTCTTTTGAGAATCTGGCCCTCAGGCTTATGACATCATGCACAGCTCTCTTTCACTCTTGTGAGAGTTTGCCGGGAAGGGAGGGGGGATGCATCATAAGAGGGCCAATGAGAGCTGCAGAGCTGGAGGTGTGCCTCGGTGTGTCTGTGCAAATCTAATCTAGGAAGTGAACAGGCAGCATCTTCAGCTGCCCACAGTTTAAATGGTTGTAGCCAGACTCCGCGAAGAGAGATTTCTGCAGTATATTTGGCAAGTACAGAATCGCAGTATATATAAAATAATATGCAAAGTGGTTGGAGGGAAGCTTCAGAATGCCAAAGGTGTTTTTATTACAAATTATGTGAGCAGACTGCAGTTCCTCTTTAAGCACTTTGAACTACTTCACTTATCATCAAAAGTAAAAGCTTGGTATAATATATTGTCACTTGTGCAATAAATGATGGAAAATGCTAGATAAAACTAGATAAAATAAAAAACCTGACCGATATTTTACTATTCCCTAATTTTAAACATGAAAAAAATGTTTGGTTTGAAATTTACCTTAACACACTTTCGTTCTCAATTTGCAGGAACTATTTGGTTACAAAACTGAAAGATGGCGAAGTATCCTGTGTCTAATTGGTTATATCTTTTCACTGGGGTTCCTGAAGCTTCTCTTCTATTGGAAGCCAGAGCTGGATGTATGGTGTCATTGTGTCCCATGTAGTTTAGCAAAAGCTGATGTTGTTTTGCTCAAAAGCACTGTAAGTATATTTATTTGTCTATAGGTCTTTCTCAGTCTGTAGATCTAAGGCCGCGTACACACGACCGTTTTTTGGGTTGTAAAAAATGAAAAAAAATTTTTAAAGTCATTAAAAACTATTGTGTGTGGGCTCCAGAGCATTTTTCACGATGTAAAAAATGGGCATTAAAAATTTAGAACATGCTCTAATTTTTCACGTCATTTTTAACGCTGTTGTTTTTAACGTTGTAAAAAATGGTCGTGTGTGGGCTTTAATGACGTGAAAAAAACGTGCATGCTCAGAAGCAAGTTAAGAGACGGGAGTGCTCGTTCTGTTAAAACTAGCGTTCGTAATGGAGTAAGCACATTCATCACGCTGTAACAGACTAAAAAGCACGAATCGTCTTTTACTAACACGAAACCAGCAAAAGCAATCCGAATGGAACTTCCTCTTTTTAGTGCCGTCGTATGTGTTGTATGTCTCGGCGCTTTGCTAGAGCATTTTTTTTCATGATCGTGTGTAGGCTAGACCATTAAAAATGTCATTTTTTACAACCGGAGAAATGGTTGTGTGTACGCGGCATTAGAGAGATAACATAATCATACTGGCAAGCAGACATCATTTGCTAATAATGTTGGAGTGAAATTGTGTAAAGTATGGTGACCAGATGTTCCCAGATTCAAGAGATGATCACCTGCACGCTGTTTCCTGATAAAAAACCCCCTATTGTGTCCCTAGGACACAATGAAGTCCCCGAAAGCTGCATGTACCTTGCAAGCTGTCTGAAATCCAGCCTCCCAGTCGAATCTCTGCAAAGCACTGGGCAATGTGTTTTCTCTGCTGCATTTCCATCGGTGGACTCTCCTGTAGCCATTCCCCCAGTCCATTGTGTCTACTCCTCTCTGAATGTGTTGGGTTGTGAATTTTGTGCCTCACTTTCCCTACAATACATATATGTAGAACAGATAGGTGCTCACAGCAGCACAGCAAGGATGAGAGCTTTACGTTCCACTGCCAGGACTGTACTATTCCTCATTTCATATCACATCTGCTAAAAACTAGGGATGTGCTGCTGGTTTGGTCTGAACCCGGGTTCAGAATGAATTTTGCTTGTTTGGTAAAACGGAGCCTGTTATCTGGGCCCCCCTTATATCTAAAGGGACTTCCAGATTCCAATAAGCCCCTCACTTGCAGACCCCCACAACTACTATGCCAAGGTTGTCAGAAAGAGGCCATGTCATCAACATTAGGTGCAAGTTGCCTTGCCACGGGCATCCCTCTGTTACAAATATCTGTAACCAATTGTTTATAGAGTACCCCCAGAATATATATTTTTTCTGGTAACCTTAGTTTAAAGTGTAACATTAAGGGACAACAGACACCTTTAGGTTCCATATACCAAGTGGCAGAGTAAGAAAATACCAGTGACACCTTCAGTTGGAAAACATTTCAAACAAAAATATAGGTCAACTGAAGAGCGAGCACTCCTAGATAATGATGTCCAAATGCATCTGTATCCCTGTAAGAATTATATTTAAACAGAAACCCCAAATTGGGGTAGGATATGGGAATCTGTAGATGCAGAGGGGTGTATAGGAATTGAATCAAATAAATGTCAGATACCTTTTACCAAACCCACAAGACATCATGGAATGATCAAGTATTTTAAAAAAAAGTTAACATTTATTAATACAAACAATCTTTATATTACAGTACATCGATATTCAAATCTTTAAAAGTGAGAGAAATGCTACTTTTCCAAAAATATGAAAAATTGATTCCTCATGGGGCCAGTGTACTTGGTTCTACATGTTTTGCCCTAATGCGGGGCTTCTTCAGGAACACACAGGCCTCAGTAATCCGCATAAAATGCATAGGATAAACCTTACGATTCCCGCAGAGAGAGCCCTTCACAAAGGTCTGGAGGCTAGACGCCTCCCTACTTACGGACATCGCAGATGTGGCCACTCTTAAGCAGGCAATTGGAGAGTACTTCCTGCATAATGATACACCTGATGTGTCCCCCATGACTCAATGGGAGGCACATAAATGTGTTGTGAGAGGACATCTACTATCTATAGCAGCGAGGAGGAAAAGGGAGTATGTAGCCCTTATCCAGGAGCTTTCAGAAAAAATAGCTAAGTTAGAAGCGCAACACAAAGGCTCCAGGGCTGTAGAGGCAGCGGCAGAACTAGCGGAGACAAGGTCACTCTTACGAGAGGAACTATACAAAAAGGCACGCAAACGCATGATGCTATCACAGAAAATGTTTTACGAACAAGGAAACAAGCCAGGTAGGCTATTAGCAAGGTTCACGCAGAAACGTGTCCTTGCCTCCACTATTCACCATATACGAGATAACCGAGGTACGATCCATACTAAGACAGAAGATATTGCTCGTCAATTCAGAGAGTACTATAGCACATTGTATAACATTGGGACAAAGGAGAAGGGTGTGGGTCCATCAACCACAAGGGAATTTCTGATTAAAGACTTTTTATGTAAATATTGTCCTCGGGCATTATCCGTAGAAGATCAACAATCCTTGGAATCGCCATTGACATCTGAAGAATGGGTGGAAGCCCTGAAGGCCACCAAACCGGGCAAGAGCCCAGGCCCAGATGGCCTAACGGCACAATATTATAAATGCTTCTCTGACCTTCTAGCACCGGGCTTCCTTAAGGCCTTCAATTCCTTGGCGGGCTCATCGCATACTTCTAACACTTTGCTGGAAGCATATATCGCAGTAATACCTAAAGAGGGCAAGGATCCCACAGATGTAGCGAACTATAGGCCGATTTCGCTCTTAAATGTTGACGTAAAAATCTTCTCAAAAATGTTAGCGACGCGGTTGGCCTTCTATGTGCCGGCATGGGTTGGTCTAGATCAGGTGGGCTTTGTCCCTGGCAGGGAGGCTAGGGACAACACCATCAAGGCCATTAATTTACATCATTGGCTTACCTCCACAAAAAATGAAGAGTTCTTTTTGTCGTTGGATGCAGAGAAGGCCTTTGACCGAGTGGCCTGGGACTACATGCACTCGGTCCTGGAAGCACTGGGTCTTGGGACCAGATTGAGGGCCCTTGTCGGAGCGCTTTACGCAACTCCACGAGCCAGGGTCCGGGTTAATGGTCACTTGTCAGAGGCCTTCTCCATCCACAACGGCACTAGACAGGGATGCCCCCTCTCTCCTATACTGTATATCCTCACGCTGGAACCCCTACTGCGCTGTATTCGGGCCCATCCTGATATAACAGGAGTTAAAATTCTCCAAAAAGAATACAAGCTGGCGGCTTTTGCCGATGACATCTTGCTTTTCCTTTCCTCCCCCCTGATATCCTTACCTAACTTACTGGAAGTGTTTGAACAGTTCCGATACATCTCGCACCTAAAAATCAACTATTCCAAGTCGTTTGCTCTAAATGTCTCTTTACCTCCATCGCTAGTTCTACGCTGCCAGGAGAATTTCCCTTTCCGCTGGAAATCTGATGATATCACCTATCTGGGCATTCGGCTCCCAGGTAAGCTTTCGGATCTGTATGAAAAGAACTTTATGCCCGAACTGAAGGCCATACAACAAGATATATTACAATGGGACTCTCCCATAATCTCCTGGTTCGAGCGAGCTGCCATCTTGAAAATGACGGTACTTCCCCGTATGCTTTATAAACTGCAGACGATCCCGATTGCGCTCCCACCTCTCTTCTTTACAACCTACAAGAGAATATGCAGGAAGTTCCTATGGGGATCCAAAGCTCCCAGAATTAGCTGGGCGAAACTGGTGTTGCCCAAACTGGAGGGAGGTATCGGTCTCCCTGATTTGCAAAGGTACTACTGGGCTACACACCTAACACGTATAGTGGACTGGCGAATACACACGCGTTGCAAAGACTGGGTACGGCTGGAGAATCAGGTCGCGGGAGCCCAACTCGAGAAAATGCCTTGGATCTCTAAGAGGCATTGGACGTCTGACGTCCTGTCTCATCCAACAGTTGGAGCAACCTTATCAGCATTTACGAAGGCTTGTGATAAATATGAGGTATCAAAGACTGACTGTAGAATGACCCCTCTTAGGGGTAACCCGGACTTTATCCCGGGACGAGATGATAGCTACCTGATGGCTGAATGGCCACATGTGGATATGCTGGCCAAACATTTCTTTTCAGGGGATAGGTTCCTGTCTTTGAAAGAACTTGAGAAAATGTCCCGGACAAAGAAATTTCCTATGTTTGCTTATTTCCAGCTGAGACACTTTTTGGATGATCCAAAGATCAGGGACAGTTTTACGAAATCCCCCACGGTACTCGAGTCACTTTGCTCTAGTAAGTCGCCTCAGAGGCATGTGATTTCGATGCTATACGCATCTATGTATAGGGCACCCTTTGTGGCTATGCAGGCGGAACAAACCTCCTGGGAAATCCGGCTGGGTAGAACAGTTGGGATGAAAGATTGGAAGAAGATCAATTGGTGTATCTTTAAAGGCTCACTGTGTGTGAACATTCAAGAAAGTGGATACAAGATTAGGACGCGGTGGTATAGGACACCAGATGTAGTACACAAGTTTTCCCCCTCCGTACCGGATAGGTGCTGGAGGTGTGGAAAGGCCCTGGGCACCTTCCTTCACATTTGGTGGGAATGTCCTCTGATCCAGCCGTATTGGCAAACGGTGCATGATGTGACGACAACGGTCTCTACGCTCCTCCTGGAGTTTTCATCAGCACAGTATCTTCTTCATCTTTCGAAAATTGCCAAACAGAGGTATCGCAACTCTGTAGCGATTCATATGATTAATGCGGCCAGACTATGTGTTCCTGTTCACTGGAGAGCCACAGAGCCTCCCACTGTCAAAGAATGGATGGCACGCATCGACCGTATTGCAGCGATGGAGGAGCTGATAAGTACTGCATATGATAGAATTTCTAGCTTCACTTCTGTCTGGAACGAGTGGTTTGAATTTCGGAACTCAGCAGAGTACCAAGCCCTTATTCAACATACAGGCTAAATAAGATCCTGAAGGAAACGGCTGAATGAAGTCTGGTTTATGACACTATTACTATGTGCCGCTTTTTATTGTGATGTGGACGGCGGGGGTAAGGGGCCTTCCCACTTACCTCCTCCACCCTCCCCCCTCCTCCCCTGTGTTGAATACCCCCCCCTTCTCCCCCCCCTCCCCCATCCCTTGTTTTTTTTTTTTTTTTTTTCTCTTTCTCTTCTCTCTCTCTCTTTCTTCTTTCTTTCTTTCCACTCTTTTCTCCTTATCTCTCTTTCTCTTCTCTTTAACATGTATATCGAGGCTGGGTGTTGGAGGTGGACGGGGTATCCCGGGTCGACCCCTCACCCATCCCACTTGTACAAAGAGGATCCAAAGGGTGAATATGGGACTTTGTAAAAGTAGTCAGGGGATCTGGGTAGACGGTTATCTCTAGAAGGACATAAGGGGCATCTTACGTAATAACCAGTGAATATACTGCTTCTGGAGCGTCTGACTACGCATCCCCCTTGTGAGACATGTATGGTTGAGATGACTTACACGGTGTATGTATTTGCCTTATGATACCTGTCTTCCATGCTTAATTCATGCTTTTCTTCCCTCATGTTTACATTTTGTTGTGTATCCTCTTGTGAGGACTTGCATTATCTGTTGATATTACGGTTATATTTGTATAATTGTCCATACCGGTTTGCTTTCAATAAAATCTTTATGGATAAAAAAAAAAAAAATGCATAGGATAAAACAGACAAAATTATCAAAATAATCAATGTCCAAATAGGACTAACAAGAAAATAAGAATACAGCATACACATAATTGCTTGTGTCGCATATATTGGTAAATATTGTGGATGAGTTTAACTCAAAAACACAGGATAATTTAGGAAATAATAAAATTTAATTCTATATAGAAATAACTAAATGGTGTTCCACTGATCAAAAGACTAGGCCGTACCTCCAAGGGAAAACCGGAGAAGATCCTAGGCAATGCAGAGAGGGCAACGCACAAAATCCCCCCACTTGGCAGAAGACTCTGCCTGGTGGGGTGCAGCAAAAGGTTCTTCACACGTGAAACCCGCGTGACAGCGTCCAGGAAGTGATCCTATTAAGAGAGGTATATGACAGTAAGCTAGAACCCAAGTTAATGTTATGAAGGTATAAAGTAAAAAATGCCAGTGGTGGAGATTAAATAAAAATTAAAATGAATTAGTTAATGCAAAAACTGTGCAGGAAGTGTCAAGCATAGGGCATCATGCAGTTGTGATGCATAAGAAAAATAAAAATAAAAATTCTTATGTTGTCTGAGTACGTCCGAGCCATTGCCGGGGCTGTCAGATAGAAATGCTTGTACTTGTGGTTTATTAGGAAATCAGGCAATCAAAATGTCTAAAATAGTTCTAATGAAAAGTATATAGTAGCTGATATGGGGTAAAGCTTACATATTGGGCTTCGGGAAACTCCGGCTCCGGGAAACATCACATGTTTGAACAGATGTGGTCACAACTAGTCTTGTGCCACAAATAGGGATATGAAACAGAGAGAAAGAAACACTAATAAATAGTGTATGAGTGAAAAGGAAAATGATGAAAAGAAGAAGACTATAGAGCCTGGGGATTCCCGTCCCAAAGAAACGCCTCCCACGCATGCACGCCACACGCCAACGACGCGGGAGCGTGTCACGCATGACGGTGACTGGGCAGCCCGCCCATCCCATAGGCGGGTATGTTCCTGAGTGGCTCCTATTGGCCAAATTGCGGACAGACACAAACATCCAAACCTCTGTTCGGATTCAGCACTGTGTGTACAGTGTTGGTGTTTGCCCCTTTGCGCCCACAGGGGATACTTGCAGTTAGCTGGACGCTGGTGCGCAAAGGCCCACCGTAGAGGGTGGATACCATTGCTGCAGATAGTGTGTTTAACACTGTAGGGGAAACCCTGGAAAGGTAGTCACCGCACAGTGTATGACATAATGTGTTGATTGGATGTAATTGCTCTGCATTCCCATGGATTGTTCCGGTAGATACAAAGAGGAAATCATTAGCCATATCTAAACAGTGGAACATAATAAGAGGGGGAGAGAAAAGGGGAAAAAAATATGTTATCACAGATGCATACTCCTACGTATGGGCATCTGGTTACACTTTACATACTACAATACAATATATATATATATATATATATATATATATATATATATATATATATATATATATATATGTATGATTCTTGAATAAACAAATAAAGGTACTGACGGACAGAGCTTTGGTTGTCTCTACATCATCTCACTCGCATCTACATTATATTTATCATTGCTTTAGAACATATTACAGTGGGTCTGCCCTTGAGAGATGACCAGCAATCGGGCATGCATATAATACATCCCGAGTGAGCCGGTAATTCCAGAAAGGGATAACCTCTAAGAACAGATGGCAGGTGGCCATGGATAGAGAGATAGAGGACGGGGGAAGCGAAGACAGAAAAATGACAGCGTGAACAGTAATAATAAATAAATAAATAAATGATTGATGAAGAGTCAAATAGACAAGGGGAGAATATCTCAAAAGAATACTGTCAAGAAACCCACAGCCTGTATCCATTGCCTCTGCCCCCCACCTCGAACATGGTAGAGCGGGGCAAATGGAACAGCATGGGTACAGAGATGGCATGACTGACTGGACTAGATACCTGCTTGAAAAGAAGTTATCTATATGAAAGGTTTATAACTTATATTCTCATTCAAGCCCGGATGTCTCGTGGCTTGTAGGGTATAAATCCATTTAGCCTCCACCTGCAGGAGGCGTTTATCAGCATCAACCCCTCTTTCATTGAGTGGGATGTGTGCCAGGACATAAAAGCCCATCATGGTCCGATTGTGGTTATGGAAAAGGCCCATATGTCGGCTAATGGGAGTTTCCAGAAGTTTTTTGGAAACTGCTGATATATGGTCTTGCATTCTACAAAAGAAATTGCTTTTGGTCTTACCGACATAAAAGGCCCCACAATTACATTTCATAAGGTAAATGACCTCTCAATTTAGGTGCCCAGACATCCCCATTGGGCAGATTAATGTTTTCCCCCTTGATAATAAATCTACAGAAATTACACTTCTCACAGAGAAAAGTGCCTGTTTTGGTTGGCTTGGGAGCTAGTAATGTAGCATAGTGGCTAGAGACTGCTGAGTCCTTGATTGACAAGGAACGTTTGAAGGTAATTTCTGGAAATACATTAATATATTTACTGATCTTTTCATCCGAAGTTAATAAATACCAGAACTTATTATAGATCTTTCTGATTGGCGCATGTTGGCGAATCGAGATTGTATTGAGTGATAATTCGAGTTGTGTCCTATAGGGTTGTCCCGATACCGATACTAGTATCGGTATCGGGACCGATACCAAGCATTTGCCCGAGTACTTGTACTCGGGCAAATGGTCCCGATGCTTAACCTGATACTTGTACTGATCAGTGCGTGGGGAAGTTACAAGCACCGATCACCGCTGATTTTAAAGCAGCTAAGAAGCCGTGTATCCCGTGTATGCCACCGTGTATCCCGTGTATGCCGCAGTGTATCCCGTGTATGCCGTCGTGTATCCCGTGTATGCCGCCGTGTATCCCGTGTATCCCGCTGTGTTTCTCTTCCCTTCAGTGCTCCTCCTCCAACCCCTGGAAATGTCAGGATGGAGAGTGGGGTAGGAGCCGGTAAATCCGGCTCCTTACTGCTCCGAATGGCCTCTGGGCGCTCGTTGTTCCTATCTTTCTAGACATCAAAAGAGCAGAGTTTTGATCTTTCTTCTGAAGGTTAGGTGGTTTTCCTCCAACCGAATGCTGGTTGGTAAAGCGTTCCATAGTCTAGGACCTTGTACCGCAAACCTTCTTTCTCCTTTGGACTTGTATCTGGCTTTGGGTATCTGGAGCAGATTTTGGTCGGTGGATCGCAGAACGCGATTGGAATTGTGGGCTTTTACACTTTCGCATAGATATTGCGGAGCCTTCCCATGGATGCACTTATTCGTCAGACAGAGTGCTTTAAAAGCAATTCTGTCCTTTACTGGCAGCCATGTTTTTTTTCCAGTCACAAGTCTGGCGGCCGTGTTCTGAATGACTTGCAGACGAGCGATCTGGTACTTTGGGAGTCCGAGGTAAAGGGCATTTGCATAGTCTAGTCTGGAGTTCACAATTGTTCCCACCACTACTGCTACGTCTTCTTTAGGAATAAATGGAATAAGTCTGCATAGTAGGCGCAGCAGATGGTGAGATCTGCTGACTATAGACCCTATTTGTGCGTCCGTTGTCATGTAGGTGTCGAAAATGACACCAAGACTTTTGACTTTGGAGCTAGGGGTGATGATTTTGCCCAGAATGGGCAGAGGTATCCAGGTTGTTGCTTGAAACAGAAGAAGTTCTGTTTTGAAACTATTGAGTTTAAGATAACTCTTTGTCATACAGTTTTCTATCGAAGAGAGACATTTCTCTAAACTGAGATGATGATCCTTTTTGTTGCAGATGTGAAAATACAGTTGCGTGCCGTCTGCATCTGAGTGATATAGTAGTTTTTCGCTACTAATGATTTTAAAAAGAGGGTGAAGATAGATGTTGAAGAGCACCGGTGACAGGGGAGATCCTTGAGGGACTCCGCATGATACCGTTTTTCAGAAGTGAAAGGTCCCAATTTCACTGTTTGTGATCGGTTTTCCAGAAAGAAGGAGAACCATGATAACTCACCTTCTGCAACTCTGGCTACCTCAGCCAGCCGAGTCAGTAACAGTTTGTGGTCTACCATGTCGAAGGCTGCGCTTAGGTCCAACAGAACCAGGAGACAAGATTCTCCTTCGTCTGGGGCCTCAAGGGCATCGTCCCATATTTTGAGCAATGCTGTCTCCGTCCTGTGTCCGGGACGGAAACCTGATTGAAATGGGTCAAGTAAATTATAGGAAACCAGATGCTGTTGCAGCTGTTGTACCACTACTTTCTCCATTACCTTGGAGAGAGTGTTTAGGCCTGTTATGGGACGGCGGTGAGTTGGGTCCTTGGGGTCAAGGGTGGGTTTCTTCAAGATGGGCTGGATTGTGCCCTCTTTCAGCAGGGAGGGCACTATGCCTTCCTTAAATGACTGGTTTATAAGCTGCGTGATGGGAGGGGCCAGGATGTCGGCACATTCCTTCAGCAGTTTAGTGGGGATGATATCATTAGGCACTGTGCTGTTTCGCAAAGTACCGATGATATTTATAGTGGCATCGATGGAGATGGGTTTCAGAGTGAACTTTGTTGATTGTAGAAAATTTCTCTGGGTGTTGTGTGAAAGATTGAAGGGGGGGGGGGTTGAGGGGGGTATTGTTTTGCTGAATGCTTTCCCGGATTCTCTCAATTTTATTGATGAAGAAATCCGATAATTCATTGCAAAATTCTTGGGTGTCTGAATTGGGGGCTTCAAGACCGCCTGGATTCATGGTCTGAGTGACCAGCTTGAAGAGTTCGCGGGGGCGGTTTAGGGCACTGTCGATAGCCTTGGAAAAAATGATATTTCGTGGCTTTGAAAATTTCTTTATGGTATTTTCTTGTTATTTCTTTGTAGATGATGAGGTTTTCCTTTGAAGCGCTTCTTTTCCAGGCGGCTTCCGCCCTTCTGCGCTCTTGCTTCAGCAATGACAGCTGGTTGTTGAACTTATTTTTCCGGATACAGGCTTTGCGTTTCGGTGCTACTAAGTAGGCTGACTGTAATAGGGCTGTATTTATGACATCCAGTGTTTCTGAGACTGTTAGAAGTGGTTGAATTGATTTTATTTTATTTCCTAAGGTAGATTTGAAGAGTTCCGAATGGAGCTTCTTCTGAGATCTAGTCCAGTGTGTTGTCACCGGCTTAGGTGTTTTTATCAATGGGGGAATTTTGGAAATTATGAATTTAATTGCATGGTGATCTGTCCATGGCAATGGTTCATTTTCCAAAATGCTTATTTCTAGATCTTGTCTGAAAATTAGGTCAAGCGTGTGACCTGAAGCAAGCGTGGGCCCGCATACTGGTTGCTGTAGCCCTAATCCTTCCAGGTGGTAAATGCAAGCGTCGGCCACGGGATCCTGTGAGGAGTTGGCCCAGAGATTGAAGTCCCCGAGCAGCAAAAGATGTTTGCTGTTAAGGGTGTAGGTGGAGATAAACTCTGTCAATGATGGTAGAAGCTGTGATTTTGGCTTGTGTGGTCTATAGCAGAGAAGAATGCGAACAGTCTGCTGGGGATTTGTTTGCAGTTGCAGAGTAGGGGTTTCCATGAATGGAAGAGGGTTTTGAAGGGCTGGTTTGGTGATTGCAAGGTGAGTCTTGTGGATCACTGCCAGGCCTCCTCCTCTTTGCCCTATTCTGTTTTCAGTTATAATACGGTAGTTTTCTGGCACCAATTCTCCTAGAATTGTGTTACAGTCGGCTGTAAGCCAGCTTTCTGTAATAAAGAGGCAGTCTAAATTGTATTGTAGTATGAAATCATGGATTTCTAATCAGTGTTTTACTGCCGATCTTGTATTGATCAAAGCACATGATATGTGCTTAGGCTGGGATGGATGACTGAATTTTTTGACAGTCGATCGACAATCGATTCTCAAAAGTTGCTCAATTCTTAGGGCCTTTTTGGTGACGACTGGTAGTATTGTGTCAAATCGCCTCAGATCCCAAATGTTTTTTGCAGAGTACTGCAAGATAGCCATGGTCGCCCGTCACCGGGGGGGGCGGTGGTCGGATGGCAAATAGAGAGAAGATTCACTGAATCCTCTCTCCCGGCTTGGTCCAGAGGAAGGCAAAAAAAACCTGACCGAGCTAGGCCAATGTGCTGGGCAGGGAAAAAAAATCCTTCCTGATCCCTGAAGGCGATCAGTCGAGACCCTGGATCAAGTAACTGTGGATTGTGAGGGAATGGGGGTGAGAGATATCTCTGTTGCTGGGGGGTGTACCAAGATGGCCTCCGACCCAGACACAGAACCCAGGCTGGGGGGCTATCAGCTGGGTGGATTGGCACCAGAGAAGTGACTGGTTTGATAAGCCGGGGGTGGATGGGGTCCTTCAGGGGTGAGGGGGGGTATAGTGGGCAGTTCTGGGGGTGTCGCTGGGCGTGGATGTGGTGCGCCGCTAGGCTGCGGATGAAGCCGCAGTCTTTCCTAAGGCGCGGCTGCCGCGAGTCTGGCAAGGCTGTCGCAGATCGTCGTAAAGACAGGAAACAGTGTCGGGGGGGGGTGGCGGAGGGGGGATGCCTCGATTGTGGTCAGGGATGTAGGTGGTGATGTAAGGGTGAGAAAAGAGGGGGGGAGATCCGCAGTGTTTTTCGCCGATCCGGCGGCTTGTCCTGAAAAGGATGGCCGCCAAGCGGTTCAGGGGAGGTGGATGGCCCTGAGCAACAGGAGCCTACCTGTTTAGTCTCCCTGGAGACTGTGGAGATGAAGGGGTCCAAAGGGAGGAGAAAACGAGTGGTTAATCCTAGGAGCTGGTAGCTGGAGTTGTTTCATGCAGTTCTGGAGGAGAAAAGAAACACCTGCCTGCCTGCCTAGCTGTCTGCTGTGCGAGGAGGGTGAGTCACTGGAGGTCAGGTGAGAGGAGCTCTCAGGCACACGTCCGTCTGATAGACCAATGTTGCTGACTGTCTACAGGACTCTCAATGTCTATTGCTACTAGCCAAGCATCTTTGGGGATAGTCAGGTCGTCAGTGATCTTAAGTAATTCGATGGTATCCTTTACATATGAAAATAAACTCTGCACATGGGGGTATAGGTATTCGTTGATTAGCCTGCTTGCATTCACGGTTAGAGAGCCACATCCGGACACTATTGGTCGTTTGGGTGGGGGAATAACCCCCTTGTGGACTTTGGGTAATGCGTAAAATTTTGGAGTAGTTGGACTCTCTATATTCAAAAATGTAAGTGTATTATCATCAATGGTGCCCAACCGGTGTGCCGGATTGAGGATTTCATGATACTTCCTAGTGCTCTGTGCCACCATAGAAGCTGGTACTTGTCTGTACCAGTCCCTGTTTTTTAATATATCGTAACACATCTTTTCGTATCCTTGTCTGTCCATGATGATAATATTACCTCCCTTATCTGAGGGTTTCACCATCATATCGTCATTGTTTCGTATGGTGTTTAAAGCCATTTTAAGTTTGGGATTTAGGTTGGGTGGAAGACCCGATTTCCAGTTCATGGTTTCGATTTCCTTGGTGACCTGCAGGACAAATGCCAAATGTTGGGGTTACCTTGCAGGACAGGAAAGGATCTAGATTTTGGTTTATAAGTCTTGGGAACAACATACACCGTTTTATTGGATCTGGATTGTACTGATGTATGGGTATCACCCCCGGCACCTGATAAGTCTAACCCTCCTCTTCAGGGTTACTTTCATCCCATAGGAACATAAGATCCTGAAGTGCTTGCATCTCCTGTAGGGAGACGTTGTCAAGGACAGAGTTATCATTGCCGAGAGACGCTGTGACAGCAGATTTGTCATAGAGCACTTTATATGTTAACCGCCTTGCAAACAAATGTAAATCTTTAACCAGTTCAAATTTATCTGCTTCTCCGTCTGGACAAAAGGACAGACCCAATTGTAGTACATTTTCTTGATCAGACGATAAAGGATACAGAGATAGATTGATAATATTATTAGTGTCCCGACCTACACTTGCGTGGGGGCCGGGACTTGATCTTTTAATTCCTGTTGTATAATGCGTGGGGCCAGAGTAGATTTTTTGTCCATTACCAAGATAGGTGCAGTCCGTAGGTCTGCTGTGGTGACTGAGCTCAAAGGGCCTAAGTCATGTAAAGGTTGATGAGTCATTGTGGGTGCGTTGATACCAGTTCCTTCCCCATTGTTGGTGTTGATAACGTGACCAAGGTATTACTCAGTATACTTGTACTATTGGTGTTCACAGATTGTGTTTTTCGTGTTCGCTGTGGTCGTGAACGTTTATCTTTTAATGGGAATTGAGCTCTGGAGACCTCATGCAAACTACTGTCTAGGTCATTCTTCCTTTTTTTATTATCAACATCACTTCGGCGACCTACAGGAATGTAGGAAGTGGAGGATAGAGATGATGTGTCTGATTCCCGTCTAGCTGCATTGGTCATTGGGGGGTCCTTGTTTTCAAACGTTTTTTTCATAGTTTTACTTGGTTGGTTGTTAGACCATGTATAGGCTTGGGCATTATCATATGCTCGTTTGTCTCATTGGAATTTGCTTTCTTTTGTTTTAATTAAGTTTGTAGCATATTTTGTTAAGTGTAATTTCAATTTGTTGTCATACGTTGCATATCCTGTAAAGGTATGTACATTCTTGTTCATGTCTTGCCAATCTCTAATTTCGGTATCGACATTATCAATGTCGCTACTGTATTGGTCGTAGAGAATTTGCATCATCTTGATACTGTATTGGTCTCAACTTTTTTAATATTGGGGAAAATTTGTATCCGTAATCCCCAGGGTACAATCTTATTTTCAATATAGTGTTCAAAAAACGCCTTATGCCAGAATAAACGTGTCTTTTTCTCCACCAACCTTTGTAGTCCCAAAAATAAATGCATAATCCTCTGATGCCTCATCCTTTGTTCTAGATTTTTTAACATCTGCCACAAAACCATCCTACTCCTTCCCGCAATATCCCGCCATACTGACCAGATTTCACCACCTATTGACTGTATGTCCAAAGACTGGTTCCCGACAAGGGGTAAGGATATAGCTTCCATTTGCCGATCCAAAAAATAAATGAAAAGAAAGAAAAAACAGAAGGTGAGGCATCAGAAAAACCAAAAAAGAAAGGGAAAAAGATACTAAGAAACGATCATTGTTAATGACAAACCATCGTTACTCATAGATTAACAATTATGAATATAGGTTGTATGTCTAGAACAACATGTATATACATCCAGGCTTCAATTGCCTGCAATTGTAACAAGTCATGTGGGTTTGGAGAAAAAGGATTCTAAAAGACCTTTGTGCTATAGCTCTATATGTAAAAGGGTTGGGTGTTTAAATCCACCCCATAGTATAAGTATAGGTCAACTGAAGAGCGAACACTCCTAGTTAATGATGTCCAAATGCATCTGTATCCCTGTAAGAATTATATTTAAACAGAAACCCCATGTGTGTTTACTTTTTGTGCTCAATAAACACGTTTTGTTTGATTAAAAAAAAAAAAAAAACAGAAACCCCAAATCGGGGTAGGATATGGGACTTTGTAGATGCAGAGGGGTGTATAGGAATTGAATCAGATACCTTTTACCAAACCCACGAGACATCATGGAATGATCAAGTATTTTTTTAAAAAGTTAACATTTATGAGCGGGTAAATGGAATAGCCATTTATTTAACAAACATTTATTCACGATTATCAAGGCATGTGTTTCTGATTTTGCTCTCTATATATATATATATATATATATATATATATATATATATATATATATATATATATATATATATATGTATGTGTGTGTATGTATATATATATATATATATATATATATACTAGCTGAATACCCGGCGTTGCCCGGTCTTCCTATCTTAACCTTTTGGGGAGGAAAATCATAGTAATATAAATATACCCATCTTTTTGTTCCATTGATTTGCATGGGACTTTAAACAAAAACCCCGTCCCTCACAAATGGGGGTAGTTAAGGGATAAATTAACTATCCTATAGTTTAAGTGGACATATAAGTAACATGTGACCAAGTGTTATCGAAATATCTACAGCCGTTTGGAAGTTATGAAGTAACATGTATTTCCAATAGAGTTGAATGGGACTTTAAAGGAAAACCCCGACCATGGCAAATGGGGGTGGGTAAGGGTTAAACCACCTATCCTCTGTTTGTTGCTGACATATAAGTAACATTTGTGCCAAGTTTCATGTTAATATCTTTAGCCGTTTGGACGTTATGAAGTAACATGTATTTCCCATAGAGTTGAATGGGACTTTAAAGGAAAACCCTGGGAGTGCGCATGCGCGGGACTTCCGGAGCAGACACGCTCTAGCTGAGCTCCGCTCGCTCCGGCCCTAAAACAGGCAAAAAACAGCGCTGATAGCTGGGATCCAGCGCCGCAACACCCGCGGCAGAGCTCCCTGGAGGGGGATGAACAGGCATGCCAGAGGACAGCCGAAGAGGGGTCAGTCTAAGCGCGCCAGACCGTCCGGCGGTACGGGGCCTTCCCCAAACGCTAGGCCGCAGCCTAAAATGGCGTCGGGACGGAGCAAAGCACAAGACGGCGAGGCTTCCGGAGCCCCCTTGACGAGAACACCGAGCCAGGACAGCTTCCCGGAGCTGGTGGGAGACCCGTTTGCGTCCCAGTCCTCTGGAGACTCGGCGGCCTACAGGAGGGGTGAGTCGGCTCTACAGCCTCCGTCCCCAGGCCCCTATATGGCCCAGCAGGAGGCAATGGGCTCCCCAGCCTCATCCCTGGGGGGAAATATGGTGGATTTGGCTGAGGCCATGTTCAGTCAGGCCAGCCAGGCTAGTCAGCAAGGCCAGGACATTGGGATGGCTCAGATCCCTCAGTACTCTCCAGACGCTGTGCTGCTGGCTAGATTCTCCACCATGCTGCAGCAGGAACTGGCCAAGGCCTGTACTCTCATAACAACAGACCTCAAGAGGGACATTCATAGCTTTGGGGAACGATTTGATCAGATAGAGACTAAAGTTGACGGTACGATTAAGAAAGTCAATCAGAACGCCGGCATGATCACTGACCTTCAAAACAGGCTGGAGGAGGCTAATAATAAAATTGAAGATTTAGAGAACCGCTCTCGCAGGTATAATGTTCGCATACGGGGTCTTCCTGAGACGTGCACGGATCTGGAAGAGGCCATGGGAGAACTTATGAAAGAACTGATACCTGACATTGCTGGCCACCATATGGAGATTGACCGTATCCACAGGGCCCTGACAGCACCTCGGCAGGACGGTTTGCCGCGTGATGTAATAGCCAAGCCGCATTTTTACCGCGTTAAGGAAAAACTGATGTTGGCAGCTCGAAACAGACCGGACCTGTTGTTGCGGGGGGCTCAGATACAGCTGTTCACGGATCTGGCTCCATCGACGGTCATGAAACGCAGAAACGCAGAAACTTAAAACCCCTACTTCAGCAACTGATTAACAAGCAGATACAATACAGGTGGTCTTTCCCATTCAGGCTGTTTTTTGCCTATAAAGGCCGATCTTATTCGTTCACGACGTTCCAGACGGGAGAGGACCTGCTCCTAGAATTGGGAATCATCACGCGGGGTTCTCCGACCCAGTCGCCTCGGCAGGTTGCAGATCGTCCCATTTCTCCGCTATGGCAGGATGTTAAGAGGCGCCAGACCAGACAGTCGCAACGAAAGACCTGAATGGGTACCCGATTGGCTTGGTGGTTTTCCACTTGTGGTGGGACATGGTAGTCTCGTCACCAAAGTAGGAGCTCGGTTGTCTTTTTGGAGCTTCTCCCCCTGTGACCTCCCTTGTCGCGCTTTTTTGCACGGAGGGTGATTTTGTATTTTTGTATTTTTGAATTTTAGAGTTTTTGCTTTTTGTCTTTTATTTTTGTTTTTTGCTCCCCCCCCCCAGGGTTTTGATGGATGGAACCCGGACAGGTTAAAATTCAGTATTATCAAGAACTATTTTTTCTGATGGACTGCCTGGGGCTGGGGTGTTGTTGCTGGAGGGGTGGGGGGTGGGGGGTGTTGGGTATGTTTGGATACTTGTTTACATGGTTGACCTTGGGGGGGGCATCTTGCAAAACAATACCCCCCTCAACCCCACCGTCAATCAACCACAAAACACCCACAGAAACGCTCTACAATCAACAAAGTTCACTCTGGAACCGATCTCCATCGATACCACAAAAAATATTATTGGTGCTTTGCGGAACAGCACATCGCCCAATGATATCATCCCCACCAAACTGCTGAAGGAATGTGCCGACATCCTGGCACCACCCATCACACAGCTTATAAACCAGTCATTTAAGGAAGGCACAGTGCCATCCCTGTTGAAAGAGGGCACAATCCAGCCCATCTTGAAAAAACCTAACCTGGATCCCAAGGACCCAACTCACCGCCGGCCCATAACAGGCCTAAATGTTCTCTCCAAGATAATGGAGAAAGTAGTGGTACAACAGCTGCAACAGCATCTAGATACCCACAATCTACTGGATCCATTACAATCAGGCTTCCGTCCCGGACACGGGACAGAAACGGCCTTACTCAAAATATGGGACGATGCCCTCGAGGCCGCAGACGAAGGAGAATCTTGTCTCCTGGTTCTGCTGGACCTAAGCGCAGCCTTTGACACGGTAGACTACAAACTGTTACTGATGCGACTAGCCAAGGTAGCAGAAGTCGCAGAAGGTGATTTACCATGGTTTTCTTCCTTTCTTGAAAACCGATCACAAACAGTTAAATTGGGTTCTTTCACGTCGGAAAAGCGCACGGTGTCACATGGAGTCCCCCAAGGATCCCCCCTGTCATCGGTGCTTTTCAACATCTATCTTCGCCCTCTCTTTGATATTATCAGTAGCCAAGAACTACTCTGTCACTCTTATGCAGACGATACGCAACTGTATTTTCGCATCTGCAACAAAAAGGAGCATCATCCCAGTTTAGAGAAATGTCTCTCTTTGATAGAAAACTGGATGACAAAGAGTTATCTTAAACTCAACAGTTCAAAAACAGAACTCCTTATGTTTCACGCCAGCCGAAAGAGTCAACTGGCAACAACCTGGACACCCCCGCCCATTCTGGGCCAAATCATCACCCCTAGCTCCAAAGTCAAAAGTCTCGGGGTCATCTTCGACATCTTCATGACAATGGACGCACAAATAGGGTCAGTAGTCAGCGGAGCGCACCATCTGTTGCGCCTACTACGCAGACTTTTTCCATTTATCCCCAAAGAAGACGTAGCAGTCGTGGTGGGAACAATCGTGAATTCCAGACTGGACTATGCTAACGCCCTGTACCTCGGACTCCCAAAGTACCAAATCTCCCGTCTGCAAGTCGTTCAGAATACGGCCGCCAGACTGGTGACTGGGAAAAAAAATGGGAATCAATCTCACCTTCGTTGAGAACCCTTCACTGGCTGCCAGTAAAAGACAGAATTGCATTTAAAGCACTCTGCCTGACACATAAGTGCATCCATGGGAAGGCTCCGCAATATCTTTGCGACAAGATAGAACCTCACAATTCGAATCGCGTTCTGCGATCCACCGACCAAAATCTGGTCAGGGTACCAAAAACCAAATACAAGTCCAAAGGAGAAAGAAGGTTTGCTTTTCAGGGTCCTAGACTATGGAACGCTTTACCAACCAGCATTCGGTTGGAGGAAAACCACCTGGCTTTCAGAAGACAGATCAAAACTCTGCTCTTTTGATGTCATGAGACACGAACAACTAGCGCCCAGAAGCGATTCAGTTCGCATGCGCCACGCTTTATAAGTTTTTCATTCATTCATTCATTCATTCATTCATTCATTCATTCATTCACCTGTTTTCTCCCCCATAGCAGGGATGTTGTTTGACCATGTCATTTTTCTGTCCCAGTTGTCAGTACATGAGTGTTTAATTTTTGGGTTGGAGTGGTTACACATGCCACCCGACTGCAAGACTACTTGTCCTCTTAGGAGGGCGGTACCCTTGCACACTTTGTTCCGGGGATTTTACCCGGTGTTTTTTTTTCCCCGTTTAGGTATGAGGTTGATCTGTTACTACAGATATGTCCATTCAAGATATAGGCCGCTAGGGCCATTGTTATTCTCTCTGTTTCTTTTTTTTAACATTCCAAGTTTATTAGTGTTCCAAAAAAGAACAGAGTAGCAAATGCAGCCAACATAACAGTATAGAATGATAATGACAGTTACACACAAAATTTTTATACATCCACAGTTGACAATCAGGACTGTTTCGGTGAACTATAGGGATCACGGTCCTTGATGTGATATGCATTACAGCTAAACTCAACCAACATTGAAAGTGAATTCGGTCTTCAAATGTTCGAGTACATAACAGTATTTGTAAACTATAGGTTAAGTTTCGACGATACAAAATTAAACAATGTTGTAATGTGAAAGAGACATCCATAACTTTTGGTGTGTATTCCTCACTACCATACCCTGAGGTTGGGCTTAACCATCCTGCTGGGCCTGATAGATAGGGCCGTAGCAGATAGAAGGGGAAAGAGGTAGGGGAGGGGGTCAGTGATGAAAGAGAGAGAGTGGGGTGGGGAAGGGGGGGGAGCAGTGAGGTGAGGAGCATTCACTATCTATATCAGTCAATCTACCACACCAGCACCTAGCCGTGCGACTAGAGGACAACCCTCAGGTGTTCAGCCGTCACCCAAAAGTGTCTCATACGTCTCAGAGAAGCGGAACTCAAACCAGGGGGACCAAGTCTTGTGGAATCTCTCTACACTATCCGAGGCTTGCGCAAGTGTGTTTTCCATTTCAAAGACCTCCGATATCTTTCCTAGCCACTGCTTAACCGTGGGCGCCTTCGGGGTCTTCCAAAGAATCGGTATCAGGGCTTTGGCGGCGTTCAGCAAATGTTTCGTCAGCGAATTCTTATACCTCTTCAATGAAAATGTAGAGATGTGGAGTAGGCAGCACGCAGCGTCCAGTTCCAGACTGGTCTCTGTGATTTGCTTGATTAAATCTTTGACCTGTTGCCAAAATCCAGCCAAGCAAGGGCAGGACCACCAGATGTGTATCAGCGTGCCCACTCCCTCTCCACATCTCCAGCAGGCGCTAGGTGTCTGAGCATACCAGGAATTCAGCTTAGCTGGTGTAACGTACCAGTCCGTGAGTAGCTTGTAGGACGTTTCCTGCATTTTCGTGCTGATAGAACATTTGTGTGCAAGGATACAAGCATTTCGCCACTGTCTTTCTGAAATGGTCCTCTCTAATGCTTTGGACCATCCCTTTTGAAATCTATCCTCCGTTGTAGTAGAGGATGTTTGCAACCACTTATATATGACTGACGTCGTTTTTTGCAGGAGATCACCCTTGAGACAGACCTCGTCTAGCTCAGTCATCTGTCTGGTGAAGTGCGGTTTGTTTATCTTGTCACAAGTATAGCTACGTATTTGTAGGTACGTCCAGAACGGTAGGGCAGGCAGGTCGGTGGTTTGTTTAAGTGTCTGGTATTCCAGAAATGTCCCTTCTTTAAAACAGTCTCCAGCCTTGAGTTGTGTTCTAGGAGTTGGACGGCTAAGCGTCCGCGCACCCATTCCTGGCTGGAAGTCTGGGTTGTCTGAGAGTGGTGTGAGCGGGCCCTTTGTTGATGAAATGGGGGAACATTTAGTCCCCATGTCAAACACCTTCAGGGTGTTAGCTATGAGGGGTTGGTGGAGCAGCAAGCGCGATTTTCTTACTCCAGGGTTCCAGGGGGAAAAAAGGAGAGGGCAAGGACTAAGATCCTCTTCTAGAGTCACCCAGTCCTTAGCCCTTTTGTGGCAGTGCCAGTCCACCACTCTAGTAACATGTGCCGCTATGTAGTATTTCCTGAAGTCCGGCAATCCCATACCCCCCCCCTCCTTTGGCCTGGTCAAGAGGGCGAATTTGATCCTTGCCCTTTTATGTGACCATAGAAAGGTCAGGAGAGCGGTCTGGAGTTTTTTAAAAAATCTAGTGGGTAGAATTATGGGCAGTGCCCTCAGAAGGTACAGGAGCCTGGGCAACATCACCATCTTGATGATGGCTGCCCTCCCAAACCACGAAAAGTATCCTGTATTCCACAGCTTGAGGTTTGCCTCTATTCTGTGTAGTAATGGTGTGAAATTGGCGTCGTATAGTGATGCTAGGGACGGAGTCAGCCATATTCCCAGATATTTTAGGGCTTTGCTTTCCCATCTGAAAGGACAGTTGGTCTGTGTTTTGGAGAGAGTCAGGTCAGGCAACGTAAGATTCATCGCTTCCGATTTCGTCAAGTTTATTTTGAGGTTGGTGAGATACCCATAGTGGCCAAATGCTTTCAGAAGGTTTGGGATGGAGATATGTGGACCCGTTACAAAGAAAAGAAGATCGTCTGCATACGCCGCCGTTTTGTACACCCTACCTCGCACCGAGATCCCTTGTATTGCGTTGTCCTTATTCACCGTACGGATGAATGGCTCTAGGGCGAGGATAAACAGTAAAGGGGACAGCGGGCACCCCTGACGCGTCCCGTTTCGAATCTCTATTACGTCTGATAATGTCCCATTAATTTTGACCCTGGCAGAGGGGTGGTGGTATAGGGATGTAATCCATGCCATCATGCGTGAACTGAGGCCTATGTGGGCGCACGTCGCGAACATAAAGTCCCATGACACTCTGTCAAAAGCCTTCTCCGCGTCGGTGGACAGGAGAAGGCTTTCGACATGCTGCGTACGGGAGGCCTGCATCAGCAGGAGGGCTTTAATGATGTTATCCTTCGCCTCCCTTCCCGGCATGAAGCCCACTTGTTCCGGGCCTATTACATTGGGTAGGAGTGGCCTCAACCTGTTTGCCAAGATTTTCGCCAGCAATTTCAGGTCGATGTTTAGGAGGGAGATGGGTCTGTAGCTAGCGCATGCCTCAGGGTCTTTATCTGCTTTCGGGATGACCGTGATGTGTGCAGCATGGAAGTCTTGTGGGAGGGGTCTGGGGTTGGTTAGGGAGTTGAAAGCCTTCTGCATAGGGCCCACCAGGATATTGCTAAAGGTCTTATAGTAAATCGAGGTGAAGCCATCGGGACCCGGGCTTTTCCCTGATTTCAAGGCTTTAATGGCAGCGTGAATTTCTGCTTGGGAGATCTGTTCTTCTAGGGCGGAGGTAGCATCTGTTGATAATCTGGGTAGGCCACTTTGTTCTAAGTAGTCTAATATGGCTTGACTCCTATCTCCCTCCCCCCCCGTCGGTCTGTGTTGTAGTGGCAGGTTGTATAATTTTGTGTAGTATTCGTGAAAGTGTCTCGCAATATCCTCCGTCCTAACGTCCAGAGCCCCGGAATCATTCCTGATCCCAGCAATGTGAGCGGAGGAGTGAGGATCTCGTAGGGCCCTCGCCAGCAATTTACCTGACTTGTCTCCTGCCTCATAGTATATTTTTTTCCTAAAGTAGAGGAAGCGCTTTGTTTTGATGGCCATAGCAGCCTGTAGTTTCTGTCTGGCCTCTAACAGCTCTGAGGCCGTTTGTTCAGACAGAGACTGTTTGTGTCTGGCCTCTAGCGTGGAGATTGTGCTCAGTAGTTTAGTAATTTCAGCCTCCTGTAGTCTCTTGCGCCGGGCTCCTAAGCGAATCAGGGCACCCCTGACTGTGCATTTGTGAGCTCCCCATACCATCATAGGGTCAGTCTCTTCAGATTCATTTTGTTTAAAAAAGTTCACTATGTCATCTGTTATTTGAGGTAGCAGTTCTGGATCCGTCAGGAGCGACGCGTTTAGTCTCCAGGAGGCTGACAAGGTCGGGGGTGTGGACTCAATGATCGTCAAGGAAGTGGGTGCATGGTCCGACAGGGTCTGGAGCCCTATTTTAGCCTCGGTCACTCTGGCCAAATCCCTTTGGGAGATGTACAGGTGGTCGATGCGGGAGTATCGATTGTGTGGTATGGAGTGGAAAGTGAAGTCCCTATCTGTTGGGTGGAGAAATCTCCACGTATCCACCAGATGTAAGGACTGCAAGAGAGATTTTATTTTTTTAAGGATTTTGTAGGATATGCAAGTTTTACCTGTCGATGTGTCCAACAGTGGGTGCAGTGGGATGTTAAAATCCCCCCCCAATATTAGGCACCCGGACACAAAACCTGTCAGGGCCCGTACCATACGTTGGCAAAAGTTCACATGTGCAGAGTTAGGAAAGTAGACATTCGCTAGCGTAATTGGGGAGCCAGCGTAACTACCCTTGGCGAATATGTATCTGCCTTCTGGATCAGTCAGCCTTTCAGTCATTTGAAAGGGCGCATTTTTGCTTATTAGGATAGAAACACCCTTAGATTTGTTTAGGTCATTTGTCGCGTGTAAAGCCGTCGTGAAGTATTGGTTAGTCAGTTTCGGAACCTTATTGGTCTGAAAGTGAGTCTCCTGCAAAAAAGCGAAATGTGGTTTACCTTTCTTTAATTCTCTAAGCAGTGTGGTCCGTTTCTCTGGTATGTTCAGACCTTGAACGTTGTGTGAGATGATCGTAGGTCCGTTACCTAGTGTTGAGTACGCCATCTGGAATGTTCACTTGTGTCTTATCTGACAGAATCTGAAAAATGAGACAACTGGTTAGACAGGTACTGGTGTGGTGATATGCCGTTTCTCCCACTACTGAATGTTTCAGTGATAGGGGTGAGGGCCAGGGGGAAAGACAGGGTGGGGGAGAGAGCTAGAAAAGAGGGGAGAGAGGGAGAGGGGAAGGTGTGGTAAGGAGAGGGTTCAATTAGCACCTCGGGATGTGATGATCACCCCGAGGTTAGAAGTAATGGGTCCGCAGCGTAAGAAAGTATCACCGCGGGCCCACTCTGCGAGGTCGTAGCGTGGCAACAAGACAACAACGGAGGCGGGTGCCGCTGTGGCACCCGTAGGAGGCTGCCACAGGATTTCCCGTCACTGCCAATAAACTGCAGTCCGTGGAATCCGTTACCGTCCGTAAAAAGCTGTTCTATTGTAGCAGAAGTAAATCTGGCAGAATGAAAAATAAGAATTTAAACAAATTTTTAAAAAAAAAAAAGTATATAACAACTCTCTCTCACAGCTCAGGCAAGAAGAGAGGAAACCCGGCCTTTGATTAATACTGTATGTCCAACCTTCATACTCAAGGAGCATGGAGGCTGGAGTGGTGACATATAAACCCTGCGAGGTTTGATTATAGGTAGGTAAATCAGGATATTTTGGCCTTATCTCACTCAGTGGTGTAAGCATAAACATGTAGAGTACATCAGCCACCATTGTAGAGCAGAGCATAAAACTAGCAGGCAACATAGAGGAGACAAAACAAAACGACAAACAAAAAATAAAATTAAGAACAGTGAATCTCAGGCGTTATGCTACGTCAGATAAAGTGTCATCCTCTAACTAGGCACTTTCTCATGGAGCCCCATGTGAAGTAGATAACACTAAGCCGTGTGGTTCCTTCATCAGGTCAGCGGAATAGCCCTGAATACGGTATCCACCCTTCTGGGTGGTGGGTGTATTGTACCACTTTGGATCATGCGGTATGACCCCGTCTGGTTCACTCCCTTCAGCAGACATCATTGGCAATTGTCAGGAGGTTAACATGTTCATGTCGCTCTATACTAAGCGTCATTCCTCTGGAAGGCCAGTAGATGGCGGAAGATGACCATAGGGTCCGTTGAGGCCTGCATGAAGGTGATCGTGGCGGCTCACTGTTGTCCTTAGAGCTTTCCCAGACCATATTTGGGGAGATCGTGCAACAAGGGTGTTGACTTGAGATATGGTGGGAGAAAAAATAATAATAAAATAAAGATGAAAAAATGGGAGAAAAAGAATCCGGTCCGTACAAAGCATGCATTGTTTATTCATCCTCTTGGGCCCTAAGCGGACCTTGTCTGGGCCTAGGTGTTCCGCTTTGTGAACCGTGGCCTCGATTCTGTTTAGGGCGTTAGGTAGGTCTCTTCTCTGGAGTTGAGAGCGGGGAGCGAAGCTGGCCTCCCTCAGCTTTAGGGAGAGCAAACTCCTGGTACCATTCCGGGACTGCAACAGGTTCTATGTCCAGCGCCTCAAAAAAGTCAGGGAGGTCAGCAGGGGTGCGCAGCACGTGTTGTCTGCCGGCGCGTGTTACGACTAGGGCGAATGGGAATCGCCATGAGTATGTCAGTTCTTTTTCTCTCAGCGCTTCCAGTAAAGGCCGCAGAGCCCTGCGATTTCTGAGAGTGATCTGTGATAGGTCATGGAATAACATGATAGTCTCTCCGTTGAACACAACACTGTCGTTTCTCCGTGCCCTGTTCATAATTTCCTCCTTAAGTGGGTAATTCTGCATGCAGCAAATTATATCCCGTGGAGGCGCCGTATCAGGGCCTTTAGGCCTGAGGGCTCTGTGAGCGCGGACAAAGTCAATAGCTGCATCTTCCTGTCTCTCTAGGAGGCTGTTGAACACTCTCTGAAGGGCAGGAATGATCTGCACGCTCTCCACAGACTCAGGGATCCCCCTTACCCTAATATTTGCCCTTCTCCCTCTATTGTCCAAGTCCTCCAGGTGTCGATTTATCTCAATAAGATGGGAGGAATGGGAGATCACTGCGCTCTCTAGCCTCTGCAGCCTTTTATCTCTGTGCCGTCCACCTGCCTCCACTGCTGTCAGCTTCTCAGTGAGGACAAGCAGGTTGGATTTGAGGTCGGTGATAGCAGCTGAGAAAGTGGATTTAATGTCCGCTGCAAATCCTGACATGTCTGCATAAGTCAGGGGGTGGTCGGGGTGGTTGTATCCCCTACCTGAGTCCTCCGCCATCGAGAGTGAGTCCTCGCTCGAGTCGTCTTCTTCCCGCTGCGGCCGCGCCATTTTGTGGCCTGCCATGCTGCTGTTGGAGACCGTACTGTTTTTAAAGAGGTCTGGTATGTTCCGGGCCGGTACCGCCGCTGTGCCACGTTTGGATCGCGTCTGCGGGGTCTGAAATAGCTTTTTGCCCATTTCTGGCGTGGATCTGGCAGGGTTTTAGGCTGTGAGCCGGGTTTCCTCACGGAGCCTCTCTAGTGTGCGTCCGTCGCCATCAAGCGCCAAGCCACGCCCCATTCTCTCTGTTTCTGGCTTTATTTTCACTTACTTTCTCTTCTTTCCTCTTGGGAGCACCGTTCCAGTCCCCGGTCCGCCTCGTGTCTCCAGTGAATGTCCTGCGATCCTCAGCCTTCACTCCAGTGATGTCCTTAACTCATTTGATGTACCAAGGTAAGAGTGCTCTGCCCTGCCGCGATGGCTAGGTCATATTCAACGGATTACGCGGTCATTACGCATAATGTCCACGGATTCAACTCCCCTATCAAGAGGACCAAAGCTTTTCAGTTTTATCATAAACAGAGAGCTGACGTTCTCCTGCTACAGGAGACCCATTTTGCCAGGTCCTCGTTGCCTCGTTACCTTAATGTTAGGTATCCACAATATTTCCTCTCGTGTGGTCCAGAAAAGAAAGGGGGCGTAGCCATTTGTTTTTCTAAAAGAGTTCCCTTCACACCTATAACTATAGTCAAGGATAGGGAAGGGAGGTACTTGATGGCGGTGGGTCGTTTACACGATCAGCTGGTCTCTTTTATCTCCTACTATGCTCCGAACGCAGGTCAGCTGGAATTTTTTCGAAATATGCTTCAGATATTACTACCTAAGGTCCAGGGGCAGGTGATAATGGGAGGGGACAGTAATATCCCACTAGACAGGACTATGGATAAATCGGATCCGATTAAGCCGATATTGAGACGTCCCCCGGCTAGTAGCTGTAAGGTTGCCCGTTTGTTTCATTCGTGCGATCTGATTGATATCTGGCGGGAATGTAATTCTTCAACAAGGGATTTTACGTATTACTCTCAGGTGCATCGATCCTTTTCTAGGATAGATCATCTGTTGGTCCGTACCCCACTGCTCCCGTATGTAACTTCTGCAAAAAATTTTACTACCCCTTGGTCGGATCATTCTCCGATAAAATTGACCACCAGAGGGTTATGGACTAAAGCCACCCCCTCGCCATGGCGCCTCAATGCTAGCTTATTGAACGACCCTGTCCACTATGCAGAAATTGAGAAGGGGATACAGGCATACTTTGAAGTTAACAAATCAACTGACACTTCCCCTGCGATCACCTGGGCGGCTCATAAGGCAACGATACGGGGCCAGCTGATCCAATTAGCGAGTAGATTGAAGCGGACTCGGGAGCAAACGATCTCGCGGTTAGAGGACGATCTGGAAGCTTTATTGGCGGAACAACATAGAAACCCCCAGACTGACTTGAGTTTTAAAATTGACAAGGCACGATTGGCATTGAATCTTAGTCTGACCACACAAGCTGAGAAACACGTCAGTTGGTCTAAACATAGGTTCTACACGATGGGGGATAAACCGTCTACGCTGTTAGTGAGGAAACTGGTACCTCGACCGTGCACTCCGACGCTACCGAAACTGCGCTTACCGACCGGTCACTTCACACAAAATCCAGAGCGGATCGTTAGGGAATTTTACAAGTTTTACTCGACGTTGTATCTCCGGGGGGACGGATTGGACCAGGCTAAGCTTGAAGCGTTCTTCCATGACCTTAAAATACCCAAGCTCTCCCGGGACCATGCGGACCTGATGGACGATGCAATTACTGAGGCAGAAGTAGGGGCGGCCATTAAACTTCTGAACCCTACGAAGGCCCCTGGACCGGATGGCTTTTCTGGTCATTACTACAGAAAATATCGGGACATCCTTACCCCTCATTTATGTAAATATTTTAATGACTTACGCAGGGACGGCAAAATCCCCACATATGATAACGCGGCATTCATCCATGTCATACCGAAACCGGGCAAGGACCATGGGGATTGTGCGAATTATCGCCCGATTTCGTTGATTAATTTTGACTTGAAAATATTCACCAAAGTCCTAGCCCTGAGACTGAACACATTTCTCCCTAAATATATTCATCCGGACCAGGCTGGCTTCGTGCCTAATAGGCAGGCGTCGGACCAAACTCGTAGAGTTATTAATTTGATCTCTGCGATTCAATCTAATTGGGATGGGGAGGGCGCTAGGGGGGGTATGTTGCTTTCGCTGGACATCCAGAAAGCGTTTGATTCCCTCTCCTGGGATTATCTGTTCGATGTGTTATGTCGATATGGATTTGGGGAGCGTTTTCTGGTTCTCCTTCGAACGCTTTATGATGCACCGACAGCCTCGTTGATGATTAGGGGATACCCCTCTCACTCTTTCAACATCAGACGGGGAACTAGGCAGGGATGCCCGCTGTCCCCACTCTTGTTTGTCCTGGCAATAGAGCCGTTGGCAATACAAATTAGGGACTGTCAGGATGTTAGGGGGATCGTCGGGGGAGGCTACGAGCATAAATGCTTGTTTTTCGCCGATGATCTATTCCTGACAATGTCCTCACCAATCACGTCCCTTCCCAACTTATATAATATCCTTAAGCCATTCTCAGATATTTCGGGCTTGCGAATAAACCACAGTAAATCTAGGGCTCTCAATATCTCTTTGCCTAGCTCAGCCCAGTCGGTGATTGAACGGACACATCGGTTCCATTGGGAATCTGAAGCACTTTCCTATCTGGGGGTCAATCTGACCTCATCTCTCCAGACTTTGTATAGTAAGAATTACCCAGCCCTAATTAAAAGGATAATCGAGGACCTGGCGAGATGGCGAATTCACCCCCCATCGTGGTTCGGCAGACTCCACTCAATTAAGATGAATGTCTTACCGAGGATACTGTACTTATTTCGTACATTACCGGTAGCCTTGGTACGCAGTGATTTAGAGATGTTGCAAAGAAAAATCCTTGAATTCATCTGGGGAGAGAAGAGGCCTAGGGTGAACAAACGCACTATGTATACTTTGAAGAGGAAGGGAGGATTGGGCTTACCTAACCTGCTGAAATACTTTTATGCGGCTCAGTTAGCCCAACTCTCCAGGTTCCACTCAAAGAGGTCGCAGGCGATTTGGATGATTATGGAATCCTACGCTTGCCGTCCGACTCCTATATCTCATATTCTGTGGCTTTTGCCTAAAGACAGGCCCACCATTCTGTGCCCATCCTTGTCTTTTTCATTGGATGTCTGGGATAGGGTCTCTAGAACACAGACCTTCAAATCACCTCATTCCCCATTAGCTCCCCTGTTGGGAAATCGTGCATTCACCCCGGGTCTCGATCCAGCTGCTTTTCAATGGTGGACAAACAAGGGACTGCTGCGCATAGCGGATGTTTATGACAGAGGGAAGGTTCCATCTGAGCATGTTATGCAGGAGAAGTATCAAATGCCATTGGTAGAATGTTACAGATATGTTCAGATACGTCATTTTATACAAACGTTGGCCCGCCAGGGAGTATCTTTGTGTTCGCTATGATAGCTTACAGGGACATATTTCGGAGCTATATGCGATGCTGATGTCGTCCTCAATTAAACTAAATTACATGCTCCGGTGGGAAGAGGACCTGCAGGAAACCTTTGATCTAAACAAATGGTGCGAGTTGGCGGAAACGGCTTCTAAGTCTCTTATAAATACGTCCATAATAGAAGCCAACTACAAAGTGTTGCTTAGATGGTATATGGTGCCGGCCAGACTCGCAACCTTTGTTCATGGGGCCACCCCTAACTGTTTCCGGGGATGTGGCCAGGTGGGGACTGCTTATCACATTTGGTGGACATGTCCAAAGGTCAGAAGATTTTGGATTCGAGTATATAACTTTATCTACTCATTGACCCAGTTGAACATGGCTAAATCTGCGAAGCAGGCTCTTTTGGGCGACAGGGTGGTGGGGGCCTCTAAAGCTCAAAGGCGCTTGCTTATGTTTATTTTTATATCAGCTAAAATCACGATAGATAGAAACTGGCGCTCCGCCTCCTTGCCACTTGAACAGCTTAAAAGGAAACTGTCATGGTTGATGTTACATGAAAGATTGACGGCACTGGTTCAGGACAAGCTGGAGAATTTCAAAAAGGTTTGGGATCCATGGCTGGCTTATTTAACTAACGATCTAAGATCGCTGGAGGGGTGAGCTACAGTTATGGTTCCATTTGGCGGATTACTGGGGGCTGGCCGGTCGCTCTTCTATCTATTCTCTCTCATTTCTGCTCTTTCTTTTCTTCCTTTTCTTTACTATATACGTTTCTGTCCACTTCTTTACGTCTCCACCTTTCCTACGGAAGATGTTTGATGCGGGTCCTCCCGTCTGGATAGCAATATTGGTGGTAGGATGGATTTGGGGTTTCCAGATCCGGGACCCCTGACTGACGGGTCATGGGCCTACTTAGGTTGGGTCATTGAATATTTGAGGGGGACTACACCCCGTGTTTTACTCTGAAGTATTTTGTTATGTGTTCTTCCTATTTGTTATGATGAAGATGCCAAACAATATAAGGTGTTATGTACTGTGATCGAGACCTCTCGGGGGTTCATTGACACTTCCAGAATATGTGGCGATGCATCTATATTGTTGTAATACTTTTTCTTTCTTTCAATAAAAACTATTGAAACATAAAGGAAAACCCTGACCATGGCAAATGGGGGAGGGTAAGGGTTAAACCACCTATCCTATGTTTGTTGCTGACATATAAGTAACATGTGTGCCAAGTTTCATGTTAATATCTTTAGCCGTTTGGACGTGATGCTGGAACATGAAGTAACATGTATTTCCCATAGAGTTGAATAAGACTTTAAAGAAAAACCCCGACCATGGCAAATGGGGGTGGGTAAGGGTTAAACCACCTATCCTATGTTTGTTGCTGACATATAAGTAACATGTGTGCCAAGTTTCATGTTAATATCTTTAGCCGTTTGGACGTGATGCTGGAACATACATACATACACACACTGAGTTTTATATATATATATATATATATATATATATATATATATATATATATATATATATATATATATATATATATATATATATATGTATATATATATATATATATATATATATATATATATATATATATATATATATATATATATATATGTGTGTATATGTCTGTGTGTGTATATATATATATATATATATATATATATATATATATATATATATATATTAGGGTTGTCCCGAAACCACTTTTTTAGGACCAAGTACAAGTACCGATACTTTTTTTCAAGTAGTCGCCGATACCGAATACCGATACTTTTTTTAAATGTGTCCCCAAATGCAGCCATGTCCCCCCCATATGCAGCCATGTCCCCCACATATGCAGCCATGTCCCTCTAGCCATGTCCCTCACATATGCAGCCATGTCCCTCTAGCCATGTCCCTCACATATGCAGCCATGTCCCTCCAGCCATGTCCCTCTAGCCATGTCCCTCACATATGCAGCCATGTCCCTCTAGCCATGTCCCTCACATATGCAGCCATGTCCCTCTAGCCATGTCCCTCACATATGCAGCCATGTCCCTCTAGCCATGTCCCTCACATATGCAGCCATGTCCCTCTAGCCATGTCCCTCACATATGCAGCCATGTCCCTCTAGCCATGTCCCTCACATATGCAGCCATGTCCCTCTAGCCATGTCCCTCACATATGCAGCAACGTCCCTCTAGCCATGTCCCTCACATATGCAGCAATGTCCCTCTAGCCATGTCCCTCACATATGCAGCCATGTCCCTCACATATGCAGCAATGTCCCTCTAGCCATGTCCCTCACATATGCAGCCATGTCCCTCACATATGCAGCAATGTCCCTCTAGCCATGTCCCTCGATGCGGCGGCGCGATGCGGCGGCGCGATGCGGCGGGGGGGAAGGGGGGGGAAAGTATTCTATTTAGGTATCGGGGGTATTTGCGCGAGTACGAGTACTCCCGCAAATACTCGGTATCGGTCCCGATACCGATACTGGTATCGGTATCTGGACAACCCTAATATATATATATATATATATATATATATATATATATATTGGTTGTATCTGTTAGTATGTGTATATTGTGGAGCAATGTATTTTGACTGTGTTCAATAGCCTAGAAATTGATTAGGCAAATAACAGGATGTAAGCCAATGTTATTTTCTGTTCCTTAACAGATGTAATTTACACCTCTCCATATGAATCAGCTGTGGCTGGCATTTTCTCAGAGAATTTGGGAAGTGACATGTAGATGCTAAACGACCATTTGTCTTTGAATGTAATCACATCAAAGGTGCCTTCCTCTTGAAAATGTATAAATTGGTCAGAGATTCCCATCTCTGCAGAACAGAAAGTTTTAATATATGTCAGTGTATATACACACTGTTCTCCAAGCTTTTAGAATTTTTCCAGCTTGCTTGTATATTAAATACATCTTTTTTAAATGAATTTGGATTCAGCAGTCAACTTTACTGAAAAACAACTTTAAGTTAAAGTTTTTCTCCGTAAATTTATTAATACAAAAAAATCTTTATATTACAGTACATCGATATCCAAATCTTTAAAAGTGAGAGAAATGCTACTTTTCCAAAAATATGAAACATTGATTCCTCATGGGGCCAGTGTACTTGTTTCTACATGTTTCGCCCTAATGCGGGGCTTCTTCAGGAACACACAGGCCTCAGTAATCTGCATAAAATGCATAAGATAAAACAGACAAAATTATCAAAATAATCAATGTCCAAAAAGGACTAACAAGAAAATAAGAATACAGCATACAAATAATTGCTTGTGTCTCATATATTGGTAAATATTGTGGATGAGTTTAACTCAAAAACACAGGATAATTTAGGAAATAATAAAATTTAATTCTATATAGAAATAACTAAATGGTGTTCCACTGATCAAAAGACTAGGCCGTACCTCCAAGGGAAAACCGGAGAAGATCCTAGGCAATGCAGAGAGGGCAACGCACAAAATCCCCCCACTTGGCAGAAGACTCTGCCTGGTGGGGTGCAGCAAAAGGTTCCTCACACGTGAAACCCGCGTGACAGCGTCCAGGAAGTGATCCTCCCAAGCCAACCAAAACAGGCACTTTTCCCTAGGGGAAGTGTAATTTCTGTAGGTATATTATCAAGGGGGAAAACATTAATCTGCCGAATGGGGATGGGGATGTTTGGGCACCTAAATTGAGAGCCACCTGTCAGACCATAGGGGTCATTTACCTTATGAAATGTAATTGTGGGGCCTTTTATGTCAGTAAGACCAAAATAAATTACTTTCGTAGAATGCGAGACCATATATTAGCAGTTTCCCAAAAACTTCTGGAAACTCCCATTAGCCGACATATGGGCCTTTTCCACAACCACAATCGGACCATGATGGGCTTTTATGCCCTGGCAAACATCCCACTCAATGAAAGAGGGGTTGATGCTGATAAATGCCTCCTGCAGGTGGAGGCTAAATGGATTTATACCCTACAAGCCACGAGACATCCGGGCTTGAATGAGAATATAAGTTATAAACATTTCCTATAGATAACTTATTTTCAAGCGGGTATCTACTCCAGTCAGTCATGCCATCTCTGTACCCATGCTGTTCCATTTCCCCCGCTCTACCATGTTCGAGGTGGGGGGGCAGAGGCAATGGATACAGGCTGTGAGTTTCTTGACCGTATTCTTTTGAGATCTCCTCCCCTTGTCTATTTGACTGTTCATCAATTATTTATTTATTATTACTGTTCACGTTGTCATTTTTCTGTCTTTGCTTTCCCCGTCCTCTATCTCTTTGTCCATGACCACCTGCCATCTATTCTTAGAGGTTATCCCCTTCTGGAATGACCGGCTCACTCGGGATGTATTATATGCATGCCTGATTGCTGGTCATCTCTCAAGGGCAGACCCACTGTAATATGTTCTAAAGCAATGATAAATATAATGTAGATGCGAGTGAGATGACGTATAGACAACCAAAGCTCTGTCCGTCTGTACCTTTATTTGTTCATTCAAGAATCATATATATATATATATATATATATATATATACATATATATATATATATATATATATATATATATATATATATATATATATATATATATATATATATATATATATATATATATATATATATTTTGTATAGGTATAGATTGTATCCTAATATGTAAAGTGTAACCAGATGCCCATACGTAGGAGTGTATGCATCTGTGATAACATATTTTTTTTTTCCCTTTTCTCTCCCCCTCTTATTATGTTCCACTGTTTACATATGGCCAATGATTTCCTCTTTGTATCTACCGGAACAATCAAAAAAAATATTTATTTTTTAAAATTATGTATTTTTTAGTTTGATTAGCAAAAAATAAAAACCACAGTGGTGATCAAACAACACCAAAAGAAAGCTCTATTTGTGGGAAGAAAATTATAACAATTTAGTTTGGGTGCAGTGTTGCATGACAGCACAATTGTCATTCAAAGTGTGACATCGCTGGAAGATGAAAATTGTTCTGGGCAGGAAGGGGTGAAAGTGCCTGGTATTGAAGTTGTTAAACAATGAATATCTTATATTAATCTTAATAATATATAATTGACCCAAATCCAATAAAGTATTCTTTTAAAACATACTGCAACATAACTTCCCAACATAGCAATACACATCTGTATGATGTTCCATTCTCTGCTTGTCTGCAGTTTGTGCCAGAGTTGCAAAGTGACATAATTTTTGGGTAAGATCCAGCTGTACGCTGGCTTGTTTTCCTGACAAAGGGACATTTGAGGACATCTATGGAGCTTTATTGACACATTTTGAGATCCCTCTGTAATGATGAGTTGTCCCAATCCACAATCAATATTGTTTTCTGACTGCACAGGTTGTTATTTTTTTAGACAGCACATAAGGAAGCATGCTTTTAACCACTTCAGCCCCGGAAGGATTTACCCCCTTCCTGACCAGAGCATTTTTTGCAATACGGCACTGCGTCATTTTAATGGTCAATTGTGTGGTCGTGCGACGTTGCACCCAAACAAAATTGATATATATGCCCTGGCAAACATCCCACTCAATGAAAGAGGGGTTAATGCTGATAAATGCCTCCTGCAGGTGGAGGCTAAATGGATTTATACCCTACAAGCCACGAGACATCCGGGCTTGAATGAGAATATAAGTTATAAACATTTCCCATAGATAACTTCTTTTCAAGCGGGTATCTAGTCCAGTCAGTCATGCCATCTCTGTACCCATGCTGTTCCATTTGCCCCGCTCTACCATCTTCGAGGTGGGGGGCAGAGGCAATGAATACAGGCTGTGAGTTTCTTGACCGTATTCTTTTGAGATCTCCTCCCCTTGTCTATTTGACTGTTCATCAAATATTTATTTATTATTACTGTTCACGCTGTCATTTTTCTGTCTTTGCTTCCCCCGTCCTCTATCTCTCTATCCATGGCCACCTGCCATCTGTTCTTAGAGGTTATCCCTTTCTGGAATGACCGGCTAACTCGGGATGTATTATATGCATGCCCGATTGCTGGTCATCTCTCAAGGGCAGACTCACTGTAATATGTTCTAAAGCAATGATAAATATAATGTAGATGCGAGTGAGATGACGTATAGACAACCAAAGCTCTGTCCGTCTGTACCTTTATTTGTTCATTCAAGAATCATATATATATATATATATATATATATATTTATATATATATATATATATATATATATATATATATATATTGTATAGGTATATATTGTATCCTAATATGTAAAGTGTAACCAGATGCCCATACGTAGGAGTGTATGCATCTGTGATAACATATTTTTTTTCCCTTTTCTCTCCCCCTCTTATTATGTTCCACTGTTTAAATATGGCCAATGATTTCCTCTTTGTATCTACCGGAACAATCCATGGGAATGCAGAGCAATTACATCCAATCAACACATTATGTCATACACTGTGCGGTGACTACCTTTCCAGGGTTTCCCATACAGTGTTAAACACACTATCTGCAGCAATGGTATCCACCCTCTATGGTGGGCCTTTGCGTGCCAGCATCCAGCTAACTAGGATGAGGGAGGTGTTTAATGGGTGCAGTGTGCACTTCCTGTTTTGGGTAAATAAAAGGTGCTTGGCTGAGCCTTTGGGCAGTCATGCTGGCAGAATGATATGAGAACAGGCTGGTGATGGTGTCTCTTTGTATGAATGGCAGAGAATGATGGTGAGTGAATGTATTTAGCTTAATTATGGATTATTTCATTAAGACTGGATTCTGTGCTTTATAGCACAGGGCAAAATGGTGCTGTGCTCTGCGTATCGCCAATTTTGCCACCACAGATGGCGGGCCAAGGTAGGAGCAGACTGGGCCCCTTTGGGTATCGGTTATGTTCCGATGCGTGGGGGGACTCTGCTCTGCGAAAAGATCAAATTTCTTGTCTTTTTGAAATAATGTGTGTGTGTGTGCGAGCGATTGGACACGTGTGTGTGCGAGCGATTGGACACGTGTGTGTGCGAGCGATTGGACACGTGTGTGTGTGTGCGAGCGATTGGACACGTGTATGATGGCTTGCGTTATGATTGCTTGCGTTTGTGAAATAGAGTGGATTTGATCGTATGATTTTGTCATGGACTGGAATGTTTATGTGTGAATGTCTGAATGTTTGTGTGGCTGAACAGTTTGTAAGTAAGTAATTGATTGTTTGACCAGATTAAAACTGCTTGGAAAAATTACCTTTTGTGTACGGTTTGTTTAGCCAGGCATGGCTTCTCTGACCATGTGGTGGACCATGCGGCTTGGGGGAGGGGCGGACAGTGTTCTGATTCTGAAAGTTAGATATAACATTTTTATGATGCATATGGAAACTGTATATTGCGGATGATTTGTCAGTATAGAGGTGGCATTATTCAGCCTGCGATGTGTGCAGGGAGACATTTTGTATCTTTTGAATGTAATGTCCTCATGTGTGCGGCTGAGACTTTGTTTGAGCAGCATGGCTTTTAAAGATGGCTTCTCTGGCCATGAGGGTCGGGGGAAGGGCAGTTTGTTTGGGCCACCATGCGGCGGACAGTGTTGGATCTCTGTGTTACTTGAGTGTACAATTTTTAGAGCAAAGTCATGTGTAATATGTTCATGATCTATGTGAGGAATAGAAATGAATAAATTGTGATTTTTACCTTTGTATGGGACCAAAAGACATGTCCCTGTGAGTGTGGCTGAACTGTGATTGAATTGTTTGGCTGATGAAGGAACGTGTGCGCATGGTTTGCAATGAAGCTGTTTTGTTTGGATCGCATTTCCTTTGGCTGCTAGCATGAAAAGTTTTTTTTTTAAGGTTTTAAATGTGACCTCACTGTGAATTTCTTAAATGGCTTGTTATGAAAGGTGATGCCATGATGTGTACATGAACTTTGAGAAAAGTGTTTTTGTTTTAATGTTGCGCATGTAACTGAAATTTTTTGAATGTGCTGTGTTGGCAAAAGGTCCGATTTGAAGCAGCCTCAAATGCGGCTCTGGGAGGGAGGGGTGACTAGTGTTGAATCCCTGGGCTCATTGTGAGGGGTTCCCACCATCCCTGTGCTCATTGTGAGGGGTTCACACCATAAAAAGGTCTGATTTGAAGGAGCCTAAAAATGTGTGCCTTGTTGGTTGGTTGTTTTTAGAAAATGTTTTTGGTGTTCGTTTTTGATGTCCCATGTTTTGTTTTTGTGGAGAAAGATTCCAGGCAGGTTTTTGAAAACTGCATCTGGCAGCCATCTTGTTTGCTGCTATGGTTGTTTGGCGGCCATTTTGGGAGGTGAAGTCTGTTTGGTCTTTGGGCCGTCCTATAGGAGAAGGTGCAGCCACCTTTCTTTGGGGTGTCATACCATGTGACCGCAGTGGAATTTCGCAGCCTTTGGGGTAGATTTTTGTTTTCCTTTGTGTAGTATGGTCTGTCCTTTGGCAGACAGGTGCAAGGCGCAGTTCAAGCGTAAATGGCGCCATTGTTGCTGGCCATTTTTGAGATACAGTTTAAGCGCTATCTTTTGAATTGTGCTTGCGTGCTAGGGCTAATTTATATAAAAGATCTGACTAACCTACCGGCTGACTTTGCAGTATAAGAGTGGAGGCTTTTGTGTAAGAATTTCGTTTTTTTTGGTGAAAGGACTGCTTTGCATGCACTGAATTTTGTTGGTGTTTGAATATTGAATATTTGGGGTCCTTGGCAATTCATTTGTATTTGAAGATCGTAGGGTCAGGGGGGGAGATCAACTCCTATTCTGCAGATGGGAGGAGATTGTTTTACCTTTCCTGAACCAGCATACAACAGGAAGTCCTTTTTCGGCATTTATATATAAGCAGGAAGTCAGTGGGAGGAGTTTTTGAAGTCTTCCGAAAGATTAACAATGAGACTTGTGTCCTGAAAGGACAACGGAAAATATTTTGGCGTTTAAAAGAGTGTTTTAAAGTTTAATTTCAGTCATTTTTGTGAAGTGTTATACTGTAAATACAGTGTTGGGTATTTTGGAGCAAACAGGAGGGCTTCACCATTACTGTTGTAACATCTAGATGCAGAGAGAAGCCACATTATTCTGCAGGTGATAACTGGGCGTAAGTGTTCCGTGTGGTTTAGTCTGGCGACGCAGTGTATGGGATGCATACACTGTGAGGGGTAGAGGCCTAATTTGGGGGTTGATCAGTGGTTGTTTACGAATCATTTGGCATAGTTACTCTGTAGTTCTGTGCCAGGAGGGTTGGGACAACAAGCCATAGAGATGATGCCTCGGTTAGGGTTTTCTAGTTGAGGGACTGGACCAGATAGTGGTTGTAGTCCGTCAATCCACCGTAGAAGAAGGCACCGGGCGGTGGTCCCCGAAATGGGTGCAACGGTTTCTCTCGGACGCGGGAAGTAAGACGATAAGTCGATTTGAATCGCGTGGGAAGAAAGGCTTCCCACAGTCAGACGGTTACACGGTGCACAAAGCTTAGTTTTGGGGGCAAAGGCCTTTAGACCCCTTTAAAAGATTGCCAAGGATACTATTTGGGTATCCCTCTGGAGTGGATGTGGTTTCGCTGCGGTTTCAGAAATCTGTAATGATGAGTGTGGATGGAGGCATGGTACACGCTTTGGTGACCCTCAAAGGAGAACGTTGTATAGCTGGTCTATGCAAGGCGCTCACGCTGTTCTCATATTTTCCCATTGTATTTTCTTCTATTGCTGAAAGTGAAGGCAGATTTCCGGCTGGTTTTTGTTTTTTTCATTTTTGTTTTGGATACTATGAATATCTCCCCCACATTTGTATATGAATGTTTGTATGTAGTAACGTGAATATGTTCGAATTTACCGCGGCGATCCTCCGATGAGTCGCGGCTGTAGTATTTTTGTAGAAACGGGGAGAGTAAGGGTTATAGAGGGTTTTGTTTGAATCGGTTTTGAAAGAATGTCATTGAATATTTACAGGAATGTCATTTTTGTTTGCCATTCTCTGCAGGATAAATATGAGGGATGAAGTAATGATTTCTGCTTAAGTATTTTTCAGGTCCAAGAAGCTTCTGGAAGTTTCTGTACATAGAGAGCAGGTGTATGTAGACAGCTGTACACATGGATAAATACGAGTCTAAGGAGGTTAAAGTATCATAGGCTATTTCATTGTTTCTTCTTCCTCCAGTCTGTAATGAGGAAGAAGGGGGGATAAATAAATGTAAAAGTGACAGTTTTTCGAACTAATAACACTAATTCTAATCAAGTTTGTGCCAAGACTGTCTTTCTTTGATGGAATTTGAATCGGCAAGCAGCAGTCTGGTGAAGTAGGTTCCCATTTTAGATGAACCTGCCAATGGTTCCAGGTATTACAGGAGATGGTAAGCGATTTATAGGCGACGGGGAGACATGCACAGATTGCGCAGTGAACACAGTCCCGAGGTCGGGGTTATTGTCATAAGGTTTGTTTGGAGGTCAACCGAAACCAGGGTCGTACCCACCTCACCAGCTGTCACGTCTTTTCTCAGGTGATGGGGTGAGTGCGATCACTGTAACATGAACTTCAAAGGGGTTCAGGAGTCTCTCCTGGACCCCGACACTGTAATTGGTTTTCATTTTTTTCCCAACCAGGTGACTGGGTCGTTTGTAAAGAAACTTGATGGATGAGACCACGCCAGCCACTGCAAGAAGCGGTTCAACTACATCAAAGAAATTAGTAGTATCTTCGTTTATTTTGTATTTGTTTGTTTAGTAAATTTTAGCAGAGGTAACGATGAAATACATCCCAAGTTATTATTTAAAGTCTATTCTATGACTATTTAAGAAAGTGAACGGGACGGATTGCGGGGTCTGTTCTGAGTCTCCACCGAGCCCAGCGATGACAGCGGTACATGCTATTTATGATGTTATGATTGGTATGAGGATTATTGACAAACTAGTGAAGACTCCGAGCAGACACTTGGCAATAGAATTTAATGAGATGTCTTTAGAGGGTAGAATTTTTATTTGTTTTTATGGCTCTGCCTCTTGTCGGTTGGGTATCTATAGCTTATAAGGTAATTCAAGAGGTTCATGCGTGATGGTGAAGCTGTCCCAGCATCCTGTATCGCGGCCGATCGCAAGGATCTGATGGCGCAAGAAAAAGTAGGAATGTCAGGGACAGCAAGACGGGAATTGTTCACCAACCCGGACCAGGTCTGGGCATGGCTTTCTGCATATACAAGGTGGGGGGCTTGAGCTTATGATACGATTGAACAATTCACACCTATTGAGGATGGAATGTTTCATGTGACTGTTGAAGCTACAAGGAAGTTCTCACGGTCCAAGGGCGGTTTCTGGGAATTCACAAGTAAAGATTGTTATATCTGGATCGGGGGTTCCTGGGAATTGGAGTTCAGGCCCATATGGATAATGTTTGGGTCCCTGCAAGGCAGAGCCAGAGCTGTAGCTAAGTGAAGGTTGGGAGTCCTTTGAAAGGTCTGGGAATCTTTGGGGATTTAATTTTTATTTTACAGCGGATCGTGGTTGATGGAAATGGGAATATATATACTCATGTGGTTTTTATTTCTATTCTTTCTATGTCGTGATGAGACGCTCCTGTTGCCTGATTGGACGCGTGACCAGAGCCGGAGCAGATGACCACATTTTCCTTGATGAAGACGCCCCGAAGCCGGACCCATTTACAAGACACAGAGGACCCCAGACCGATCGATTACTACAGCTCACCAAGTTGTGCCCTCCTTATAAGTCATCCCTCCTGAAGAACAGAGTCTACATGTCAAGCCGTGTTTTCCTTTTTATGGACTGTAAAGACTGATTTAGTTTCTAGGTGTAAGAAGACTATCAAGATTGGAAGGACAAATGGGAGCAATATGACAAAAAGGGAGGACTGTTGTGGAAATTTGAAGATGTATTTAATATGTATTGTCATAATGGCACCCAGTCTTAGTACTGCCCCAACCCGCTCTAAATAGAGCTGACTGGGGCAGTCTGAGGCTGGTTGAATCTCGTCTGGTAGTAGAAAATGTCTTGAGGTTGGAGTGTGATGTTTGCGGCGTGGGCATATGTCCGCCGGCGAGGGGCCCTCTGTGCATTTAGCACAGACGATCGTTGAGGAGGGGGTGCGCTCACTCCGCGGGCACACTAGTGGTTATGGACAGATGTGCGCTCTTATCTGGGTCTTGTCTGATCAGCAGGGCTTGCGATTCGTAGCGTACGCCTGTAGATAGCTTCCTTTCCACCTTAATAAGGGTATAATCTGGATATGCATTATTCTATGGAATGGCGCAGATTAGGATTCTATCAGGCGATTAATATTAAGAGCTTATGATCGGCTAGAGGCAGGGGGGGCACTCCCTGCCACGCCCATAAGTCTTTAGCAGCATTGTATGTACTTCTATGCATTGTATTGTATCCATTGTATTATATTCTATTCATGTATTCTATGGGACTTCCTGTTAGAAGGAACATCCTTATATGGTGTTAGCTGTGTCAGTGGAACATCCTGTGTTAACCACTCCCATGAGGGAGGTGTTTAATGGGTGCAGTGTGCACTTCCTGTTTTGGGTAAATAAAAGGTGCTTGGCTGAGCCTTTGGGCAGTCATGCTGGCAGAATGATATGAGAACAGGCTGGTGATGGTGTCTCTTTGTATGAATGGCAGAGAATGATGGTGAGTGAATGTATTTAGCTTAATTATGGATTATTTCATTAAGACTGGATTCTGTGCTTTATAGCACAGGGCAAAATGGTGCTGTGCTCTGCGTATCGCCAATTTTGCCACCACAAAGTATCCTCTGTGGGCGCGTAGGGGCAAACATCAACACTACACACAGTGCTGAATCCGAACGGAGGTTCGGATGTTTGTGTCTGTCCGCAATTTGGCCAATAGGAGCCACTCGGGAACATACCCGCCTATGGGATGGGCGGGCTGCCCAGTCACCGTCATGCGTGACACGCTCCTGCGTCTTTGGCGTGTGGCGCGCATGCGCGGTAGGCGTTTCTTTGGGACGAGAATCCCCAGGCTCTATGGTCTTCTGTCCACTCCCACTGACGCAACCAACGCCGCCCTGTGGATGATAAGGCTGAATGAGCTCTCCAGGATAACCAGAATATATTCCTAAGTTAACTAGCACTAATATGTGGGACTCAAAGGGCCATATCCACATACAAATAGATCGGTGCAGCGTATCAGAGATACACTACGCCGCCGTATCTTACCTGGCTTTAAATCGAATCCTGGAAGAATTTGCGCCGTAAGTTACGGTGGCGTAGTGTATCTCTGGCGACGGAATTCAAATCGGCGATTAGGGGGCGTAATTCATTTAAATGAAGCGCATCCCCGCGCATCCCCGCTCCGTATTTATTAGTGTTTCTTTCTCTCTGTTTCATATCCCTATTTGTGGCACAAGCCTAGTTGTGACCACATCTGTTCAAACATGTGATGTTTCCCGGAGCCCAATATGTAAGCTTTACCCCATATCATCTATTATATACTTTTCATTAGAACTATTTTAGACATTTTGATTGCCTAATTTCCTAATAAACCACAAGTACAAGCATTTCTATCTGACAGCCCTGGCAATGGCCCGGACATACTCAGACAACATAAGAATTTTTCTTTTTCTTTTTCTTATGCATCACGACTGCAGGATGCCATATGCTTGACACTTCCTGCACAGTTTTTGCATTAACTAATTCATTTTAATTTTTATTTAATCTCCACCACTGGCATTTTTTTACTTTATACCTTCATAACATTAACTTGGGTTCTAGCTTACTGTCATATACCTCTCTTAATAGGATCACTTCCTGGACGCTGTCACGCGGGTTTCACGTGTGAGGAACCTTTTGCTGCACCCCACCAGGCAGAGTCTTCTGCCAAGTGGGGGGATTTTGTGCGTTGCCCTCTCTGCATTGCCTAGGATCTTCTCTGGTTTTCCCTTGGAGGTACGGCCTAGTCTTTTGATCAGTGGAACACCATTTAGTTATTTCTATATAGAATTTAATTTTATTATTTCCTAAATTATCCTGTGTTTTTGAGTTAAACTCATCCACAATATTTACCAATATATGAAACACAAGCAATTATTTGTATGCTGTATTCTTATTTTCTTGTTAGTCCTTTTTGGACATTGATTATTTTGATCATTTTGTCTGTTTTATCTTATGCATTTTATGCAGATTACTGAGGCTTGTTTTTTTCCTGAAGAAGCTCCGCATTAGGGCGAAACATGTAGAACCAAGTACACTGGCCCCATGAGGAATCAGCATTTCTCTCACTTTTAAAGATTTGGATATCGATGTACTGTAATATAAAGATTTTTTTGTATTAATAAATGTTAATTTTTAAAAAAAATACTTGATCATTTCATGATGTCTCGTGGGTTTGGTAAAAGGTATCTGACATTTATTTGATTCAATTCCTATACATTCCAAACAAAACCACAGCAAGGAACGAATGCATTGTCTCTTCATATAGCGCATGTTTCACTGGAAATAATTTTTCATGTATTAAATGTTCACTTGTAATAATAAAAATTGTATATACAGTACATAGTAAAAAAACATAGATATACAATAAAACAATAGTTTAACCCCTTTCCGCCCGACCTATAGTAGAATGACGGTTGGGCTGTGGTTCTGTTATCCTAACTGGGCGTCATATGACGTCCAGCAGGATAACATTCCAGCACGGGGGTGCACAGTGCAGTGATCGGAGGTGCTGTGTGTCAGTCTGACACACTGCATCTCCGATTGTGGTGTGGAGCTTCTGATGGGGGCGCCTTACCAAATGATCAGCTGTGACCAATCGCAGCTGATCATCACGTGAACCAGAAAGTGCTGGTAAACAGCATTCCTCGGTTTGTGTTGACAGGGAGAGGCAATCTGCGGCTCTCCCTGTCAGTGGGGGGGGGGGGGTCTGTGCTGATATTAATTAGCAGCGCAGCCCCCATCACATGTGCCCATCAGCTTCCAATCAGTGCCCATCAGCTGCAAATCAGTGCCCCATCAATAACGGCTGTCAGTGCCAATGAAAGTGCCAATCAGTGCCCATCACAGTGCAAATCAGTGCCCATCAGTAAAATCTGTCAGTACCATATCATCAGTGCTGTCCATTAGTGCCACCTGTCAGTGCCAATCAGTACCACCTATCAGTGCCACCTGTCAGTGCCCATCACAGCCGCCTATCAGTGCCCATCACAGCTACCTGTAAGTGCCACCTATCAGTGCCGCCTATCAGTGCCCATTAATTTTACATTTCAGTGCCTCCTCATCAGTGCCCATCAGTGCTATCTTATCAGTGTCAACTCATTAGTGCCCATCAGCGATGCATCATCAGTGCCCATCAGTGAAGGAGAAAACATTTTTTTTAACCGAAATTAATAGAGTTGAGCGGACACCTGGATGTTCGGGTTCGGACCCGAACCCGGACTTTGAAAAAAAAGTTAGGGTTCGGGACCGAACCCGAACCCGGACTTTGACCCGAACCCAAACCCCATTGAAGTCAATGGGGACCCGGACTTTTGACTACAAAAATGTCTCTAAAAAACTAAGGGAAAGGGCTGGAGGGCTGCAAATGGCAGAAAAATGTCGGGAAGAGTATGGCAAGTACTCTGGAAATAAATGTGGATAGGGAAATAACTTAAAATAACATAAAAAATAAAATAAAAAATATAATGATTTTGACCTTGGAGGATGAGGTCCATACAGTTTTGTTCAAAATTATTCAACCCCCCAATGCTGTAAAGGGTTTTAGGGAATTTAGTGTACATTTGTAATTGTATTTTAGAATTAAATCCTGCAAGGACTTCATAAAGAACCATATGCAACTAATATGATATCAATTGGTTTTGTAATACAGTAGTAAATGCAAAATTCAAGGCAATGGGCACTGTTGAAACGCTACCTGGTCGTGGCAGAAAGAAGATGCTGACTTCGACTGCTGTGCGCTACCTGAAGCGTAGAGTGGAGAAAAGTCCCTGTGTGACTGCTGAGGAACTGAGAAAATATTTGTCAGATGTGGGTACTGAAGTTTTTGCTCAGACAATACGGCGGACACTGCGTAATGAAGGCCTCCATGCCAGAACTCCCAGGCGCACCCCCTTGCTGTCTCCAAAGAATAAGAGTCGACTGCAGTATGCCGAAAGTCATGTGGGCAAACCACACAAGTTTTGGGATTGTGTTGTGTGGACGTATGAAACAAAATTACAACTGTTTTGGCCCATGGATCAATGCTATGTTTGGAGGAGGAAGAACAAGGCCTATGATGAAAAGAACACCTGGCCTACTGTGAAGCATGGCGGGGGGTCAATCATGCTTTGGGGCTGTTTTGCTTCTGCAGGTACAGGGAAGCTTCAGCGTGTGCAAGGTACCATGAATTCTCTTCAGTACCAAGGAGATATTGGATGACAATGTGATGCAGTCCGTCACAAACCTGAGGCTTGGGAGACGTTGGACCTTTCAACAGGACAATGATCCCAAGCATACCTCCAAGTCCACTACAGCATGGTTGCAGATGAAAGGCTGGAACATTTTGGAGTGGCCATTGCAGTCACCAGACTTAAATCCAGTTGAGAACCTCTGGTGGCACTTAAAGAAAGCAGTTGCAGTGCGCAACCCTAAGAATGTGACTAAAGGTGGAAGCGGCGGTGGAGGAGGAGGAGGAGGAGGAGGAGGAGGGGGTAGCCAACACAGCAGGTTTTGGTTTTTAATTGATTTATTTTTTAAATTAGGGTAAAACCCAAAATAGTGAGACAGATCTAGGGTTGCTACCTCATCCCTTTAAACCTGAACACAGAGTTACACAGGTTCTGGGGCTAATTTAATGTCGATAGACTCGATAAGGCACCAAGTGAGTTTAATTAACAGCACCTTAATCAGCCAGAGAACCTGTGTAATTAATACGTTTTTGCTTTGAAAGGGATGAGATGGCAACCCTAGAAAGCTCAGAAAAAAACAATGGCTGGGTAAGGCCGGTCCGGTGTCTATTCTGCACAAGGTACGGACAACTCCTCTGGGATCCATGCCTGGTTCATTTTAATGAACGTGAGCTTGTCCACATTGGATCTGGACAGGCGGCTGCGCTTGTCTGTGATAACGCCCCCTGCCGTGCTAAATACACGTTCAGACAATACACTGGCCGCAGGGCAGGCCAGCACCTCCAAGGCGTAAAGGGCAAGCTCAGGCCATGTGCCCAATTTGGAGACCCAGAAGTTTAAGGGGGCATAACCGTCATTCAGTACGTGTAGGGGTGTGCTCACATACTGCTCCACCATGTTGCTGAAATGCTGCCTCCTGCTAAAACGTTCCATATCAGCTGGTGGTGCTGTTTGTTGTGGCGTGCTGACAAAGCTTTTCCACATTTCGGCCATGCTAACCCTGCCTTCTGAGGTGCTGGCGGTGCCCCTGCTGCGTTGGCGACCTCTTCCTCCTCCTCTGCCTTCACCTTCTGCTTCCACTGTGGCCCCGCTGCCAGGTGGGAATTGCACCAGCAGCGCGTCTAACAGCGTGCGCTTGTACTCGCGCATCTTGCGTTCACGCTTCAGTGAGGGGATTAAGGACGGTACATTGTCCTTGTAACGGGGATCCAGCAGCGTGGCCACCCAGTAATCAGCACCTGTCATAATGTGCGAAACACGCTGGTCGTTGCGGAGACACTGCAGCATGTAATTGCTCATGTGCGCCAGGCTGCCCAGAGGCAACGAAAAGCTGTCCTCTGTGGGAGGTGTATCATCTGTGTCCTCTGTATCCCCCCAGCCACGCACCAGTAATGGCCATGAGCTGGTCTGGATGCCATCCTGCTGTGAACATGGTTCCTCCTCCTCCTCCATGTCTTCCTCCTCCTCATCCTCCACCGCGTCATCCTCCAGAACTGTGCCCTTGCTAGACAATTGTGTACCTGGCCTTAGTTGGTGCACGAACCCACCCTCGGAGCCACTTGTGAATGACTGCCCTGAAAGCCTTGCAAATGATCCCGATTCCTCTTCCTCCTGTGTCACATCCTCTTCCATCATCGCCCGTAGCGTTTTTTCAAGGAGGCATAGAAGTGGGATAGTCACGCTGAGAGCGGCGTCATTGGCACTGGCCATGTTGGTGGAGTACTCAAAACAGCGCAACAAGGCACACAGGTCTCGCATGGAGGCCCAGTTATTGGTGGTAAAGTGGTTGTGTTCCGCAGAGCGACTCACGCGTGCGTGCTGCAGCTGGAACTCCACTATCGCCTGCTGCTGCTCGCACAGTCTGGCCAGCATGTGCAAGGTGGAGTTCCACCTTGTGGGCACATCACATATGAGGCGGTGAGCGGGAAGGACGAAGTTACGCTGCAGCGCTGCCAGGCGAGCAGCAGCAGGGTGAGAACGCCAAAAGTGCGCACAGACGGCACGCACTTTCTGCAGCAGCTGTGGCATATTGGGGTAAGTTCTCAGGAAACTCTGCACCACCAAATTCAGCACATGCGCCAGGCAAGGAATGTGCGTCAAACCGGCTAGGCCCAGAGCTGCTACGAGATTTCGCCCTTTATCGCACACCACCAGGCCCGGCTTGAGGCTCACTGACGCCAACCACTCATCGGTCTGTGGTTCCATGTCCCTCCACAACTCCTGCGCGGTGTGTGGTTTTTCCCCCAAACAGGAAAGTTTTAAAACTGCCTGCTGGCGTTTACCCATGGCTGTGCTGAAGTTGGTGGTGAGTTTATTTTTTTTTTTCCAGAAAAGTTTTTATTGAAAGTTAATGTCAATACATTCAGATATGCATTACATAAGTAAGTGGTTAATATGACACAAATAAAGTTGGCAAAGAATATCATATAAACCTTACATGTGTACAAAGGCCAAATGAAGAACAACAGATCGTAACCCGTCCCCAACACATGTCTTCTGTACCGAAGGTATATTTGCATATAAAGAAGGAACACCAATAAGGGTCTCATTTATCTAATACCCATCCTAATAAAGTAAACTAGTGAATATAACGTTTAAATGATAAAATAGCTCTTATCGCTCTATCCTTACACATATATCCTAGTTGCAGACATTTAACTAAATAAACAGAGACTATGAGGAGCAATTCCCCGTCCCGTATACCCCCTTCAGAAACATTAGCTGAATACTGGAGGGGGGGGGATAGGAACAAGGAGAAGTTCAATAACGCAAACATCTGGTCAAAAACCTAAATGTTTTTAACCTTCTGCTGAAAAACGAGTCCCAGGTAATAGAAACCTCGGGCCTACCTATAATTAAGAAATTCCTTTCCCAGAGGCTTCAAATCCTCCCAATGAAATTATGATTTTATTTGACACTCCGCAGGTGCACGCATTCGTGCACTACCAAGGGGGTTAAAAGAATATGAAAGGAGTTGAAAGACAGAGCAGTGCAAGATAAAAAGTATGTCTATAGCTTTTTTACCAGAAAGACCTCGGTCAGAGAAAAAGAAAAAAGATCTAGCTATAAAAGGAATTCGAATCATTAGGCGGGAACCTATGTTGAGTTATGAGTAGTGGGGGTCCTATATAATGTCCAACATCTCCAAATGTGTCTAAATTTTTCCGAGTTGTCATTAGCCTGATGAATCAACCTTTCCATCATCTCTATTTTATCCACCCTCACCTGCCAATCCAACAGTGTAGGCGGAATGGGGTCCTTCCACCGTATCGGGATACATTGAGTAGCCGCATTGATTAAGTGTAATACAAGTGATTTCCGATAGATTGATTGTGGCAGAGAGGTGTGATGAAGAAGATACTGCCCTGGGGTAAAGTCAGGTGTATAGGAGGTAATCTTGGCAATATGCGAATGTACCTCCTGCCAAAAGGGCTGTAGTTTCGAACAGCTCCACCAGATATGTAGGAGAGTACCCACTTCTCCACCACACCTCCAACAAGTCGGTGACACTGTCGGGTAAAATTTGTGTAATTTGCTTGGGGTTCTGTACCACCTGGAATAGATTTTGTATCTATTTTCCTGGGCAGATACATTAATAGAGCCCTTGTGAATGTGGTTCCATATTGAGCTCCAGTCACCATCTGACAATGATACCTGAAGATCAGCCTCCCATTTCGTATGGATAGTGGACATCGCGGTCTCTTGAGGGGTAAGCCACAAATAGATCCCCGAAATAAGGTGACGTTGAGGGGCAGAGGATTCGCACAGCTTTTCAAGGTGTGAAAGATCCCTGCACCATAGATCGGATGTTTGTGAGTTTAGAAAAAAATTTCTAATGTGAAAGTATTTAAAACGTGGGATTTGGAAATCCGGAAATCTCCGAACCATGGCTGAGTGGGATAGAAGTTTGCCCTTATCAAAAAACTGATGTGCTCTCAGTGTGGGGGCTGTCTCGGACCCCCCAAGATTTATAGTATTAATACCTTCTGAAAATCCGGGGTTTAGATTGAGTGGGGTCATAGGACCTGGGTGAGATGCCATGTGTGAGTCCCCACTTGTCTTTCTAAGGCAAGCAAGGGTTGGGCCAATTACGGGGTGGGAAGTACAGGACCTGGGAGTAAATTTTTTGTCTATCCATGGGAGATGTGAAATCCTAAAACCAACGAAAGCCTCTTCCAACTTAACCCAATCCTTTTCTTCTTTATGTACATGCCAATCGACTATTCTTGTTAGTAAGCAAGCTTTGTGATATTTAGAGAGATCTGGTACTCCCAGTCCACCCCTCATCTTGGGCATGGTCATTCTATCCCAATTCAATCGAGCTGGACGTCCAGCCCAAAGAAAACGTCTACAAATGAGTTTGAATGAGGCCAGAAAGGAGGCAGGGAGTTTAATGGGTATTGCTTGGAAAAGGTAAAGAAGCCTGGGAAGGACATTCATCTTTAAAACCGCCGCCCTCCCGAACCATGAGATTGTTCCCTTAGTCCAAGCCTCTAGATCGGTCTTGATAGACTGCAAGGCTGGTACGAAATTACGTAAATATAAATCAGAAAGCTTAGTGGGCAATTTGATCCCTAGATAGGTTATGTCATTTGGGTCCCACTTAAAGGGGAAATTGTGTTTGCAAAGGGTCACGACATCCTGAGGAAGCGACACGTTCAAAGCGATTGATTTGCTAAAATTGATTTTAAAGTTAGAGAGTATTTGGAATAATTTGAAATCTTTGAGTAAATTTGGAATGGAGATCAGAGGATTCGTCAGAAATAGAAGGACGTCATCCGCGTATGCAGCCACCTTATATTGTTTCCCTTTGACATCAACTCCCCGCACATCCGGGTTGTCGCGCAGCCGTCTCAAAAAGGGTTCTAAAGTTAGAATAAAAATGAGGGGTGAGAGAGGGCAACCCTGTCTCGTGCCATTATGCACCGAGAAGGCGTCCGACAGCCGGCCATTCACTCTGACCCGGGCCGTGGGAGTTGAATACAGCGCCATAACCATCCGCATAAAGCGATGCGGTAGACCAAGCTTACAAAGCGCTGCTTCCATATAATCCCAGGCCACTCTATCGAACGCCTTCTCGGCGTCAAGGGACAAAAAGAAACCCCTAATCTTGGAAGTGGACAACCATCGATGAATATTTATTGCCTTTGTTGTATTGTCCCTTGCCTCTCTACCCGGAACAAATCCAACTTGATCAGTGGATATAAAAGTCTGAAGGAGGGGAAGTAATCTATTGGCCAATATCTTAGCGAAGAGTTTTAGATCCACATTCAATAATGAAATGGGACGGTAATTAGTAACTAATGTATGGTCCTTCCCAGGCTTCGGGATCAAAGCTATGTGTGCTTCAAGTAAGTCAGATCCAGTGGATAGGGAAAAAGGAATGTCATTGAAAGCTTTAATGAAATGGGGGAGTAGTAGCGTAGCATATGTTTTGTAATATCCTGACGTCAAACCGTCTGGGCCAGGACTCTTTCCCGGCTTCAACTGTTTCAAAGCATTTAATGCTTCGTCCATAGACACCGGCTCGTCTAAATGTGACAGGTCAGGAATCTGAGAAGCCGGTAGACCATACCCAGAGAGAAAGTCATCCAAAAGTTTTTCCCGGGGCGTCGGCATCCCTAACCCAGACTGAGAAGGTAAGTCATATAATGAAGAAAGAAAATCTGTAAATTGTTTAGCGATCAAGTCTGACCTATGGAGAATTTCTCCTGTAGGGGTGGTGATGGAGTGGATTGTGTTGGCTTCTTTTTTCTTTTGTAGTGCATGTGCTAGTAACCTGCCAGACTTATTGCCAAATTCGTAGTAAAGTTTATGAGTTAGGTTAAACTTGTATTGTAGCCTTTTGTGGAGTTCAGATTGAAGGTCTTTTCTGGCCTCCAATAGGGCCTCTAGGGAACCCGCCGCTACAGAGCGTTTGTGAGCAGCTTCCAAAGTCTTTATTTTAGATAAAAGCTCGTTAAGTCTGGCAGTTCTGAGCCTGCGCCGTCTGGCCATAATAGAGATAATTTTTCCCCGGAGGACGCATTTGTGTGCTGCCCAAACTGATGCCGGAGCTACCTCATTTGTGGAATTATCGGTGAAGTAATGGGCTATGCATTCCGAAATTTCAGTTGCACAGCTGGGGTCAAGCAAAATGGAATCATCCATCCTCCACACTGGTCTACCCGGAGAATGACCTCTCCAAGATAGCGTCATCGTGATTGGGTGGTGATCCGAAAGCACCATAGGCTCAATTGACGTGTCAGAGAGTCGGACCAGGTCTTCCTGTGTTACAAAAAAAAAATCAATTCTCGAGTATTTAGTATGTAGTGGTGAATAATAAGTGTAGTCTTTAGTCGTAGGATTGAGCGTACGCCATGTGTCATGTAAGGTCAGCAAGTCTAGTTGGGTTTTAATGGCCCGGAGGGCTCGGTAAGTCAAACAGGAAGATCCATTGGATGTGTCAAGAAGGGGATTCAGGGGGACATTGAAATCTCCTCCTAAGATCAGTATCCCAGATTGAAACATCGTTAGTCTTTGAACAATATCTCTAAAAAAGCTAACTTGTTGTGTATTCGGTGCGTAGATATTGGCAATGGTCATCGGGGAGTTATATATCTTGCCCTTGATGAAAAGAAACCTCCCATCCGGGTCTTGTTCAACGCTCTCTACCTGAAGTGGGCAATGTTTAGACAATAAAATGGATACTCCTCTCGACTTTGATACCCCGTTAGTGGCGTGATACGCGTTCGGGAAATGGACGCTCTGTAATATGGGAATGCTATCTGACCTGAAATGGGTTTCTTGCAAAAAAACTATGTGAGGCCTTTCCTTCCATAAAGAGGAAAGTAATAAGGATCGCTTCTCTGGTGTGTTTAAGCCTCTTGTATTCAGAGAGTATAGTTTCAAATTCATATTAGTAGTGTCTTGATCAGTGGATCGTAGGGTTATGTTATTTCTGTCAACCATCTTCTCCCTATTGGTTAGGAGTGTGGGTAAGAAAGAAGCAGGAGTGGAAAGGAAAGGTAGAGGAAGATGAGAAAAGAGGTCTAATTAAGCGAGTAATATTGCAGAACCCGCGGAGTGGAGGATTGTATAATAGTACAGGATTCAGTAAGCAACCGAACAAATAAAAGGCCGAACGGCAAAGGGTGCGGTGCACCCAAATCAGGTATACCGCAACCAGCGGGTATAGAAGCAACCAGGCCCCACCGTGTGGGGGTCAGCCGGACCGAGTCCGAAGGCAGAATGTATTGACTCGAAAAGTATAATCAGTAATATCAACAGTAAACTATTAATAACTAGAATAACCCATGCCACCCCAGGACAACCCCTAGCATAAATTAACCTAAACCAGCCAATCTTAAAACTATTGGCGAATAACGTAACCCATGGAATATAGATATTGCTAGGGAGGATGGAACTCAATCCCCCCAGCAATGGATCTAGTAATGTATAGTAAGGGAAAGAGCCCCCCACCTATTATCAAAGTGAGAATACCCAATCCCCCTGGTAGGGCAGCATCTCCACCCCCCTTGGCTTTGTTAGAGATGATGACTCCCTGCCCAATAGGAGCTATCGGAAGCATCCTAACCCTCTCACATCTTCCCAGTGGTACCCGAAGAATTAATATCGTATACACCATGTTATTTGAGCCAATATCATATAGGGGTAACATTTGAGGTAACTAAGCCATCCCTCCCCACTAAATCATATCTATAAAGCAAGATCAAAACTTAATGGAAAAGACATCCTCACAAACTATTAATGTTGAGGCTAAAATGTTACATTGGAGTAAGAGAGGTCGCGTTCAGTTGACTCATGAATGACCAAGTTTTCCAGGATGTAATTCCAAGTGTAGAAACTGCAAATATCTTCCATAAGGAGAATGAAGAAGGGTAAAATCTTAGACATTGCCAAGTCTGTACTCAAAGAGGCTCGTTTAGCAGTGCATCCATGTGGTCCTATGGATTTATCCGTTAGTAGGACAACCACCATCTGTTTTGTAAGGCAATATATCCTAAGTGCTCTTCCTAGGTTCATCATGGAATTCCAGAGTTAATATGCTAAATCCGGAAGGATCGTGTATAGATAAATGGCATTGGTCCTCCAAGGCATAAAAGCATCCAGAGATGTGGAATACCTGAAGCCCCGTGCTAAAGACTCCAGGTGGAGATCTGGTACTAGTCATGTCACCAAGCACCGTTACACAGTATTCTGTGTTTGAAGAAAACCTCCTAAACCACAATAGTTTAACAATTTTCATTTTATGCTGTCATTCACTCCTAGCATACAAGGTACTTTGGTCCTATACCATATGTATGAGGGACCCTTGAAACCCTCAGGGTAATGAAATATAATTGTGCCTTGTCAGTAAGTGTTTAACATGGCAGAGCTGAATAATATAATGTCTTCACCACTATAGAAGTATGAGTGAAGTCATCTGGTTCAATAGGTTTCAATGAGCTGTAAGCCAAAAGGGATGTGGGATTCCAGTTTTCATTCTCAAACAGAAGCCTTACCAGCCCTCATCTCTATCCCAAGAATGACATTGACAGCGAACCCACAATTCCAATTAGATGAGAGCTATATACATTAACTTTTGAATACCTCTCAAAACTTGTGTCAAAGTTTCATTGCGAAGAACAGATAAACAGGGGAAACCGCCAACGGGGCTTGATGACTGAAATGTCTCAGTGGTCTCTTCGAGCTCTTCTAGCAGCTGGTCTGGTGGATCCTATGCTCTGAGAGCCGGGTACCCTGTCGTCAGGTGGCAGTTCAGATTCCGATGGGGAGCGCCGACGACGATAGTTGGTAGACTGAGTCTCCATTGGTTCTGTACGTTGAGGTGGCCATCTGTTAACTGATTGACGGTACATCGCGTACCAATCCGGTACAGCAATTAAGGGGATCCCCAAAGTGTCGCAGAAATGTGGCAAATCCTCAGGAACTTTCAACAGAACAGTGCGACCCTGATGAGATGCTGATAAGCAAAATGGAAACTTCCATTTATAGCTTATGTTTCTGTCACGTAATACATTCAAGAGGGGTCTAAGATCTCTGCGGTGTTTTAATGTGATGCCCGATAGATCTTGGAAAAGTTGAATTGGTGCTCCCTGACAGGATAATTGCTTACCCCGCGCTTTTCTTAGAATATCTTCTTTAATTCTAAAATCAGCTAGGCAACAGATAACATCCCTTGGGGGGTCTGCTTCTTTACCTTTAGGGCGCAATGCGCGATGAATTCTGACGAGATCTATGTCAGTCTGAGGGGGTCTGTCAAGAATAAAATTAAACAGGCCCACCACTGATTGAGAGATGAGGTCCCCCTCAACCGATTCGGGTAACCCCCGCACCCTTAAGTTCTGGCGTCGTCCTCTATTGTCGAGGTCCTCCATGTGTCTATTCATATCCCTCATTTGAAGGGTGTGATCATCCACCTTCCTAGTACATCGCCTGAGGGCAGATTCATGGTCTTCTATAACAGTCTCCGTTTGCGATACTCTGTCTGTGAGGGAGCGGAGGTCTAACCGCAATTCCGAAATGGCGGCTGCCAGGGCGTCTTTAATATCAGTTGCCACACTTTTTAAGTCATCAATAGTTAGTGATCTTTGTGTTGCGACACCCTGTATCCCTGAAGCCTCCGGTCCCCTCGGGGTTAACGTTGGAGTCTGTGTCGGGCTTAGTATAATGTCATCAGAGCCCCTCTGCTGTGTCTGTGAGGTACCTGAGGTAATCCTCTGATGGGATGCTGCCATCTCTCCCCTGTTAGTGCGGGACCTCTCCGTGGATGAGAAAGTAGTTGTGCTGCTGTTTTGCCTGGGCGAACGGGATCTAGATGCTGACGAAGACCTAGAGGCTGTTCCCATGTCGGTAACGATTGTAAATTTTGGCTGGGTGAGCTGTACGGGGAGAAAGTTATCCTGAGGTGACAGGAGCTCAGCGGTTAGGCATCCATTCTCCCTCACGGCCCGGCCACGCCCCCCGGTGGTGAGTTTATTACGCTGACTGGATGAGGAGGCGGTAGAGGATGAGGAAGCGGAGTAGAAGGAGTTAGGAACAGGAGGCAAACTGAAGCGCCCTGCAATCCTTGGTGGTGGAAGGACATGCGCCAAACTGCTATCCGCCTCAGGCCCAGCCGCCACTGCATTTACCCAGTGTGCTGTTAGGGAGATATAACGTCCCTGACCGTGCTTACTGGTCCACGTATCCGTAGTTAGGTGGACCTTAGCACAGATGGCGTTGCGCAGTGCACACCTGATTTTGTCCCCCACTTGGTTGTGCAGGGAAGGGATGGCTCGCCTGGAAAAGTAGTGGCGGCTGGGCACGACGTACTGTGGGACAGCCAATGCCATCAGGCTTTTAAAACTCTGCGTCTCCACCAGACGGAATGACAGCATTTCAAAGGCCAGTAATTTTGAAATGCTGGCATTCAGGGCCAGGGATCGCGGGTGGGTAGAGGGGTACTTCCTCTTACGCTCCAGTGTTTGGGAGAGGGAGAGCTGAATGCTTCCATGGGACATTGTGGAGATGTTTGGTGACCCAGGTGGTAGTGTTGCTTGCCGGTCCTCTAATTGAGGGGTGGCAGGTGGCACTGTCACTACGGAGGTGGATGAAGAGGCCAGAGGCGTTGCTAGGGGGGTGCGGGGGGTGCGGCCCGCACCGGGTGACACCCGCTAGAGGGGTGACACCCTCCCGTTTTTTTTTTTTTTTTTTCTTTAAATTTTTTTTTTTTTTTTTTTTTTTAGCTGACATGCCCAGCACTGCTGGGCATGTCAGCTAAATTTTTTTTTTTTTAAGAAAAAAAGCACCCCCCTAGCACCCACCAGAGGGTGACACCAAGAGCAGGACAGGAGGGGCGTGAAGAGATGAGTGTGCGGGCAGTGCTGGCTTATGTCTGCCCGATGGCAGTTTAACATCATGTACATCATGTACACAAATCACTGCCCAAGTCAGACCCTGAAGAGCACTTGCAGAGCTGCAGTGGGGTGCCGAGTGCAAGAAAGCTCCCTGTGTGCCTCCTACACTCGGCACTAGTAGACATCTATTACACTTCTCTATCAGGAGTGAACTCCACTGGACAGATCATTTCTAGTCCCCGCCTCTGTCATGATGTCATTCAGAGGCTGGGACAGGAAGAGAGGCACCGCGAGGGAGCTGCATGTTGCTGTTATTAGGTAAGTGAGCAGTGACATACAGAGCAGAATGTATTTGTAATGTTGCAGTGACTCAGCACTTTCTCAGTGCACTGACTGGACTGGTTACTGTCTTGAGAACTGTGGTGGGTTTTGTCAGTGGGTTTCAATGAACTAACACTGCTATTAGCTAGCAATGTGTCGCATGAAGGGGTTAATGTACTGACACTGGCCTCTAATTCGGTATGAGGTGTTAATGAACACTACCATTGATCTGAAATGCATTAGTAACCAGTAGCAGTTAATTAAGCCCTTTGTGCTGCATTAGTGGCCAGTGTTAATTAACCCATTCATGCTTTAATACAAAGTGGTTAAATAACACTGACCACTAATAAAGCACAAAAGGGTAAATTAACACTGGCCACCACTGCATTAATGATCAATGGCAGTGTTAAATAACCCCCTTGTGCTGAATAAGTGTCCAGGGTTAATAAGCCCCTTCATGCTGCAGGATTTAAAATAGCCTAATGCCACTGACCATCTATGCTATTATTGTAGCTACTGCACCAACCTCTTGTGCAGCCAGAGTCAGACCAGTGACACTAATGTGATGCCAGGGAACTGCTGTAAGAAGCAGCAGAGCACCTCCCAGATCAAGAAGGTACTTGGCATCATACATGGACACAGACCTATCTTCAGATACCGTCCTCTCTCTCTCTCAGCCGTCCTCTCTCTCTCTCAGCCGTCCTCTCTCTCTCTCTCAGCCGTCCTCTCTCTCTCTCAGCCGTCCTCTCTCTCTCTCAGCCGTCCTCTCTCTCTCAGCCGTCCTCTCTCTCTCAGCCGTCCTCTCTCTCTCAGCCGTCCTCTCTCTCTCAGCCGTCCTCTCTCTCTCAGCCGTTCTCTCTCTCATCTGTTCTCTCTCTGCCGTCCTCTCTCTCTCATCTGTTCTCTCTCTGCCATCCTCTCTCTCTCTGCCATCCTCTCTCTCTCAGCCGTCCTCTCAGCCATCCTCTCTCTCTCAGCCGTCCTCTCTCTCTCTCTCAGCCGTCCTCTCTCTTAGCCCCCACCTCTCTCTCTCTCTCAGCCCCACATCTCTCTCAGATCCACTTTCTGACCACTACCCTTTCTCCCAGCCCCACATCTATCTCAGCCCCTCTCTCTCAGCCCCCTCTCTGTCCACCACCCTCTCTCTCAGCCCCACATCTCTCTCAGCCCCCCTCTCTCTCAGATCCACCTCCCTGTCCACTACCCTCTCTCTGAGCCCCCCCCTCTCTCTCAGCCCCACTCTCTGTCCACTACCCTCTCTCTCAGCCCCACCTCTCTCTCTCAGCCCCCTCTCTGTCCACCACCCTCTCTCTCAGCCCCACATCTATCTCAGCCCCCTCTCTCTCAGCCCCCTCACTGTCCACCACCCTCTCTCTCAGCCCCACATCTCTCTCAGCCCCCCTCTCTCTCAGATCCACCTCCCTGTCCACTACCCTCTCTCTGAGCCCCCCCCTCTCTCTCAGCCCCACTCTCTGTCCACTACCCTCTCTCTCAGCCCCACCTCTCTCTCTCAGCCCCCTCTCTGTCCACCACCCTCTCTCTCAGCCCCACATCTTTCTCAGCCCCCCTCTCTCTCAGATCCACCTTCTGACCACTACCCCTTCTCTCAGCCCCTCTCTCAGCCCAACCTCTCTCACTCAGCCCCCCTCTCTGTCCACTATCCTCTCTCTCTGAGCCCCTCTCACTCAGCCCCCTCTCTGTCCGCTACCCTCTCTCTGAGCCCCTCTCTCTCTCAACCCTCTCTCTATCCACTACTCTCTCTCTCAGCCTCACCTCTCTCTCTTTCTCTCTCTGCCTCATCTCTCTCTCTGCCTCATCTCTCTCTCTCTGCCTCATCTCTCACTCTGCCTCACCTCTCTCTCTCTCTCTCTCTCTCTCTCTCAGCCTCACCTCTCTCTCTCTCTCTCAGCCTCACCTCTCTCTCAATCTCACCTCTCTCTCTCTCTCTCTCTCTCTCAGCCTCACCTTTCTCTCTCAGCCTCACCTCTCTCTCAGCCTCACCTCTCTCTCTCATCCCCACACCCTCTCTCTCTCTCATCCCCACCCTCTCTCTCTCATCCCCACCCCCTCTCTCTCATTCTCTCAGCCCCACCACTCTCTCAGCCCCACCTCTCTCTCTCAGCCCCACCGCTCTCTCCCTCTCTCTCTCAGCCCCACCTCTCTCATCCCCTCTCTCCACTACCCTCTCTCTCTCAGGCCCCTCTCTGTCCACTACCCTCTCTCTCAGCCCCACCTCTCTCTCTCAGCCCCACCTCTCTGTCCACTTCCCTCTCTCTCTGAGCTCCTCTCTCTGTCAGCCCCTTTCTCTGTCCACTACCCTCTCTCTCTGAGCTTCTCTTTCTCTCAGCCCCCTCTCTGTCCACTACCCTCTCTCTCAGCCCCACCTCTCTCTAAGCCCCCTCTCTCAGCCCCCCCTCTCTCTCTCTCTCTCATCCACACCTCTCTCTCTCTCTCTCTCATCCACACCTCTCTCTCTCTCTCTCTCTCTCAGCCTCATATCTCTCTCAGCCTCACCTCTCTCTCTCTCAGCCTCAACTCTCTCTCTCAGCCTCACCCTTCTCTCTCTCTCTCTCTCAGCCCCACTTCTCTCTCAGCCCCACCTCTCTCTCTCTCTCTCAGCCCCACCTCTCTCTCTCTCTCTCAGCTCCACCTCTCTCTCTCAGCCCCATCTCTCTCTCTCTCAGCCTGATCTCTCTCACCCCAGCCTGCCTTGTACCCCCCCAAACAGCCCTGTGCCACCCCAGCCTGCCCTGTACCACCCCAGCCTGCCCTGTACCACCCCAAACTTTCCCATGCCACCCCAACTTTCCCTGTGCCACCCTAACTTGCTCTGTACCACCCAATCTGCCCTATGCCACCATAACTTGCCCTATGCCACCGTAACTTGCCCTATACCACCCAAAACTACCCTATATCACCCCAACATGCCCTATACCACCTTAACCTGTCCAATACCACCCCACTACACCAACCTGCCACTATACCACTCTATACTACCCTAACCTGTCACTATACTGCCCTATACTATCATTTACAGGGGCTGGTTTGGGGTGCGCCCCGTTCCCGTGCGCTGCCTGCTTGGTGCTGGGCAGCCTAGACAGAGGGGGCTGACACCATGTTTTACCGCACCGGGTGACACCAACCCTAGTGACGCCACTGGAAGAGGCAGAGAGGCCCGAGACTGATGCAGAAGAGGAAGCAGGAGGAGCCAGAGACCTTTCTTGTTTTTTGCAGTGTCTACTCCACTGCAGCTCGTGCTTTGCACTTAGATGCCTGGTCATGCAGGTTGTGCTCAGGTTGAGAACGTTTATGCCTCGCTTCAGGCTCTGATTGCACAACGTGCAAACCACGCGTGTCTTGTCATCAGCACATTGTGTGAAGAACTGCCACGCTAGGGAACTCCTTGGACCTGGCTTTGGTGTGCTCGGTCCCTTGCTGTGTTGGGCAGTAGCAGGCGTACTGTCTAGGGGACGGATGCTCTGCTTTGGCACCCTGCTCCCTCTTCTGCTGTGCTGGTGGCTCTGTGCGACCACCGCCTCTTCCTCCGAATACATGGGTCACCTGCATGAGGTTGATTCCATGTCGGGTCGAGGACCTCATCGTCCTCCACATCATCTTCCACCCAGTCTTCACCACTGCCCTCCTTGTCGGTCTGCACAATTGCAAAAGCACCAGCAGTTGGTAACTGTGTTTCATCATCATCATGCAAGACGTGCTGTGATGGTCCCCCCATGAACTCATCCTGAAATATAAGTGGTTGGGCATCAGTGCACTCAATCTCTTCCCCTTCTGGGGCTGGGCTAGGTGGATGGCCCTGGGAATACATGCTAACAGACTCATCAAAAATAAGAAGAGACTGCTGCATGCTTTGGGGCTCAGACTGATTTGCAAGGGGGTGAGGTGAAAGACTGATGGTGGACATCGGCTGCAGGCGCCAACTCTGAGCTTTCAGCACAAGACTGGTTGGAAAACAATGTGAAGGAACTGGAGGCACTGTCAGCAACCCAATCTACTACCGCCTGTTCTGCTCCTGGCCTCAACATTCGTAGAGCTGGAGCTCTGTCGGCTACTCGCACCTGAGAAAGGTGTTTCACTTGTGCTTGTAGCTGGCACAGATCGACCACGTCCGCTCCCTGTAACAGGAGCTCCACCAGCAGCACCACGCCCGCGGCCACGTCCCTTATTTGACGTTTTCCTCATATTTCTCAAATTTAGGGTCTTGCCCTAATTTTGAGAAATGTTAAATACAAAAAAGTGTAAGCTGGTGAAATAGGCAGAGATTCACCTATATATTTCTCCACCTATAGCAATAAGCAGGAAGCCAGCACTAAACAATGTACTGCACAGACAGTATATCACAGGGGAAAGGTGGAGTGCTGGTGAAATGGGCAGAGATTCAACTATATATTTCTCAAATGTAGGGTCTTGCCCTAATTTTGAGAAATTTTAAATACAAAAAAGTGTAAGCTGGTGAAATAGGCAGAGATTCACCTATATATTTCTCCACCTATAGCAAGAAGCAGGAAGCCAGCACTAAACAATGTACTGCACAGACAGTATATCACAGGGGACAGGTGCAGTGCTGTTGAAATATACAGTCACCTATAGAGTGCTGACTGCCCCTATAGAAAAAATATTTCAGGAACCTGTGCCTGCCTGACTATGTACTTGACAGAAACACAGTATATCACAGGTGCACAGGTGGTGTGGCAGGTGTAGTGCTGTTGAAATACTCAGTCACCTATACAGTGCTGACTGCCCCTATAGAACAAATATTTCAGGAACCTGTGCCTGCCTGACTATGTACTTGACAGAAACACAGTATATCACAGGTGCACAGGTGGTGTGGCAGTTGTAGTGCTGTTGAAATATTCAGAGTCACCTATAGATTGCAAACAGCCACTATAGTTGAACAAAATTCCGAAACTATATGAAGCACAGCAGATGTCACAGGAATAGAGTGCTTGTTGATATTTTTGTAGCAGCATAGACCTAACACTTTCCCTCAGCAGAATCAGGAACCTTCCCCTGACATAAGTGAAGCAGTGACAACGAGCCAGATGCCATTAAATGATGCAGATATCAAAGAAATAACGTTTGCTTCTTGATATTTCTAGAGCAGTATAACAGCATAGACCTAACACTTTCCCTCAGCAGAATCAGGAACCTTCCCCTCACATAAGTGAAATCGAGCCAGATACACCTAAGGCCTAGTACACACGATAGGATCGAAATCCGCGCCGAAATCCCTTCGCAATGACGTGTCGCACCGTCGCCGCAATGATGACGCGGCGACGTGCGCGACGCTGTCATATAAGGAATTCCACGCATGCGTCGAATCATTACGATGCATGCGGGGGATCCATTCGGACGGATTGATCCGGTGAGTCTGTACAGACCAGCGGATCAATCCGTTGGGATGGATTCAAGCGGATAGATTTGAAGACATGTCTTCAAATTTTTATCTGCTGGAAATCCATCCCAGGGGATAAAAATCTGCGGAAACAGATCCGCTGGATCGTACACACCAGGGGATCTATCCGCTGGTGCCGGTCCGCGGATCAATTCCAGCGGATGGATCCTATGGTGTGTACGGGGCCTAAGACTTTCCCTATGCAGCAGATTCCAGCAGCCTTTCCCTAACTAGAGTGAAGCAGAGTGACGATCTGTGCTGTGTGCCTCTATCTAATATAGAGGCACGTCACATGATGGGTCACATGCTGCACTGGCCAATCACAGCCATGCCATAAGTAGGCATGGCTGTGATCAGTTCCCAGTCACAGTAGTAACACGAATGGCGATTGGCTGCCGTGCAGCGTGCCAAAACATACCCGAACTCCGAACCCGGACTTTTTCCAACTATTCAGGGTTCGGGTCCGGGTTCGGGAAAAACCCAAAGTCCGTACCGAACCCGAACTTTACAGTTCGGGTTCGCTCAACCCTAGAAATGAATAAAAAAAAATTATTTATTTTTTAAAATTCTGTATTTTTTAGTTTGATTAGCAAAAAATAAAAACCACAGTGGTGATCAAACAACACCAAAAGAAAGCTCTATTTGTGGGAAGAAAATTATAACAATTTAGTTTGGGTGCAGTGTTGCATGACAGCACAATTGTCATTCAAATTGTGACATCGCTGGAAGATGAAAATTGTTCTGGGCAGGAAGGGGTGAAAGTGCCTGGTATTGAAGTTGTTAACCACTTCCATACCGGGCACTTACGCACCTTCCTGCCCAAGCCAATTTTCAGCTTTCAGCACTGTCGCACTTTGAATGATAATTGCGCGGTCGTGCTACACTGTACCCAAACAATTTTTTTATCATTTTGTTCCCACAAATAGAGCTTTCTTTTGGTGGTATCACCTCTGCGGTTTTTATTTTTTGCGCTATAAACAAAAGAAGAGTGACAATTTAAAAAATAACACAATATTTTTTACTTTTTTATTTAATAAATATCACAATTTTTTTTAAAAAAACTTTTTTTTTCCTCAGTTTAGGCCGATACGTATTCTTCTACATATTTTTGGTAAAAAAAATCGCAATGATCATATATTGATTGGTTTGCGCAAAAGTTAGAGCGTTTACAAAATAGGTGATAGATTTATGGCATTTTTATTTTATTAATTTTTTTACTAGTATTGGCGGCGATTTTTTTTTTTACTGTCACTGTGACATTGCGGCGAACACATCGGACACTTTTGACACGTTTTTGGCGCCATTCACATTTATACAGCGATTAATGCGATAAATATGCACTAATTACTGTATAAATGTGACTGGCATTCAAGGGGTTAACACTAGGGGGTGAGGGAGGGGTTAATATGTATACCTGTATTGTGTTCTAACTGTGGGGGAAGGGGGGTGACTGGGGGAGGTGACCGATCTGTGTCCCTATGTACAAGAGACACAGATCGGTCTCCTCTGTCCCCTGACAGGACGTGGAGCTCTGTGTTTACACACAGAGCTCCACGTCACTGCTCTTTCGTTAACGTTCGCTGGTACCTGGCGGACATCGCGACCGCCAGGCACGCGCATCGGCATCTCGGGGACGCGACTGGCGCGCGCATCGGCATCTCGGGGACGCGCCGGCGCGCTCGCGCGCCACCCAGTGGCCGGAGGAATCCAGGATGTCATATGACGTCCTGTTGAGTTTTCAGAGTCACCCTGGAGCCGTCATTTGACGATGGCCCGGTACTCTAGTGGTTAAACAATGAATATCTTATATTAATCCTAATAATATATAATTGACCCAAATCCAATAAAGTATTCTTTTAAAACATACTGCAACATAACTTCCCAACATAGCGATACACATCTGTATGATGTTCCATGCTTTGCTTGTCTGCAGTTTGTGCCAGAGTTGCAAAGTGACATCATTTTTGGGTAAGATCCAGCTGTACGCTGGCTTGTTTTCCTGACAAAGGGACATTTGAGGACATCTATGGAGCTTTATTGACAAATTTTGAGATCACTCTGTAATGATGAGTTGTCCTAATCCACAATCAATATTGTTTTCTGACTGTACAGGTTGTTATTTTTTTAGACAGCACATAAGGAAGCATGCTTTTAACCACTTCAGCCCCGGAAGGATTTACCCCCTTCCTGACCAGAGCATTTTTTGCAATACGGCACTGCGTCATTTTAACGGTCAATTGCGTGGTCTTGCGACGTTGCACCCAAACAAAATTGATGTCCTTTTTTGCCACAAATAGAATTTTCTTTTGGTGGTATTTGATCACCTCTGCGGTTTTTCTTTTTTTGTGCTATAACCAAAAAAAGAGAGACAATTTTGAAAAAAAAATATATATATTTACTTTTTGCTATATTAAAGCCGATATGTAATCTTCTACATATTTTGGTAAAAAAAGGAAAAAAAACGCAATAAGCGTATATTGATTGGTTTGCGCAAAAGTTATAGCTTCTACAAAATAGGGGATAGATTTATGGCATTTTTATTATAATTTTGTTTTATTAGTAATGGCGGAAATCTGCAATTTTTATTGTGACTGCGGCATTGTGGCAGACACGTCGGACACTTTTGACACTATTTTGTCATTGTCATACAGCGATCAGTGCTATAAAAATGTACTAGGGAGCGATCAAGGGGTTAAATGCGTCCTAGGGAGTGTTTCTAACCGTAGGAGGGATGGTCTCACAACAACATGACCGAGATCACTGCTCCCGATGACAAGGTGCAGTAGATCCCTGTCATGTTGCAGGGAAATGCCTTGTTTACATCTCCTCATTCTGCCTCTCCATGTGACGATCGTGGGACACCAGCGGACATCGAGTCCGCAGGAACCCGCAGGCATGGTCACACAGTACACAGTGGGCACGCCCCGCCGGCGGTGCGCGTGCGCCCACTAGCCCGCAAATCAAAGGGGATGTAGAGGTACGCCCAGTTGGCCACCAACGGGTGGATGTCATTTGAATGAGCCTCATGCATAACCTCTGCAGTGAGGGAAAAATGTATATGCTGTGCATAATAACAATTATATTCCAGATAGAGACTGGGAAATATAACATATTAGACTGTTTGTTAGAGGTAGCTTCTTTACCTGTGTATCTTTCTTACAATTGAAATGGGGGGGGGGGGCACTCAGAATGCATGGTAGTCAATCACATTTTAACTTCAGTTGTTCAATTAAGCTTTGACAATAAAACCTGGAAACCGGTTGTTTTTTATACAGCGATACACCAGACTTTCCATGCTTCAGTTTTAGTAAATTTCCCCCAGTGTGCCATTTTTTGTTAGTCTGGTACCAAAATGTTATTCCTGCTACACCTGATAACTATAAACAATAGAAGCATTTAGCATAGAATATATTACAGCAAAACAAAGTATTAAAGGTACTGTGATATGGGGCGATCAAAGCGGAGTTCCACCGAAAAAAAAAAGTTTTTAATTAAAAGTCAGCAGCTACAAATACTGCAGCTGCTGAATTTTAATATTAGGACACTTACCTGTCCAGGGTGTTCGCAATGTCCTCACCCAAAGCCGATCTGTCCCTCAGCTCCCGGCTACAGGCACTCTTGGCCATGATTAAGCACTAGCAAGAGTGCGAAACTAGTCGGCTGTCCTGGTTTATGGTTGTGGTGATTATGCATGTTCCTGCTTGAAAATAAAAGACAGCTTTTTTGAAAAGTTATTTCGGAGTGCGGCTGTCCATCTCCTTCCTCCTATTGCTACTGCTACGTGCATTGCCAGCACCTTGGTAATCCGACCGTCCCTGATTGTCTATAGGGCTCACCTGGAGCGGTGAAAATCTTCTTCTCCCGGCTACAGGCGCCGGCATCTTTAGAGGGTACTACAGTTGCTAGCAGTAATAGCACATACATCAGTTTCCATCAGGGTTAATGCTGCCAGGTGCAATCCGCACCAATCCATAGTAACTTTATACTGAGACATCTTCTCCAGCCACACACACTGATTTGCTATACAGTTCACAGTGGAACTTTTTCTCTCACAGGTCCACCACATGCACATGATGTTTGTTGCCTGGCTTTACTGCACACAAAGCCAACAGTTCCTGTCATGAAAACTCACTGCTGGAGACCTACGTTTCACAGTCTGTATGCCCACATACGCCACCACCTGTGAATTGGGGATGTTTAAGATTTTTTGGTAGAGTTTGTAACTAAGTCAGTCCGTCAGTCCGAACTGTATTTTTTAAAGGCTTGGCGGCTCAGTTTTCTCCGCTCATAATCGATACTCCTGTACTCTGCACACATGTGAACCCTGTGTCCTTTTACCAATCATTTTCATAGTGGCAGGACCTTAAGTACCCATATACAAACAAAAGTTAACACAGGATGTGAACATTTCTAAAAAAATATATAAATACAAATGCAATTTAGCCATTTATGTAAGATTACAACAAACTGTCTAGGACCATTAGGACATCAGTCTACTAGGCCTGGGAAGATGTGGGTGATTCCTATGGCGCAGAGATGATTATATTGTATTCAAACCTGAAAACAAACATTTAATATGTAGCAGTGCATCATTGTATTAGATGTGATAACTGCATTAGTTCCAGTTATCTTTTTTTTTATTATTTATGTTCTCCTGACAATCTGGCCTGTAACACACTTGCTCTCCTAGGGTGACAACACTTGCTCACTGCACTCTATCTATTGAGCAACATTTTTATGCTAGACTGATCTTCTGATTTGGATTTCAATCAACCACCAAACCCCTGCCCCCATTCATCCAAAAGTTCAGCTCTTTTTCCTCATCCCTCCACTTCTATCACATTTGGACAACATTTATTTTTTGGGGGGGGATACCTAGTTTTGACAGGTACCTGCTCCCACTTAGGTGACCCAAGTGAAAGTTTTCCTGACTGCCAGCAGCCTTCTGGGTCACATCACAGGTTCCAGAACGCTACGGAATGATTCACAATGCTCACAGCGGATCGCCCATGAGTAGGGTTGAGCGAACCCGAACTGTAAAGTTCGGGTTCGGTACGGACTTTGGGTTTTTCCCGAACCCGAATAATTGGAAAAAGTCCGGGTTCGGAGTTCGGGTATGTTTTGGCGCGCTGCACGGCAGCCAATCACCATTCGTTTTACTACTGTGACTGGGAACTGATCACAGCCATGCCTACTTATGGCATGGCTGTGATTGGCCAGTGCAGCATGTGACCCATCATGTGACCATCCTCTATATTAGATAGAGGCACACAGCACAGATCGTCACTCTGCTTCACTAATGATAGGGAAAGGCTGCTGAATCTGCTGCTTAGGGACAGTGTTAGGTGTATCCTGCTTCAGAAATCTCAAGAAGCACACTTTATTTCTTTGATATCGGCATCATCTTATGGTATCTGGCTCGTTGTCACTGTGCTTCACTAATGATAGGGAAAGGCTGCTGAATCTGCTGCTTAGGGACAGTGTTAGGTGTACCCTGCTCCAGAAATCTCAAGAAGCACACTTTATTTCTTTGATATCTGCATCATCTTATGGTGCAGTATATAAGTGGTGGGATGGTGGCGCTGCAATTTTAATTAAATCACACAAGGGTGTTCTCAGTCCCTGTGTGAACACAGGTGTTGGGTAATCTGAATGAGGGGTCAATCCAATAAAGTGAACTTCCCTTGTTAGAGGACACAAATCCTACAGATTACCCTTATTACTGATGCCAATAGAGTTTAACTCCCACATAGATGGTAATTGACAGTGTGTCAAAGAACAAGAGCATATGTCAAGCCTAATGCCCCAGATTGTGGATGTCAGGTATTTTTACTATTCCAAAGCAATAAAAATGATGAAAACAACAAGAGATCTCTAAGAATAGTGAGGACGGACAGGACCCTATGCAGGCGTCCTAAATCACGCTGCTACAGGAGTCGGCCAATATAAGGCATTCTAATCTATCCAATGCCTCCTTGTTTAATCCCGGGACCCTACCTGCTAGCATTAGGGTCTTTAGGGATGTTGTACTCAAGGACTTGGATAGGATGAAGATTAAGAAGGCTAGACTCAATAAAGCTCTTGAGACAGGACTAGATTCGTTGTGTTCCAACAAATCACTTGTCATTAGACCGGCAGATAAGGGAGGTGGCATCGTCGTCCTAGATAGATGCGATTATGATGCAGAGATGCATCGCATCGTGGACGATGATGCCACCTATACCCCTCTAAACCGTGACCCAGTCGTCAAGTACAAACGCGACCTGGAGGTCATAGTAGATCAGGGCCTCCAGAAAGGGATTTTAAATAAAAAGGAGAGTCTGTTCCTAGTGCCGGTGGCTCCACGTACACCGGTAATATATTATCTCCCGAAAATCCATAAGAATCAAACTTGCCCCCCGGGACGTCCCATTGTCAGTGGGATCGATTCCATCACGTCCCGGGTGGGCAAGTATATCGATTTTTATTTGCAGCCACTGGTGCGCAATATACCATCCTTCATTGGAGACACAAAACAGGTGATCAACCTGCTGTCGGGACTATCCCCTAGGGAGGGTGTATGGATGGTCACAGCAGATGTGACATCCCTCTACACCATAATCCCCCACGATCTAGGCCTTGGGGCTGTGAGATTCTATTTGACTAGGGACTCCACTCTAGCCTCAGAGCAGATCGAGTTCATCATGACCCTCCTCCAGTTTGCAGCGAGTCACAACTATTTCTGGTTCGATAACTGTTTTTTTCGCCAGGACCGAGGAGTAGCCATGGGGGCCAAATATGCCCCCAGCTTGGCAAATCTCTTCATGGCCAAGTGGGAGGAGGACGTCGTCGATGATTGCCGAAGGCCTGAGGTCACACTTTGGGTTAGGTATATCGACGACGTCCTCCTCCTATGGGATGGAGAGAGAGACGATTTAGATCTGTTCATGAATTCCCTCAATAATAACACCAGAGGCATCAGATTCACCTTCTCTGCAAGTCAGACTCTGGTTAATTTTTTGGACTTAAACATTGGCATAGTAGGAGACAAGTTTGTCACTAGTACATTTTTTAAACCGACCGACAGGAACTCGTTCATACCTCTGGACAGTTGCCATTATGGTCCATGGTTGAAGGCAGTCCCTCAAGGACAGTATACCAGGATCAGACGCAACTGCACAGACGTAGAAGTTTTTGATACCCAGGCTGCTGTTTTATCAAAAAAGTTCCTTGAGAAGGGTTATGATCCACTGGTATTGGACCAGGCAGTACAATCTGCCCGTGATATGAACAGGGAATCCCTGTTAAAGGTTCAAACCAGACAAGAAAATAACTCCTTTTCTTTGCCATTCATAACCACCTTTTCAGCACAACACCGAAATGTCAAGCATTTGATTAGGAAGCATTGGCATATATTACAGAGCGATCTTGTGTTGGCACCTGTATTGCCAGAGAGACCATCCGTGATATTCCGAGGAGCCTCATCCTTGGGAGCCAGTGTGGCTCCAAGTGTACAGGATCCCCCCAAGGAAACACGAGTCTTCTGGCAAAATCTCACTGGTTATCACAGGTGTAAAAACTGCCAAGTGTGCTCCCTAAACAAATGCCAAGATCGCAAGATCTCTCAATTTTCCTCCACCAGCACTGGACTGACCCACGAAGTAAAACCATTTATCACCTGCTCCAGTAAAGGGGTGATTTATCTGCTTCAATGTCCATGCGGGTTGCAGTACGTGGGGAGGACCAAAAGAGAACTTAAAATTAGACTGAACGAGCATATAGCCAAAATAAGAAGTGGCTTTCCAAACCATTCGGTTTCGAGACACTATGACTTAGTCCATCACAGAAACCCAGAAGGAACTTTGTTTGTGGGCATTGACAAATATAAGCCCAACTGGAGGGGAAGTTCTCTAATCAGAGAAATTTCTAAAACTGAAATGGCATGGATCCACAGGTTGAGGACATACCTCCCCTATGGCCTCAACGTGGACACTGACATCAATGCTTTTATAAATAATGCTTGATTTTCATTTTTTATGATATATTTTATATTTTTATTTTCTTCTCAGAAGATAACCAGATTGTCTACACAAATGAGATAATCATGGACGTGTTGCTGGACATAGATTTGAAAGCATTGGTGCCAGAGCCATTGATCATAAATTATTCACTTTTAATTTATATAATTAATTTATTCTAGTTTAGTTTCATTACTTAAACACCTCACACTAAATTTATTCCAGTTTAGTTTCATTACTTAAACACCCCACACTAGGAGCGAAGTGTGTATGCACTGAGACCCAACCAAGCATTGGGGATCAATCCAGGGCGTCCCGTTTTTTATGGTCTCCCACGTATTAAAATAAGATTCACTTTTATTTTATATTTACTTTATTTTTTGATTTATAAATATATATTTATAACCCCTTTGGTTAGGGTGGTTACACATGATAGTTTTATATAACAAGCTTTTTTCCACCTTTATTATTTATTTTCATTTATACAAAAAGACATTATTTCACTAATGGATTTTTTTTAAAATTTATGTCCACATGGATTTAACATTATGTCAATCAGATAGGGGTTATACCCCTTTGGCTTTCAGATAGGCACCGACGCACTAAAAACATGTCCAGCTCAGCTAGAACTAATTACCAACAGCTACATACCTCACGTGGTGAGGTTACTTTGCTATTGGTCTAGAGGGAGTGGAGATACTTGGACGTGCAGGGCCATCACGGTGAGCCGCTCTGTGGAGCGTAAACACTTGGATGGGCGCATGCGCGAAAGACTCATAGTGAGGTTTGGTTCATAACGTCACGTTGTAGCCTAGCACCTAACGTTCAATTTTAAATGTTTAATTTTATATGTAATGTGTATTAGTATATACAGCTCCTCGGTCGGGTGGTGGTCCAAATGTTGTTCAGTGGCGCGCACACTGCGATCGTGTGCAGCACTCGACATTCCACCATCTGACGTGTTGAACTGTACTGTTAAACTTGGAGTAGTGACATCATAGTCCCGCCCCTTAGATGTTCCTACCATGCCTCGCTACAGTGGATGCTACGCACGCCGTAAGTGTCCGCCCATTTGGGCGGCGTCACTGATTAGCCTATGGGCAATGACCTCCGGATGACTTGTGACCCGGATGCAGATCAATTCACTTCCGGTGTGCGTGAGAATCCCGGGACGAGGCCTGGTTAGTGGATTTACTTTATTGATTAATTGAAATTGTATTCCTATATAAAGGGGTGGCGTCCCACGCCACTCGTACCCCGAGACGAAGTGATCTTATCACGAAACGCGTCGGGTGGAGTGAGTGACGTGTGGACGCCATCCCCTTCATTTCTCCAAACGAGTGGCCTTCTTTTTGTTCCTGGATACGTCCGGCCGGCGTTACAGGCCAAATGCTGGTTGATTCAACTTAAATGTGAGTTGTATGTATATATGCTTACTGCTGTTTTTAAAATAAACTACACGGATTTATGCTATGTGGAGCTCTGTCTTGTTGTCTTCTATATCCCTCGTTGAGCACGGAGTGGTTTAGTGCAATTGGAGGAGTTACTACTGCCTTACAAAATCTCTGGTTGAGAGATATGTGGATAGTGGTCCGGCAGGACCCAGACTTCTGGTAAGCAGCTGCATGATCGGTGGAGGATTCACGTTTGGTGTATTAATTTTATTACTTCTGGAACCTTCACGGGTGTTTTCACTCAACACATGGACTCATAACTTATTTCCAAAAATTAGTTTTGGACTTTATGGACTTTATTACACTTATGTTGTTTTTTTTGTTTAGCAATACTTAGGCTGTTGATCACTGTATTTATACACAGCTTTATTAGCAAGGTAGGTAACCCTGCCTTCCTGATACCCCGGCCTATTCACTTATAGACACAATGTTATTTATATTCACTTGCTTATTAGAAGTGCATATTTGGGTTTAGCGCAATTACTTTTCTTTCTTATTTGTTATTTTGTTTATACACAACCTAATTGCTGCTTATTAATCCCGATCTCTTACCTTAGCGCAGTTGTTTCCAACCATTTTTTCTTTATTATTTGTATATACCTTCAATTGCAGCTTGGTTTGGTGATCTTTATAGGGTCACTATGGATATTTTTGACTTCCGCTCAAACAGGGTAGTCAATACAGTGGGGGTGTTTGATTCCACCCCAATACCCACCACTTCTGAAATAAGTGGGCTCTTCATGAGATTGAAAAATCTCATGACAGCAGAAATACATACCCAGTGGGACGTAATCTTTTTAGAGACTTATGTTAAAAGTGGGATGGTTCCTAGGAGCCTAAGGTGGGAGGTTAGTCCTCAGACAGATGAGTCTGATTTGATCGGTTGGGCCAAATATTTCAATGATGCTGGCACTTCCTTCTTGCGCTTTCTAGCGGAGAGGAAGAAAGACAAACTAATCAAGTTAGACTCTGAGATTAAATTGGTTAAGGAATCATTGATTCCTCACAAAAAGGAGGAGGAATATCAGGATTACTCCGCCAATCTCCAAAAAAATCTAGAAAAAGAGGATAAAGACCAAAAATTTAAGAAGAAAAAGAAATACAACCGCGACTTAGAGGATTATAAGTCAAGGTTGGTATTCAAATGGCAGAAAAAAATTGCTTTAGAAGCAGAGGATAGAGAGATAATGGATACAACTCCACAAACCTCCGGTGCCCCCCCAGTGCCCTCACAGCGCACATTGACCTTATCCAATAAAGGGGATCAACCTAGCACCTCTGCACCTTCCCAAACTCAACAGAAATCTAGGGTTAAGGTTAAAAATGCCAAAAAAGATACGGCCCTGCCTCATACCCCCATCAGAGGTCGACAGAAATTAAGAAGCCAAAGATCAGAGTCTCAATTTCAACATTACAGGACTGACTCTCCAGTAGGCCGAGACCAGACAAACCTGTTTAGAAACTCTACTCAAAGGGAATTTAACCCTCAAAATAGGAGAGACGGTACTTATGATTTTAATATCCCAATACAGAATCGTTTCTTCCCTCTACCAGATACGATGGGGCCCTATGGGCCGGGACCTAGGGATGCACCATACAGTAACTGGGAAAGATTTTTCCCCCCCCCTGGTTTTGGGCCACTAGATAGGGGCTATGGGAACTTTAGACCAGAAAATATGCAAGGACCTCCTCCATCCCGCTCTCCCTACAATTGGGGTTTTCCCAGGAGCCATCACGGCCCAGTACGGCCTATAGAACCAAGAGAGGGACCAGAGGGGGGAGGAGAGCCCAAGCATCCAAAGAGAAGAAGAGTGTAGGTGTAGGTGTAGGCATCTACAACTTAAGCCAACAAACACTCACGGATTCTGAAAAAGCGTTGTTAGATAGGGGTTTGAAGTTTGCACCTCCGAGAAATCTGAGCAAATTTCAAACCTTTATGGATGTTCATAAGTTCTCCAGAAAATTGAGCATTAAAAGACACTTCTTAACGAATCCTATCGAGGAACGACCTCAGTGCGTTTCAAAATACAGGCATTCTAATCTATCCAATGCCTCCTTGTTTAATCCCGGGACCCTACCTGCTAGCATTAGGGTCTTTAGGGATGTTGTACTCAAGGACTTGGATAGGATGAAGATTAAGAAGGCTAGACTCAATAAAGCTCTTGAGACAGGACTAGATTCGTTGTGTTCCAACAAATCACTTGTCATTAGACCGGCAGATAAGGGAGGTGGCATCGTCGTCCTAGATAGATGCGATTATGATGCAGAGATGCATCGCATCGTGGACGATGATGCCACCTATACCCCTCTAAACCGTGACCCAGTCGTCAAGTACAAACGCGACCTGGAGGTCATAGTAGATCAGGGCCTCCAGAAAGGGATTTTAAATAAAAAGGAGAGTCTGTTCCTAGTGCCGGTGGCTCCACGTACACCGGTAATATATTATCTCCCGAAAATCCATAAGAATCAAACTTGCCCCCCGGGACGTCCCATTGTCAGTGGGATCGATTCCATCACGTCCCGGGTGGGCAAGTATATCGATTTTTATTTGCAGCCACTGGTGCGCAATATACCATCCTTCATTGGAGACACAAAACAGGTGATCAACCTGCTGTCGGGACTATCCCCTAGGGAGGGTGTATGGATGGTCACAGCAGATGTGACATCCCTCTACACCATAATCCCCCACGATCTAGGCCTTGGGGCTGTGAGATTCTATTTGACTAGGGACTCCACTCTAGCCTCAGAGCAGATCGAGTTCATCATGACCCTCCTCCAGTTTGCAGCGAGTCACAACTATTTCTGGTTCGATAACTGTTTTTTTCGCCAGGACCGAGGAGTAGCCATGGGGGCCAAATATGCCCCCAGCTTGGCAAATCTCTTCATGGCCAAGTGGGAGGAGGACGTCGTCGATGATTGCCGAAGGCCTGAGGTCACACTTTGGGTTAGGTATATCGACGACGTCCTCCTCCTATGGGATGGAGAGAGAGACGATTTAGATCTGTTCATGAATTCCCTCAATAATAACACCAGAGGCATCAGATTCACCTTCTCTGCAAGTCAGACTCTGGTTAATTTTTTGGACTTAAACATTGGCATAGTAGGAGACAAGTTTGTCACTAGTACATTTTTTAAACCGACCGACAGGAACTCGTTCATACCTCTGGACAGTTGCCATTATGGTCCATGGTTGAAGGCAGTCCCTCAAGGACAGTATACCAGGATCAGACGCAACTGCACAGACGTAGAAGTTTTTGATACCCAGGCTGCTGTTTTATCAAAAAAGTTCCTTGAGAAGGGTTATGATCCACTGGTATTGGACCAGGCAGTACAATCTGCCCGTGATATGAACAGGGAATCCCTGTTAAAGGTTCAAACCAGACAAGAAAATAACTCCTTTTCTTTGCCATTCATAACCACCTTTTCAGCACAACACCGAAATGTCAAGCATTTGATTAGGAAGCATTGGCATATATTACAGAGCGATCTTGTGTTGGCACCTGTATTGCCAGAGAGACCATCCGTGATATTCCGAGGAGCCTCATCCTTGGGAGCCAGTGTGGCTCCAAGTGTACAGGATCCCCCCAAGGAAACACGAGTCTTCTGGCAAAATCTCACTGGTTATCACAGGTGTAAAAACTGCCAAGTGTGCTCCCTAAACAAATGCCAAGATCGCAAGATCTCTCAATTTTCCTCCACCAGCACTGGACTGACCCACGAAGTAAAACCATTTATCACCTGCTCCAGTAAAGGGGTGATTTATCTGCTTCAATGTCCATGCGGGTTGCAGTACGTGGGGAGGACCAAAAGAGAACTTAAAATTAGACTGAACGAGCATATAGCCAAAATAAGAAGTGGCTTTCCAAACCATTCGGTTTCGAGACACTATGACTTAGTCCATCACAGAAACCCAGAAGGAACTTTGTTTGTGGGCATTGACAAATATAAGCCCAACTGGAGGGGAAGTTCTCTAATCAGAGAAATTTCTAAAACTGAAATGGCATGGATCCACAGGTTGAGGACATACCTCCCCTATGGCCTCAACGTGGACACTGACATCAATGCTTTTATAAATAATGCTTGATTTTCATTTTTTATGATATATTTTATATTTTTATTTTCTTCTCAGAAGATAACCAGATTGTCTACACAAATGAGATAATCATGGACGTGTTGCTGGACATAGATTTGAAAGCATTGGTGCCAGAGCCATTGATCATAAATTATTCACTTTTAATTTATATAATTAATTTATTCTAGTTTAGTTTCATTACTTAAACACCTCACACTAAATTTATTCCAGTTTAGTTTCATTACTTAAACACCCCACACTAGGAGCGAAGTGTGTATGCACTGAGACCCAACCAAGCATTGGGGATCAATCCAGGGCGTCCCGTTTTTTATGGTCTCCCACGTATTAAAATAAGATTCACTTTTATTTTATATTTACTTTATTTTTTGATTTATAAATATATATTTATAACCCCTTTGGTTAGGGTGGTTACACATGATAGTTTTATATAACAAGCTTTTTTCCACCTTTATTATTTATTTTCATTTATACAAAAAGACATTATTTCACTAATGGATTTTTTTTAAAATTTATGTCCACATGGATTTAACATTATGTCAATCAGATAGGGGTTATACCCCTTTGGCTTTCAGATAGGCACCGACGCACTAAAAACATGTCCAGCTCAGCTAGAACTAATTACCAACAGCTACATACCTCACGTGGTGAGGTTACTTTGCTATTGGTCTAGAGGGAGTGGAGATACTTGGACGTGCAGGGCCATCACGGTGAGCCGCTCTGTGGAGCGTAAACACTTGGATGGGCGCATGCGCGAAAGACTCATAGTGAGGTTTGGTTCATAACGTCACGTTGTAGCCTAGCACCTAACGTTCAATTTTAAATGTTTAATTTTATATGTAATGTGTATTAGTATATACAGCTCCTCGGTCGGGTGGTGGTCCAAATGTTGTTCAGTGGCGCGCACACTGCGATCGTGTGCAGCACTCGACATTCCACCATCTGACGTGTTGAACTGTACTGTTAAACTTGGAGTAGTGACATCATAGTCCCGCCCCTTAGATGTTCCTACCATGCCTCGCTACAGTGGATGCTACGCACGCCGTAAGTGTCCGCCCATTTGGGCGGCGTCACTGATTAGCCTATGGGCAATGACCTCCGGATGACTTGTGACCCGGATGCAGATCAATTCACTTCCGGTGTGCGTGAGAATCCCGGGACGAGGCCTGGTTAGTGGATTTACTTTATTGATTAATTGAAATTGTATTCCTATATAAAGGGGTGGCGTCCCACGCCACTCGTACCCCGAGACGAAGTGATCTTATCACGAAACGCGTCGGGTGGAGTGAGTGACGTGTGGACGCCATCCCCTTCATTTCTCCAAACGAGTGGCCTTCTTTTTGTTCCTGGATACGTCCGGCCGGCGTTACAGGCCAAATGCTGGTTGATTCAACTTAAATGTGAGTTGTATGTATATATGCTTACTGCTGTTTTTAAAATAAACTACACGGATTTATGCTATGTGGAGCTCTGTCTTGTTGTCTTCTATATCCCTCGTTGAGCACGGAGTGGTTTAGTGCAATTGGAGGAGTTACTACTGCCTTACAAAATCTCTGGTTGAGAGATATGTGGATAGTGGTCCGGCAGGACCCAGACTTCTGGTAAGCAGCTGCATGATCGGTGGAGGATTCACGTTTGGTGTATTAATTTTATTACTTCTGGAACCTTCACGGGTGTTTTCACTCAACACATGGACTCATAACTTATTTCCAAAAATTAGTTTTGGACTTTATGGACTTTATTACACTTATGTTGTTTTTTTTGTTTAGCAATACTTAGGCTGTTGATCACTGTATTTATACACAGCTTTATTAGCAAGGTAGGTAACCCTGCCTTCCTGATACCCCGGCCTATTCACTTATAGACACAATGTTATTTATATTCACTTGCTTATTAGAAGTGCATATTTGGGTTTAGCGCAATTACTTTTCTTTCTTATTTGTTATTTTGTTTATACACAACCTAATTGCTGCTTATTAATCCCGATCTCTTACCTTAGCGCAGTTGTTTCCAACCATTTTTTCTTTATTATTTGTATATACCTTCAATTGCAGCTTGGTTTGGTGATCTTTATAGGGTCACTATGGATATTTTTGACTTCCGCTCAAACAGGGTAGTCAATACAGTGGGGGTGTTTGATTCCACCCCAATACCCACCACTTCTGAAATAAGTGGGCTCTTCATGAGATTGAAAAATCTCATGACAGCAGAAATACATACCCAGTGGGACGTAATCTTTTTAGAGACTTATGTTAAAAGTGGGATGGTTCCTAGGAGCCTAAGGTGGGAGGTTAGTCCTCAGACAGATGAGTCTGATTTGATCGGTTGGGCCAAATATTTCAATGATGCTGGCACTTCCTTCTTGCGCTTTCTAGCGGAGAGGAAGAAAGACAAACTAATCAAGTTAGACTCTGAGATTAAATTGGTTAAGGAATCATTGATTCCTCACAAAAAGGAGGAGGAATATCAGGATTACTCCGCCAATCTCCAAAAAAATCTAGAAAAAGAGGATAAAGACCAAAAATTTAAGAAGAAAAAGAAATACAACCGCGACTTAGAGGATTATAAGTCAAGGTTGGTATTCAAATGGCAGAAAAAAATTGCTTTAGAAGCAGAGGATAGAGAGATAATGGATACAACTCCACAAACCTCCGGTGCCCCCCCAGTGCCCTCACAGCGCACATTGACCTTATCCAATAAAGGGGATCAACCTAGCACCTCTGCACCTTCCCAAACTCAACAGAAATCTAGGGTTAAGGTTAAAAATGCCAAAAAAGATACGGCCCTGCCTCATACCCCCATCAGAGGTCGACAGAAATTAAGAAGCCAAAGATCAGAGTCTCAATTTCAACATTACAGGACTGACTCTCCAGTAGGCCGAGACCAGACAAACCTGTTTAGAAACTCTACTCAAAGGGAATTTAACCCTCAAAATAGGAGAGACGGTACTTATGATTTTAATATCCCAATACAGAATCGTTTCTTCCCTCTACCAGATACGATGGGGCCCTATGGGCCGGGACCTAGGGATGCACCATACAGTAACTGGGAAAGATTTTTCCCCCCCCCTGGTTTTGGGCCACTAGATAGGGGCTATGGGAACTTTAGACCAGAAAATATGCAAGGACCTCCTCCATCCCGCTCTCCCTACAATTGGGGTTTTCCCAGGAGCCATCACGGCCCAGTACGGCCTATAGAACCAAGAGAGGGACCAGAGGGGGGAGGAGAGCCCAAGCATCCAAAGAGAAGAAGAGTGTAGGTGTAGGTGTAGGCATCTACAACTTAAGCCAACAAACACTCACGGATTCTGAAAAAGCGTTGTTAGATAGGGGTTTGAAGTTTGCACCTCCGAGAAATCTGAGCAAATTTCAAACCTTTATGGATGTTCATAAGTTCTCCAGAAAATTGAGCATTAAAAGACACTTCTTAACGAATCCTATCGAGGAACGACCTCAGTGCGTTTCAAAATACAGGCATTCTAATCTATCCAATGCCTCCTTGTTTAATCCCGGGACCCTACCTGCTAGCATTAGGGTCTTTAGGGATGTTGTACTCAAGGACTTGGATAGGATGAAGATTAAGAAGGCTAGACTCAATAAAGCTCTTGAGACAGGACTAGATTCGTTGTGTTCCAACAAATCACTTGTCATTAGACCGGCAGATAAGGGAGGTGGCATCGTCGTCCTAGATAGATGCGATTATGATGCAGAGATGCATCGCATCGTGGACGATGATGCCACCTATACCCCTCTAAACCGTGACCCAGTCGTCAAGTACAAACGCGACCTGGAGGTCATAGTAGATCAGGGCCTCCAGAAAGGGATTTTAAATAAAAAGGAGAGTCTGTTCCTAGTGCCGGTGGCTCCACGTACACCGGTAATATATTATCTCCCGAAAATCCATAAGAATCAAACTTGCCCCCCGGGACGTCCCATTGTCAGTGGGATCGATTCCATCACGTCCCGGGTGGGCAAGTATATCGATTTTTATTTGCAGCCACTGGTGCGCAATATACCATCCTTCATTGGAGACACAAAACAGGTGATCAACCTGCTGTCGGGACTATCCCCTAGGGAGGGTGTATGGATGGTCACAGCAGATGTGACATCCCTCTACACCATAATCCCCCACGATCTAGGCCTTGGGGCTGTGAGATTCTATTTGACTAGGGACTCCACTCTAGCCTCAGAGCAGATCGAGTTCATCATGACCCTCCTCCAGTTTGCAGCGAGTCACAACTATTTCTGGTTCGATAACTGTTTTTTTCGCCAGGACCGAGGAGTAGCCATGGGGGCCAAATATGCCCCCAGCTTGGCAAATCTCTTCATGGCCAAGTGGGAGGAGGACGTCGTCGATGATTGCCGAAGGCCTGAGGTCACACTTTGGGTTAGGTATATCGACGACGTCCTCCTCCTATGGGATGGAGAGAGAGACGATTTAGATCTGTTCATGAATTCCCTCAATAATAACACCAGAGGCATCAGATTCACCTTCTCTGCAAGTCAGACTCTGGTTAATTTTTTGGACTTAAACATTGGCATAGTAGGAGACAAGTTTGTCACTAGTACATTTTTTAAACCGACCGACAGGAACTCGTTCATACCTCTGGACAGTTGCCATTATGGTCCATGGTTGAAGGCAGTCCCTCAAGGACAGTATACCAGGATCAGACGCAACTGCACAGACGTAGAAGTTTTTGATACCCAGGCTGCTGTTTTATCAAAAAAGTTCCTTGAGAAGGGTTATGATCCACTGGTATTGGACCAGGCAGTACAATCTGCCCGTGATATGAACAGGGAATCCCTGTTAAAGGTTCAAACCAGACAAGAAAATAACTCCTTTTCTTTGCCATTCATAACCACCTTTTCAGCACAACACCGAAATGTCAAGCATTTGATTAGGAAGCATTGGCATATATTACAGAGCGATCTTGTGTTGGCACCTGTATTGCCAGAGAGACCATCCGTGATATTCCGAGGAGCCTCATCCTTGGGAGCCAGTGTGGCTCCAAGTGTACAGGATCCCCCCAAGGAAACACGAGTCTTCTGGCAAAATCTCACTGGTTATCACAGGTGTAAAAACTGCCAAGTGTGCTCCCTAAACAAATGCCAAGATCGCAAGATCTCTCAATTTTCCTCCACCAGCACTGGACTGACCCACGAAGTAAAACCATTTATCACCTGCTCCAGTAAAGGGGTGATTTATCTGCTTCAATGTCCATGCGGGTTGCAGTACGTGGGGAGGACCAAAAGAGAACTTAAAATTAGACTGAACGAGCATATAGCCAAAATAAGAAGTGGCTTTCCAAACCATTCGGTTTCGAGACACTATGACTTAGTCCATCACAGAAACCCAGAAGGAACTTTGTTTGTGGGCATTGACAAATATAAGCCCAACTGGAGGGGAAGTTCTCTAATCAGAGAAATTTCTAAAACTGAAATGGCATGGATCCACAGGTTGAGGACATACCTCCCCTATGGCCTCAACGTGGACACTGACATCAATGCTTTTATAAATAATGCTTGATTTTCATTTTTTATGATATATTTTATATTTTTATTTTCTTCTCAGAAGATAACCAGATTGTCTACACAAATGAGATAATCATGGACGTGTTGCTGGACATAGATTTGAAAGCATTGGTGCCAGAGCCATTGATCATAAATTATTCACTTTTAATTTATATAATTAATTTATTCTAGTTTAGTTTCATTACTTAAACACCTCACACTAAATTTATTCCAGTTTAGTTTCATTACTTAAACACCCCACACTAGGAGCGAAGTGTGTATGCACTGAGACCCAACCAAGCATTGGGGATCAATCCAGGGCGTCCCGTTTTTTATGGTCTCCCACGTATTAAAATAAGATTCACTTTTATTTTATATTTACTTTATTTTTTGATTTATAAATATATATTTATAACCCCTTTGGTTAGGGTGGTTACACATGATAGTTTTATATAACAAGCTTTTTTCCACCTTTATTATTTATTTTCATTTATACAAAAAGACATTATTTCACTAATGGATTTTTTTTAAAATTTATGTCCACATGGATTTAACATTATGTCAATCAGATAGGGGTTATACCCCTTTGGCTTTCAGATAGGCACCGACGCACTAAAAACATGTCCAGCTCAGCTAGAACTAATTACCAACAGCTACATACCTCACGTGGTGAGGTTACTTTGCTATTGGTCTAGAGGGAGTGGAGATACTTGGACGTGCAGGGCCATCACGGTGAGCCGCTCTGTGGAGCGTAAACACTTGGATGGGCGCATGCGCGAAAGACTCATAGTGAGGTTTGGTTCATAACGTCACGTTGTAGCCTAGCACCTAACGTTCAATTTTAAATGTTTAATTTTATATGTAATGTGTATTAGTATATACAGCTCCTCGGTCGGGTGGTGGTCCAAATGTTGTTCAGTGGCGCGCACACTGCGATCGTGTGCAGCACTCGACATTCCACCATCTGACGTGTTGAACTGTACTGTTAAACTTGGAGTAGTGACATCATAGTCCCGCCCCTTAGATGTTCCTACCATGCCTCGCTACAGTGGATGCTACGCACGCCGTAAGTGTCCGCCCATTTGGGCGGCGTCACTGATTAGCCTATGGGCAATGACCTCCGGATGACTTGTGACCCGGATGCAGATCAATTCACTTCCGGTGTGCGTGAGAATCCCGGGACGAGGCCTGGTTAGTGGATTTACTTTATTGATTAATTGAAATTGTATTCCTATATAAAGGGGTGGCGTCCCACGCCACTCGTACCCCGAGACGAAGTGATCTTATCACGAAACGCGTCGGGTGGAGTGAGTGACGTGTGGACGCCATCCCCTTCATTTCTCCAAACGAGTGGCCTTCTTTTTGTTCCTGGATACGTCCGGCCGGCGTTACAGGCCAAATGCTGGTTGATTCAACTTAAATGTGAGTTGTATGTATATATGCTTACTGCTGTTTTTAAAATAAACTACACGGATTTATGCTATGTGGAGCTCTGTCTTGTTGTCTTCTATATCCCTCGTTGAGCACGGAGTGGTTTAGTGCAATTGGAGGAGTTACTACTGCCTTACAAAATCTCTGGTTGAGAGATATGTGGATAGTGGTCCGGCAGGACCCAGACTTCTGGTAAGCAGCTGCATGATCGGTGGAGGATTCACGTTTGGTGTATTAATTTTATTACTTCTGGAACCTTCACGGGTGTTTTCACTCAACACATGGACTCATAACTTATTTCCAAAAATTAGTTTTGGACTTTATGGACTTTATTACACTTATGTTGTTTTTTTTGTTTAGCAATACTTAGGCTGTTGATCACTGTATTTATACACAGCTTTATTAGCAAGGTAGGTAACCCTGCCTTCCTGATACCCCGGCCTATTCACTTATAGACACAATGTTATTTATATTCACTTGCTTATTAGAAGTGCATATTTGGGTTTAGCGCAATTACTTTTCTTTCTTATTTGTTATTTTGTTTATACACAACCTAATTGCTGCTTATTAATCCCGATCTCTTACCTTAGCGCAGTTGTTTCCAACCATTTTTTCTTTATTATTTGTATATACCTTCAATTGCAGCTTGGTTTGGTGATCTTTATAGGGTCACTATGGATATTTTTGACTTCCGCTCAAACAGGGTAGTCAATACAGTGGGGGTGTTTGATTCCACCCCAATACCCACCACTTCTGAAATAAGTGGGCTCTTCATGAGATTGAAAAATCTCATGACAGCAGAAATACATACCCAGTGGGACGTAATCTTTTTAGAGACTTATGTTAAAAGTGGGATGGTTCCTAGGAGCCTAAGGTGGGAGGTTAGTCCTCAGACAGATGAGTCTGATTTGATCGGTTGGGCCAAATATTTCAATGATGCTGGCACTTCCTTCTTGCGCTTTCTAGCGGAGAGGAAGAAAGACAAACTAATCAAGTTAGACTCTGAGATTAAATTGGTTAAGGAATCATTGATTCCTCACAAAAAGGAGGAGGAATATCAGGATTACTCCGCCAATCTCCAAAAAAATCTAGAAAAAGAGGATAAAGACCAAAAATTTAAGAAGAAAAAGAAATACAACCGCGACTTAGAGGATTATAAGTCAAGGTTGGTATTCAAATGGCAGAAAAAAATTGCTTTAGAAGCAGAGGATAGAGAGATAATGGATACAACTCCACAAACCTCCGGTGCCCCCCCAGTGCCCTCACAGCGCACATTGACCTTATCCAATAAAGGGGATCAACCTAGCACCTCTGCACCTTCCCAAACTCAACAGAAATCTAGGGTTAAGGTTAAAAATGCCAAAAAAGATACGGCCCTGCCTCATACCCCCATCAGAGGTCGACAGAAATTAAGAAGCCAAAGATCAGAGTCTCAATTTCAACATTACAGGACTGACTCTCCAGTAGGCCGAGACCAGACAAACCTGTTTAGAAACTCTACTCAAAGGGAATTTAACCCTCAAAATAGGAGAGACGGTACTTATGATTTTAATATCCCAATACAGAATCGTTTCTTCCCTCTACCAGATACGATGGGGCCCTATGGGCCGGGACCTAGGGATGCACCATACAGTAACTGGGAAAGATTTTTCCCCCCCCCTGGTTTTGGGCCACTAGATAGGGGCTATGGGAACTTTAGACCAGAAAATATGCAAGGACCTCCTCCATCCCGCTCTCCCTACAATTGGGGTTTTCCCAGGAGCCATCACGGCCCAGTACGGCCTATAGAACCAAGAGAGGGACCAGAGGGGGGAGGAGAGCCCAAGCATCCAAAGAGAAGAAGAGTGTAGGTGTAGGTGTAGGCATCTACAACTTAAGCCAACAAACACTCACGGATTCTGAAAAAGCGTTGTTAGATAGGGGTTTGAAGTTTGCACCTCCGAGAAATCTGAGCAAATTTCAAACCTTTATGGATGTTCATAAGTTCTCCAGAAAATTGAGCATTAAAAGACACTTCTTAACGAATCCTATCGAGGAACGACCTCAGTGCGTTTCAAAATACAGGCATTCTAATCTATCCAATGCCTCCTTGTTTAATCCCGGGACCCTACCTGCTAGCATTAGGGTCTTTAGGGATGTTGTACTCAAGGACTTGGATAGGATGAAGATTAAGAAGGCTAGACTCAATAAAGCTCTTGAGACAGGACTAGATTCGTTGTGTTCCAACAAATCACTTGTCATTAGACCGGCAGATAAGGGAGGTGGCATCGTCGTCCTAGATAGATGCGATTATGATGCAGAGATGCATCGCATCGTGGACGATGATGCCACCTATACCCCTCTAAACCGTGACCCAGTCGTCAAGTACAAACGCGACCTGGAGGTCATAGTAGATCAGGGCCTCCAGAAAGGGATTTTAAATAAAAAGGAGAGTCTGTTCCTAGTGCCGGTGGCTCCACGTACACCGGTAATATATTATCTCCCGAAAATCCATAAGAATCAAACTTGCCCCCCGGGACGTCCCATTGTCAGTGGGATCGATTCCATCACGTCCCGGGTGGGCAAGTATATCGATTTTTATTTGCAGCCACTGGTGCGCAATATACCATCCTTCATTGGAGACACAAAACAGGTGATCAACCTGCTGTCGGGACTATCCCCTAGGGAGGGTGTATGGATGGTCACAGCAGATGTGACATCCCTCTACACCATAATCCCCCACGATCTAGGCCTTGGGGCTGTGAGATTCTATTTGACTAGGGACTCCACTCTAGCCTCAGAGCAGATCGAGTTCATCATGACCCTCCTCCAGTTTGCAGCGAGTCACAACTATTTCTGGTTCGATAACTGTTTTTTTCGCCAGGACCGAGGAGTAGCCATGGGGGCCAAATATGCCCCCAGCTTGGCAAATCTCTTCATGGCCAAGTGGGAGGAGGACGTCGTCGATGATTGCCGAAGGCCTGAGGTCACACTTTGGGTTAGGTATATCGACGACGTCCTCCTCCTATGGGATGGAGAGAGAGACGATTTAGATCTGTTCATGAATTCCCTCAATAATAACACCAGAGGCAT